>NC_138296.1:51090000-52290000 GCF_965601325.2 Salmo salar | reverse complement strand
AACATGACTTAGACTTTGTTTTTGAAAAAATGTTTATTTCTGTATTACATGATTGCAACTTGCTGAAAAGTGTCAACAACGTTCCTTTCATCGAGTTTAAACAGTACAGCAAAATGTTACTTACAGAGTGACGCAAACATGACTAAGACCTTGTTTTTGAAAAACTGTTTATTTCTGTATTACATGATTGCAACTTGCTGAAAAGTGTCAACAATGTTCCTTTCATCGAGTTTAAACAGTACAGCAAAATGGAACTTACAGAGTGCATCAAACATGATTTAGACCTTGTTTGTGAAAAACTGTTTATTTCTGTATTACATGATTGCAACTTGCTGAAAAGTGTCAACAATGTTCCTTTCATCGAGTTTAAACAGTACAGCAAAATGGTACTTACAGAGTGACTCAAACATGACTAAGACCTTGTTTTTGAAAAACTGTTTATTTCTGTATTACATGATTGCAACTTGCTGAAAAGTGTCAACAAATGTTCCTTTCATCGAGTTTAAACAGCACAGCAAAATGGTACTTACAGAGTGACTCAAACATGACTAAGACATTGTTTTTGAAAACTGTTTATTTCTGTATTACATGATTGCAACTTGCTGAAAAGTGTCAACAAATGTTCCTTTCATCGAGTTTAAACAGCACAGCAAAATGGTACTTACAGAGTGCATCAAACATGATCTAGACCTTGTTTTTGAAAAACTGTTTATTTCTGTATTACATGATTGCAACTTGCTGAAAAGTGTCAACAAATGTTCCTTTCATCGAGTTTAAACAGCACAGCAAAATGATACTTACAGAGTGACTCAAACATGACTTAGACTTTGTTTTTGAAAAAATGTTTATTTCTGTATGACATGATTGATTACATGATTGCAACTTGCTGAAAAGTGTCAACAATGTTCCTTTCATCGAGATTAAACAGTACAGCAAAATGGTACTTACAGAGTGACTCAAACATGACTAAGACCTTGTTTTTGAAAAACTGTTTATTTCTGTATTACATGATTGCAACTTGCTGAAAAGTGTCAACAAATGTTCCTTTCATCGAGTTTAAACAGTACAGCAAAATGGTACTTACAGAGTGACTCAAACATGACTAAGACCTTGTTTTTGAAAAACTGTTTATTTCTGTATTACATGATTGCAACTTGCTTAAAAGTGTCAACAAATGTTCCTTTCATCGAGTTTAAACAGCACAGCAAAATGATACTTACAGAGTGACTCAAACATGACTTAGACTTTGTTTTTGAAAAAATGTTTATTTCTGTATTACATGATTGCAACTTGCTGAAAAGTATCAACAACGTTACTTTCATCGAGTTTAAACAGTACAGCAAAATGGTACTTACAGAGTGACTCAAACATGACTAAGACCTTGTTTTTGAAAAACTGTTTATTTCTGTATTACATGATTGCAACTTGCTGAAAAGTGTCAACAATGTTCCTTTCATCGAGTTTAAACAGTACAGCAAAATGGAACTTACAGAGTGCATCAAACATGATTTAGACCTTGTTTGTGAAAAACTGTTTATTTCTGTATTACATGATTGCAACTTGCTGAAAAGTGTCAACAATGTTCCTTTCATCGAGTTTAAACAGTACAGCAAAATGGTACTTACAGAGTGACTCAAACATGACTAAGACCTTGTTTGTGAAAAACTGTTTATTTCTGTATTACATGATTGCAACTTGCAGAAAAGTGTCAACAATGTTCCTTTCATCGAGTTTAAACAGCACAGCAAAATGGTACTTACAGAGTGACTCAAACATGACTAAGACCTTGTTTTTGAAAAACTGTTTATTTCTGTATTACATGATTGCAACTTGCTGAAAAGTGTCAACAATGTTCCTTTCATCGAGTTTAAACAGTACAGCAAAATGGAACTTACAGAGTGCATCAAACATGATTTAGACCTTGTTTGTGAAAAACTGTTTATTTCTGTATTACATGATTGCAACTTGCTGAAAAGTGTCAACAATGTTCCTTTCATCGAGTTTAAACAGTACAGCAAAATGGTACTTACAGAGTGACTCAAACATGACTAAGACCTTGTTTGTGAAAAACTGTTTATTTCTGTATTACATGATTGCAACTTGCAGAAAAGTGTCAACAATGTTCCTTTCATCGAGTTTAAACAGCACAGCAAAATGGTACTTACAGAGTGACTCAAACATGACTAAGACCTTGTTTTTGAAAAACTGTTTATTTCTGTATTACATGATTGCAACTTGCTGAAAAGTGTCAACAAATGTTCATTTCATCGAGTTTAAACAGCACAGCAAAATGATACTTACAGAGTGACTCAAACATGACTTAGACTTTGTTTTTGAAAAAATGTTTATTTCTGTATTACATGATTGCAACTTGCTGAAAAGTGTCAACAACGTTCCTTTCATCGAGTTTAAACAGTACAGCAAAATGTTACTTACAGAGTGACGCAAACATGACTAAGACCTTGTTTTTGAAAAACTGTTTATTTCTGTATTACATGATTGCAACTTGCTGAAAAGTGTCAACAAACGTTCCTTTCATCGAGTTTAAACAGCACAGCAAAATGGTACTTACAGAGTGACTCAAACATGACTAAGACATTGTTTTTGAAAAACTGTTTATTTCTGTATTACATGATTGCAACTTGCTGAATAAGTGTCAACAAATGTTCCTTTCATCGAGTTTAAACAGCACAGCAAAATGGTACTTACAGAGTGCATCAAACATGATCTAGACCTTGTTTTTGAAAAACTGTTTATTTCTGTATTACATGATTGCAACTTGCTGAAAAGTGTCAACAAATGTTCCTTTCATCGAGTTTAAACAGTACAGCAAAATGGTACTTACAGAGTGACTCAAACATGACTAAGACCTTGTTTTTGAAAAACTGTTTATTTCTGTATTACATGATTGCAACTTGCTTAAAAGTGTCAACAAATGTTCCTTTCATCGAGTTTAAACAGCACAGCAAAATGATACTTACAGAGTGACTCAAACATGACTTAGACTTTGTTTTTGAAAAAATGTTTATTTCTGTATTACATGATTGCAACTTGCTGAAAAGTATCAACAACGTTACTTTCATCGAGTTTAAACAGTACAGCAAAATGGTACTTACAGAGTGACTCAAACATGACTAAGACCTTGTTTTTGAAAAACTGTTTATTTCTGTATTACATGATTGCAACTTGCAGAAAAGTGTCAACAATGTTCCTTTCATCGAGTTTAAACAGCACAGCAAAATGGTACTTACAGAGTGACTCAAACATGACTAAGACCTTGTTTTTGAAAAACTGTTTATTTCTGTATTACATGATTGCAACTTGCTGAAAAGTGTCAACAATGTTCCTTTCATCGTGTTTAAACAGTACAGCAAAATGGAACTTACAGAGTGCATCAAACATGATTTAGACCTTGTTTGTGAAAAACTGTTTATTTCTGTATTACATGATTGCAACTTGCTGAAAAGTGTCAACAATGTTCCTTTCATCGAGTTTAAACAGTACAGCAAAATGGTACTTACAGAGTGACTCAAACATGACTAAGACCTTGTTTGTGAAAAACTGTTTATTTCTGTATTACATGATTGCAACTTGCAGAAAAGTGTCAACAATGTTCCTTTCATCGAGTTTAAACAGCACAGCAAAATGGTACTTACAGAGTGACTCAAACATGACTAAGACCTTGTTTTTGAAAAACTGTTTATTTCTGTATTACATGATTGCAACTTGCTGAAAAGTGTCAACAAATGTTCATTTCATCGAGTTTAAACAGCACAGCAAAATGATACTTACAGAGTGACTCAAACATGATCTAGACCTTGTTTTTGAAAAACTGTTTATTTCTGTATTACATGATTGCAACTTGCTGAAAAGTGTCAACAAATGTTCCTTTCATCGAGTTTAAACAGCACAGCAAAATGATACTTACAGAGTGACTCAAACATGACTTAGACTTTGTTTTTGAAAAAATGTTTATTTCTGTATTACATGATTGCAACTTGCTGAAAAGTGTCAACAACGTTCCTTTCATCGAGTTTAAACAGTACAGCAAAATGTTACTTACAGAGTGACGCAAACATGACTAAGACCTTGTTTTTGAAAAACTGTTTATTTCTGTATTACATGATTGCAACTTGCTGAAAAGTGTCAACAATGTTCCTTTCATCGAGTTTAAACAGTACAGCAAAATGGAACTTACAGAGTGCATCAAACATGATTTAGACCTTGTTTGTGAAAAACTGTTTATTTCTGTATTACATGATTGCAACTTGCTGAAAAGTGTCAACAATGTTCCTTTCATCGAGTTTAAACAGCACAGCAAAATGGTACTTACAGAGTGACTCAAACATTACTAAGACATTGTTTTTGAAAACTGTTTATTTCTGTATTACATGATTGCAACTTGCTGAAAAGTGTCAACAATGTTCCTTTCATCGAGTTTAAACAGTACAGCAAAATGGTACTTACAGAGTGACTCAAACATGACTAAGACCTTGTTTGTGAAAAACTGTTTATTTCTGTATTACATGATTGCAACTTGCAGAAAAGTGTCAACAATGTTCCTTTCATCGAGTTTAAACAGCACAGCAAAATGGTACTTACAGAGTGACTCAAACATGACTAAGACCTTGTTTTTGAAAAACTGTTTATTTCTGTATTACATGATTGCAACTTGCTGAAAAGTGTCAACAAATGTTCATTTCATCGAGTTTAAACAGCACAGCAAAATGATACTTACAGAGTGACTCAAACATGACTTAGACTTTGTTTTTGAAAAAATGTTTATTTCTGTATTACATGATTGCAACTTGCTGAAAAGTGTCAACAACGTTCCTTTCATCGAGTTTAAACAGTACAGCAAAATGTTACTTACAGAGTGACGCAAACATGACTAAGACCTTGTTTTTGAAAAACTGTTTATTTCTGTATTACATGATTGCAACTTGCTGAAAAGTGTCAACAATGTTCTTTTCATCGAGTTTAAACAGTAAAGCAAAATGGAACTTACAGAGTGCATCAAACATGATTTAGACCTTGTTTGTGAAAAACTGTTTATTTCTGTATTACATGATTGCAACTTGCTGAAAAGTGTCAACAATGTTCCTTTCATCGAGTTTAAACAGTACAGCAAAATGGTACTTACAGAGTGACTCAAACATGACTAAGACCTTGTTTTTGAAAAACTGTTTATTTCTGTATTACATGATTGCAACTTGCTGAAAAGTGTCAACAAATGTTCCTTTCATCGATTTTAAACAGCACAGCAAAATGATACTTACAGAGTGACTCAAACATGACTTAGACTTTGTTTTTGAAAAAATGTTTATTTCTGTATTACATGATTGCAACTTGCTGAAAAGTGTCAACAATGTTCCTTTCATCAAGTTTAAACAGTACAGCAAAATGGTACTTACAGAGTGACTCAAACATGACTAAGACCTTGTTTTTGAAAAACTGTTTATTTCTGTATTACATGATTGCAACTTGCTGAAAAGTGTCAACAATGTTCCTTTCATCGAGTTTAAACAGTACAGCAAAATGGAACTTACAGAGTGCATCAAACATGATTTAGACCTTGTTTGTGAAAAACTGTTTATTTCTGTATTACATGATTGCAACTTGCTGAAAAGTGTCAACAATGTTCCTTTCATCGAGTTTAAACAGCACAGCAAAATGGTACTTACAGAGTGACTCAAACATGACTAAGACCTTGTTTGTGAAAAACTGTTTATTTCTGTATTACATGATTGCAACTTGCAGAAAAGTGTCAACAATGTTCCTTTCATCGAGTTTAAACAGCACAGCAAAATGGTACTTACAGAGTGACTCAAACATGACTAAGACCTTGTTTTTGAAAAACTGTTTATTTCTGTATTACATGATTGCAACTTGCTGAAAAGTGTCAACAACGTTCCTTTCATCGAGTTTAAACAGTACTGCAAAATGTTACTTACAGAGTGACGCAAACATGACTAAGACCTTGTTTTTGAAAAACTGTTTATTTCTGTATTACATGATTGCAACTTGCTGAAAAGTGTCAACAATGTTCCTTTCATCGAGTTTAAACAGTACAGCAAAATGGAACTTACAGAGTGCATCAAACATGATTTAGACCTTGTTTGTGAAAAACTGTTTATTTCTGTATTACATGATTGCAACTTGCTGAAAAGTGTCAACAATGTTCCTTTCATCGAGTTTAAACAGCACAGCAAAATGGTACTTACAGAGTGACTCAAACATTACTAAGACATTGTTTTTGAAAACTGTTTATTTCTGTATTACATGATTGCAACTTGCTGAAAAGTGTCAACAAATGTTCCTTTCATCGAGTTTAAACAGCACAGCAAAATGATACTTACAGAGTGACTCAAACATGACTTAGACTTTGTTTTTGAAAAAATGTTTATTTCTGTATTACATGATTGCAACTTGCTGAAAAGTGTCAACAATGTTCCTTTCATCAAGTTTAAACAGTACAGCAAAATGGTACTTACAGAGTGACTCAAACATGACTAAGACCTTGTTTTTGAAAAACTGTTTATTTCTGTATTACATGATTGCAACTTGCTGAAAAGTGTCAACAATGTTCCTTTCATCGAGTTTAAACAGTACAGCAAAATGGAACTTACAGAGTGCATCAAACATGATTTAGACCTTGTTTGTGAAAAACTGTTTATTTCTGTATTACATGATTGCAACTTGCTGAAAAGTGTCAACAATGTTCCTTTCATCGAGTTTAACCTCTTGGGGCTAGGTGGGACGCTAGCGTGCCACCTGTGGTGCACTCCATCAACAGCAGGTGCATTTCAAGAGCGGCAAATTTGAATCCAAATAAATGTCAAAATTCAAATTTTTCAAAAATACAACTATGTTACACCATTTGAAAGATAAACATCTCCTTAATCTAACCACGTTTTACGATTTCAAAAAGGTTTTACGGCGAAAGCATAAATTTAGAGTATGTTAGGACAGTACATTTACAAGAGTTGTGTGTAATGTTTTGTCAAGTCAAAGACAGGGTCACCAAAACCATAAAACCAGCTAAAATGATACACTAACCTTTTACAATCTCCATCAGATGACACTCCTAGGACATTATGTTAGACAATGCATGCATTTTTAGTTCTATCAAGTTCATATTTATATACAAAAACAGCGTTTTACTATGGCATTGATGTTGAGGAAATCGTTTCCCTCCAATAACCGGCAGTCAAGTCAGCGTCAGAAATTAAATAATTAAAATTAGAAAACATTGTTAAAATATTATATTGTCATTTAAAGAATTATAGATTTACATCTTTTGAACGCAATCAACTTGCCAGATTTAAAAATAACCTTACTGGGAAATCACACTTTGCAATAATCTGAGCACTGTGCCCAGAAAAATACGCGTTGCGATACAGACTAGACGTCATGTTGGGGAGATCTAAAATCGAAAATACTATGTAAATAATCCATTACCTTTGATTCTCTTCATCAGATGTCACTTCCAGGTATCACAGGTCCATAACGAATGTAGTTTTGTTCAAAAAAGCTCATCATTTATGTCCAAAAATCTCCGTCTCGTTAGCACATGATGTAAGCCAGCCGGACTTCTCGTCATGAACGAGGGGAAAAAATATATTTCCGTTCGTTCAAACATGTCAAACGTTGTATAGCATAAATCATTAGGGCCTTTTTTAACCAGAACATGAATAATATTCAAGGTGGACGAATGCATAGCCTTTTATAACGTATTGGAACGAGGGTACCCAACATGAAGTAGCGCGCCAGGTGTCTAATGGGACATCACCGTTCCATGGCTCTTGTTCGGTCAGATCTCCCTCCAGAAGACTCAAAACACTTTGTAAAGGCTGGTGACATCTAGTGGAAGCAATAGGAAGTGCCAAAATATTCCTAAACCCCTGTGTTTTTCAATGGGATAGCTTTAAAGTCAATACAACACATCAGGTATCCACTTCCTGTCAGAAAATGTCTCAGGGTTTTGCCTGCCAAATGAGTTCTGTTATACTCACAGACACCATTCAAACAGTTTTGGAAACTTTAGAGTGTTTTCTATCCATATATAATAAGTATATGCATATTCTAGTTACTGGGTAGGATTAGTAACCAGATTAAATCGGGTACATTTTTTTTATCCAGACGTGCAAATGCTGCCCCCTAGACCCAACAGGTTAAACAGTACAGCAAAATGGTACTTACAGAGTGACTCAAACATGACTAAGACCTTGTTTGTGAAAAACTGTTTATTTCTGTATTACATGATTGCAACTTGCAGAAAAGTGTCAACAATGTTCCTTTCATCGAGTTTAAACAGCACAGCAAAATGGTACTTACAGAGTGACTCAAACATGACTAAGACCTTGTTTTTGAAAAACTGTTTATTTCTGTATTACATGATTGCAACTTGCTGAAAAGTGTCAACAAATGTTCATTTCATCGAGTTTAAACAGCACAGCAAAATGATACTTACAGAGTGACTCAAACATGACTTAGACTTTGTTTTTGAAAAAAAATTTATTTCTGTATTACATGATTGCAACTTGCTGAAAAGTGTCAACAACGTTCCTTTCATCGAGTTTAAACAGTACAGCAAAATGTTACTTACAGAGTGACGCAAACATGACTAAGACCTTGTTTTTGAAAAACTGTTTATTTCTGTATTACATGATTGCAACTTGCTGAAAAGTGTCAACAATGTTCCTTTCATCGAGTTTAAACAGTACAGCAAAATGGTACTTACAGAGTGACTCAAACATGACTAAGACCTTGTTTTTGAAAAACTGTTTATTTCTGTATTACATGATTGCAACTTGCTGAAAAGTGTCAACAAATGTTCCTTTCATCGATTTTAAACAGCACAGCAAAATGATACTTACAGAGTGACTCAAACATGACTTAGACTTTGTTTTTGAAAAAATGTTTATTTCTGTATTACATGATTGCAACTTGCTGAAAAGTGTCAACAATGTTCCTTTCATCAAGTTTAAACAGTACAGCAAAATGGTACTTACAGAGTGACTCAAACTTGACTAAGACCTTGTTTTTGAAAAACTGTTTATTTCTGTATTACATGATTGCAACTTGCTGAAAAGTGTCAACAAACGTTCCTTTCATCGAGTTTAAACAGCATAGCATAATGGTACTTACAGAGTGACTCAAACATGACTAAGACATTGTTTTTGAAAAACTGTTTATTTCTGTATTACATGATTGCAACTTGCTGAAAAGTGTCAACAAATGTTCCTTTCATCGAGTTTAAACAGCACAGCAAAATGGTACTTACAGAGTGCATCAAACATGATCTAGACCTTGTTTTTGAAAAACTGTTTATTTCTGTATTACATGATTGCAACTTGCTGAAAAGTGTCAACAAATGTTCCTTTCATCGAGTTTAAACAGCACAGCAAAATGATACTTACAGAGTGACTCAAACATGACTTAGACTTTGTTTTTGAAAAAATGTTTATTTCTGTATGACATGATTGATTACATGATTGCAACTTGCTGAAAAGTGTCAACAAATGTTCCTTTCATCGAGTTTAAACAGCACAGCAAAATGATACTTACAGAGTGACTCAAACATGACTTAGACTTTGTTTTTGAAAAAAAAATTATTTCTGTATTACATGATTGCAACTTGCTGAAAAGTGTCAACAACGTTCCTTTCATCGAGTTTAAACAGTACAGCAAAATGGTACTTACAGAGTGACGCAAACATGACTAAGACCTTGTTTTTGAAAAACTGTTTATTTCTGTATTACATGATTGCAACTTGCTGAAAAGTGTCAACAATGTTCCTTTCATCGAGTTTAAACAGTACAGCAAAATGGAACTTACAGAGTGCATCAAACATGATTTAGACCTTGTTTGTGAAAAACTGTTTATTTCTGTATTACATGATTGCAACTTGCTGAAAAGTGTCAACAATGTTCCTTTCATCGAGTTTAAACAGTACAGAAAAATGGTACTTACAGAGTGACTCAAACATGACTAAGACCTTGTTTTTGAAAAACTGCTTATTTCTGTATTACATGATTGCAACTTGCTGAAAAGTGTCAACAAATGTTCCTTTCATCGAGTTTAAACAGCACAGCAAAATGGTACTTACAGAGTGACTCAAACATGACTTAGACTATGTTTGTGAATAACTGTTTATTTCTGTATTACATGATTGCAACTTGCTGAAAAGTGTCAACAATGTTCCTTTCATCGAGTTTAAACAGTACAGCAAAATGGTACTTACAGAGTGACTCAAACATGACTAAGACCTTGTTTTTGAAAAACTGTTTATTTCTGTATTACATGATTGCAACTTGCTGAAAAGTGTCAACAATGTTCCTTTCATCGAGTTTAAACAGTACAGCAAAATGGAACTTACAGAGTGCATCAATCATGATTTAGACCTTGTTTGTGAAAAACTGTTTATTTCTGTATTACATGATTGCAACTTGCTTAAAAGTGTCAACAAATGTTCCTTTCATCGAGTTTAAACAGCACAGCAAAATGATACTTACAGAGTGACGCAAACATGACTAAGACCTTGTTTTTGAAAAACTGTTTATTTCTGTATTACATGATTGCAACTTGCTGAAAAGTGTCTACAATGTTCCTTTCATCGAGTTTAAACAGTACAGCAAAATGGAACTTACAGAGTGCATCAAACATGATTTAGACCTTGTTTGTGAAAAACTGTTTATTTCTGTATTACATGATTGCAACTTGCTGAAAAGTGTCAACAATGTTCCTTTCATCGAGTTTAAACAGTACAGAAAAATGGTACTTACAGAGTGACTCAAACATGACTAAGACCTTGTTTTTGAAAAACTGCTTATTTCTGTATTACATGATTGCAACTTGCTGAAAAGTGTCAACAAATGTTCATTTCATCGAGTTTAAACAGCACAGCAAAATGATACTTACAGAGTGACTCCAACATGACTTAGACTTTGTTTTTGAAAAAATGTTTATTTCTGTATTACATGATTGCAACTTGCTGAAAAGTTTCAACAATGTTCCTTTCATCAAGTTTAAACAGTACAGCAAAATGGTACTTACAGAGTGACTCAAACATGACTAAGACATTGTTTTTGAAAAACTGTTTATTTCTGTATTACATGATTGCAACTTGCTGAAAAGTGTCAACAAATGTTCCTTTCATCGAGTTTAAACAGCACAGCAAAATGGTACTTACAGAGTGCATCAAACATGATCTAGACCTTGTTTTTGAAAAACTGTTTATTTCTGTATTACATGATTGCAACTTGCTGAAAAGTGTCAACAAATGTTCCTTTCATCGAGTTTAAACAGCACAGCAAAATGATACTTACAGAGTGACTCAAACATGACTTAGACTTTGTTTTTGAAAAAATGTTTATTTCTGTATGACATGATTGATTACATGATTGCAACTTGCTGAAAAGTGTCAACAAATGTTCCTTTCATCGAGTTTAAACAGCACAGCAAAATGATACTTACAGAGTGACTCAAACATGACTTAGACTTTGTTTTTGAAAAAATGTTTATTTCTGTATTACATGATTGCAACTTGCTGAAAAGTGTCAACAACGTTCCTTTCATCGAGTTTAAACAGTACAGCAAAATGGTACTTACAGAGTGACGCAAACATGACTAAGACCTTGTTTTTGAAAAACTGTTTATTTCTGTATTACATGATTGCAACTTGCTGAAAAGTGTCAACAATGTTCCTTTCATCGAGTTTAAACAGTACAGCAAAATGGAACTTACAGAGTGCATCAAACATGATTTAGACCTTGTTTGTGAAAAACTGTTTATTTCTGTATTACATGATTGCAACTTGCTGAAAAGTGTCAACAATGTTCCTTTCATCGAGTTTAAACAGTACAGAAAAATGGTACTTACAGAGTGACTCAAACATGACTAAGACCTTGTTTTTGAAAAACTGTTTATTTCTGTATTACATGATTGCAACTTGCTTAAAAGTGTCAACAAATGTTCCTTTCATCGAGTTTAAACAGCACAGCAAAATGATACTTACAGAGTGACGCAAACATGACTAAGACCTTGTTTTTGAAAAACTGTTTATTTCTGTATTACATGATTGCAACTTGCTGAAAAGTGTCTACAATGTTCCTTTCATCGAGTTTAAACAGTACAGCAAAATGGAACTTACAGAGTGCATCAAACATGATTTAGACCTTGTTTGTGAAAAACTGTTTATTTCTGTATTACATGATTGCAACTTGCTGAAAAGTGTCAACAATGTTCCTTTCATCGAGTTTAAACAGTACAGAAAAATGGTACTTACAGAGTGACTCAAACATGACTAAGACCTTGTTTTTGAAAAACTGCTTATTTCTGTATTACATGATTGCAACTTGCTGAAAAGTGTCAACAAATGTTCCTTTCATCGAGTTTAAACAGCACAGCAAAATGATACTTACAGAGTGACTCAAACATGACTTAGACTATGTTTGTGAATAACTGTTTATTTCTGTATTACATGATTGCAACTTGCTGAAAAGTGTCAACAATGTTCCTTTCATCGAGTTTAAACAGTACAGCAAAATGGTACTTACAGAGTGACTCAAACATGACTAAGACCTTGTTTTTGAAAAAATGTTTATTTCTGTATTACATGATTGCAACTTGCTGAAAAGTATCAACAACGTTCCTTTCATCGAGTTTAAACAGTACAGCAAAATGGTACTTACAGAGTGACTCAAACATGACTAAGACCTTGATTTTGAAAAACTGTTTATTTCTGTAATACATGATTGAAACTTGCTGAAAAGTGTCAACAATGTTCCTTTCATCGAGTTTAAACAGTACAGCAAAATGGAACTTACAGAGTGCATCAAACATGATTTAGACCTTGTTTGTGAAAAACTGTTTATTTCTGTATTACATGATTGCAACTTGCTGAAAAGTGTCAACAATGTTCCTTTCATCGAGTTTAAACAGTACAGCAAAATGGTACTTACAGAGTGACTCAAACATGACTAAGACCTTGTTTGTGAAAAACTGTTTATTTCTGTATTACATGATTGCAACTTGCAGAAAAGTGTCAACAATGTTCCTTTCATCGAGTTTAAACAGCACAGCAAAATGGTACTTACAGAGTGACTCAAACATGACTAAGACCTTGTTTTTGAAAAACTGTTTATTTCTGTATTACATGATTGCAACTTGCTGAAAAGTGTCAACAAATGTTCCTTTCATCGAGTTTAAACAGCACAGCAAAATGATACTTACAGAGTGACGCAAACATGACTAAGACCTTGTTTTTGAAAAACTGTTTATTTCTGTATTACATGATTGCAACTTGCTGAAAAGTGTCAACAATGTTCCTTTCATCGAGTTTAAACAGTACAGCAAAATGGAACTTACAGAGTGCATCAAACATGATTTAGACCTTGTTTGTGAAAAACTGTTTATTTCTGTATTACATGATTGCAACTTGCTGAAAAGTGTCAACAATGTTCCTTTCATCGAGTTTAAACAGTACAGCAAAATGGTACTTACAGAGTGACTCAAACATGACTAAGACCTTGTTTGTGAAAAACTGTTTATTTCTGTATTACATGATTGCAACTTGCAGAAAAGTGTCAACAATGTTCCTTTCATCGAGTTTAAACAGCACAGCAAAATGGTACTTACAGAGTGACTCAAACATGACTAAGACCTTGTTTTTGAAAAACTGTTTATTTCTGTATTACATGATTGCAACTTGCTGAAAAGTGTCAACAAATGTTCCTTTCATCGAGTTTAAACAGTACAGCAAAATGGAACTTACAGAGTGCATCAAACATGATTTAGACCTTGTTTGTGAAAAACTGTTTATTTCTGTATTACATGATTGCAACTTGCAGAAAAGTGTCAACAATGTTCCTTTCATCGAGTTTAAACAGGACAGCAAAATGGTACTTACAGAGTGACTCAAACATGACTAAGACCTTGTTTTTGAAAAACTGCTTATTTCTGTATTACATGATTGCAACTTGCTGAAAAGTGTCAACAAATGTTCCTTTCATCGAGTTTAAACAGCACAGCAAAATGGTACTTACAGAGTGACTCAAACATGACTTAGACTATGTTTGTGAATAACTGTTTATTTCTGTATTACATGATTGCAACTTGCTGAAAAGTGTCAACAATGTTCCTTTCATCGAGTTTAAACAGTACAGCAAAATGGTACTTACAGAGTGACTCAAACATGACTAAGACCTTGTTTTTGAAAAACTGTTTATTTCTGTATTACATGATTGCAACTTGCTGAAAAGTGTCAACAATGTTCCTTTCATCGAGTTTAAACAGTACAGCAAAATGGAACTTACAGAGTGCATCAATCATGATTTAGACCTTGTTTGTGAAAAACTGTTTATTTCTGTATTACATGATTGCAACTTGCTGAAAAGTGTCAACAAATGTTCCTTTCATCGAGTTTAAACAGTACAGCAAAATGGTACTTACAGAGTGACTCAAACATGACTAAGACCTTGTTTTTGAAAAACTGTTTATTTCTGTATTACATGATTGCAACTTGCTTAAAAGTGTCAACAAATGTTCCTTTCATCGAGTTTAAACAGCACAGCAAAATGATACTTACAGAGTGACTCAAACATGACTTAGACTTTGTTTTTGAAAAAATGTTTATTTCTGTATTACATGATTGCAACTTGCTGAAAAGTATCAACAACGGTCCTTTCATCGAGTTTAAACAGTACAGCAAAATGGTACTTACAGAGTGACTCAAACATGACTAAGACCTTGTTTTTGAAAAACTGTTTATTTCTGTATTACATGATTGCAACTTGCTGAAAAGTGTCAACAATGTTCCTTTCATCGAGTTTAAACAGTACAGCAAAATGGAACTTACAGAGTGCATCAAACATGATTTAGACCTTGTTTGTGAAAAACTGTTTATTTCTGTATTACATGATTGCAACTTGCTGAAAAGTGTCAACAATGTTCCTTTCATCGAGTTTAAACAGTACAGCAAAATGGTACTTACAGAGTGACTCAAACATGACTAAGACCTTGTTTGTGAAAAACTGTTTATTTCTGTATTACATGATTGCAACTTGCAGAAAAGTGTCAACAATGTTCCTTTCATCGAGTTTAAACAGCACAGCAAAATGGTACTTACAGAGTGACTCAAACATGACTAAGACCTTGTTTTTGAAAAACTGTTTATTTCTGTATTACATGATTGCAACTTGCTGAAAAGTGTCAACAAATGTTCCTTTCATCGAGTTTAAACAGCACAGCAAAATGATACTTACAGAGTGACGCAAACATGACTAAGACCTTGTTTTTGAAAAACTGTTTATTTCTGTATTACATGATTGCAACTTGCTGAAAAGTGTCAACAATGTTCCTTTCATCGAGTTTAAACAGTACAGCAAAATGGAACTTACAGAGTGCATCAAACATGATTTAGACCTTGTTTGTGAAAAACTGTTTATTTCTGTATTACATGATTGCAACTTGCTGAAAAGTGTCAACAATGTTCCTTTCATCGAGTTTAAACAGTACAGCAAAATGGTACTTACAGAGTGACTCAAACATGACTAAGACCTTGTTTTTGAAAAACTGTTTATTTCTGTATTACATGATTGCAACTTGCTGAAAAGTGTCAACAAATGTTCCTTTCATCGATTTTAAACAGCACAGCAAAATGATACTTACAGAGTGACTCAAACATGACTTAGACTTTGTTTTTGAAAAAATGTTTATTTCTGTATTACATGATTGCAACTTGCTGAAAAGTGTCAACAATGTTCCTTTCATCAAGTTTAAACAGTACAGCAAAATGGTACTTACAGAGTGACTCAAACTTGACTAAGACCTTGTTTTTGAAAAACTGTTTATTTCTGTATTACATGATTGCAACTTGCTGAAAAGTGTCAACAAACGTTCCTTTCATCCAGTTTAAACAGCACAGCAAAATGGTACTTACAGAGTGACTCAAACATGACTAAGACCTTGTTTTTGAAAAACTGTTTATTTCTGTATTACATGATTGCAACTTGCTGAAAAGTGTCAACAAATGTTCCTTTCATCGATTTTAAACAGCACAGCAAAATGATACTTACAGAGTGACTCAAACATGACTTAGACTTTGTTTTTGAAAAAATGTTTATTTCTGTATTACATGATTGCAACTTGCTGAAAAGTGTCAACAATGTTCCTTTCATCAAGTTTAAACAGTACAGCAAAATGGTACTTACAGAGTGACTCAAACATGACTAAGACCTTGTTTTTGAAAAACTGTTTATTTCTGTATTACATGATTGCAACTTGCTGAAAAGTGTCAACAATGTTCCTTTCATCGAGTTTAAACAGTACAGCAAAATGGTACTTACAGAGTGACTCAAACATGACTAAGACCTTGTTTTTGAAAAACTGTTTATTTCTGTATTACATGATTGCAACTTGCTGAAAAGTGTCAACAAATGTTCCTTTCATCGAGTTTAAACAGCACAGCAAAATGATACTTACAGAGTGACGCAAACATGACTAAGACCTTGTTTTTGAAAAACTGTTTATTTCTGTATTACATGATTGCAACTTGCTGAAAAGTGTCAACAATGTTCCTTTCATCGAGTTTAAACAGTACAGCAAAATGGAACTTACAGAGTGCATCAAACATGATTTAGACCTTGTTTGTGAAAAACTGTTTATTTCTGTATTACATGATTGCAACTTGCTGAAAAGTGTCAACAATGTTCCTTTCATCGAGTTTAAACAGTACAGCAAAATGGAACTTACAGAGTGCATCAAACATGATTTAGACCTTGTTTGTGAAAAACTGTTTATTTCTGTATTACATGATTGCAACTTGCTGAAAAGTGTCAACAATGTTCCTTTCATCGAGTTTAAACAGTACAACAAAATGGTACTTACAGAGTGACTCAAACATGACTAAGACCTTGTTTTTGAAAAACTGTTTATTTCTGTATTACATGATTGCAACTTGCTGAAAAGTGTCAACAAATGTTCCTTTCATCGATTTTAAACAGCACAGCAAAATGATACTTACAGAGTGACTCAAACATGACTTAGACTTTGTTTTTGAAAAAATGTTTATTTCTGTATTACATGATTGCAACTTGCTGAAAAGTGTCAACAATGTTCCTTTCATCAAGTTTAAACAGTACAGCAAAATGGTACTTACAGAGTGACTCAAACTTGACTAAGACCTTGTTTTTGAAAAACTGTTTATTTCTGTATTACATGATTGCAACTTGCTGAAAAGTGTCAACAAACGTTCCTTTCATCCAGTTTAAACAGCACAGCAAAATGGTACTTACAGAGTGACTCAAACATGACTAAGACCTTGTTTTTGAAAAACTGTTTATTTCTGTATTACATGATTGCAACTTGCTGAAAAGTGTCAACAAATGTTCCTTTCATCGATTTTAAACAGCACAGCAAAATGATACTTACAGAGTGACTCAAACATGACTTAGACTTTGTTTTTGAAAAAATGTTTATTTCTGTATTACATGATTGCAACTTGCTGAAAAGTGTCAACAATGTTCCTTTCATCAAGTTTAAACAGTACAGCAAAATGGTACTTACAGAGTGACTCAAACATGACTAAGACCTTGTTTTTGAAAAACTGTTTATTTCTGTATTACATGATTGCAACTTGCTGAAAAGTGTCAACAATGTTCCTTTCATCGAGTTTAAACAGTACAGCAAAATGGAACTTACAGAGTGCATCAAACATGATTTAGACCTTGTTTGTGAAAAACTGTTTATTTCTGTATTACATGATTGCAACTTGCTGAAAAGTGTCAACAATGTTCCTTTCATCGAGTTTAAACAGTACAGCAAAATGGTACTTACAGAGTGACTCAAACATGACTAAGACCTTGTTTGTGAAAAACTGTTTATTTCTGTATTACATGATTGCAACTTGGAGAAAAGTGTCAACAATGTTCCTTTCATCGAGTTTAAACAGCACAGCAAAATGGTACTTACAGAGTGACTCAAACATGACTAAGACCTTGTTTTTGAAAAACTGTTTATTTCTGTATTACATGATTGCAACTTGCTGAAAAGTGTCAACAAATGTTCCTTTCATCGAGTTTAAACAGCACAGCAAAATGATACTTACAGAGTGACGCAAACATGACTAAGACCTTGTTTTTGAAAAACTGTTTATTTCTGTATTACATGATTGCAACTTGCTGAAAAGTGTCAACAATGTTCCTTTCATCGAGTTTAAACAGTACAGCAAAATGGAACTTACAGAGTGCATCAAACATGATTTAGACCTTGTTTGTGAAAAACTGTTTATTTCTGTATTACATGATTGCAACTTGCTGAAAAGTGTCAACAATGTTCCTTTCATCGAGTTTAAACAGTACAGCAAAATGGTACTTACAGAGTGACTCAAACATGACTAAGACCTTGTTTTTGAAAAACTGTTTATTTCTGTATTACATGATTGCAACTTGCTGAAAAGTGTCAACAAATGTTCCTTTCATCGATTTTAAACAGCACAGCAAAATGATACTTACAGAGTGACTCAAACATGACTTAGACTTTGTTTTTGAAAAAATGTTTATTTCTGTATTACATGATTGCAACTTGCTGAAAAGTGTCAACAATGTTCCTTTCATCAAGTTTAAACAGTACAGCAAAATGGTACTTACAGAGTGACTCAAACTTGACTAAGACCTTGTTTTTGAAAAACTGTTTATTTCTGTATTACATGATTGCAACTTGCTGAAAAGTGTCAACAAACGTTCCTTTCATCCAGTTTAAACAGCACAGCAAAATGGTACTTACAGAGTGACTCAAACATGACTAAGACCTTGTTTTTGAAAAACTGTTTATTTCTGTATTACATGATTGCAACTTGCTGAAAAGTGTCAACAAATGTTCCTTTCATCGATTTTAAACAGCACAGCAAAATGATACTTACAGAGTGACTCAAACATGACTTAGACTTTGTTTTTGAAAAAATGTTTATTTCTGTATTACATGATTGCAACTTGCTGAAAAGTGTCAACAATGTTCCTTTCATCAAGTTTAAACAGTACAGCAAAATGGTACTTACAGAGTGACTCAAACATGACTAAGACCTTGTTTTTGAAAAACTGTTTATTTCTGTATTACATGATTGCAACTTGCTGAAAAGTGTCAACAATGTTCCTTTCATCGAGTTTAAACAGTACAGCAAAATGGTACTTACAGAGTGACTCAAACATGACTAAGACCTTGTTTTTGAAAAACTGTTTATTTCTGTATTACATGATTGCAACTTGCTGAAAAGTGTCAACAAATGTTCCTTTCATCGAGTTTAAACAGCACAGCAAAATGATACTTACAGAGTGACGCAAACATGACTAAGACCTTGTTTTTGAAAAACTGTTTATTTCTGTATTACATGATTGCAACTTGCTGAAAAGTGTCAACAATGTTCCTTTCATCGAGTTTAAACAGTACAGCAAAATGGAACTTACAGAGTGCATCAAACATGATTTAGACCTTGTTTGTGAAAAACTGTTTATTTCTGTATTACATGATTGCAACTTGCTGAAAAGTGTCAACAATGTTCCTTTCATCGAGTTTAAACAGTACAGCAAAATGGTACTTACAGAGTGACTCAAACATGACTAAGACCTTGTTTTTGAAAAACTGTTTATTTCTGTATTACATGATTGCAACTTGCTGAAAAGTGTCAACAAATGTTCCTTTCATCGATTTTAAACAGCACAGCAAAATGATACTTACAGAGTGACTCAAACATGACTTAGACTTTGTTTTTGAAAAAATGTTTATTTCTGTATTACATGATTGCAACTTGCTGAAAAGTGTCAACAATGTTCCTTTCATCAAGTTTAAACAGTACAGCAAAATGGTACTTACAGAGTGACTCAAACATGACTAAGACCTTGTTTTTGAAAAACTGTTTATTTCTGTATTACATGATTGCAACTTGCTGAAAAGTGTCAACAATGTTCCTTTCATCGAGTTTAAACAGTACAGCAAAATGGTACTTACAGAGTGACTCAAACATGACTAAGACCTTGTTTTTGAAAAACTGTTTATTTCTGTATTACATGATTGCAACTTGCTGAAAAGTGTCAACAAATGTTCCTTTCATCGAGTTTAAACAGTACAGCAAAATGGTACTTACAGAGTGACTCAAACATGACTAAGACCTTGTTTTTGAAAAACTGTTTATTTCTGTATTACATGATTGCAACTTGCTGAAAAGTGTCAACAATGTTCCTTTCATCGAGTTTAAACAGTACAGCAAAATGGTACTTACAGAGTGACTCAAACATGACTAAGACCTTGTTTTTGAAAAACTGTTTATTTCTGTATTACATGATTGCAACTTGCTGAAAAGTGTCAACAAATGTTCCTTTCATCGATTTTAAACAGCACAGCAAAATGATACTTACAGAGTGACTCAAACATGACTTAGACTTTGTTTTTGAAAAAATGTTTATTTCTGTATTACATGATTGCAACTTGCTGAAAAGTGTCAACAATGTTCCTTTCATCAAGTTTAAACAGTACAGCAAAATGGTACTTACAGAGTGACTCAAACTTGACTAAGACCTTGTTTTTGAAAAACTGTTTATTTCTGTATTACATGATTGCAACTTGCTGAAAAGTGTCAACAAACGTTCCTTTCATCCAGTTTAAACAGCACAGCAAAATGGTACTTACAGAGTGACTCAAACATGACTAAGACCTTGTTTTTGAAAAACTGTTTATTTCTGTATTACATGATTGCAACATGCTGAAAAGTGTCAACAAATGTTCCTTTCATCGATTTTAAACAGCACAGCAAAATGATACTTACAGAGTGACTCAAACATGACTTAGACTTTGTTTTTGAAAAAATGTTTATTTCTGTATTACATGATTGCAACTTGCTGAAAAGTGTCAACAATGTTCCTTTCATCAAGTTTAAACAGTACAGCAAAATGGTACTTACAGAGTGACTCAAACATGACTAAGACCTTGTTTTTGAAAAACTGTTTATTTCTGTATTACATGATTGCAACTTGCTGAAAAGTGTCAACAATGTTCCTTTCATCGAGTTTAAACAGTACAGCAAAATGGTACTTACAGAGTGACTCAAACATGACTAAGACCTTGTTTTTGAAAAACTGTTTATTTCTGTATTACATGATTGCAACTTGCTGAAAAGTGTCAACAAATGTTCCTTTCATCGAGTTTAAACAGTACAGCAAAATGGTACTTACAGAGTGACTCAAACATGACTAAGACCTTGTTTTTGAAAAACTGTTTATTTCTGTATTACATGATTGCAACTTGCTGAAAAGTGTCAACAATGTTCCTTTCATCGAGTTTAAACAGTACAGCAAAATGGAACTTACAGAGTGCATCAAACATGATTTAGACCTTGTTTGTGAAAAACTGTTTATTTCTGTATTACATGATTGCAACTTGCTGAAAAGTGTCAACAATGTTCCTTTCATCGAGTTTAAACAGTACAGCAAAATGGTACTTACAGAGTGACTCAAACATGACTAAGACCTTGTTTGTGAAAAACTGTTTATTTCTGTATTACATGATTGCAACTTGCAGAAAAGTGTCAACAATGTTCCTTTCATCGAGTTTAAACAGCACAGCAAAATGGTACTTACAGAGTGACTCAAACATGACTAAGACCTTGTTTTTGAAAAACTGTTTATTTCTGTATTACATGATTGCAACTTGCTGAAAAGTGTCAACAAATGTTCCTTTCATCGAGTTTAAACAGCACAGCAAAATGATACTTACAGAGTGACGCAAACATGACTAAGACCTTGTTTTTGAAAAACTGTTTATTTCTGTATTACATGATTGCAACTTGCTGAAAAGTGTCAACAATGTTCCTTTCATCGAGTTTAAACAGTACAGCAAAATGGAACTTACAGAGTGCATCAAACATGATTTAGACCTTGTTTGTGAAAAACTGTTTATTTCTGTATTACATGATTGCAACTTGCTGAAAAGTGTCAACAAATGTTCCTTTCATCGATTTTAAACAGCACAGCAAAATGATACTTACAGAGTGACTCAAAAATGACTTAGACTTTGTTTTTGAAAAAATGTTTATTTCTGTATTACATGATTGCAACTTGCTGAAAAGTGTCAACAATGTTCCTTTCATCAAGTTTAAACAGTACAGCAAAATGGTACTTACAGAGTGACTCAAACTTGACTAAGACCTTGTTTTTGAAAAACTGTTTATTTCTGTATTACATGATTGCAACTTGCTGAAAAGTGTCAACAAACGTTCCTTTCATCCAGTTTAAACAGCACAGCAAAATGGTACTTACAGAGTGACTCAAACATGACTAAGACCTTGTTTTTGAAAAACTGTTTATTTCTGTATTACATGATTGCAACTTGCTGAAAAGTGTCAACAAATGTTCCTTTCATCGATTTTAAACAGCACAGCAAAATGATACTTACAGAGTGACTCAAACATGACTTAGACTTTGTTTTTGAAAAAATGTTTATTTCTGTATTACATGATTGCAACTTGCTGAAAAGTGTCAACAATGTTCCTTTCATCAAGTTTAAACAGTACAGCAAAATGGTACTTACAGAGTGACTCAAACATGACTAAGACCTTGTTTTTGAAAAACTGTTTATTTCTGTATTACATGATTGCAACTTGCTGAAAAGTGTCAACAATGTTCCTTTCATCGAGTTTAAACAGTACAGCAAAATGGTACTTACAGAGTGACTCAAACATGACTAAGACCTTGTTTTTGAAAAACTGTTTATTTCTGTATTACATGATTGCAACTTGCTGAAAAGTGTCAACAAATGTTCCTTTCATCGAGTTTAAACAGTACAGCAAAATGGTACTTACAGAGTGACTCAAACATGACTAAGACCTTGTTTTTGAAAAACTGTTTATTTCTGTATTACATGATTGCAACTTGCTTAAAAGTGTCAACAAATGTTCCTTTCATCGAGTTTAAACAGCACAGCAAAATGATACTTACAGAGTGACTCAAACATGACTTAGACTTTGTTTTTGAAAAAATGTTTATTTCTGTATTACATGATTGCAACTTGCTGAAAAGTATCAACAACGTTCCTTTCATCGAGTTTAAACAGTACAGCAAAATGGTACTTACAGAGTGACTCAAACATGACTAAGACCTTGTTTTTGAAAAACTGTTTATTTCTGTATTACATGATTGCAACTTGCTGAAAAGTGTCAACAATGTTCCTTTCATCGAGTTTAAACAGTACAGCAAAATGGAACTTACAGAGTGCATCAAACATGATTTAGACCTTGTTTGTGAAAAACGGTTTATTTCTGTATTACATGATTGCAACTTGCTGAAAAGTGTCAACAATGTTCATTTCATCAAGTTTAAACAGTACAGCAAAATGGTACTTACAGAGTGACTCAAACATGACTAAGACCTTGTTTGTGAAAAACTGTTTATTTCTGTATTACATGATTGCAACTTGCAGAAAAGTGTCAACAATGTTCCTTTCATCGAGTTTAAACAGCACAGCAAAATGATACTTACAGAGTGACTCAAACATGACTTAGACTTTGTTTTTGAAAAAATGTTTATTTCTGTATTACATGATTGCAACTTGCTGAAAAGTGTCAACAATGTTCCTTTCATCAAGTTTAAACAGTACAGCAAAATGGTACTTACAGAGTGACTCAAACTTGACTAAGACCTTGTTTTTGAAAAACTGTTTATTTCTGTATTACATGATTGCAACTTGCTGAAAAGTGTCAACAAACGTTCCTTTCATCCAGTTTAAACAGCACAGCAAAATGGTACTTACAGAGTGACTCAAACATGACTAAGACCTTGTTTTTGAAAAACTGTTTATTTCTGTATTACATGATTGCAACTTGCTGAAAAGTGTCAACAAATGTTCCTTTCATCGATTTTAAACAGCACAGCAAAATGATACTTACAGAGTGACTCAAACATGACTTAGACTTTGTTTTTGAAAAAATGTTTATTTCTGTATTACATGATTGCAACTTGCTGAAAAGTGTCAACAATGTTCCTTTCATCAAGTTTAAACAGTACAGCAAAATGGTACTTACAGAGTGACTCAAACATGACTAAGACCTTGTTTTTGAAAAACTGTTTATTTCTGTATTACATGATTGCAACTTGCTGAAAAGTGTCAACAATGTTCCTTTCATCGAGTTTAAACAGTACAGCAAAATGGTACTTACAGAGTGACTCAAACATGACTAAGACCTTGTTTTTGAAAAACTGTTTATTTCTGTATTACATGATTGCAACTTGCTGAAAAGTGTCAACAAATGTTCCTTTCATCGAGTTTAAACAGTACAGCAAAATGGTACTTACAGAGTGACTCAAACATGACTAAGACCTTGTTTTTGAAAAACTGTTTATTTCTGTATTACATGATTGCAACTTGCTTAAAAGTGTCAACAAATGTTCCTTTCATCGAGTTTAAACAGCACAGCAAAATGATACTTACAGAGTGACTCAAACATGACTTAGACTTTGTTTTTGAAAAAATGTTTATTTCTGTATTACATGATTGCAACTTGCTGAAAAGTATCAACAACGTTCCTTTCATCGAGTTTAAACAGTACAGCAAAATGGTACTTACAGAGTGACTCAAACATGACTAAGACCTTGTTTTTGAAAAACTGTTTATTTCTGTATTACATGATTGCAACTTGCTGAAAAGTGTCAACAATGTTCCTTTCATCGAGTTTAAACAGTACAGCAAAATGGAACTTACAGAGTGCATCAAACATGATTTAGACCTTGTTTGTGAAAAACTGTTTATTTCTGTATTACATGATTGCAACTTGCTGAAAAGTGTCAACAATGTTCATTTCATCAAGTTTAAACAGTACAGCAAAATGGTACTTACAGAGTGACTCAAACATGACTAAGACCTTGTTTGTGAAAAACTGTTTATTTCTGTATTACATGATTGCAACTTGCAGAAAAGTGTCAACAATGTTCCTTTCATCGAGTTTAAACAGCACAGCAAAATGGTACTTACAGAGTGACTCAAACATGACTAAGACCTTGTTTTTGAAAAACTGTTTATTTCTGTATTACATGATTGCAACTTGCAGAAAAGTGTCAACAAATGTTCCTTTCATCGAGTTTAAACAGCACAGCAAAATGATACTTACAGAGTGACGCAAACATGACTAAGACCTTGTTTTTGAAAAACTGTTTATTTCTGTATTACATGATTGCAACTTGCTGAAAAGTGTCAACAATGTTCCTTTCATCGAGTTTAAACAGTACAGCAAAATGGAACTTACAGAGTGCATCAAACATGATTTAGACCTTGTTTGTGAAAAACTGTTTATTTCTGTATTACATGATTGCAACTTGCTGAAAAGTGTCAACAATGTTCCTTTCATCGAGTTTAAACAGTACAGCAAAATGGTACTTACAGAGTGACTCAAACATGACTAAGACCTTGTTTTTGAAAAACTGTTTATTTCTGTATTACATGATTGCAACTTGCTTAAAAGTGTCAACAAATGTTCCTTTCATCGAGTTTAAACAGCACAGCAAAATGATACTTACAGAGTGACTGCAAACATGACTAAGACCTTGTTTTTGAAAAACTGTTTATTTCTGTATTACATGATTGCAACTTGCTGAAAAGTGTCTACAATGTTCCTTTCATCGAGTTTAAACAGTACAGCAAAATGGAACTTACAGAGTGCATCAAACATGATTTAGACCTTGTTTGTGAAAAACTGTTTATTTCTGTATTACATGATTGCAACTTGCTGAAAAGTGTCAACAATGTTCCTTTCATCGAGTTTAAACAGTACAGCAAAATGGTACTTACAGAGTGACTCAAACATGACTAAGACCTTGTTTTTGAAAAACTGCTTATTTCTGTATTACATGATTGCAACTTGCTGAAAAGTGTCAACAATGTTCCTTTCATCGAGTTTAAACAGTACAGAAAAATGGTACTTACAGAGTGACTCAAACATGACTAAGACCTTGTTTTTGAAAAACTGCTTATTTCTGTATTACATGATTGCAACTTGCTGAAAAGTGTCAACAAATGTTCCTTTCATCGAGTTTAAACAGCACAGCAAAATGATACTTACAGAGTGACTCAAACATGACTTAGACTATGTTTGTGAATAACTGTTTATTTCTGTATTACATGATTGCAACTTGCTGAAAAGTGTCAACAATGTTCCTTTCATCGAGTTTAAACAGTACAGCAAAATGGTACTTACAGAGTGACTCAAACATGACTAAGACCTTGTTTTTGAAAAACTGCTTATTTCTGTATTACATGATTGCAACTTGCTGAAAAGTGTCAACAAATGTTCCTTTCATCGAGTTTAAACAGCACAGCAAAATGGTACTTACAGAGTGACTCAAACATGACTTAGACTATGTTTGTGAAAAACTGTTTATTTCTGTATTACATGATTGCAACTTGCTGAAAAGTGTCAACAATGTTCCTTTCATCGAGTTTAAACAGTACAGCAAAATGGTACTTACAGAGTGACTCAAACATGACTTAGACCTTGTTTTTGAAAAACTGTTTATTTCTGTATTACATGATTGCAACTTGCTGAAAAGTGTCAACAATGTTCCTTTCATCGAGTTTAAACAGTACAGCAAAATGGTACTTACAGAGTGACTCAAACATGACTAAGACCTTGTTTTTGAAAAACTGTTTATTTCTGTATTACATGATTGCAACTTGCTGAAAAGTGTCAACAAATGTTCCTTTCATCGAGTTTAAACAGTACAGCAAAATGGAACTTACAGAGTGCATCAAACATGATTTAGACCTTGTTTGTGAAAAACTGTTTATTTCTGTATTACATGATTGCAACTTGCTGAAAAGTGTCAACAATGTTCCTTTCATCGAGTTTAAACAGTACAGAAAAATGGTACTTACAGAGTGACTCAAACATGACTAAGACCTTGTTTTTGAAAAACTGCTTATTTCTGTATTACATGATTGCAACTTGCTGAAAAGTGTCAACAAATGTTCCTTTCATCGAGTTTAAACAGCACAGCAAAATGATACTTACAGAGTGACTCAAACATGACTTAGACTATGTTTGTGAATAACTGTTTATTTCTGTATTACATGATTGCAACTTGCTGAAAAGTGTCAACAATGTTCCTTTCATCGAGTTTAAACAGTACAGCAAAATGGTACTTACAGAGTGACTCAAA
Organism: Salmo salar; assembly: GCF_965601325.2. Taxonomy (NCBI): domain Eukaryota; kingdom Metazoa; phylum Chordata; class Actinopteri; order Salmoniformes; family Salmonidae; genus Salmo; species Salmo salar. Next base: position 52,262,806 of record NC_138296.1, on the reverse strand, counting down.
CATGACTAAGACCTTGTTTTTGAAAAACTGTTTATTTCTGTATTACATGATTGCAACTTGCTGAAAAGTGTCAACAATGTTCCTTTCATCGAGTTTAAACAGTACAGCAAAATGGAACTTACAGAGTGCACTCAAACATGACTTAGACCTTGTTTGTGAAAAACTGTTTATTTCTGTATTACATGATTGCAACTTGCTGAAAAGTGTCAACAATGTTCCTTTCATCGAGTTTAAACAGTACAGCAAAATGGTACTTACAGAGTGACTCAAACATGACTAAGACCTTGTTTTTGAAAAACTGTTTATTTCTGTATTACATGATTGCAACTTGCTGAAAAGTGTCAACAAATGTTCCTTTCATCGAGTTTAAACAGCACAGCAAAATGATACTTACAGAGTGACTCAAACATGACTTAGACTTTGTTTTTGAAAAAATGTTTATTTCTGTATTACATGATTGCAACTTGCTGAAAAGTGTCAACAATGTTCCTTTCATCAAATTTAAACAGTACAGCAAAATGGTACTTACAGAGTGACTCAAACTTGACTAAGACCTTGTTTTTGAAAAACGGTTTATTTCTGTATTACATGATTGCAACTTGCTGAAAAGTGTCAACAAACGTTCCTTTCATCCAGTTCAAACAGCACAGCAAAATGGTACTTACAGAGTGACTCAAACATGACTAAGACCTTGTTTTTGAAAAACTGTTTATTTCTGTATTACATGATTGCAACTTGCTGAAAAGTGTCAACAAATGTTCCTTTCATCGAGTTTAAACAGCACAGCAAAATGATACTTACAGAGTGACTCAAACATGACTTAGACTTTGTTTTTGAAAAAATGTTTATTTCTGTATTACATGATTGCAACTTGCTGAAAAGTGTCAACAATGTTCCTTTCATCGAGTTTAAACAGTACAGCAAAATGGTACTTACAGAGTGACTCAAACATGACTAAGACCTTGTTTTTGAAAAACTGTTTATTTCTGTATTACATGATTGCAACTTGCTGAAAAGTGTCAACAAACGTTCCTTTCATCCAGTTCAAACAGCACAGCAAAATGGTACTTACAGAGTGACTCAAACATGACTAAGACCTTGTTTTTGAAAAACTGTTTATTTCTGTATTACATGATTGCAACTTGCTGAAAAGTGTCAACAAATGTTCCTTTCATCGAGTTTAAACAGTACAGCAAAATGATACTTACAGAGTGCACTCAAACATGACTTAGACCTTGTTTGTGAAAAACTGTTTATTTCTGTATTACATGATTGCAACTTGCTGAAAAGTGTCAACAATGTTCCTTTCATCGAGTTTAAACAGTACAGCAAAATGGAACTTACAGAGTGCATCAAACATCATTTAGACCTTGTTTGTGAAAAACTGTTTATTTCTGTATTACATGATTGCAACTTGCTGAAAAGTGTCAACAAACGTTCTTTTCATCCAGTTTAAACAGCACAGCAAAATGGTACTTACAGAGTGACTCAAACATGACTAAGACATTGTTTTTGAAAAACTGTTTATTTCTGTATTACATGATTGCAACTTGCTGAAAAGTGTCAACAAATGTTCCTTTCATCGAGTTTAAACAGCACAGCAAAATGGTACTTACAGAGTGCAACAAACATGATCTAGACCTTGTTTTTGAAAAACTGTTTATTTCTGTATTACATGATTGCAACTTGCTGAAAAGTGTCAACAACGTTCCTTTCATCGAGTTTAAACAGTACAGCAAAATGTTACTTACAGAGTGACGCAAACATGACTAAGACCTTGTTTTTGAAAAACTGTTTATTTCTGTATTACATGATTGCAACTTGCTGAAAAGTGTCAACAATGTTCCTTTCATCGAGTTTAAACAGTACAGCAAAATGGTACTTACAGAGTGACTCAAACATGACTAAGACCTTGTTTTTGAAAAACTGTTTATTTCTGTATTACATGATTGCAACTTGCTGAAAAGTGTCAACAAATGTTCCTTTCATCGAGTTTAAACAGTACAGCAAAATGGAACTTACAGAGTGCATCAAACATGATTTAGACCTTGTTTGTGAAAAACTGTTTATTTCTGTATTACATGATTGCAACTTGCTGAAAAGTGTCAACAATGTTCCTTTCATCGAGTTTAAACAGTACAGCAAAATGGTACTTACAGAGTGACTCAAACTTGACTAAGACCTTGTTTTTGAAAAACTGTTTATTTCTGTATTACATGATTGCAACTTGCTGAAAAGTGTCAACAAACGTTCCTTTCATCGAGTTTAAACAGCACAGCAAAATGGAACTTACAGAGTGACTCAAACATGACTAAGACATTGTTTTTGAAAAACTGTTTATTTCTGTATTACATGATTGCAACTTGCTGAAAAGTGTCAACAAATGTTCCTTTCATCGAGTTTAAACAGCACAGCAAAATGGTACTTACAGAGTGCATCAAACATGATCTAGACCTTGTTTTTGAAAAACTGTTTATTTCTGTATTACATGATTGCAACTTGCTGAAAAGTGTCAACAAATGTTCCTTTCATCGAGTTTAAACTGCACAGCAAAATGATACTTACAGAGTGACTCAAACATGACTTAGACTTTGTTTTTGAAAAAATGTTTATTTCTGTATTACATGATTGATTACATGATTGCAACTTGCTGAAAAGTGTCAACAAATGTTCCTTTCATCGAGTTTAAACAGCACAGCAAAATGATACTTACAGAGTGACTCAAACATGACTTAGACTTTGTTTTTGAAAAAATGTTTATTTCTGTATTTCATGATTGCAACTTGCTGAAAAGTGTCAACAATGTTCCTTTCATCAAGTTTAAACAGTACAGCAAAATGGTACTTACAGAGTGACTCAAACTTGACTAAGACCTTGTTTTTGAAAAACTGTTTATTTCTGTATTTCATGATTGCAACTTGCTGAAAAGTGTCAACAAACGTTCCTTTCATCGAGTTTAAACAGCACAGCAAAATGGTACTTACAGAGTGACTCAAACATGACTAAGACATTATTTTTCAAAAACTGTTTATTTCTGTATTACATGATTGCAACTTGCTGAAAAGTGTCAACAAATGTTCCTTTCAACGAGTTTAAACAGCACAGCAAAATGGTACTTACAGAGGGCATCAAACATGATCTAGACCTTGTTTTTGAAAAACTGTTTATTTCTGTATTACATGATTGCAACTTGCTGAAAAGTGTCAACAAATGTTCCTTTCATCGAGTTTAAACAGCACAGCAAAATGATAATTACAGAGTGACTCAAACATGACTTAGACTTTGTTTTTGAAAAAATGTTTATTTCTGTATTACATGATTGATTACATGATTGCAACTTGCTGAAAAGTGTCAACAAATGTTCCTTTCATCGAGTTTAAACAGCACAGCAAAATGATACTTACAGAGTGACTCAAACATGACTTAGACTTTGTTTTTGAAAAAATGTTTATTTCTGTATTACATGATTGCAACTTGCTGAAAAGTGTCAACAACGTTCCTTTCATCGAGTTTAAACAGTACAGCATAATGGTACTTACAGAGTGACGCAAACATGACTAAGACCTTGTTTTTGAAAAACTGTTTATTTCTGTATTACATGATTGCAACTTGCTGAAAAGTGTCAACAATGTTCCTTTCATCGAGTTTAAACAGTACAGCAAAATGGAACTTACAGAGTGCATCAAACATGATTTAGACCTTGTTTGTGAAAAACTGTTTATTTCTGTATTACATGATTGCAACTTCCTGAAAAGTGTCAACAATGTTCCTTTCATCGAGTTTAAACAGTACAGAAAAATGGTACTTACAGAGTGACTCAAACATGACTAAGACCTTGTTTTTGAAAAACTGCTTATTTCTGTATTACATGATTGCAACTTGCTGAAAAGTGTCAACAAATGTTCCTTTCATCGAGTTTAAACAGCACAGCAAAATTGTACTTACAGAGTGACTCAAACATGACTTAGACTATGTTTGTGAATAACTGTTTATTTCTGTATTACATGATTGCAACTTGCTGAAAAGTGTCAACAATGTTCCTTTCATCGAGTTTAAACAGTACAGCAAAATGGTACTTACAGAGTGACTCAAACATGACTTAGACTTTGTTTTTGAAAAAATGTTTATTTCTGTATTACATGATTGATTACATGATTGCAACTTGCTGAAAAGTGTCAACAAATGTTCCTTTCATCGAGTTTAAACAGCACAGCAAAATGATACTTACAGAGTGACTCAAACATGACTTAGACTTTGTTTTTGAAAAACTGTTTATTTCTGTATTACATGATTGCAACTTGCTGAAAAGTGTCAACAACGTTCCTTTCATCGAGTTTAAACAGTACAGCAAAATGGTACTTACAGAGTGACGCAAACATGACTAAGACCTTGTTTTTGAAAAACTGTTTATTTCTGTATTACATGATTGCAACTTGCTGAAAAGTGTCAACAAATGTTCCTTTCATCGAGTTTAAACAGCACAGCAAAATGATACTTACAGAGTGACTCAAACATGACTTAGACTTTGTTTTTGAAAAAATGTTTATTTCTGTATTTCATGATTGCAACTTGCTGAAAAGTGTCAACAATGTTCCTTTCATCAAGTTTAAACAGTACAGCAAAATGGTACTTACAGAGTGACTCAAACTTGACTAAGACCTTGTTTTTGAAAAACTGTTTATTTCTGTATTTCATGATTGCAACTTGCTGAAAAGTGTCAACAAACGTTCCTTTCATCGAGTTTAAACAGCACAGCAAAATGGTACTTACAGAGTGACTCAAACATGACTAAGACATTATTTTTCAAAAACTGTTTATTTCTGTATTACATGATTGCAACTTGCTGAAAAGTGTCAACAAATGTTCCTTTCAACGAGTTTAAACAGCACAGCAAAATGGTACTTACAGAGGGCATCAAACATGATCTAGACCTTGTTTTTGAAAAACTGTTTATTTCTGTATTACATGATTGCAACTTGCTGAAAAGTGTCAACAAATGTTCCTTTCATCGAGTTTAAACAGCACAGCAAAATGATAATTACAGAGTGACTCAAACATGACTTAGACTTTGTTTTTGAAAAAATGTTTATTTCTGTATTACATGATTGATTACATGATTGCAACTTGCTGAAAAGTGTCAACAAATGTTCCTTTCATCGAGTTTAAACAGCACAGCAAAATGATACTTACAGAGTGACTCAAACATGACTTAGACTTTGTTTTTGAAAAAATGTTTATTTCTGTATTACATGATTGCAACTTGCTGAAAAGTGTCAACAATGTTCCTTTCATCGAGTTTAAACAGTACAGCATAATGGTACTTACAGAGTGACGCAAACATGACTAAGACCTTGTTTTTGAAAAACTGTTTATTTCTGTATTACATGATTGCAACTTGCTGAAAAGTGTCAACAATGTTCCTTTCATCGAGTTTAAACAGTACAGCAAAATGGAACTTACAGAGTGCATCAAACATGATTTAGACCTTGTTTGTGAAAAACTGTTTATTTCTGTATTACATGATTGCAACTTCCTGAAAAGTGTCAACAATGTTCCTTTCATCGAGTTTAAACAGTACAGAAAAATGGTACTTACAGAGTGACTCAAACATGACTAAGACCTTGTTTTTGAAAAACTGCTTATTTCTGTATTACATGATTGCAACTTGCTGAAAAGTGTCAACAAATGTTCCTTTCATCGAGTTTAAACAGCACAGCAAAATTGTACTTACAGAGTGACTCAAACATGACTTAGACTATGTTTGTGAATAACTGTTTATTTCTGTATTACATGATTGCAACTTGCTGAAAAGTGTCAACAATGTTCCTTTCATCGAGTTTAAACAGTACAGCAAAATGGTACTTACAGAGTGACTCAAACATGACTAAGACCTTGTTTTTGAAAAACTGTTTATTTCTGTATTACATGATTGCAACTTGCTGAAAAGTGTCAACAATGTTCCTTTCATCGAGTTTAAACAGTACAGCAAAATGGAACTTACAGAGTGCATCAATCATGATTTAGACCTTGTTTGTGAAAAACTGTTTATTTCTGTATTACATGATTGCAACTTGCTGAAAAGTGTCAACAATGTTCCTTTCATCGAGTTTAAACAGTACAGCAAAATGGTACTTACAGAGTGACTCAAACATGACTAAGACCTTGTTTTTGAAAAACTGTTTATTTCTGTATTACATGATTGCAACTTGCTGAAAAGTGTCAACAAATGTTCCTTTCATCGAGTTTAAACAGTACAGCAAAATGGTACTTACAGAGTGACTCAAACATGACTAAGACCTTGTTTTTGAAAAACTGTTTATTTCTGTATTACATGATTGCAACTTGCTTAAAAGTGTCAACAAATGTTCCTTTCATCGAGTTTAAACAGCACAGCAAAATGATACTTACAGAGTGACTCAAACATGACTTAGACTTTGTTTTTGAAAAAATGTTTATTTCTGTATTACATGATTGCAACTTGCTGAAAAGTATCAACAACGTTCCTTTCATCGAGTTTAAACAGTACAGCAAAATGGTACTTACAGAGTGCATCAAACATGATTTAGACCTTGTTTGTGAAAAACTGTTTATTTCTGTATTACATGATTGCAACTTGCTGAAAAGTGTCAACAAATGTTCCTTTCATCGAGTTTAAACAGCACAGCAAAATGATAATTACAGAGTGACTCAAACATGACTTAGACTTTGTTTTTGAAAAAATGTTTATTTCTGTATTACATGATTGATTACATGATTGCAACTTGCTGAAAAGTGTCAACAAATGTTCCTTTCATCGAGTTTAAACAGCACAGCAAAATGATACTTACAGAGTGACTCAAACATGACTAAGACCTTGTTTTTGAAAAACTGTTTATTTCTGTATTACATGATTGCAACTTGCTGAAAAGTGTCAACAATGTTCCTTTCATCGAGTTTAAACAGTACAGCAAAATGGTACTTACAGAGTGACTCAAACATGACTTAGACCTTGTTTTTGAAAAACTGTTTATTTCTGTATTACATGATTGCAACTTGCTGAAAAGTGTCAACAATGTTCCTTTCATCGAGTTTAAACAGTACAGCAAAATGGAACTTACAGAGTGCATCAAACATGATTTAGACCTTGTTTGTGAAAAACTGTTTATTTCTGTATTACATGATTGCAACTTGCTGAAAAGTGTCAACAATGTTCCTTTCATCGAGTTTAAACAGTACAGCAAAATGGTACTTACAGAGTGACTCAAACATGACTAAGACCTTGTTTTTGAAAAACTGTTTATTTCTGTATTACATGATTGCAACTTGCTGAAAAGTGTCAACAAATGTTCCTTTCATCGAGTTTAAACAGCACAGCAAAATGGTACTTACAGAGTGACTCAAACATGACTTAGACTATGTTTGTGAATAACTGTTTATTTCTGTATTACATGATTGCAACTTGCTGAAAAGTGTCAACAAATGTTCCTTTCATCGAGTTTAAACAGCACAGCAAAATGATACTTACAGAGTGACTAAAACATGACTTAGACTTTGTTTTTGAAAAAATGTTTATTTCTGTATTACATGATTGCAACTTGCTGAAAAGTGTCAACAACGTTCCTTTCATCGAGTTTAAACAGTACAGCAAAATGGTACTTACAGAGTGACGCAAACATGACTAAGACCTTGTTTTTGAAAAACTGTTTATTTCTGTATTACATGATTGCAACTTGCTGAAAAGTGTCAACAATGTTCCTTTCATCGAGTTTAAACAGCACAGCAAAATCGTACTTACAGAGTGACTCAAACATGACTTAGACTATGTTTGTGAATAACTGTTTATTTCTGTATTACATGATTGCAACTTGCTGAAAAGTGTCAACAAATGTTCCTTTCATCGATTTTAAACAGCACAGCAAAATGATACTTACAGAGTGACTCAAACATGACTTAGACTTTGTTTTTGAAAAAATGTTTATTTCTGTATTACATGATTGCAACTTGCTGAAAAGTGTCAACAATGTTCCTTTCATCGAGTTTAAACAGTACAGCAAAATGGTACTTACAGAGTGACTCAAACATGACTAAGACCTTGTTTTTGAAAAACTGCTTATTTCTGTATTACATGATTGCAACTTGCTGAAAAGTGTCAACAATGTTCCTTTCATCGAGTTTAAACAGCACAGCAAAATCGTACTTACAGAGTGACTCAAACATGACTTAGACTATGTTTGTGAATAACTGTTTATTTCTGTATTACATGATTGCAACTTGCTGAAAAGTGTCAACAAATGTTCCTTTCATCGATTTTAAACAGCACAGCAAAATGATACTTACAGAGTGACTCAAACATGACTTAGACTTTGTTTTTGAAAAACTGTTTATTTCTGTATTACATGATTGCAACTTGCTGAAAAGTGTCAACAATGTTCCTTTCATCGAGTTTAAACAGTACAGCAAAATGGTACTTACAGAGTGACTCAAACATGACTAAGACCTTGTTTTTGAAAAACTGTTTATTTCTGTATTACATGATTGCAACTTGCTGAAAAGTGTCAACAAATCTTCTTTTCATCGATTTTAAACAGCACAGCAAAATGGTACTTACAGAGTGACTCAAACATGACTTAGACTATGTTTGTGAATAACTGTTTATTTCTGTATTACATGATTGCAACTTGCAGAAAAGTGTCATCAATATTCCTTTCATCGAGTTTAAACAGTACAGCAAAATGGAACTTACAGAGTGCATCAAACATGATTTAGACCTTGTTTGTGAAAAACTGTTTATTTCTGTATTACATGATTGCAACTTGCTGAAAAGTGTCAGCAATGTTCCTTTCATCGAGTTTAAACAGTACAGCAAAATGGTACTTACAGAGTGACTCAAACATGACTAAGACCTTGTTTTTGAAAAAATGTTTATTTCTGTATTACATGATTGCAACTTGCTGAAAAGTGTCAACAAATGTTCCTTTCATCGAGTTTAAACAGCACAGCAAAATCGTACTTACAGAGTGACTCAAACATGACTTAGACTATGTTTGTGAATAACTGTTTATTTCTGTATTACATGATTGCAACTTGCTGAAAAGTGTCAACAAATGTTCCTTTCATCGATTTTAAACAGCACAGCAAAATGATACTTACAGAGTGACTCAAACATGACTTAGACTTTGTTTTTGAAAAAATGTTTATTTCTGTATTACATGATTGCAACTTGCTGAAAAGTGTCAACAATGTTCCTTTCATCGAGTTTAAACAGTACAGCAAAATGGTACTTACAGAGTGACTCAAACATGACTAAGACCTTGTTTTTGAAAAACTGCTTATTTCTGTATTACATGATTGCAACTTGCTGAAAAGTGTCAACAAATGTTCCTTTCATCGAGTTTAAACAGCACAGCAAAATGGTACTTACAGAGTGACTCAATCATGACTTAGACTATGTTTGTGAATAACTGTTTATTTCTGTATTACATGATTGCAACTTGCTGAAAAGTGTCAACAATGTTCCTTTCATCGAGTTTAAACAGTACAGCAAAATGGTACTTACAGAGTGACTCAAACATGACTAAGACCTTGTTTTTGAAAAACTGTTTATTTCTGTATTACATGATTGCAACTTGCTGAAAAGTGTCAACAATGTTCCTTTCATCGAGTTTAAACAGTACAGCAAAATGGAACTTACAGATTGCATCAATCATGATTTAGACCTTGTTTGTGAAAAACTGTTTATTTCTGTATTACATGATTGCAACTTGCTGAAAAGTGTCAACAATGTTCCTTTCATCGAGTTTAAACAGTACAGCAAAATGGTACTTACAGAGTGACTCAAACATGACTAAGACCTTGTTTTTGAAAAACTGTTTATTTCTGTATTACATGATTGCAACTTGCTGAAAAGTGTCAACAAACGTTCCTTTCATCGAGTTTAAACAGCACAGCAAAATGGTACTTACAGAGTGACTCAAACATGACTAAGACCTTGTTTTTGAAAAACTGTTTATTTCTGTATTACATGATTGCAACTTGCTGAAAAGTGTCAACAAATGTTCCTTTCATCGAGTTTAAACAGCACAGCAAAATGGTACTTACAGAGTGCATCAAACATGATTTAGACCTTAGTTTTGAAAAACTGTTTATTTCTGTATTACATGATTGCAACTTGCTGAAAAGTGTAAACAAATGTTCCTTTCATCGAGTTTAAACAGCACAGCAAAATGATACTTACAGAGTGACTCAAACATGACTTAGACTTTGTTTTTGAAAAACTGTTTATTTCTGTATTACATGATTGCAACTTGCTGAAAAGTGTCAACAAATCTTCTTTTCATCGATTTTAAACAGCACAGCAAAATGGTACTTACAGAGTGACTCAAACATGACTTAGACTATGTTTGTGAATAACTGTTTATTTCTGTATTACATGATTGCAACTTGCTGAAAAGTGTCAACAATGTTCCTTTCATCGAGTTTAAACAGTACAGCAAAATGGTACTTACAGAGTGACTCAAACATGACTAAGACCTTGTTTTTGAAAAAATGTTTATTTCTGTATTACATGATTGCAACTTGCTGAAAAGTGTCAACAAATGTTCCTTTCATCGAGTTTAAACAGCACAGCAAAATCGTACTTACAGAGTGACTCAAACATGACTTAGACTATGTTTGTGAATAACTGTTTATTTCTGTATTACATGATTGCAACTTGCTGAAAAGTGTCAACAATGTTCCTTTCATCGAGTTTAAACAGTACAGCAAAATGGTACTTACAGAGTGACTCAAACATGACTAAGACCTTGTTTTTGAAAAACTGTTTATTTCTGTATTACATGATTGCAACTTGCTGAAAAGTGTCAACAAACGTTCCTTTCATCGAGTTTAAACAGCACAGCAAAATGGTACTTACAGAGTGACTCAAACATGACTAAGACCTTGTTTTTGAAAAACTGTTTATTTCTGTATTACATGATTGCAACTTGCTGAAAAGTGTCAACAAATGTTCCTTTCATCGAGTTTAAACAGCACAGCAAAATGGTACTTACAGAGTGCATCAAACATGATTTAGACCTTAGTTTTGAAAAACTGTTTATTTCTGTATTACATGATTGCAACTTGCTGAAAAGTGTAAACAAATGTTCCTTTCATCGAGTTTAAACAGCACAGCAAAATGATACTTACAGAGTGACTCAAACATGACTTAGACTTTGTTTTTGAAAAACTGTTTATTTCTGTATTACATGATTGCAACTTGCTGAAAAGTGTCAACAAATCTTCTTTTCATCGATTTTAAACAGCACAGCAAAATGGTACTTACAGAGTGACTCAAACATGACTTAGACTATGTTTGTGAATAACTGTTTATTTCTGTATTACATGATTGCAACTTGCTGAAAAGTGTCAACAATGTTCCTTTCATCGAGTTTAAACAGTACAGCAAAATGGTACTTACAGAGTGACTCAAACATGACTAAGACCTTGTTTTTGAAAAACTGCTTATTTCTGTATTACATGATTGCAACTTGCTGAAAAGTGTCAACAAATGGTCCTTTCATCGAGTTTAACCTCTTGGGGCTAGGTGGGACGCTAGCGTGCCACCCGTGGTGCACTCCATCAACAGCTGGTGCATTTCAAGAGCGGCAAATTTGAATCCAAATAAATGTCAAAATTCAAATTTTTCAAAAATACAACTATGTTACACCATTTGAAAGATAAACATCTCCTTAATCTAACCACGTTTTACGATTTCAAAAAGGTTTTACGGCGAAAGCATAAATTTAGAGTATGTTAGGACAGTACATTTACAAGAGTTGTGTGTAATGTTTTGTCAAGTCAAAGACAGGGTCACCAAAACCATAAAACCAGCTAAAATGATGCACTAACCTTTTACAATCTCCATCAGATGACACTCCTAGGACATTATGTTAGACAATGCATGCATTTTTAGTTCTATCAAGTTCATATTTATATACAAAAACAGCGTTTTACTATGGCATTGATGTTGAGGAAATCGTTTCCCTCCAATAACCGGCAGTCAAGTCAGCGTCAGAAATTAAATAATTAAAATTAGAAAACATTGGTAAAATATTATATTGTCATTTAAAGAATTATAGATTTACATCTCTTGAACGCAATCAACTTGCCAGATTTAAAAATAACCTTACTGGGAAATCACACTTTGCAATAATCTGAGCACTGCGCCCAGAAAAATACGCGTTGCGATACAGACTAGACGTCATGTTGGGGAGATCTAAAATCGAAAATACTATGTAAATAATCCATTACCTTTGATTCTCTTCATCAGATGTCACTTCCAGGTATCACAGGTCCATAACGAATGTAGTTTTGTTCAAAAAAGCTCATCATTTATGTCCAAAAATCTCCGTCTCGTTAGCACATGATGTAAGCCAGCCGGACTTCTCGTCATGAACGAGGGGAAAAAATATATTTCCGTTCGTTCAAACATGTCAAACGTTGTATAGCATAAATCATTAGGGCCTTTTTTAACCAGAACATGAATAATATTCAAGGTGGACGAATGCATACTCTTTTATAACGTATTGGAACGAGGGTACCCAACATGAAGTAGCGCGCCAGGTGTCTAATGGGACATCACCGTTCCATGGCTCTTGTTCGGTCAGATCTCCCTCCAGAAGACTCAAAACACTTTGTAAAGGCTGGTGACATCTAATGGAAGCAATAGGAAGTGCCAAAATATTCCTAAACCCCTGTGTTTTTCAATGGGATAGGTTTAAAGTCAATACAACACATCAGGTATCCACTTCCTGTCAGAAAATGTCTCAGGGTTTTGCCTGCCAAATGAGTTCTGTTATACTCACAGACACCATTCAAACAGTTTTGGAAACTTTAGAGTGTTTTCTATCCATATATAATAAGTATATGCATATTCTAGTTACTGGGTAGGATTAGTAACCAGATTAAATCGGGTACATTTTTTTTATCCAGACGTGCAAATGCTGCCCCCTAGACCCAACAGGTTAAACAGCACAGCAAAATGGTACTTACAGAGTGACTCAAACATGACTAAGACCTTGTTTTTGAAAAACTGTTTATTTCTGTATTACATGATTGCAACTTGCTGAAAAGTGTCAACAAATGTTCCTTTCATCGAGTTTAAACAGCACAGCAAAATGGTACTTACAGAGTGACTCAAACATGACTTAGACTATGTTTGTGAATAACTGTTTATTCCTGTATTACATGATTGCAACTTGCTGAAAAGTGTCAACAATGTTCCTTTCATCGAGTTTAAACAGTACAGCAAAATGGTACTTACAGAGTGACTCAAACATGACTAAGACCTGGTTTTTGAAAAACTGTTTATTTCTGTATTACATGATTGCAACTTGCTGAAAAGTGTCAACAAATGTTCCTTTCATCGAGTTTAAACAGTACAGCAAAATGGTACTTAGAGAGTGACTCAAACATGACTAAGACCTTGTTTTTGAAAAACTGTTTATTTCTGTATTACATGATTGCAACTTGCTGAAAAGTGTCAACAAATGTTCCTTTCATCGAGTTTAAACAGCACAGCAAAATGGTACTTACAGAGTGCATCAAACATGATTTAGACCTTAGTTTAGAAAAACTGTTTATTTCTGTATTATATGATTGCAACTTGCTGAAAAGTGTCAACAAATGTTCCTTTCATCGAGTTTAAACAGCACAGCAAAATGATACTTACAGAGTGACTCAAACATGACTTAGACTTTGTTTTTGAAAAAATGTTTATTTCTGTATTACATGATTGCAACTTGCTGAAAAGTGTCAACAATGTTCCTTTCATCGAGTTTAAACAGTACAGCAAAATGGTACTTACAGAGTGACTCAAACATGACTAAGACCTTGTTTTTGAAAAACTGTTTATTTCTGTATTACATGATTGCAACTTGCTGAAAAGTGTCAACAATGTTCCTTTCATCGAGTTTAAACAGTACGGCAAAATGGTACTTACAGAGTGACTCAAACATGACTAAGACCTTGTTTTTGAAAAACTGCTTATTTCTGTATTACATGATTGCAACTTGCTGAAAAGTGTCAACAAATCTTCTTTTCATCGATTTTAAACAGCACAGCAAAATGGTACTTACAGAGTGACTCAAACATGACTTAGACTATGTTTGTGAATAACTGTTTATTTCTGTATTACATGATTGCAACTTGCTGAAAAGTGTCAACAATGTTCCTTTCATCGAGTTTAAACAGTACAGCAAAATGGTACTTACAGAGTGACTCAAACATGACTAAGACCTGGTTTTTGAAAAACTGTTTATTTCTGTATTACATGATTGCAACTTGCAGTAAAGTGTCAACAAATGTTCCTTTCATCGAGTTTAAACAGCACAGCAAAATGGTACTTACAGAGTGCATCAAACATGATTTAGACCTTTGTTTTGAAAAACTGTTTATTTCTGTATTACATGATTGCAACTTGCTGAAAAGTGTCAACAAATGTTCCTTTCATCGAGTTTAAACAGCACAGCAAAATGAAACTTACAGAGTGACTCAAACATGACTTAGACTTTGTTTTTGAAAAAATGTTTATTTCTGTATTACATGATTGCAACTTGCTGAAAAGTGTCAACAATGTTCCTTTCATCGAGTTTAAACAGTACTGCAAAATGGTACTTACAGAGTGACTGAAACATGACTAAGACCTTGTTTTTGAAAAACTGTTTATTTCTGTATTACATGATTGCAACTTGCTGAAAAGTGTCAACAAATCTTATTTTCATCGATTTTAAACAGCACAGCAAAATGGTACTTACAGAGTGACTCAAACATGATTTAGACCTTAGTTTTGAAAAACTGTTTATTTCTGTATTACATGATTGCAACTTGCTGAAAAGTGTCAACAAATGTTCCTTTCATCGATTTTAAACAGCACAGCAAAATGATACTTACAGAGTGACTCAAACATGACTTAGACTTTGTTTTTGAAAAAATGTTTATTTCTGTATTACATGATTGCAACTTGCTGAAAAGTGTCAACAAATGTTCCTTTCATCGAGTTTAAACAGCACAGCAAAATGGTACTTACAGAGTGACTCAAACATGACTAAGACCTGGTTTTTGAAAAACTGTTTATTTCTGTATTACATGATTGCAACTTGCTGAAAAGTGTCAACAAATGTTCCTTTCATCGAGTTTAAACAGCACAGCAAAATGGTACTTACAGAGTGCATCAAACATGATTTAGACCTTTGTTTTGAAAAACTGTTTATTTCTGTATTACATGATTGCAACTTGCTGAAAAGTGTCAACAATGTTCCTTTCATCGAGTTTAAACAGTACTGCAAAATGGTACTTACAGAGTGACTGAAACATGACTAAGACCTTGTTTTTGAAAAACTGTTTATTTCTGTATTACATGATTGCAACTTGCTGAAAAGTGTAAACAATGTTCCTTTCATCGAGTTTAAACAGTACAGCAAAATGGAACTTACAGAGTGCATCAATCATGATTTAGACCTTGTTTTTGAAAAAATGTTTATTTCCGTATTACATGATTGCAACTTGCTGAAAAGTGTCAACAATGTTCCTTTCATCGAGTTTAAACAGTACAGCAAAATGGTACTTACAGAGTGACTCAAACATGACTAAGACCTTGTTTTTGAAAAACTGTTTATTTCTGTATTACATGATTGCAACTTGCTGAAAAGTGTCAACAATGTTCCTTTCATCGAGTTTAAACAGTACAGCAAAATGGTACTTACAGAGTGACTCAAACATGACTTAGACTTTGTTTTTAAAAAAATGTTTATTTCTGTATTACATGATTGCAACTTGCTGAAAAGTGTCAACAGTGTTGCTATCATCCTGATTAAGCAGAACAGCAAAATGGTACTAACAGAGTGACTCAAACATGATTTAGACCTTGTTTTGAAAAACTGTTTATTTCTGTATTACATGATTGCAACTTGCTGAAAAGTGTCAAAAATTTTCCTTTCATCGAATTTAAACAGTACAGCAAAATGAAACTTACAGAGTGACTCAAACATGACTAAGACCTTGTTTTTGAAAAACTGTTTATTTCTGTATTACATGATTGCAACTTGCTGAAAAGTGTCAACAATGTTCCTTTCATCGAGTTTAAACAGTACAGCAAAATGGAACTTACAGAGTGCATCAATCATGATTTAGACCTTGTTTTTGAAAAAATGTTTATTTCCGTATTACATGATTGCAACTTGCTGAAAAGTGTCAACAATGTTCCTTTCATCGAGTTTAAACAGTAGAGCAAAATGGTACTTACAGAGTGACTCAAACATGACTAAGACCTTGTTTTTGAAAAACTGTTTATTTCTGTATTACATGATTGCAACTTGCTGAAAAGTGTCAACAATGTTCCTTTCATCGAGTTTAAACAGTACAGCAAAATAGTACTTACAGAGTGACTCAAACATGACTTAGACTTTGTTTTTGAAAAAATGTTTATTTCTGTATTACATGATTGCAACTTGCTGAAAAGTGTCAACAGTGTTGCTATCATCCTGATTAAGCAGAACAGCAAAATGGTACTAACAGAGTGACTCAAACATGATTTAGACCTTGTTTTGAAAAACTGTTTATTTCTGTATTACATGATTGCAACTTGCTGAAAAGTGTCAACAATGTTTCTTTCATCGAGTTTAAACAGTAGAGCAAAATGGTACTTACAGAGTGACTCAAACATGACTAAGACCTTGTTTTTGAAAAACTGTTTATTTCTGTATTACATGATTGCAACTTGCTGAAAAGTGTCAACAACGTTCCTTTCATCGAGTTTAAACAGTATAGCAAAATGGTACTTACAGAGTGACTCAAACATGACTAAGACCTTGTTTTTGAAAAACTGTTTATTTCTGTATTACATGATTGCAACTTGCTGAAAAGTGTCAACAATGTTCCTTTCATCGAGTTTAAACAGTACAGCAAAATGGAACTTACAGAGTGCATCAAACATGATTTAGACCTTGTTTGTGAAAAACTGTTTATTTCTGTATTACATGATTGCAACTTGCTGAAAAGTGACAACAATGTTCCTTTCATCGAGTTTAAACAGTACAGCAAAATGGTACTTACAGAGTGACTCAAACATGACTAAGACCTTGTTTTTGAAAAACTGTTTATTTCTGTATTACATGATTGCAACTTGCTGAAAAGTGTCAACAATGTTCCTTTCATCGAGTTTAAACAGTACAGCAAAATGGTACTTACAGAGTGACTCAAACATGACTTAGACTGTGTTTGTGAATAACTGTTTATTTCTGTATTACATGATTGCAACTTGCTGAAAAGTGTCAACAATGTTCCTTTCATCGAGTTTAAACAGTACAGCAAAATGGTACTTACAGAGTGACTCAAACATGACTAAGACCTTGTTTTTGAAAAACTGTTTATTTCTGTATTACATGATTGCAACTTGCTGAAAAGTGTCAACAATGTTCCTTTCATCGAGTTTAAACAGTACAGCAAAATGGAACTTACAGAGTGCATCAATCATGATTTAGACCTTGTTTTTGAAAAAATGTTTATTTCTGTATTACATGATTGCAACTTGCTGAAAAGTGTCAACAATGTTCCTTTCATCGAGTTTAAACAGTACAGCAAAATGGTACTTACAGAGTGACTCAAACATGACTAAGACCTTGTTTTTGAAAAACTGCTTATTTCTGTATTACATGATTGCAACTTGCTGAAAAGTGTCAACAAATGTTCCTTTCATTGAGTTTAAACAGCACAGCAAAATGGTACTTACAGAGTGACTCAAACATGACTTAGACTATGTTTGTGAATAACTGTTTATTTCTGTATTACATGATTGCAACTTGCTGAAAAGTGTCAACAATGTTCCTTTCATCGAGTTTAAACAGTACAGCAAAATGGTACTTACAGAGTGACTCAAACATGACTAAGACCTTGTTTTTGAAAAACTGTTTATTTCTGTATTACATGATTGCAACTTGCTGAAAAGTGTCAACAATGTTCCTTTCATCGAGTTTAAACAGTACAGCAAAATGGAACTTACAGAGTGCATCAATCATGATTTAGACCTTGTTTTTGAAAAAAAAATTATTTCCGTATTACATGATTGCAACTTGCTGAAAAGTGTCAACAATGTTCCTTTCATCGAGTTTAAACAGTAGAGCAAAATGGTACTTACAGAGTGACTCAAACATGACTAAGACCTTGTTTTTGAAAAAATGTTTATTTCTGTATTACATGATTGCAACTTGCTGAAAAGTGTCAACAATGTTCCTTTCATCGAGGTTAAACAGTACAGCAAAATGGAACTTACAGAGTGCATCAAACATGATTTAGACCTTGTTTGTGAAAAACTGTTTATTTCTGTATTACATGATTGCAACTTGCTGAAAAGTGACAACAATGTTCCTTTCATCGAGTTTAAACAGTACAGCAAAATGGTACTTACAGAGTGACTCAAACATGACTAAGACCTTGTTTTTGAAAAACTGTTTATTTCTGTATTACATGATTGCAACTTGCTGAAAAGTGTCAACAAATGTTCCTTTCATCGAGTTTAAACAGCCATGCAAAATGATACTTACAGAGTGACTCAAACATGACTTAGACTGTGTTTGTGAATAACTGTTTATTTCTGTATTACATGATTGCAACTTGCTGAAAAGTGTCAACAATGTTCCTTTCATCGAGTTTAAACAGTACAGCAAAATGGTACTTACAGAGTGACTCAAACATGACTAAGACCTTGTTTTTGAAAAACTGTTTATTTCTGTATTACATGATTGCAACTTGCTGAAAAGTGTCAACAATGTTCCTTTCATCGAGTTTAAACAGTACAGCAAAATGGTACTTACAGAGTGACTCAAACATGACTAAGACCTTGTTTTTGAAAAACTGTTTATTTCTGTATTACATGATTGCAACTTGCTGAAAAGTGTCAACAAATGTTCCTTTCATCGAGTTTAAACAGTACAGCAAAATGGTACTTACAGAGTGACTCAAACATGACTAAGACCTTGTTTTTGAAAAAATGTTTATTTCTGTATTACATGATTGCAACTTGCTGAAAAGTGTCAACAATGTTCCTTTCATCGAGTTTAAACAGTACAGCAAAATGGTACTTACAGAGTGACTCAAACATGACTAAGACCTTGTTTTTGAAAAACTGCTTATTTCTGTATTACATGATTGCAACTTGCTGAAAAGTGTCAACAAATGTTCCTTTCATTGAGTTTAAACAGCACAGCAAAATGGTACTTACAGAGTGACTCAAACATGACTTAGACTATGTTTGTGAATAACTGTTTATTTCTGTATTACATGATTGCAACTTGCTGAAAAGTGTCAACAATGTTCCTTTCATCGAGTTTAAACAGTACAGCAAAATGGTACTTACAGAGTGACTCAAACATGACTAAGACCTTGTTTTTGAAAAACTGTTTATTTCTGTATTACATGATTGCAACTTGCTGAAAAGTGTCAACAATGTTCCTTTCATCGAGTTTAAACAGTACAGCAAAATGGAACTTACAGAGTGCATCAATCATGATTTAGACCTTGTTTTTGAAAAAAAAATTATTTCCGTATTACATGATTGCAACTTGCTGAAAAGTGTCAACAATGTTCCTTTCATCGAGTTTAAACAGTAGAGCAAAATGGTACTTACAGAGTGACTCAAACATGACTAAGACCTTGTTTTTGAAAAACTGTTTATTTCTGTATTACATGATTGCAACTTGCTGAAAAGTGTCAACAATGTTCCTTTCATCGAGTTTAAACAGTACAGCAAAATGGAACTTACAGAGTGCATCAAACATGATTTAGACCTTGTTTGTGAAAAACTGTTTATTTCTGTATTACATGATTGCAACTTGCTGAAAAGTGACAACAATGTTCCTTTCATCGAGTTTAAACAGTACAGCAAAATGGTACTTACAGAGTGACTCAAACATGACTAAGACCTTGTTTTTGAAAAACTGTTTATTTCTGTATTACATGATTGCAACTTGCTGAAAAGTGTCAACAAATGTTCCTTTCATCGAGTTTAAACAGCCATGCAAAATGATACTTACAGAGTGACTCAAACATGACTTAGACTTTGTTTTTGAAAAAATGTTTATTTCTGTATTACATGATTGCAACTTGCTGAAAAGTGTCAACAATGTTCCTTTCATCGAGTTTAAACAGTACAGCAAAATGGTACTTACAGAGTGACTCAAACATGACTTAG
This sequence comes from Salmo salar, assembly GCF_965601325.2. Taxonomy (NCBI): domain Eukaryota; kingdom Metazoa; phylum Chordata; class Actinopteri; order Salmoniformes; family Salmonidae; genus Salmo; species Salmo salar. The sequence continues at coordinate 52,242,606 of NC_138296.1, read as the reverse complement.
ACTGTGTTTGTGAATAACTGTTTATTTCTGTATTACATGATTGCAACTTGCTGAAAAGTGTCAACAATGTTCCTTTCATCGAGTTTAAACAGTACAGCAAAATGGTACTTACAGAGTGACTCAAACATGACTAAGACCTTGTTTTTGAAAAACTGTTTATTTCTGTATTACATGATTGCAACTTGCTGAAAAGTGTCAACAATGTTCCTTTCATCGAGTTTAAACAGTACAGCAAAATGGTACTTACAGAGTGACTCAAACATGACTAAGACCTTGTTTTTGAAAAACTGTTTATTTCTGTATTACATGATTGCAAGTTGCTGAAAAGTGTCAACAAATGTTCCTTTCATCGAGTTTAAACAGTACAGCAAAATGGTACTTACAGAGTGACTCAAACATGACTAAGACCTTGTTTTTGAAAAACTGTTTATTTCTGTATTACATGATTGCAACTTGCTGAAAAGTGTCAACAATGTTCCTTTCATCGAGTTTAAACAGTACAGCAAAATGGAACTTACAGAGTGCATCAATCATGATTTAGACCTTGTTTTTGAAAAAATGTTTATTTCTGTATTACATGATTGCAACTTGCTGAAAAGTGTCAACAATGTTCCTTTCATCGAGTTTAAACAGTACAGCAAAATGGTACTTACAGAGTGACTCAAACATGACTAAGACCTTGTTTTTGAAAAACTGCTTATTTCTGTATTACATGATTGCAACTTGCTGAAAAGTGTCAACAAATGTTCCTTTCATTGAGTTTAAACAGCACAGCAAAATGATACTTACAGAGTGACTCAAACATGACTTAGACTATGTTTGTGAATAACTGTTTATTTCTGTATTACATGATTGCAACTTGCTGAAAAGTGTCAACAATGTTCCTTTCATCGAGTTTAAACAGTACAGCAAAATGGTACTTACAGAGTGACTCAAACATGACTAAGACCTTGTTTTTGAAAAACTGTTTATTTCTGTATTACATGATTGCAACTTGCTGAAAAGTGTCAACAATGTTCCTTTCATCGAGTTTAAACAGTACAGCAAAATGGAACTTACAGAGTGCATCAATCATGATTTAGACCTTGTTTTTGAAAAACTGTTTATTTCTGTATTACATGATTGCAACTTGCTGAAAAGTGTCAACAATGTTCCTTTCATCGAGTTTAAACAGTACAGCAAAATGGTACTTACAGAGTGACTCAAACATGACTTAGACTTTGTTTTTGAAAAAATGTTTATTTCTGTATTACATGATTGCAACTTGCTGAAAAGTGTCAACAGTGTTGCTATCATCCTGATTAAGCAGAACAGCAAAATGGTACTAACAGAGTGACTCAAACATGATTTAGACCTTGTTTTGAAAAACTGTTTATTTCTGTATTACATGATTGCAACTTGCTGAAAAGTGTCAAAAATGTTGCTTTCATCGAATTTAAACAGTACAGCAAAATGAAACTTACAGAGTGCATCAAACATGATTTAGACCTTGTTTGTGAAAAACTGTTTATTTCTGTTATTACATGACTGCAACTTGCTGAAAAGTGTCAACAATGTTTCTTTCATCGAGTTTAAACAGTAGAGCAAAATGGTACTTACAGAGTGACTCAAACATGACTTAGACTATGTTTTTGAAAAAAATTATATTTCTGTATTACATGATTGCAACTTGCTGAAAAGTGTCAACAAATGTTCCTATCATCCTGATTAAGCAGTACAGCAAAATTGTACTTACAGAGTGACTCAAACATGACTAAGACCTTGTTTTTGAAAAACTGTTTATTTCTGTATTACATGATTGCAACTTGCTGAAAAGTGTCAACAACGTTCCTTTCATCGAGTTTAAACAGTACAGCAAAATGGTACTTACAGAGTGACTCAAACATGACTAAGACCTTGTTTTTGAAAAACTGTTTATTTCTGTATTACATGATTGCAACTTGCTGAAAAGTGTCAACAATGTTCCTTTCATCGAGTTTAAACAGGACAGCAAAATGGAACTTACAGAGTGCATCAAACATGATTTGGACCTTGTTTGTGAAAAACTGTTTATTTCTGTATTACATGATTGCAACTTGCTGAAAAGTGACAACAATGTTCCTTTCATCGAGTTTAAACAGTACAGCAAAATGGTACTTACAGAGTGACTCAAACATGACTAAGACCTTGTTTTTGAAAAACTGTTTATTTCTGTATTACATGATTGCAACTTGCTGAAAAGTGTCAACAAATGTTCCTTTCATCGAGTTTAAACAGCCATGCAAAATGATACTTACAGAGTGACTCAAACATGACTTAGACTTTGTTTTTGAAAAAATGTTTATTTCTGTATTACATGATTGCAACTTGCTGAAAAGTGTCAAGAATGTTCCTTTCATCGAGTTTAAACAGTACAGCAAAATGGTACTTACAGAGTGACTCAAACATGACTTAGACTGTGTTTGTGAATAACTGTTTATTTCTGTATTACATGATTGCAACTTGCTGAAAAGTGTCAACAATGTTCCTTTCATCGAGTTTAAACAGTACAGCAAAATGGTACTTACAGAGTGACTCAAACATGACTAAGACCTTGTTTTTGAAAAACTGTTTATTTCTGTATTACATGATTGCAACTTGCTGAAAAGTGTCAACAATGTTCCTTTCATCGAGTTTAAACAGTACAGCAAAATGGTACTTACAGAGTGACTCAAACATGACTAAGACCTTGTTTTTGAAAAACTGTTTATTTCTGAATTACATGATTGCAACTTGCTGAAAAGTGTCAACAAATGTTCCTTTCATCGAGTTTAAACAGTACAGCAAAATGGTACTTACAGAGTGACTCAAACATGACTAAGACCTTGTTTTTGAAAAACTGTTTATTTCTGTATTACATGATTGCAACTTGCTGAAAAGTGTCAACAATGTTCCTTTCATCGAGTTTAAACAGTACAGCAAAATGGAACTTACAGAGTGCATCAATCATGATTTAGACCTTGTTTTTGAAAAAATGTTTATTTCTGTATTACATGATTGCAACTTGCTGAAAAGTGTCAACAATGTTCCTTTCATCGAGTTTAAACAGTACAGCAAAATGGTACTTACAGAGTGACTCAAACATGACTAAGACCTTGTTTTTGAAAAACTGTTTATTTCTGTATTACATGATTGCAACTTGCTGAAAAGTGTCAACAACGTTCCTTTCATCGAGTTTAAACACTACAGCAAAATGGTACTTACAGAGTGACTCAAACATGACTAAGACCTTGTTTTTGAAAAACTGCTTATTTCTGTATTACATGATTGCAACTTGCTGAAAAGTGTCAACAAATGTTCCTTTCATTGAGTTTAAACGGCACAGCAAAATGGTACTTACAGAGTGACTCAAACATGACTTAGACTATGTTTGTGAATAACTGTTTATTTCTGTATTACATGATTGCAACTTGCTGAAAAGTGTCAACAGTGTTGCTATCATCCTGATTAAGCAGAACAGCAAAATGGTACTAACAGAGTGACTCAAACATGATTTAGACCTTGTTTTGAAAAACTGTTTATTTCTGTATTACATGATTGCAACTTGCTGAAAAGTGTCAAAAATGTTGCTTTCATCGAATTTAAACAGTACAGCAAAATGAAACTTACAGAGTGCATCAAACATGATTTAGACCTTGTTTGTGAAAAACTGTTTATTTCTGTTATTACATGATTGCAACTTGCTGAAAAGTGTCAACAAATGTTCCTATCATCCTGATTAAGCAGTACAGCAAAATTGTACTTACAGAGTGACTCAAACATGACTAAGACCTTGTTTTTGAAAAACAGTTTATTTCTGTATTACATGATTGCAACTTGCTGAAAAGTGTCAACAACGTTCCTTTCATCGAGTTTAAACAGTACAGCAAAATGGTACTTACAGAGTGACTCAAACATGACTAAACCTTGTTTTTGAAAAACTGTTTATTTCTGTATTACATGATTGCAACTTGCTGAAAAGTGTCAACAATGTTCCTTTCATCGAGTTTAAACAGGACAGCAAAATGGAACTTACAGAGTGCATCAAACATGATTTGGACCTTGTTTGTGAAAAACTGTTTATTTCTGTATTACATGATTGCAACTTGCTGAAAAGTGACAACAATGTTCCTTTCATCGAGTTTAAACAGTACAGCAAAATGGTACTTACAGAGTGACTCAAACATGACTAAGACCTTGTTTTTGAAAAACTGTTTATTTCTGTATTACATGATTGCAACTTGCTGAAAAGTGTCAACAAATGTTCCTTTCATCGAGTTTAAACAGTACAGCAAAATGGTACTTACAGAGTGACTCAAACATGACTAAGACCTTGTTTTTGAAAAACTGTTTATTTCTGTATTACATGATTGCAACTTGCTGAAAAGTGACAACAATGTTCCTTTCATCGAGTTTAAACAGTACAGCAAAATGGTACTTACAGAGTGACTCAAACGTGACTAAGACCTTGTTTTTGAAAAACTGTTTATTTCTGTATTACATGATTGCAACTTGCTGAAAAGTGTCAACAAATGTTCCTTTCATCGAGTTTAAACAGCCATGCAAAATGATACTTACAGAGTGACTCAAACATGACTTAGACTTTGTTTTTGAAAAAATGTTTATTTCTGTATTACATGATTGCAACTTGCTGAAAAGTGTCAAGAATGTTCCTTTCATCGAGTTTAAACAGTACCGCAAAATGGTACTTACAGAGTGACTCAAACATGACTAAGACCTTGTTTTTGAAAAACTGTTTATTTCTGTATTACATGATTGCAACTTGCTGAAAAGTGTCAACAAATGTTCCTTTCATCGAGTTTAAACAGTACAGCAAAATGGTACTTACAGAGTGACTCAAACATGACTAAGACCTTGTTTTTGAAAAACTGTTTATTTCTGTATTACATGATTGCAACTTGCTGAAAAGTGTCAACAATGTTCCTTTCATCGAGTTTAAACAGTACAGCAAAATGGAACTTACAGAGTGCATCAATCATGATTTAGACCTTGTTTTTGAAAAAATGTTTATTTCTGTATTACATGATTGCAACTTGCTGAAAAGTGTCAACAATGTTCCTTTCATCGAGTTTAAACAGTACAGCAAAATGGTACTTACAGAGTGACTCAAACATGACTAAGACCTTGTTTTTGAAAAACTGCTTATTTCTGTATTACATGATTGCAACTTGCTGAAAAGTGTCAACAAATGTTCCTTTCATTGAGTTTAAACAGCACAGCAAAATGATACTTACAGAGTGACTCAAACATGACTTAGACTATGTTTGTGAATAACTGTTTATTTCTGTATTACATGATTGCAACTTGCTGAAAAGTGTCAACAATGTTCCTTTCATCGAGTTTAAACAGTACAGCAAAATGGTACTTACAGAGTGACTCAAACATGACTAAGACCTTGTTTTTGAAAAACTGTTTATTTCTGTATTACATGATTGCAACTTGCTGAAAAGTGTCAACAATGTTCCTTTCATCGAGTTTAAACAGTACAGCAAAATGGAACTTACAGAGTGCATCAATCATGATTTAGACCTTGTTTTTGAAAAACTGTTTATTTCTGTATTACATGATTGCAACTTGCTGAAAAGTGTCAACAATGTTCCTTTCATCGAGTTTAAACAGTACAGCAAAATGGTACTTACAGAGTGACTCAAACATGACTTAGACTTTGTTTTTGAAAAAATGTTTATTTCTGTATTACATGATTGCAACTTGCTGAAAAGTGTCAACAGTGTTGCTATCATCCTGATTAAGCAGAACAGCAAAATGGTACTAACAGAGTGACTCAAACATGATTTAGACCTTGTTTTGAAAAACTGTTTATTTCTGTATTACATGATTGCAACTTGCTGAAAAGTGTCAACAATGTTCCTTTCATCGAGTTTAAACAGTACAGCAAAATGGTACTTACAGAGTGACTCAAACATGACTTAGACTTTGTTTTTGAAAAAATGTTTATTTCTGTATTACATGATTGCAACTTGCTGAAAAGTGTCAACAGTGTTGCTATCATCCTGATTAAGCAGAACAGCAAAATGGTACTAACAGAGTGACTCAAACATGATTTAGACCTTGTTTTGAAAAACTGTTTATTTCTGTATTACATGATTGCAACTTGCTGAAAAGTGTCAAAAATGTTGCTTTCATCGAATTTAAACAGTACAGCAAAATGAAACTTACAGAGTGCATCAAACATGATTTAGACCTTGTTTGTGAAAAACTGTTTATTTCTGTTATTACATGATTGCAACTTGCTGAAAAGTGTCAACAATGTTTCTTTCATCGAGTTTAAACAGTAGAGCAAAATGGTACTTACAGAGTGACTCAAACATGACTTAGACTATGTTTTTGAAAAAAAGTATATTTCTGTATTACATGATTGCAACTTGCTGAAAAGTGTCAACAAATGTTCCTATCATCCTGATTAAGCAGTACAGCAAAATTGTACTTACAGAGTGACTCAAACATGACTAAGACCTTGTTTTTGAAAAACTGTTTATTTCTGTATTACATGATTGCAACTTGCTGAAAAGTGTCAACAACGTTCCTTTCATCGAGTTTAAACAGTACAGCAAAATGGTACTTACAGAGTGACTCAAACATGACTAAGACCTTGTTTTTGAAAAACTGTTTATTTCTGTATTACATGATTGCAACTTGCTGAAAAGTGTCAACAATGTTCCTTTCATCGAGTTTAAACAGGACAGCAAAATGGAACTTACAGAGTGCATCAAACATGATTTGGACCTTGTTTGTGAAAAACTGTTTATTTCTGTATTACATGATTGCAACTTGCTGAAAAGTGACAACAATGTTCCTTTCATCGAGTTTAAACAGTACAGCAAAATGGTACTTACAGAGTGACTCAAACATGACTAAGACCTTGTTTTTGAAAAACTGTTTATTTCTGTATTACATGATTGCAACTTGCTGAAAAGTGTCAACAAATGTTCCTTTCATCGAGTTTAAACAGCCATGCAAAATGATACTTACAGAGTGACTCAAACATGACTTAGACTTTGTTTTTGAAAAAATGTTTATTTCTGTATTACATGATTGCAACTTGCTGAAAAGTGTCAAGAATGTTCCTTTCATCGAGTTTAAACAGTACAGCAAAATGGTACTTACAGAGTGACTCAAACATGACTTAGACTGTGTTTGTGAATAACTGTTTATTTCTGTATTACATGATTGCAACTTGCTGAAAAGTGTCAACAATGTTCCTTTCATCGAGTTTAAACAGTACAGCAAAATGGTACTTACAGAGTGACTCAAACATGACTAAGACCTTGTTTTTGAAAAACTGTTTATTTCTGTATTACATGATTGCAACTTGCTGAAAAGTGTCAACAATGTTCCTTTCATCGAGTTTAAACAGTACCGCAAAATGGTACTTACAGAGTGACTCAAACATGACTAAGACCTTGTTTTTGAAAAACTGTTTATTTCTGAATTACATGATTGCAACTTGCTGAAAAGTGTCAACAAATGTTCCTTTCATCGAGTTTAAACAGTACAGCAAAATGGTACTTACAGAGTGACTCAAACATGACTAAGACCTTGTTTTTGAAAAACTGTTTATTTCTGTATTACATGATTGCAACTTGCTGAAAAGTGTCAACAATGTTCCTTTCATCGAGTTTAAACAGTACAGCAAAATGGAACTTACAGAGTGCATCAATCATGATTTAGACCTTGTTTTTGAAAAAATGTTTATTTCTGTATTACATGATTGCAACTTGCTGAAAAGTGTCAACAATGTTCCTTTCATCGAGTTTAAACAGTACAGCAAAATGGTACTTACAGAGTGACTCAAACATGACTAAGACCTTGTTTTTGAAAAACTGTTTATTTCTGTATTACATGATTGCAACTTGCTGAAAAGTGTCAACAACGTTCCTTTCATCGAGTTTAAACACTACAGCAAAATGGTACTTACAGAGTGACTCAAACATGACTAAGACCTTGTTTTTGAAAAACTGCTTATTTCTGTATTACATGATTGCAACTTGCTGAAAAGTGTCAACAAATGTTCCTTTCATTGAGTTTAAACGGCACAGCAAAATGGTACTTACAGAGTGACTCAAACATGACTTAGACTATGTTTGTGAATAACTGTTTATTTCTGTATTACATGATTGCAACTTGCTGAAAAGTGTCAACAGTGTTGCTATCATCCTGATTAAGCAGAACAGCAAAATGGTACTAACAGAGTGACTCAAACATGATTTAGACCTTGTTTTGAAAAACTGTTTATTTCTGTATTACATGATTGCAACTTGCTGAAAAGTGTCAAAAATGTTGCTTTCATCGAATTTAAACAGTACAGCAAAATGAAACTTACAGAGTGCATCAAACATGATTTAGACCTTGTTTGTGAAAAACTGTTTATTTCTGTTATTACATGATTGCAACTTGCTGAAAAGTGTCAACAAATGTTCCTATCATCCTGATTAAGCAGTACAGCAAAATTGTACTTACAGAGTGACTCAAACATGACTAAGACCTTGTTTTTGAAAAACAGTTTATTTCTGTATTACATGATTGCAACTTGCTGAAAAGTGTCAACAACGTTCCTTTCATCGAGTTTAAACAGTACAGCAAAATGGTACTTACAGAGTGACTCAAACATGACTAAGACCTTGTTTTTGAAAAACTGTTTATTTCTGTATTACATGATTGCAACTTGCTGAAAAGTGTCAACAATGTTCCTTTCATCGAGTTTAAACAGGACAGCAAAATGGAACTTACAGAGTGCATCAAACATGATTTGGACCTTGTTTGTGAAAAACTGTTTATTTCTGTATTACATGATTGCAACTTGCTGAAAAGTGACAACAATGTTCCTTTCATCGAGTTTAAACAGTACAGCAAAATGGTACTTACAGAGTGACTCAAACATGACTAAGACCTTGTTTTTGAAAAACTGTTTATTTCTGTATTACATGATTGCAACTTGCTGAAAAGTGTCAACAAATGTTCCTTTCATCGAGTTTAAACAGTACAGCAAAATGGTACTTACAGAGTGACTCAAACATGACTAAGACCTTGTTTTTGAAAAACTGTTTATTTCTGTATTACATGATTGCAACTTGCTGAAAAGTGACAACAATGTTCCTTTCATCGAGTTTAAACAGTACAGCAAAATGGTACTTACAGAGTGACTCAAACATGACTAAGACCTTGTTTTTGAAAAACTGTTTATTTCTGTATTACATGATTGCAACTTGCTGAAAAGTGTCAACAAATGTTCCTTTCATCGAGTTTAAACAGCCATGCAAAATGATACTTACAGAGTGACTCAAACATGACTTAGACTTTGTTTTTGAAAAAATGTTTATTTCTGTATTACATGATTGCAACTTGCTGAAAAGTGTCAAGAATGTTCCTTTCATCGAGTTTAAACAGTACCGCAAAATGGTACTTACAGAGTGACTCAAACATGACTAAGACCTTTTTTTTTGAAAAACTGTTTATTTCTGTATTACATGATTGCAACTTGCTGAAAAGTGTCAACAATGTTCCTTTCATCGAGTTTAAACAGTACAGCAAAATGGTACTTACAGAGTGACTCAAACATGACTAAGACCTTGTTTTTGAAAAACTGTTTATTTCTGTATTACATGATTGCAACTTGCTGAAAAGTGTCAACAAATGTTCCTTTCATCGAGTTTAAACAGTACAGCAAAATGGTACTTACAGAGTGACTCAAACATGACTAAGACCTTGTTTTTGAAAAACTGTTTATTTCTGTATTACATGATTGCAACTTGCTGAAAAGTGTCAACAATGTTCCTTTCATCGAGTTTAAACAGTACAGCAAAATTGAACTTAGAGAGTGCATCAATCATGATTTAGACCTTGTTTTTGAAAAAATGTTTATTTCTGTATTACATGATTGCAACTTGCTGAAAAGTGTCAACAATGTTCCTTTCATCGAGTTTAAACAGTACAGCAAAATGGAACTTACAGAGTGCATCAATCATGATTTAGACCTTGTTTTTGAAAAAATGTTTATTTCTGTATTACATGATTGCAACTTGCTGAAAAGTGTCAACAATGTTCCTTTCATCGAGTTTAAACAGTACAGCAAAATGGTACTTACAGAGTGACTCAAACATGACTAAGACCTTGTTTTTGAAAAACTGCTTATTTCTGTATTACATGATTGCAACTTGCTGAAAAGTGTCAACAAATGTTCCTTTCATTGAGTTTAAACAGCACAGCAAAATGGTACTTACAGAGTGACTCAAACATGACTTAGACTATGTTTGTGAAAAACTGTTTATTTCTGTATTACATGATTGCAACTTGCTGAAAAGTGTCAACAATGTTCCTTTCATCGAGTTTAAACAGTACAGCAAAATGGTACTTACAGAGTGACTCAAACATGACTAAGACCTTGTTTTTGAAAAACTGTTTATTTCTGTATTACATGATTGCAACTTGCTGAAAAGTGTCAACAATGTTCCTTTCATCGAGTTTAAACAGTACAGCAAAATGGAACTTACAGAGTGCATCAATCATGACTTAGACTTTGTTTTTGAAAAAATGTTTATTTCTGTATTACATGATTGCAACTTGCTGAAAAGTGTCAACAGTGTTGCTATCATCCTGATTAAGCAGAACAGCAAAATGGTACTAACAGAGTGACTCAAACATGATTTAGACCTTGTTTTGAAAAACTGTTTATTTCTGTATTACATGATTGCAACTTGCTGAAAAGTGTCAAAAATGTTGCTTTCATCGAATTTAAACAGTACAGCAAAATGAAACTTACAGAGTGCATCAAACATGATTTAGACCTTGTTTGTGAAAAACTGTTTATTTCTGTTATTACATGATTGCAACTTGCTGAAAAGTGTCAACAATGTTTCTTTCATCGAGTTTAAACAGTAGAGCAAAATGGTACTTACAGAGTGACTCAAACATGACTTAGACTATGTTTTTGAAAAAAATTATATTTCTGTATTACATGATTGCAACTTGCTGAAAAGTGTCAACAAATGTTCCTATCATCCTGATTAAGCAGTACAGCAAAATTGTACTTACAGAGTGACTCAAACATGACTAAGACCTTGTTTTTGAAAAACTGTTTATTTCTGTATTACATGATTGCAACTTGCTGAAAAGTGTCAACAACGTTCCTTTCATCGAGTTTAAACAGTACAGCAAAATGGTACTTACAGAGTGACTCAAACATGACTAAGACCTTGTTTTTGAAAAACTGTTTATTTCTGTATTACATGATTGCAACTTGCTGAAAAGTGTCAACAATGTTCCTTTCATCGAGTTTAAACAGGACAGCAAAATGGAACTTACAGAGTGCATCAAACATGATTTGGACCTTGTTTGTGAAAAACTGTTTATTTCTGTATTACATGATTGCAACTTGCTGAAAAGTGACAACAATGTTCCTTTCATCGAGTTTAAACAGTACAGCAAAATGGTACTTACAGAGTGCATCAAACATGATTTAGACCTTGTTTGTGAAAAACTGTTTATTTCTGTTATTACATGATTGCAACTTGCTGAAAAGTGTCAACAAATGTTCCTATCATCCTGATTAAGCAGTACAGCAAAATTGTACTTACAGAGTGACTCAAACATGACTAAGACCTTGTTTTTGAAAAACAGTTTATTTCTGTATTACATGATTGCAACTTGCTGAAAAGTGTCAACAACGTTCCTTTCATCGAGTTTAAACAGTACAGCAAAATGGTACTTACAGAGTGACTCAAACATGACTAAGACCTTGTTTTTGAAAAACTGTTTATTTCTGAATTACATGATTGCAACTTGCTGAAAAGTGTCAACAATGTTCCTTTCATCGAGTTTAAACAGGACAGCAAAATGGAACTTACAGAGTGCATCAAACATGATTTGGACCTTGTTTGTGAAAAACTGTTTATTTCTGTATTACATGATTGCAACTTGCTGAAAAGTGACAACAATGTTCCTTTCATCGAGTTTAAACAGTACAGCAAAATGGTACTTACAGAGTGACTCAAACATGACTAAGACCTTGTTTTTGAAAAACTGTTTATTTCTGTATTACATGATTGCAACTTGCTGAAAAGTGTCAACAAATGTTCCTTTCATCGAGTTTAAACAGTACAGCAAAATGGTACTTACAGAGTGACTCAAACATGACTAAGACCTTGTTTTTGAAAAACTGTTTATTTCTGTATTACATGATTGCAACTTGCTGAAAAGTGACAACAATGTTCCTTTCATCGAGTTTAAACAGTACAGCAAAATGGTACTTACAGAGTGACTCAAACATGACTAAGACCTTGTTTTTGAAAAACTGTTTATTTCTGTATTACATGATTGCAACTTGCTGAAAAGTGTCAACAAATGTTCCTTTCATCGAGTTTAAACAGCCATGCAAAATGATACTTACAGAGTGACTCAAACATGACTTAGACTTTGTTTTTGAAAAAATGTTTATTTCTGTATTACATGATTGCAACTTGCTGAAAAGTGTCAAGAATGTTCCTTTCATCGAGTTTAAACAGTACCGCAAAATGGTACTTACAGAGTGACTCAAACATGACTAAGACCTTTTTTTTTGAAAAACTGTTTTTTTCTGTATTACATGATTGCAACTTGCTGAAAAGTGTCAACAATGTTCCTTTCATCGAGTTTAAACAGTACAGCAAAATGGTACTTACAGAGTGACTCAAACATGACTAAGACCTTGTTTTTGAAAAACTGTTTATTTCTGTATTACATGATTGCAACTTGCTGAAAAGTGTCAACAAATGTTCCTTTCATCGAGTTTAAACAGTACAGCAAAATGGTACTTACAGAGTGACTCAAACATGACTAAGACCTTGTTTTTGAAAAACTGTTTATTTCTGTATTACATGATTGCAACTTGCTGAAAAGTGTCAACAATGTTCCTTTCATCGAGTTTAAACAGTACAGCAAAATGGAACTTAGAGAGTGCATCAATCATGATTTAGACCTTGTTTTTGAAAAAATGTTTATTTCTGTATTACATGATTGCAACTTGCTGAAAAGTGTCAACAATGTTCCTTTCATCGAGTTTAAACAGTACAGCAAAATGGAACTTACAGAGTGCATCAATCATGATTTAGACCTTGTTTTTGAAAAAATGTTTATTTCTGTATTACATGATTGCAACTTGCTGAAAAGTGTCAACAATGTTCCTTTCATCGAGTTTAAACAGTACAGCAAAATGGTACTTACAGAGTGACTCAAACATGACTAAGACCTTGTTTTTGAAAAACTGCTTATTTCTGTGTTACATGATTGCAACTTGCTGAAAAGTGTCAACAAATGTTCCTTTCATTGAGTTTAAACAGCACAGCAAAATTGTACTTACAGAGTGACTCAAACATGACTAAGACCTTGTTTTTGAAAAACAGTTTATTTCTGTATTACATGATTGCAACTTGCTGAAAAGTGTCAACAACGTTCCTTTCATCGAGTTTAAACAGTACAGCAAAATGGTACTTACAGAGTGACTCAAACATGACTAAGACCTTGTTTTTGAAAAACTGTTTATTTCTGTATTACATGATTGCAACTTGCTGAAAAGTGTCAAGAATGTTCCTTTCATCGAGTTTAAACAGTACAGCAAAATGAAACTTACAGAGTGCATCAAACATGATTTAGACCTTGTTTGTGAAAAACTGTTTATTTCTGTTATTACATGATTGCAACTTGCTGAAAAGTGTCAACAAATGTTCCTATCATCCTGATTAAGCAGTACAGCAAAATTGTACTTACAGAGTGACTCAAACATGACTAAGACCTTGTTTTTGAAAAACAGTTTATTTCTGTATTACATGATTGCAACTTGCTGAAAAGTGTCAACAACGTTCCTTTCATCGAGTTTAAACAGTACAGCAAAATGGTACTTACAGAGTGACTCAAACATGACTAAGACCTTGTTTTTGAAAAACTGTTTATTTCTGAATTACATGATTGCAACTTGCTGAAAAGTGTCAACAATGTTCCTTTCATCGAGTTTAAACAGGACAGCAAAATGGAACTTACAGAGTGCATCAAACATGATTTGGACCTTGTTTGTGAAAAACTGTTTATTTCTGTATTACATGATTGCAACTTGCTGAAAAGTGACAACAATGTTCCTTTCATCGAGTTTAAACAGTACAGCAAAATGGTACTTACAGAGTGACTCAAACATGACTAAGACCTTGTTTTTGAAAAACTGTTTATTTCTGTATTACATGATTGCAACTTGCTGAAAAGTGTCAACAAATGTTCCTTTCATCGAGTTTAAACAGTACAGCAAAATGGTACTTACAGAGTGACTCAAACATGACTAAGACCTTGTTTTTGAAAAACTGTTTATTTCTGTATTACATGATTGCAACTTGCTGAAAAGTGACAACAATGTTCCTTTCATCGAGTTTAAACAGTACAGCAAAATGGTACTTACAGAGTGACTCAAACATGACTAAGACCTTGTTTTTGAAAAACTGTTTATTTCTGTATTACATGATTGCAACTTGCTGAAAAGTGTCAACAAATGTTCCTTTCATCGAGTTTAAACAGCCATGCAAAATGATACTTACAGAGTGACTCAAACATGACTTAGACTTTGTTTTTGAAAAAATGTTTATTTCTGTATTACATGATTGCAACTTGCTGAAAAGTGTCAAGAATGTTCCTTTCATCGAGTTTAAACAGTACCGCAAAATGGTACTTACAGAGTGACTCAAACATGACTAAGACCTTTTTTTTGAAAAACTGTTTATTTCTGTATTACATGATTGCAACTTGCTGAAAAGTGTCAACAATGTTCCTTTCATCGAGTTTAAACAGTACAGCAAAATGGTACTTACAGAGTGACTCAAACATGACTAAGACCTTGTTTTTGAAAAACTGTTTATTTCTGTATTACATGATTGCAACTTGCTGAAAAGTGTCAACAAATGTTCCTTTCATCGAGTTTAAACAGTACAGCAAAATGGTACTTACAGAGTGACTCAAACATGACTAAGACCTTGTTTTTGAAAAACTGTTTATTTCTGTATTACATGATTGCAACTTGCTGAAAAGTGTCAACAATGTTCCTTTCATCGAGTTTAAACAGTACAGCAAAATGGAACTTAGAGAGTGCATCAATCATGATTTAGACCTTGTTTTTGAAAAAATGTTTATTTCTGTATTACATGATTGCAACTTGCTGAAAAGTGTCAACAATGTTCCTTTCATCGAGTTTAAACAGTACAGCAAAATGGAACTTACAGAGTGCATCAATCATGATTTAGACCTTGTTTTTGAAAAAATGTTTATTTCTGTATTACATGATTGCAACTTGCTGAAAAGTGTCAACAATGTTCCTTTCATCGAGTTTAAACAGTACAGCAAAATGGAACTTACAGAGTGCATCAATCATGATTTAGACCTTGTTTTTGAAAAAATGTTTATTTCTGTATTACATGATTGCAACTTGCTGAAAAGTGTCAACAATGTTCCTTTCATCGAGTTTAAACAGTACAGCAAAATGGTACTTACAGAGTGACTCAAACATGACTAAGACCTTGTTTTTGAAAAACTGCTTATTTCTGTGTTACATGATTGCAACTTGCTGAAAAGTGTCAACAAATGTTCCTTTCATTGAGTTTAAACAGCACAGCAAAATTGTACTTACAGAGTGACTCAAACATGACTAAGACCTTGTTTTTGAAAAACAGTTCATTTCTGTATTACATGATTGCAACTTGCTGAAAAGTGTCAACAACGTTCCTTTCATCGAGTTTAAACAGTACAGCAAAATGGTACTTACAGAGTGACTCAAACATGACTAAGACCTTGTTTTTGAAAAACTGTTTATTTCTGAATTACATGATTGCAACTTGCTGAAAAGTGTCAACAATGTTCCTTTCATCGAGTTTAAACAGGACAGCAAAATGGAACTTACAGAGTGCATCAAACATGATTTGGACCTTGTTTGTGAAAAACTGTTTATTTCTGTATTACATGATTGCAACTTGCTGAAAAGTGACAACAATGTTCCTTTCATCGAGTTTAAACAGTACAGCAAAATGGTACTTACAGAGTGACTCAAACATGACTAAGACCTTGTTTTTGAAAAACTGTTTATTTCTGTATTACATGATTGCAACTTGCTGAAAAGTGTCAACAAATGTTCCTTTCATCGAGTTTAAACAGTACAGCAAAATGGTACTTACAGAGTGACTCAAACATGACTAAGACCTTGTTTTTGAAAAACTGTTTATTTCTGTATTACATGATTGCAACTTGCTGAAAAGTGACAACAATGTTCCTTTCATCGAGTTTAAACAGTACAGCAAAATGGTACTTACAGAGTGACTCAAACATGACTAAGACCTTGTTTTTGAAAAACTGTTTATTTCTGTATTACATGATTGCAACTTGCTGAAAAGTGTCAACAAATGTTCCTTTCATCGAGTTTAAACAGCCATGCAAAATGATACTTACAGAGTGACTCAAACATGACTTAGACTTTGTTTTTGAAAAAATGTTTATTTCTGTATTACATGATTGCAACTTGCTGAAAAGTGTCAAGAATGTTCCTTTCATCGAGTTTAAACAGTACCGCAAAATGGTACTTACAGAGTGACTCAAACATGACTAAGACCTTTTTTTTGAAAAACTGTTTATTTCTGTATTACATGATTGCAACTTGCTGAAAAGTGTCAACAATGTTCCTTTCATCGAGTTTAAACAGTACAGCAAAATGGTACTTACAGAGTGACTCAAACATGACTAAGACCTTGTTTTTGAAAAACTGTTTATTTCTGTATTACATGATTGCAACTTGCTGA
Organism: Salmo salar; assembly: GCF_965601325.2. NCBI lineage: Eukaryota > Metazoa > Chordata > Actinopteri > Salmoniformes > Salmonidae > Salmo > Salmo salar. Next base: position 52,225,777 of record NC_138296.1, on the reverse strand, counting down.
AAAGTGTCAACAAATGTTCCTTTCATCGAGTTTAAACAGTACAGCAAAATGGTACTTACAGAGTGACTCAAACATGACTAAGACCTTGTTTTTGAAAAACTGTTTATTTCTGTATTACATGATTGCAACTTGCTGAAAAGTGTCAACAATGTTCCTTTCATCGAGTTTAAACAGTACAGCAAAATGGAACTTAGAGAGTGCATCAATCATGATTTAGACCTTGTTTTTGAAAAAATGTTTATTTCTGTATTACATGATTGCAACTTGCTGAAAAGTGTCAACAATGTTCCTTTCATCGAGTTTAAACAGTACAGCAAAATGGAACTTACAGAGTGCATCAATCATGATTTAGACCTTGTTTTTGAAAAAATGTTTATTTCTGTATTACATGATTGCAACTTGCTGAAAAGTGTCAACAATGTTCCTTTCATCGAGTTTAAACAGTACAGCAAAATGGTACTTACAGAGTGACTCAAACATGACTAAGACCTTGTTTTTGAAAAACTGCTTATTTCTGTATTACATGATTGCAACTTGCTGAAAAGTGTCAACAAATGTTCCTTTCATTGAGTTTAAACAGCACAGCAAAATGGTACTTACAGAGTGACTCAAACATGACTTAGACTATGTTTGTGAATAACTGTTTATTTCTGTATTACATGATTGCAACTTGCTGAAAAGTGTCAACAATGTTCCTTTCATCGAGTTTAAACAGTACAGCAAAATGGTACTAACAGAGTGACTCAAACATGATTTAGACCTTGTTTTGAAAAACTGTTTATTTCTGTATTACATGATTGCAACTTGCTGAAAAGTGTCAAAAATGTTGCTTTCATCGAATTTAAACAGTACAGCAAAATGAAACTTACAGAGTGCATCAAACATGATTTAGACCTTGTTTGTGAAAAACTGTTTATTTCTGTTATTACATGATTGCAACTTGCTGAAAAGTGTCAACAATGTTTCTTTCATCGAGTTTAAACAGTAGAGCAAAATGGTACTTACAGAGTGACTCAAACATGACTTAGACTATGTTTTTGAAAAAAATTATATTTCTGTATTACATGATTGCAACTTGCTGAAAAGTGTCAACAACGTTCCTTTCATCGAGTTTAAACAGTACAGCAAAATGGTACTTACAGAGTGACTCAAACATGACTAAGACCTTGTTTTTGAAAAACTGTTTATTTCTGTATTACATGATTGCAACTTGCTGAAAAGTGTCAACAATGTTCCTTTCATCGAGTTTAAACAGGACAGCAAAATGGAACTTACAGAGTGCATCAAACATGATTTGGACCTTGTTTGTGAAAAACTGTTTATTTCTGTATTACATGATTGCAACTTGCTGAAAAGTGACAACAATGTTCCTTTCATCGAGTTTAAACAGTACAGCAAAATGGTACTTACAGAGTGACTCAAACATGACTAAGACCTTGTTTTTGAAAAACTGTTTATTTCTGTATTACATGATTGCAACTTGCTGAAAAGTGTCAACAAATGTTCCTTTCATCGATTTTAAACAGCCATGCAAAATGATACTTACAGAGTGACTCAAACATGACTTAGACTTTGTTTTTGAAAAAATGTTTATTTCTGTATTACATGATTGCAACTTGCTGAAAAGTGTCAAGAATGTTCCTTTCATCGAGTTTGAACAGTACAGCAAAATGGTACTTACAGAGTGACTCAAACATGACTTAGACTGTGTTTGTGAATAACTGTTTATTTCTGTATTACATGATTGCAACTTGCTGAAAAGTGTCAACAATGTTCCTTTCATCGAGTTTAAACAGTACAGCAAAATGGTACTTACAGAGTGACTCAAACATGACTAAGACCTTGTTTTTGAAAAACTGTTTATTTCTGTATTACATGATTGCAACTTGCTGAAAAGTGTCAACAATGTTCCTTTCATCGAGTTTAAACAGTACAGCAAAATGGTACTTACAGAGTGACTCAAACATGACTAAGACCTTGTTTTTGAAAAACTGTTTATTTCTGAATTACATGATTGCAACTTGCTGAAAAGTGTCAACAAATGTTCCTTTCATCGAGTTTAACCTGTTGGGTCTAGGGGGCAGCATTTGCACGTCTGGATAAAAAAAATGTACCCGATTTAATCTGGTTACTAATCCTACCCAGTAACTAGAATATGCATATACTTATTATATATGGATAGAAAACACTCTAAAGTTTCCAAAACTGTTTGAATGGTGTCTGTGAGTATAACAGAACTCATTTGGCAGGCAAAACCCTGAGACATTTTCTGACAGGAAGTGGATACCTGATGTGTTGTATTGACTTTAAACCTATCCCATTGAAAAACACAGGGGTTTAGGAATATTTTGGCACTTCCTATTGCTTCCACTAGATGTCACCAGCCTTTACAAAGTGTTTTGAGTCTTCTGGAGGGAGATCTGACCGAACAAGAGCCATGGAACGTTGATGTCCCATTAGACACCTGGCGCGCTAGTTCATGTTGGGTACCCTCGTTCCAATACGTTATAAAAGAGTATGCATTCGTCCACCTTGAATATTATTCATGTTCTGGTTAAAAAAGGCCCTAATGATTTATGCTATACAACGTTTGACATGTTTGAACGAACGGAAATATATTTTTTCCCCTCGTTCATGACGAGAAGTCCGGCTGGCTTACATCATGTGCTAACGAGACGGAGATTTTTGGACATAAATGATGAGCTTTTTTGAACAAAACTACATTCGTTATAGACCTGTGATACCTGGAAGTGACATCTGATGAAGAGAATCAAAGGTAATGGATTATTTACATAGTATTTTCGATTTTAGATCTCCCCAACATGACGTCTAGTCTGTATCGCAACGCGTATTTTTCCGGGCGCAGTGCTCAGATTATTGCAAAGTGTGATTTCCCAGTAAGGTTATTTTTAAATCTGGCAAGTTGATTGCGTTCAAAAGATGTAAATCTATAATTCTTTAAATGACAATATAATATTTTACCAATGTTTTCTAATTTTAATTATTTAATTTGTGACGCTGACTTGACTGCCGGTTATTGGAGGGAAACGATTTCCTCAACATCAATGCCATAGTAAAACGCTGGTTTTGGATATAAATATCAACTTGATAGAACTAAAAATGCATGCATTGTCTAACATAATGTCCTAGGAGTGTCATCTGATGGAGATTGTAAAAGGTTAGTGCATCATTTTAGCTGGTTTTATGGTTTTGGTGACCCTGTCTTTGACTTGACAAAACATTACACACAACTCTTGTAAATGTACTGTCCTAACATACTCTAAATTTATGCTTTCGCCGTAAAACCTTTTTGAAATCGTAAAACGTGGTTAGATTAAGGAGATGTTTATCTTTCAAATGGTGTAACATAGTTGTATTTTTGAAAAATTTGAATTTTGACATTTATTTGGATTCAAATTTGCCGCTCTTGAAATGCACCTGCTGTTGATGGAGTGCACCACGGGTGGCACGCTAGCGTCCCACCTAGCCCCAAGAGGTTTTAAGCAGTTCAACAAACATGGTACTTACAGAGTGACCTTGTTTTTGAGAAAATGTTTATTTCTTTATTACATCATTGCAACTTGCTGAAAAGTGTCAACAGTGTTCTTATCATCCTGATTAAGCAATACAGCAAAAATGGTTCTTACAGAGTGCATAAAACATGATTTAGACCTTGTTTGTGAAAAACTATTTATTTCTGTATTTCATGATTGCAACTTGCTGAAAAGTGTCAACAATGTTCCTTTCATCGAGTTTAAACAGTACACCAAAATGGTACTTACAGAGTGACTCAAACATGACTTAGACCTTGTTTTTGAAAAACTGTTTATTTCTGTATTTCATGATTGCAACTTGCTGAAAAGTGTTAACAGGGTTCCTTTCATCGAGTTTAAACAGTACAGCAAAATGGTACTTACAGAGTGACCTTGTTTTTGAGAAACTGTTTATTTCTTTATTACATCATTGCAACTTGCTGAAAAGTGTCAACAGTGTTCTTATCATCCTGATTAAGCAGTTCAACAAACATGGTACTTACAGAGTGACCTTGTTTTTGAGAAAATGTTTATTTCTGTATTACATGATTGCGACTTGCTGAAAAGTGTCAACAGTGTTCCTATCATCCTGATTAAGCAATACAGCAAAAATGGTTCTTACAGAGTGCATCAAACATGATTTAGACCTTGTTTGTGAAAAACTATTTATTTCTGTATTTCATGATTGCAACTTGCTGAAAAGTGTCAACAATGTTCCTTTCATCGAGTTTAAACAGTACAGCAAAATGGTACTTACAGAGTGACCTTGTTTTTGAGAAACTGTTTATTTCTGTATTACATGATTGCAACTTGCTGAAAAGTGTCAACAGTGTTCCTATCATCCTGATTAAGCAATACAGCAAAAATGGTTCTTACAGAGTGACTCAAACATGACTTAGACCTTGTTTTTGAAAAACTATTTATTTCTGTATTTCATGATTGCAACTTGCTGAAAAGTGTCAACAATGTTCCTTTCATCGAGCTTAAACAGTACAGCAAAATGGTCCTTACAGAGTGACTCAAACATGACTTAGACCTTGTTTTTGAAAAACTGTTTATTTCTGTATTTCATGATTGCAACTTGCTGAAAAGTGTCAACAGTGTTCCTATCATCCTGATTAAGCAATACAGCAAAAATGGTTCTTACAGAGTGCATAAAACATGATTTAGACCTTGTTTGTGAAAAACTATTTATTTCTGTATTTCATGATTGCAACTTGCTGAAAAGTGTCAACAATGTTCCTTTCATCGAGTTTAAACAGTACACCAAAATGGTACTTACAGAGTGACTCAAACATGACTTAGACCTTGTTTTTGAAAAACTGTTTATTTCTGTATTTCATGATTGCAACTTGCTGAAAAGTGTTAACAGGGTTCCTTTCATCGAGATTAAACAGTACACCAAAATGGTACTTACAGAGTGACTCAAACATGACTTAGACCTTGTTTTTGAAAAAATGTTTATTTCTGTATTTCATGATTGCAACTTGCTGAAAAGTGTTAACAGGGTTCCTTTCATCGAGTTTAAACAGTACAGCAAAATGGTACTTACAGAGTGACCTTGTTTTTGAGAAACTGTTTATTTCTTTATTACATCATTGCAACTTGCTGAAAAGTGTCAACAGTGTTCTTATCATCCTGATTAAGCAGTTCAACAAACATGGTACTTACAGAGTGACCTTGTTTTTGAGAAAATGTTTATTTCTGTATTACATGATTGCAACTTGCTGAAAAGTGTCAACAGTGTTCCTATCATCCTGATTAAGCAATACAGCAAAAATGGTTCTTACAGAGTGCATCAAACATGATTTAGACCTTGTTTGTGAAAAACTATTTATTTCTGTATTTCATGATTGCAACTTGCTGAAAAGTGTCAACAATGTTCCTTTCATCGAGTTTAAACAGTACAGCAAAATGGTACTTACAGAGTGACCTTGTTTTTGAGAAACTGTTTATTTCTGTATTACATAATTGCAACTTGCTGAAAAGTGTCAACAGTGTTCCTATCATCCTGATTAAGCAATACAGCAAAAATGGTTCTTACAGAGGGACTCAAACATGACTTAGACCTTGTTTTTGAAAAACTATTTATTTCTGTATTTCATGATTGCAACTTGCTGAAAAGTGTCAACAATGTTCCTTTCATCGAGTTTAAACAGTACACCAAAATGGTACTTACAGAGTGACTCAAACATGACTTAGACCTTGTTTTTGAAAAACTGTTTATTTCTGTATTTCATGATTGCAACTTGCTGAAAAGTGTTAACAGGGTTCCTTTCATCGAGTTTAAACAGTACAGCAAAATGGTACTTACAGAGTGACCATGTTTTTGAGAAACTGTTTATTTCTTTATTACATCATTGCAACTTGCTGAAAAGTGTCAACAGTGTTCTTATCATCCTGATTAAGCAGTTCAACAAACATGGTACTTACAGAGTGACCTTGTTTTTGAGAAAATGTTTATTTCTGTATTACATGATTGCAACTTGCTGAAAAGTGTCAACAGTGTTCCTATCATCCTGATTAAGCAATACAGCAAAAATGGTTCTTACAGAGTGACTCAAACATGACTTAGACCTTGTTTTTGAAAAACTATTTATTTCTGTATTTCATGATTGCAACTTGCTGAAAAGTGTCAACAATGTTCCTTTCATCGAGCTTAAACAGTACAGCAAAATGGTACTTACAGAGTGACTCAAACATGACTTAGACCTTGTTTTTGAAAAACTGTTTATTTCTGTATTTCATGATTGCAACTTGCTGAAAAGTGTCAACAATGTTCCTTTCATCGAGCTTAAACAGTACAGCAAAATGGTACTTACAGAGTGACTCAAACATGACTTAGACCTTGTTTTTGAAAAATTGTTTATTTCTGTATTTCATGATTGCAACTTGCTGAAAAGTGTTAACAGGGTTCCTTTCATTGAGTTTAAACAGTACAGCAAAATGGTACTTACAGAGTGACCTTGTTTTTGAGAAACTGTTTATTTCTTTATTACATCATTGCAACTTGCTGAAAAGTGTCAACAGTGTTCTTATCATCCTGATTAAGCAGTTCAACAAACATGGTACTTACAGAGTGACCTTGTTTTTGAGAAAATATTTATTTCTGTATTACATGATTGCAACTTGCTGAAAAGTGTCAACAGTGTTCCTATCATCCTGATTAAGCAATACAGCAAAAATGGTTCTTACAGAGTGACTCAAACATGACTTAGACCTTGTTTTTGAAAAACTATTTATTTCTGTATTTCATGATTGCAACTTGCTGAAAAGTGTCAACAATGTTCCTTTCATCGAGCTTAAACAGTACAGCAAAATGGTACTTACAGAGTGACTCAAACATGACTTAGACCTTGTTTTTGAAAAACTGTTTATTTCTGTATTTCATGATTGCAACTTGCTGAAAAGTGTCAACAATGTTCCTTTCATCGAGCTTAAACAGTACAGCAAAATGGTACTTACAGAGTGACTCAAACATGACTTAGACCTTGTTTTTGAAAAATTGTTTATTTCTGTATTTCATGATTGCAACTTTCTGAAAAGTGTTAACAGGATTCCTTTCATTGAGTTTAAACAGTACAGCAAAATGGTACTTACAGAGTGACCTTGTTTTTGAGAAACTGTTTATTTCTTTATTACATCATTGAAACTTGCAATAAAGTGTCAACAGTGTTCTTATCATCCTGATTAAGCAGTTCAACAAACATGGTACTTACAGAGTGACCTTGTTTTTGAGAAAATGTTTATTTCTGTATTACATGATTGCAACTTGCTTAAAAGTGTCAACAGTGTTCCTATCATCCTGATTAAGCAATACAGCAAAAATGGTTCTTACAGAGTGCTTAAAACATGATTTAGACCTTGTTTGTGAAAAACTATTTATTTCTGTATTTCATGATTGCAACTTGCTGAAAAGTGTCAACAATGTTCCTTTCATCGAGTTTAAACAGTACACCAAAATGGTACTTACAGAGTGACTCAAACATGACTTAGACCTTGTTTTTGAAAAACTGTTTATTTCTGTATTTCATGATTGCAACTTGCTGAAAAGTGTCAACAATTTTCCTTTCATCGAGCTTAAACAGTACAGCAAAATGGTACTTACAGAGTGACTCAAACATGACTTAGACCTTGTTTTTGAAAAATTGTTTATTTCTGTATTTCATGATTGCAACTTTCTGAAAAGTGTTAACAGGATTCCTTTCATTGAGTTTAAACAGTACAGCAAAATGGTACTTACAGAGTGACCTTGTTTTTGAGAAACTGTTTATTTCTTTATTACATCATTGCAACTTGCAATAAAGTGTCAACAGTGTTCTTATCATCCTGATTAAGCAGTTCAACAAACATGGTACTTACATAGTGACCTTGTTTTTGAGAAAATGTTTATTTCTGTATTACATGATTGCAACTTGCTTAAAAGTGTCAACAGTGTTCCTATCATCCTGATTAAGCAATACAGCAAAAATGGTTCTTACAGAGTGCATAAAACATGATTTAGACCTTGTTTGTGAAAAACTATTTATTTCTGTATTACATAATTGCAACTTGCTGAAAAGTGTCAACAGTGTTCCTATCATCCTGATTAAGCAATACAGCAAAAATGGTTCTTACAGAGTGACTCAAACATGACTTAGACCTTGTTTTTGAAAAACTGTTTATTTCTGTATTTCATGATTGCAACTTGCTGAAAAGTGTCAACAGTGTTCCTATCATCCTGATTAAGCAATACAGCAAAAATGGTTCTTACAGAGTGCATAAAACATGATTTAGACCTTGTTTGTGAAAAACTATTCATTTCTGTATTTCATGATTGCAACTTGCTGAAAAGTGTCAACAATGTTCCTTTCATCGAGTTTAAACAGTACACCAAAATGGTACTTACAGAGTGACTCAAACATGACTTAGACCTTGTTTTTGAAAAATTGTTTATTTCTGTATTTCATGATTGCAACTTGCTGAAAAGTGTTAACAGGGTTCCTTTCATTGAGTTTAAACAGTACAGCAAAATGGTACTTACAGAGTGACCTTGTTTTTGAGAAACTGTTTATTTCTTTATTACATCATTGCAACTTGCTGAAAAGTGTCAACAGTGTTCTTATCATCCTGATTAAGCAGTTCAACAAACATGGTACTTACAGAGTGACCTTGTTTTTGAGAAAATATTTATTTCTGTATTACATGATTGCAACTTGCTGAAAAGTGTCAACAGTGTTCCTATCATCCTGATTAAGCAATACAGCAAAAATGGTTCTTACAGAGTGCATCAAACATGATTTAGACCTTGTTTGTGAAAAACTATTTATTTCTGTATTTCATGATTGCAACTTGCTGAAAAGTGTCAACAATGTTCCTTTCATCGAGTTTAAACAGTACAGCAAAATGGTACTTACAGAGTGACCTTGTTTGTGAGAAACTGTTTATTTCTGTATTACATGATTGCAACTTGCTGAAAAGTGTCAACAGTGTTCCTATCATCCTGATTAAGCAATACAGCAAAAATGGTTCTTACAGAGTGACTCAAACATGACTTAGACCTTGTTTTTGAAAAACTATTTATTTCTGTATTTCATGATTGCAACTTGCTGAAAAGTGTCAACAATGTTCCTTTCATCGAGCTTAAACAGTACAGCAAAATGGTACTTACAGAGTGACTCAAACATGACTTAGACCTTGTTTTTGAAAAACTGTTTATTTCTGTATTTCATGATTGCAACTTGCTGAAAAGTGTCAACAATGTTCCTTTCATCGAGCTTAAACAGTACAGCAAAATGGTACTTACAGAGTGACTCAAACATGACTTAGACCTTGTTTTTGAAAAATTGTTTATTTCTGTATTTCATGATTGCAACTTTCTGAAAAGTGTTAACAGGATTCCTTTCATTGAGTTTAAACAGTACAGCAAAATGGTACTTACAGAGTGACCTTGTTTTTGAGAAACTGTTTATTTCTTTATTACATGATTGCAACTTGCAATAAAGTGTCAACAGTGTTCTTATCATCCTGATTAAGCAGTTCAACAAACATGGTACTTACAGAGTGACCTTGTTTTTGAGAAAATGTTTATTTCTGTATTACATGATTGCAACTTGCTTAAAAGTGTCAACAGTGTTCCTATCATCCTGATTAAGCAATACAGCAAAAATGGTTCTTACAGAGTGCATCAAACATGATTTAGACCTTGTTTGTGAAAAACTATTTATTTCTGTATTTCATGATTGCAACTTGCTGAAAAGTGTCAACAATGTTCCTTTCATCGAGTTTAAACAGTACAGCAAAATGGTACTTACAGAGTGACCTTGTTTTTGAGAAACTGTTTATTTCTGTATTACATGATTGCAACTTGCTGAAAAGTGTCAACAGTGTTCCTATCATCCTGATTAAGCAATACAGCAAAAATGGTTCTTACAGAGTGACTCAAACATGACTTAGACCTTGTTTTTGAAAAACTATTTATTTCTGTATTTCATGATTGCAACTTGCTGAAAAGTGTCAACAATGTTCCTTTCATCGAGCTTAAACAGTACAGCAAAATGGTACTTACAGAGTGACTCAAACATGACTTAGACCTTGTTTTTGAAAAACTGTTTATTTCTGTATTTCATGATTGCAACTTGCTGAAAAGTGTCAACAATGTTCCTTTCATCGAGCTTAAACAGTACAGCAAAATGGTACTTACAGAGTGACTCAAACATGACTTAGACCTTGTTTTTGAAAAATTGTTTATTTCTGTATTTCATGATTGCAACTTTCTGAAAAGTGTTAACAGGATTCCTTTCATTGAGTTTAAACAGTACAGCAAAATGGTACTTACAGAGTGACCTTGTTTTTGAGAAACTGTTTATTTCTTTATTACATGATTGCAACTTGCAATAAAGTGTCAACAGTGTTCTTATCATCCTGATTAAGCAGTTCAACAAACATGGTACTTACAGAGTGACCTTGTTTTTGAGAAAATGTTTATTTCTGTATTACATGATTGCAACTTGCTTAACCTCTTGGGGCTAGGTGGGACGCTAGCGTGCCACCCGTGGTGCACTCCATCAACAGCAGGTGCATTTCAAGAGCGGCAAATTTGAATCCAAATAAATGTCAAAATTCAAATTTTTCAAAAATACAACTATGTTACACCATTTGAAAGATAAACATCTCCTTAATCTAACCACGTTTTACGATTTCAAAAAGGTTTTACGGCGAAAGCATAAATTTAGAGTATGTTAGGACAGTACATTTACAAGAGTTGTGTGTAATGTTTTGTCAAGTCAAAGACAGGGTCACCAAAACCATAAAACCAGCTAAAATGATACACTAACCTTTTACAATCTCCATCAGATGACACTCCTAGGACATTATGTTAGACAATGCATGCATTTTTAGTTCTATCAAGTTGATATTTATATCCAAAAACAGCGTTTTACTATGGCATTGATGTTGAGGAAATCGTTTCCCTCCAATAACCGGCAGTCAAGTCAGCGTCACAAATTAAATAATTAAAATTAGAAAACATTGGTAAAATATTATATTGTCATTTAAAGAATTATAGATTTACATCTTTTGAACGCAATCAACTTGCCAGATTTAAAAATAACCTTACTGGGAAATCACACTTTGCAATAATCTGAGCACTGTGCCCAGAAAAATACGCGTTGCGATACAGACTAGACGTCATGTTGGGGAGATCTAAAATCGAAAATACTATGTAAATAATCCATTACCTTTGATTCTCTTCATCAGATGTCACTTCCAGGTATCACAGGTCCATAACGAATGTAGTTTTGTTCAAAAAAGCTCATCATTTATGTCCAAAAATCTCCGTCTCGTTAGCACATGATGTAAGCCAGCCGGACTTCTCGTCATGAACGAGGGGAAAAAATATATTTCCGTTCGTTCAAACATGTCAAACGTTGTATAGCATAAATCATTAGGGCCTTTTTTAACCAGAACATGAATAATATTCAAGGTGGACGAATGCATACTCTTTTATAACCTATTGGAACGAGGGTACCCAACATGAAGTAGCGCGCCAGGTGTCTAATGGGACATCACCGTTCCATGGCTCTTGTTCGGTCAGATCTCCCTCCAGAAGACTCAAAACACTTTGTAAAGGCTGGTGACATCTAGTGGAAGCAATAGGAAGTGCCAAAATATTCCTAAACCCCTGTGTTTTTCAATGGGATAGGTTTAAAGTCAATACAACACATCAGGTATCCACTTCCTGTCAGAAAATGTCTCAGGGTTTTGCCTGCCAAATGAGTTCTGTTATACTCACAGACACCATTCAAACAGTTTTGGAAACTTTAGAGTGTTTTCTATCCATATATAATAAGTATATGCATATTCTAGTTACTGGGTAGGATTAGTAACCAGATTAAATCGGGTACATTTTTTTTATCCAGACGTGCAAATGCTGCCCCCTAGACCCAACAGGTTAAAAGTGTCAACAGTGTTCCTATCATCCTGATTAAGCAATACAGCAAAAATGGTTCTTACAGAGTGCATAAAACATGATTTAGACCTTGTTTGTGAAAAACTATTTATTTCTGTATTTCATGATTGCAACTTGCTGAAAAGTGTCAACAATGTTCCTTTCATCGAGTTTAAACAGTACACCAAAATGGTACTTACAGAGTGACTCAAACATGACTTAGACCTTGTTTTTGAAAAACTGTTTATTTCTGTATTTCTTGATTGCAACTTGCTGAAAAGTGTCAACAATGTTCCTTTCATCGAGCTTAAACAGTACAGCAAAATGGTACTTACAGAGTGACTCAAACATGACTTAGACCTTGTTTTTGAAAAATTGTTTATTTCTGTATTTCATGATTGCAACTTGCTGAAAAGTGTTAACAGGGTTCCTTTCATTGAGTTTAAACAGTACAGCAAAATGGTACTTACAGAGTGACCTTGTTTTTGAGAAACGGTTTATTTCTTTATTACATCATTGCAACTTGCTGAAAAGTGTCAACAGTGTTCTTATCATCCTGATTAAGCAGTTCAACAAACATGGTACTTACAGAGTGACCTTGTTTTTGAGAAAATATTTATTTCTGTATTACATGATTGCAACTTGCTGAAAAGTGTCAACAGTGTTCCTATCATCCTGATTAAGCAATACAGCAAAAATGGTTCTTACAGAGTGCTTAAAACATGATTTAGACCTTGTTTGTGAAAAACTATTTATTTCTGTATTTCATGATTGCAACTTGCTGAAAAGTGTCAACAATGTTCCTTTCATCGAGTTTAAACAGTACACCAAAATGGTACTTACAGAGTGACTCAAACATGACTTAGACCTTGTTTTTGAAAAACTGTTTATTTCTGTATTTCATGATTGCAACTTGCTGAAAAGTGTTAACAGGGTTCCTTTCATCGAATTTAAACAGTACTGCAAAATGGTACTTACAGAGTGACCTTGTTTTTGAGAAACTGTTTATTTCTTTATTACATCATTGCAACTTGCTGAAAAGTGTCAACAGTGTTCTTATCATCCTGATTAAGCAGTTCAACAAACATGGTACTTACAGAGTGACCTTGTTTTTGAGAAAATGTTTATTTCTGTATTACATGATTGCAACTTGCTGAAAAGTGTCAACAATGTTCCTTTCATCGAGCTTAAACAGTACAGCAAAATGGTACTTACAGAGTGACTCAAACATGACTTAGACCTTGTTTTTGAAAAACTGTTTATTTCTGTATTTCTTGATTGCAACTTGCTGAAAAGTTTCAACAATGTTCTTTTCATCGAGCTTAAACAGTACAGCAAAATGGTACTTACAGAGTGACTCAAACATGACTTAGACCTTGTTTTTGAAAAATTGTTTATTTCTGTATTTCATGATTGCAACTTGCTGAAAAGTGTTAACAGGGTTCCTTTCATTGAGTTTAAACAGTACAGCAAAATGGTACTTACAGAGTGACCTTGTTTTTGAGAAACTGTTTATTTCTTTATTACATCATTGCAACTTGCTGAAAAGTGTCAACAGTGTTCTTATCATCCTGATTAAGCAGTTCAACAAACATGGTACTTACAGAGTGACCTTGTTTTTGAGAAAATATTTATTTCTGTATTACATGATTGCAACTTGCTGAAAAGTGTCAACAGTGTTCCTATCATCCTGATTAAGCAATACAGCAAAAATGGTTCTTACAGAGTGCATAAAACATGATTTAGACCTTGTTTGTGAAAAACTATACATTTCTGTATTTCATGATTGCAACTTGCTGAAAAGTGTCAACAATGTTCCTTTCATCGAGTTTAAACAGTACACCAAAATGGTACTTACAGAGTGACTCAAACATGACTTAGACCTTGTTTTTGAAAAACTGTTTATTTCTGTATTTCATGATTGCAACTTGCTGAAAAGTGTTAACAGGGTTCCTTTCATCGAGTTTAAACAGTACAGCAAAATGGTACTTACAGAGTGACCATGTTTTTGAGAAACTGTTTATTTCTTTATTACATCATTGCAACTTGCTGAAAAGTGTCAACAGTGTTCTTATCATCCTGATTAAGCAGTTCAACAAACATGGTACTTACAGAGTGACCTTGTTTTTGAGAAAATGTTTATTTCTGTATTACATGATTGCAACTTGCTGAAAAGTGTCAACAGTGTTCCTATCATCCTGATTAAGCAATACAGCAAAAATGGTTCTTACAGAGTGACTCAAACATGACTTAGACCTTGTTTTTGAAAAACTATTTATTTCTGTATTTCATGATTGCAACTTGCTGAAAAGTGTCAACAATGTTCCTTTCATCGAGCTTAAACAGTACAGCAAAATGGTACTTACAGAGTGACTCAAACATGACTTAGACCTTGTTTTTGAAAAACTGTTTATTTCTGTATTTCATGATTGCAACTTGCTGAAAAGTGTCAACAATGTTCCTTTCATCGAGCTTAAACAGTACAGCAAAATGGTACTTACAGAGTGACTCAAACATGACTTAGACCTTGTTTTTGAAAAATTGTTTATTTCTGTATTTCATGATTGCAACTTGCTGAAAAGTGTTACCAGGGTTCCTTTCATTGAGTTTAAACAGTACAGCAAAATGGTACTTACAGAGTGACCTTGTTTTTGAGAAACTGTTTATTTCTTTATTACATCATTGCAACTTGCTGAAAAGTGTCAACAGTGTTCTTATCATCCTGATTAAGCAGTTCAACAAACATGGTACTTACAGAGTGACCTTGTTTTTGAGAAAATATTTATTTCTGTATTACATGATTGCAACTTGCTGAAAAGTGTCAACAGTGTTCCTATCATCCTGATTAAGCAATACAGCAAAAATGGTTCTTACAGAGTGCATCAAACATGATTTAGACCTTGTTTGTGAAAAACTATTTATTTCTGTATTTCATGATTGCAACTTGCTGAAAAGTGTCAACAATGTTCCTTTCATCGAGTTTAAACAGTACAGCAAAATGGTACTTACAGAGTGACCTTGTTTTTGAGAAACTGTTTATTTCTGTATTACATGATTGCAACTTGCTGAAAAGTGTCAACAGTGTTCCTATCATCCTGATTAAGCAATACAGCAAAAATGGTTCTTACAGAGTGACTCAAACATGACTTAGACCTTGTTTTTGAAAAACTATTTATTTCTGTATTTCATGATTGCAACTTGCTGAAAAGTGTCAACAATGTTCCTTTCATCGAGCTTAAACAGTACAGCAAAATGGTACTTACAGAGTGACTCAAACATGACTTAGACCTTGTTTTTGAAAAACTGTTTATTTCTGTATTTCATGATTGCAACTTGCTGAAAAGTGTCAACAATGTTCCTTTCATCGAGCTTAAACAGTACAGCAAAATGGTACTTACAGAGTGACTCAAACATGACTTAGACCTTGTTTTTGAAAAATTGTTTATTTCTGTATTTCATGATTGCAACTTTCTGAAAAGTGTTAACAGGATTCCTTTCATTGAGTTTAAACAGTACAGCAAAATGGTACTTACAGAGTGACCTTGTTTTTGAGAAACTGTTTATTTCTTTATTACATCATTGCAACTTGCAATAAAGTGTCAACAGTGTTCTTATCATCCTGATTAAGCAGTTCAACAAACATGGTACTTACAGAGTGACCTTGTTTTTGAGAAAATGTTTATTTCTGTATTACATGATTGCAACTTGCTTAACCTCTTGGGGCTAGGTGGGACGCTAGCGTGCCACCCGTGGTGCACTCCATCAACAGCAGGTGCATTTCAAGAGCGGCAAATTTGAATCCAAATAAATGTCAAAATTCAAATTTTTCAAAAATACAACTATGTTACACCATTTGAAAGATAAACATCTCCTTAATCTAACCACGTTTTACGATTTCAAAAAGGTTTTACGGCGAAAGCATAAATTTAGAGTATGTTAGGACAGTACATTTACAAGAGTTGTGTGTAATGTTTTGTCAAGTCAAAGACAGGGTCACCAAAACCATAAAACCAGCTAAAATGATACACTAACCTTTTACAATCTCCATCAGATGACACTCCTAGGACATTATGTTAGACAATGCATGCATTTTTAGTTCTATCAAGTTGATATTTATATCCAAAAACAGCGTTTTACTATGGCATTGATGTTGAGGAAATCGTTTCCCTCCAATAACCGGCAGTCAAGTCAGCGTCACAAATTAAATAATAAAAATTAGAAAACATTGGTAAAATATTATATTGTCATTTAAAGAATTATAGATTTACATCTTTTGAACGCAATCAACTTGCCAGATTTAAAAATAACCTTACTGGGAAATCACACTTTGCAATAATCTGAGCACTGTGCCCAGAAAAATACGCGTTGCGATACAGACTAGACGTCATGTTGGGGAGATCTAAAATCGAAAATACTATGTAAATAATCCATTACCTTTGATTCTCTTCATCAGATGTCACTTCCAGGTATCACAGGTCCATAACGAATGTAGTTTTGTTCAAAAAAGCTCATCATTTATGTCCAAAAATCTCCGTCTCGTTAGCACATGATGTAAGCCAGCCGGACTTCTCGTCATGAACGAGGGGAAAAAATATATTTCCGTTCGTTCAAACATGTCAAACGTTGTATAGCATAAATCATTAGGGCCTTTTTTAACCAGAACATGAATAATATTCAAGGTGGACGAATGCATACTCTTTTATAACCTATTGGAACGAGGGTACCCAACATGAAGTAGCGCGCCAGGTGTCTAATGGGACATCACCGTTCCATGGCTCTTGTTCGGTCAGATCTCCCTCCAGAAGACTCAAAACACTTTGTAAAGGCTGGTGACATCTAGTGGAAGCAATAGGAAGTGCCAAAATATTCCTAAACCCCTGTGTTTTTCAATGGGATAGGTTTAAAGTCAATACAACACATCAGGTATCCACTTCCTGTCAGAAAATGTCTCAGGGTTTTGCCTGCCAAATGAGTTCTGTTATACTCACAGACACCATTCAAACAGTTTTGGAAACTTTAGAGTGTTTTCTATCCATATATAATAAGTATATGCATATTCTAGTTACTGGGTAGGATTAGTAACCAGATTAAATCGGGTAAATTTTTTTTATCCAGACGTGCAAATGCTGCCCCCTAGACCCAACAGGTTAAAAGTGTCAACAGTGTTCCTATCATCCTGATTAAGCAATACAGCAAAAATGGTTCTTACAGAGTGCATAAAACATGATTTAGACCTTGTTTGTGAAAAACTATTTATTTCTGTATTTCATGATTGCAACTTGCTGAAAAGTGTCAACAATGTTCCTTTCATCGAGTTTAAACAGTACACCAAAATGGTACTTACAGAGTGACTCAAACATGACTTAGACCTTGTTTTTGAAAAACTGTTTATTTCTGTATTTCTTGATTGCAACTTGCTGAAAAGTGTCAACAATGTTCCTTTCATCGAGCTTAAACAGTACAGCAAAATGGTACTTACAGAGTGACTCAAACATGACTTAGACCTTGTTTTTGAAAAATTGTTTATTTCTGTATTTCATGATTGCAACTTGCTGAAAAGTGTTAACAGGGTTCCTTTCATTGAGTTTAAACAGTACAGCAAAATGGTACTTACAGAGTGACCTTGTTTTTGAGAAACTGTTTATTTCTTTATTACATCATTGCAACTTGCTGAAAAGTGTCAACAGTGTTCTTATCATCCTGATTAAGCAGTTCAACAAACATGGTACTTACAGAGTGACCTTGTTTTTGAGAAAATATTTATTTCTGTATTACATGATTGCAACTTACTGAAAAGTGTCAACAGTGTTCCTATCATCCTGATTAAGCAATACAGCAAAAATGGTTCTTACAGAGTGCTTAAAACATGATTTAGACCTTGTTTGTGAAAAACTATTTATTTCTGTATTTCATGATTGCAACTTGCTGAAAAGTGTCAACAATGTTCCTTTCATCGAGTTTAAACAGTACACCAAAATGGTACTTACAGAGTGACTCAAACATGACTTAGACCTTGTTTTTGAAAAACTGTTTATTTCTGTATTTCATGATTGCAACTTGCTGAAAAGTGTTAACAGGGTTCCTTTCATCGAATTTAAACAGTACTGCAAAATGGTACTTACAGAGTGACCTTGTTTTTGAGAAACTGTTTATTTCTTTATTACATCATTGCAACTTGCTGAAAAGTGTCAACAGTGTTCTTATCATCCTGATTAAGCAGTTCAACAAACATGGTACTTACAGAGTGACCTTGTTTTTGAGAAAATGTTTATTTCTGTATTACATGATTGCAACTTGCTGAAAAGTGTCAACAATGTTCCTTTCATCGAGCTTAAACAGTACAGCAAAATGGTACTTACAGAGTGACTCAAACATGACTTAGACCTTGTTTTTGAAAAACTGTTTATTTCTGTATTTCTTGATTGCAACTTGCTGAAAAGTTTCAACAATGTTCTTTTCATCGAGCTTAAACAGTACAGCAAAATGGTACTTACAGAGTGACTCAAACATGACTTAGACCTTGTTTTTGAAAAATTGTTTATTTCTGTATTTCATGATTGCAACTTGCTGAAAAGTGTTAACAGGGTTCCTTTCATTGAGTTTAAACAGTACAGCAAAATGGTACTTACAGAGTGACCTTGTTTTTGAGAAACTGTTTATTTCTTTATTACATCATTGCAACTTGCTGAAAAGTGTCAACAGTGTTCTTATCATCCTGATTAAGCAGTTCAACAAACATGGTACTTACAGAGTGACCTTGTTTTTGAGAAAATATTTATTTCTGTATTACATGATTGCAACTTGCTGAAAAGTGTCAACAGTGTTCCTATCATCCTGATTAAGCAATACAGCAAAAATGGTTCTTACAGAGTGACTCAAACATGACTTAGACCTTGTTTTTGAAAAACTATTTATTTCTGTATTTCATGATTGCAACTTGCTGAAAAGTGTCAACAATGTTCCTTTCATCGAGCTTAAACAGTACAGCAAAATGGTACTTACAGAGTGACTCAAACATGACTTAGACCTTGTTTTTGAAAAACTGTTTATTTCTGTATTTCATGATTGCAACTTGCTGAAAAGTGTCAACAATGTTCCTTTCATCGAGCTTAAACAGTACAGCAAAATGGTACTTACAGAGTGACTCAAACATGACTTAGACCTTGTTTTTGAAAAATTGTTTATTTCTGTATTTCATGATTGCAACTTGCTGAAAAGTGTTAACAGGGTTCCTTTCATCGAGTTTAAACAGTACAGCAAAATGGTACTTACAGAGTGACCTTGTTTTTGAGAAACTGTTTATTTCTTTATTACATCATTGCAACTTGCTGAAAAGTGTCAACAGTGTTCTTATCATCCTGATTAAGCAGTTCAACAAACATGGTACTTACAGAGTGACCTTGTTTTTGAGAAAATGTTTATTTCTGTATTACATGATTGCAACTTGCTGAAAAGTGTCAACAGTGTTCCTATCATCCTGATTAAGCAATACAGCAAAAATGGTTCTTACAGAGTGCATCAAACATGATTTAGACCTTGTTTGTGAAAAACTATTTATTTCTGTATTTCATGATTGCAACTTGCTGAAAAGTGTCAACAATGTTCCTTTCATCGAGTTTAAACAGTACAGCAAAATGGTACTTACAGAGTGACCTTGTTTTTGAGAAACTGTTTATTTCTGTATTACATGATTGCAACTTGCTGAAAAGTGTCAACAGTGTTCCTATCATCCTGATTAAGCAATACAGCAAAAATGGTTCTTACAGAGTGACTCAAACATGACTTAGACCTTGTTTTTGAAAAACTATTTATTTCTGTATTTCATGATTGCAACTTGCTGAAAAGTGTCAACAATGTTCCTTTCATCGAGCTTAAACAGTACAGCAAAATGGTCCTTACAGAGTGACTCAAACATGACTTAGACCTTGTTTTTGAAAAACTGTTTATTTCTGTATTTCATGATTGCAACTTGCTGAAAAGTGTCAACAGTGTTCCTATCATCCTGATTAAGCAATACAGCAAAAATGGTTCTTACAGAGTGCATAAAACATGATTTAGACCTTGTTTGTGAAAAACTATTTATTTCTGTATTTCATGATTGCAACTTGCTGAAAAGTGTCAACAATGTTCCTTTCATCGAGTTTAAACAGTACACCAAAATGGTACTTACAGCGTGACTCAAACATGACTTAGACCTTGTTTTTGAAAAACTGTTTATTTCTGTATTTCATGATTGCAACTTGCTGAAAAGTGTTAACAGGGTTCCTTTCATCGAGTTTAAACAGTACAGCAAAATGGTACTTACAGAGTGACCTTGTTTTTGAGAAACTGTTTATTTCTTTATTACATCATTGCAACTTGCTGAAAAGTGTCAACAGTGTTCTTATCATCCTGATTAAGCAGTTCAACAAACATGGTACTTACAGAGTGACCTTGTTTTTGAGAAACATTTTATTTCTGTATTACATGATTGCAACTTGCTGAAAAGTGTCAACAGTGTTCCTATCATCCTGATTAAGCAATACAGCAAAAATGGTTCTTACAGAGTGCATCAAACGTGATTTAGACCTTGTTTGTGAAAAACTATTTATTTTTGTATTTCATGATTGCAACTTGCTGAAAAGTGTCAACAATGTTCCTTTCATCGAGATTAAACAGTACACCAAAATGGTACTTACAGTGTGACTCAAACATGACTTAGACCTTGTTTTTGAAAAACTGTTTATTTCTGTATTTCATGATTGCAACTTGCTGAAAAGTGTTAACAGGGTTCCTTTCATCGAGTTTAAACAGTACAGCAAAATGGTACTTACAGAGTGACCTTGTTTTTGAGAAACTGTTTATTTCTTTATTACATCATTGCAACTTGCTGAAAAGTGTCAACAGTGTTCTTATCATCCTGATTAAGCAGTTCAAAAAACATGGTACTTACAGAGTGACCTTGTTTTTGAGAAAATGTTTATTTCTGTATTACATGATTGCAACTTGCTGAAAAGTGTCAACAGTGTTCCTATCATCCTGATTAAGCAATACAGCAAAAATGGTTCTTACAGAGTGACTCAAACATGACTTAGACCTTGTTTTTGAAAAACTATTTATTTCTGTATTTCATGATTGCAACTTGCTGAAAAGTGTCAACAATGTTCCTTTCATCGAGCTTAAACAGTACAGCAAAATGGTACTTACAGAGTGACTCAAACATGACTTAGACCTTGTTTTTGAAAAACTGTTTATTTCTGTATTTCATGATTGCAACTTGCTGAAAAGTGTCAACAATGTTCCTTTCATCGAGCTTAAACAGTACAGCAAAATGGTACTTACAGAGTGACTCAAACATGACTTAGACCTTGTTTTTGAAAAATTGTTTATTTCTGTATTTCATGATTGCAACTTGCTGAAAAGTGTTAACAGGGTTCCTTTCATTGAGTTTAAACAGTACAGCAAAATGGTACTTACAGAGTGACCTTGTTTTTGAGAAACTGTTTATTTCTTTATTACATCATTGCAACTTGCTGAAAAGTGTCAACAGTGTTCTTATCATCCTGGTTAAGCAGTTCAACAAACATGGTACTTACAGAGTGACCTTGTTTTTGAGAAAATGTTTATTTCTGTATTACATGATTGCAACTTGCTGAAAAGTGTCAACAGTGTTCCTATCATCCTGATTAAGCAATACAGCAAAAATGGTTCTTACAAAGTGCATAAAACATGATTTAGACCTTGTTTGTGAAAAACTATTTATTTCTGTATTTCATGATTGCAACTTGCTGAAAAGTGTCAACAATGTTCCTTTCATCGAGTTTAACCTGTTAGGGCTAGGGGGCAGCATTGACACGGCTGGATAAAAAACATACCCGATTTAATCTGGTTACCACTCCTACTCAGTAACTAGAATATGCATATACTTATTACATATGGATAGAAAACACCCTAAATTTTCTAAAACTGTTTGAATGGTGTCTGTGAGTATAACAGAACTCAAATGGCAGGTCAAAACCTGAGAGATTCCTTTACAGGAAGTGGCCTGTCTGACCATTTCTGGAACTTCTTTGCCATCTCTATCATTTACTAAGGATCTCTGCTCTAACGTGACACTTCCCACGTCTTCCATAGGCTCTCAGAGCCCGGGAAAAAAGAGAATGTCGTCATTCCAGCCCCAGGCTGAAACACATTATCGCCTTTCTCAAGTGGCCCATCAAGAGACACTAGCTTATGCGCGTGACCCCGACCGCCCCCGGCTTTGGGATTTTTTCCTCTGTTTGCCGAAAAGGAGATTCCCTGTCGGAATATTATCGCTTTTCTACGAGAAAAATGACGTAAAAATTTATTTTAAACAGCGGTTGACATGCTTCGACGTACGGCAATGGAATACTTTGAATTTTATTGTCAGGAATTGCGCCAAGCGCGCGACACTTCTTTACTATTTCGGATAGTGTCTGGAACGCACGAACAAAACGCCGCTATTCGGATATAACGATGGATTATTTTGGACCAAACCAACATTTGTTATTGAAGTAGACGTCCTGGGTGTGCATTCTGACGAAGACAACAAAAGGTAATGACATTTTTATAATAGTAAATATGATTATGGTGAGTGCTAAACTTGCCGGGTGTCTAAATAGCGAGCCCGTGATGCCTGGGCTATGTACTTAGAATATTGCAAAATGTGCTTTCACCAAAAAGCTATTTTAAAATCGGACATATCGAGTGCATAGAGGAGGTCTGTATCTATAATTCTTAAAATAATTGTTATGCTTTTTGTGAACGTTTATCGTGAGTAATTTAGTAAAATGTTAGCGAATTCCCCGTAAGTTTGCGGGGGGTATGCTAGTTCTGAACGTCACATGCTAATGTAAAAAGCTGGTTTTTGATATAAATATGAACTTGATTGAACAAAACATGCATGTATTGTATAACATAATGTCCTAGGGTTGTCATCTGATGAAGATCATCAAAGGTGAGTGCTGCATTTAGCTGTCTTCTGGGTTTTGGTGACATTATATGCTGGCTTGAAAAATGGGTGTCTGATTATTTCTGGCTTGGTACTCTGCTGACATAATCTAATGTTTTGCTTTCGTTGTAAAGCCTTTTTGAAATCGGACAGTGTGGTTAGATTAACGAGAGTCTTATCTTTAAATGGCTGTAAAATAGTCATATGTTTGAGAAATTGAAGTAATAGGATTTTGAAGATTTTGAAAATCGCGCCACAGGCTGGCAGTGGCTGTTACGTAGGTGGGACGAATTCGTCCCGCCGGTCCCATAGAGGTTAAACAGTACACCAAAATGGTACTTACAGAGTGACTCAAACATGACTTAGACCTTGTTTTTGAAAAACTGTTTATTTCTGTATTTCATGATTGCAACTTGCTGAAAAGTGTTAACAGGGTTCCTTTCATCGAGTTTAAACAGTACAGCAAAATGGTAATTACAGAGTGACCTTGTTTTTGAGAAAATGTTTATTTCTGTATTACATGATTGCAACTTGCTGAAAAGTGTCAACAATGTTCCTTTCATCGAGCTTAAACAGTACAGCAAAATGGTACTTACAGAGTGACTCAAACATGACTTAGACCTTGTTTTTGAAAAACTGTTTATTTCTGTATTTCATGATTGCAACTTGCTGAAAAGTGTCAACAATGTTCCTTTCATCGAGCTTAAACAGTACAGCAAAATGGTACTTACAAAGTGACCTTGTTTTTGAGAAACTGTTTATTTCTGTATTACATGATTGCAACTTGCTGAAAAGTGTCAACAGTGTTCCTATCATCCTGATTAAGCAGTTCAACAAAAATGGTACTTACAGAGTGACCTTGTTTTTGAGAAAATGTTTATTTCTGTATTACATGATTGCAACTTGCTGAAAAGTGTCAACAGTGTTCCTATCATCCAGATTAAGCAATACAGCAAAAATGGTTCTTACAGAGTGCATCAAACATGATTTAGACCTTGTTTGTGAAAAACTATTTATTTCTGTATTTCATGATTGCAACTTGCCGAAAAGTGTCAACAATGTTCCTTTCATTGAGCTTAAGCAATACAGCAAAAATGGTTCTTACAGAGTGCATCAAACATGATTTAGACCTTGTTTGTGAAAAACTATTTATTTCTGTATTTCATTATTGCAACTTGCTGAAAAGTGTTAACAGGGTTCCTTTCATTGAGTTTAAACAGTACAGCAAAATGGTACTTTCAGAGTGACCTTGTTTTTGAGAAACTGTTTATTTCTTTATTACATCATTGCAACTTGCTGAAAAGTGTTAACAGGATTCCTTTCATCGAGTTTAAACAAGTACAGCAAAATGGTACTTACAGAGTGACCTTGTTTTTGAGAAACTGTTTATTTCTGTATTACATCATTGCAACTTGCTGAAAAGTGTCAAGTGTTCTTATCATCCTGATTAAGCAGTTCAACAAAAATGGTACTTACAGAGTGCATCAAACATGATTTAGACCTTGTTTGTGAAAAACTATTTATTTCTGTATTTCATGATTGCAACTTGCTGAAAAGTGTTAACAGGGTTCCTTTCATTGAGTTTAAACAGTACAGCAAAATCGTACTTACAGAGTGACCTTGTTTTTGAGAAACTGTTTATTTCTGTATTACATGATTGCAACTTGCTGAAAAGTGTCAACAGTGTTCCTATCATCCTGATTAAGCAATACATCAAAAATGTTTCTTACAGAGTGCATCAAACATGATTTAGACCTTGTTTGTGAAAAACTATTTATTTCTGTATTTCATGATTGCAACTTGCTGAAAAGTTTCAACAATGTTCCTTTCATCGAGCTTAAACAGTACAGCAAAATGGTACTTACAGAGTGACTCAAACATGACTTAGACCTTGTTTTTGAAAAACTCTTTATTTCTGTATTTCATGATTGCAACTTGCTGAAAAGTGTCAACAGTGTTCTTATCATCCTGATTAAGCAGTTCAACAAACATGGTACTTACAGAGGGACCTTGTTTTTGAGAAAATGTTTATTTCTGTATTACATGATTGCAACTTGCTGAAAAGTGTCAACAGTGTTCCTATCATCCTGATTAAGCAATACAGCAAAAATGGTTCTTACAGAGTGCATCAAACATGATTTAGACCTTGTTTGTGAAAAACTCTTTATTTCTGTATTTCATGATTGCAACTTGCTGAAAAGTGTTAACAGGGTTCCTTTCATCGAGTTTAAACAGTACAGCAAAATGGTACTTACAGAGTGACCTTGTTTTTGAGAAACTGTTTATTTCTGTATTACATCATTGCAACTTGCTGAAAAGTGTCAACAGTGTTCTTATCATCCTGATTAAGCAGTTCAACAAACATGGTACTTACAGAGTGACCTTGTTTTTGAGAAACTGTTTATTTCTGTATTACATGATTGCAACTTGCTGAAAAGTGTCAACAGTGTTCCTATCATCCTGATTAAGCAATACAGCAAAAATGGTTCTTACAGAGTGCATCAAACATGATTTAGACCTTGTTTGTGAAAAACTATTTATTTCTGTATTTCATGATTGCAACTTGCTGAAAAGTTTCAACAATGTTCCTTTCATCGAGTTTAAACAGTACAGCAAAATGGTACTTACAGAGTGACTCAAACATGACTTAGACCTTGTTTTTGAAAAACTCTTTATTTCTGTATTTCATGATTGCAACTTGCTGAAAAGTGTTAACAGGGTTCCTTTCATTGAGTTTAAACAGTACAGCAAAATGGTACTTACATAGTGACCTTGTTTTTGAGAAACTGTTTATTTCTTTATTACATCATTGCAACTTGCTGAAAAGTGTCAACAGTGTTCTTATCATCCTGATTAAGCAGTTCAACAAACATGGTACTTACAGAGTGACCTTGTTTTTGAGAAACTGTTTATTTCTGTATTACATGATTGCAACTTGCTGAAAAGTGTCAACAGTGTTCCTATCATCCTGATTAAGCAATACAGCAAAAATGGTTCTTACAGAGTGCATCAAACATGATTTAGACCTTGTTTGTGAAAAACTATTTATTTCTGTATTTCATGATTGCAACTTGCTGAAAAGTGTTAACAGTGTTCCTTTCATCGAGTTTAAACAGTACAGCAAAATGGTACTTACAGAGTGACCTTGTTTTTGAGAAACTGTTTATTTCTGTATTACATCATTGCAACTTTCTGAAAAGTGTCAACAGTGTTCTTATTATCCTGATTAAGCAGTTCAACAAACATTGTACTTACAGAGTGACCTTGTTTTTGAGAAACTGTTTATTTCTGTATTACATGATTGCAACTTGCTGAAAAGTGTCAACAATGTTCCTTTCATCGAGCTTAAACAGTACAGCAAAATGGTACTTACAGAGTGACTCAAACATGACTTAGACCTTGTTTTTGAAAAACTCTTTATTTCTGTATTTCATGATTGCAACTTGCTGAAAAGTGTCAACAGTGTTCCTATCATCCTGATTAAGCAATAGAGCAAAAATGGTTCTTACAGAGTGCATCAAACATGATTTAGACCTTGTTGTGAAAAACTATTTATTTCTGTATTTCATGATTGCAACTTGCTGAAAAGTGTCAACAATGTTCCTTTCATCGAGTTTAAACAGTACAGCAAAATGGTACTTACAGAGTGACTCAAACATGACTTAGACCTTGTTTTTGAAAAACTCTTTATTTCTGTATTTCATGATTGCAACTTGCTGAAAAGTGTCAACAGTGTTCTTATCATCCTGATTAAGCAGTTCAACAAACATGGTACTTACAGAGGGACCTTGTTTTTGAGAAAATGTTTATTTCTGTATTACATGATTGCAACTTGCTGAAAAGTGTCAACAGTGTTCCTATCATCCTGATTAAGCAATACAGCAAAAATGGTTCTTACAGAGTGCATCAAACATGATTTAGACCTTGTTTGTGAAAAACTCTTTATTTCTGTATTTCATGATTGCAACTTGCTGAAAAGTGTTAACAGGGTTCCTTTCATCGAGTTTAAACAGTACAGCAAAATGGTACTTACAGAGTGACCTTGTTTTTGAGAAACTGTTTATTTCTGTATTACATCATTGCAACTTGCTGAAAAGTGTCAACAGTGTTCTTATCATCCTGATTAAGCAGTTCAACAAACATGGTACTTACAGAGTGACCTTGTTTTTGAGAAACTGTTTATTTCTGTATTACATGATTGCAACTTGCTGAAAAGTGTCAACAGTGTTCCTATCATCCTGATTAAGCAATACAGCAAAAATGGTTCTTACAGAGTGCATCAAACATGATTTAGACCTTGTTTGTGAAAAACTATTTATTTCTGTATTTCATGATTGCAACTTGCTGAAAAGTTTCAACAATGTTCCTTTCATCGAGTTTAAACAGTACAGCAAAATGGTACTTACAGAGTGACTCAAACATGACTTAGACCTTGTTTTTGAAAAACTGTTTATTTCTGTATTTCATGATTGCAACTTGCTGAAAAGTGTTAACAGGGTTCCTTTCATCGAGTTTAAACAGTACAGCAAAATGGTACTTACAGAGTGACCTTGTTTTTGAGAAACTGTTTATTTCTGTATTACATCATTGCAACTTTCTGAAAAGTGTCAACAGTGTTCTTATTATCCTGATTAAGCAGTTCAACAAACATTGTACTTACAGAGTGACCTTGTTTTTGAGAAACTGTTTATTTCTGTATTACATGATTGCAACTTGCTGAAAAGTGTCAACAATGTTCCTTTCATCGAGCTTAAACAGTACAGCAAAATGGTACTTACAGAGTGACTCAAACATGACTTAGACCTTGTTTTTGAAAAACTCTTTATTTCTGTATTTCATGATTGCAACTTGCTGAAAAGTGTCAACAGTGTTCCTATCATCCTGATTAAGCAATAGAGCAAAAATGGTTCTTACAGAGTGCATCAAACATGATTTAGACCTTGTTTGTGAAAAACTATTTATTTCTGTATTTCATGATTGCAACTTGCTGAAAAGTGTCAACAATGTTCCTTTCATCGAGTTTAAACAGTACAGCAAAATGGTACTTACAGAGTGACTCAAACATGACTTAGACCTTGTTTTTGAAAAACTCTTTATTTCTGTATTTCATGATTGCAACTTGCTGAAAAGTGTCAACAGTGTTCTTATCATCCTGATTAACCTCTATGGGACCGGCAGGACGAATTCGTCCCACCTACGTAACAGCCACTTGCAGCCTGTGGCGCGATTTTCAAAATCTTAAAAATCCTATTACTTCAATTTCTCAAACATATGACTATTTTACAGCCATTTAAAGATAAGACTCTCGTTAATCTAACCACACTGTCCGATTTCAAAAAGGCTTTACAACGAAAGCAAAACATTAGATTATGTCAGCAGAGTACCAAGCCAGAAATAATCAGACACCCATTTTTCAAGCCAGCATATAATGTCACCAAAACCCAGAAGACAGCTAAATGCAGCACTCACCTTTGATGATCTTCATCAGATGACAACCCTAGGACATTATGTTATACAATACATGCATGTTTTGTTCAATCAAGTTCATATTTATATCAAAAACCAGCTTTTTACATTAGCATGTGACGTTCAGAACTAGCATACCCCCCGCAAACTTCCGGGGAATTCGCTAACATTTTACTAAATTACTCACGATAAACGTTCACAAAAAGCATAAGAATTATTTTAAGAATTATAGATACAGACCTCCTCTATGCACTCGATATGTCCGATTTTAAAATAGCTTTTTGGTGAAAGCACATTTTGCAATATTCTAAGTACATAGCCCAGGCATCACGGGCTCGCTATTTAGACACCCGGCAAGTTTAGCACTCACCATAATCATATTTACTATTATAAAAATGTCATTACCTTTTGTTGTCTTCGTCAGAATGCACACCCAGGACAGCTACTTCAATAACAAATGTTGGTTTGGTCCAAAATAATCCATCGTTATATCCGAATAGCGGCGTTTTGTTCGTGCGTTCCAGACACTATCCGAAATAGTAAAGAAGTGTCACGCGCTTGGCGCAATTCCTGACAATAAAATTCAAAGTATTCCATTGCCGTACGTCGAAGCATGTCAACCGCTGTTTAAAATCAATTTTTACGTCATTTTTCTCGTAGAAAAGCGATAATATTCCGACAGGGAATCTCCTTTTCGGCAAACAGAGGAAAAAATCCCAAAGGCGGGGGCGGTCGGGGTCACGCGCATAAGCTAGTGTCTCTTGATGGGCCCCTTGAGAAAGGCGATAATGTGTTTCAGCCTGGGGCTGGAATGACGACATTCTGTTTTTTCCCGGGCTCTGAGAGCCTATGGAAGACGTGGGAAGTGTCACGTTAGAGCAGAGATCCTTAGTAAATGATAGAGATGGCAAAGAAGTTCCAGAAATGGTCAGACAGGCCACTTCCTGTAAAGGAATCTCTCAGGTTTTGACCTGCCATTTGAGTTCTGTTATACTCACAGACACCATTCAAACAGTTTTAGAAAATTTAGGGTGTTTTCTATCCATATGTAATAAGTATATGCATATTCTAGTTACTGAGTAGGAGTGGTAACCAGATTAAATCGGGTATGTTTTTTATCCAGCCGTTTCAATGCTGCCCCCTAGCCCTAACAGGTTAAGCAGTTCAACAAACATGGTACTTACAGAGTGACCTTGTTTTTGAGAAAATGTTTATTTCTGTATTACATGATTGCAACTTGCTGAAAAGTGTCAACAGTGTTCCTATCATCCTGATTAAGCAATACACCAAAAATGGTTCTTACAGAGTGCATCAAACATGATTTAGACCTTGTTTGTGAAAAACTCTTTATTTCTGTATTTCATGATTGCAACTTGCTGAAAAGTGTTAACAGGGTTCCTTTCATCGAGTTTAAACAGTACAGCAAAATGGTACTTACAGAGTGACCTTGTTTTTGAGAAACTGTTTATTTCTGTATTACATCATTGCAACTTGCTGAAAAGTGTCAACAGTGTTCTTATCATCCTGATTAAGCAGTTCAACAAACATGGTACTTACAGAGTGACCTTGTTTTTGAGAAACTGTTTATTTCTGTATTACATGATTGCAACTTGCTGAAAAGTGTCAACAGTATTCCTATCATCCTGATTAAGCAATACAGCAAAAATTGTTCTTACAGAGTGCATCAAACATGATTTAGACCTTGTTTGTGAAAAACTATTTATTTCTGTATTTCATGATTGCAACTTGCTGAAAAGTGTTAACAGTGTTCCTTTCATCGAGCTTAAACAGTACAGCAAATGGTACTTACAGAGTGACTTAAATATGACTTAGACCTTGTTTTTGAAAAAGTCTTTATTTCTGTATTTCATGATTGCAACTTGCTGAAAAGTGTTAACAGGGTTCCTTTCATCGAGTTTAAACAGTACAGCAAAATGGTACTTACAGAGTGACCTTGTTTTTGAGAAACTGTTTATTTCTGTATTACATCATTGCAACTTGCTGAAAAGTGTCAACAGTGTTCTTATCATCCTGATTAAGCAGTTCAACAAACATGGTACTTACAGAGTGACCTTGTTTTTGAGAAACTGTTTATTTCTGTATTACATGATTGCAACTTGCTGAAAAGTGTCAACAGTGTTCCTATCATCCTGATTAAGCAATACAGCAAAAATGGTTCTTACAGAGTGACTCAAACATGACTTAGACCTTGTTTGTGAAAAACTATTTATTGCTGTATTTCATGATTGCAACTTGCTGAAAAGTGTCAACAATGTTCCTTTCATCGAGTTTAAACAGTAGAGCAAAAATGGTTCTTACAGAGTGCATCAAACATGATTTAGACCTTGTTTGTGAAAAACTATTTATTTCTGTATTTCTTGATTGCAACTTGCTGAAAAGTGTCAACAGTGTTCTTATCATCCTGATTAAGCAGTTCAACAAACATGGTACTTACAGAGTTACCTTGTTTTTGAGAAACTGTTTATTTCTGTATTACATGATTGCAACTTGCTGAAAAGTGTCAACAGTGTTCCTATCATCCTGATTAAGCAATACAGCAAAAATGGTTCTTACAGAGTGCATCAAACATGATTTAGACCTTGTTTGTGAAAAACTATTTATTTCTGTATTTCATGATTGCAACTTGCTGAAAAGTGTTAACAGGGTTCCTTTCATTGAGTTTAAACAGTACAGCAAAATGGTACTTACAGAGTGACCTTGTTTTTGAGAAACTGTTTATTTCTTTATTACATCATTGCAACTTGCTAAAAAGTGTCAACAGTGTTCTTATCATCCTGATTAAGCAGTTCAACAAACATGGTATTACAGAGTGACTTTGTTTTTGAGAAACTGTTTATTTCTGTATTACATGATTGCAACTTGCTGAAAAGTGTCAACAGTGTTCCTATCATCCTGATTAAGCAATACAGCAAAAATGGTTCTTACAGAGTGCATCAAACATGATTTAGACCTTGTTTGTGAAAAACTATTTATTTCTGTATTTCATGATTGCAACTTGCTGAAAAGTGTTAACAGTGTTCCTTTCATCGAGTTTAAACAGTACAGCAAAATGGTACTTACAGAGTGACTCAAACATGACTTAGACTTTGTTTTTGAAAAACTGTTTATTTCTGTATTTCATGATTGCAACTTGCTGAAAAGTGTTAACAGGGTTCCTTTCATCGAGCTTAAACAGTACAGCAAAATGGTACTTTCAGTGACCTTGTTTTTGAGAAACTGTTTATTTCTTTATTACATCATTGCAACTTGCTGAAAAGTGTCAACAGTGTTCTTATCATCCTGATTAAGCAGTTCAACAAACATGGTACTTACAGAGTGACCTTGTTTTTGAGAAACTGTTTATTTCTGTATTACATGATTGCAACTTGCTGAAAAGTGTCAACAGTGTTCCTATCATCCTGATTAAGCAATACATCAAAAATGTTTCTTACAGAGTGCATCAAACATGATTTAGACCTTGTTTGTGAAAAACTATTTATTTCTGTATTTCATGATTGCAACTTGCTGAAAAGTGTCAACAATGTTCCTTTCATCGAGCTTAAACAGTACAGCAAAATGGTACTTACAGAGTGACTCAAACATGACTTAGACCTTGTTTTTGAAAAACTCTTTATTTCTGTATTTCAAGATTGCAACTTGCTGAAAAGTGTTAACAGGGTTCCTTTCATCGAGTTTAAACAGTACAGCAAAATGGTACTTACAAAGTGACCTTGTTTTTGAAAAACTGTTTATTTCTGTATTTCATGATTGCAACTTGCTGAAAAGTGTCAACAATGTTCCTTTCATCGAGCTTAAACAGTACAGCAAAATGGTACTTACAGAGTGACTCAAACATGACTTAGACCTTGTTTTTGAAAAACTCGTTATTTCTGTATTTCATGATTGCAACTTGCTGAAAAGTGTTAACAGGGTTCCTTTCATCGAGCTTAAACAGTACAGCAAAATGGTACTTACAGAGTGACTCAAACAAGACTTAGACCTTGCTTTTGAAAAACTCTTTATTTCTGTATTTCATGATTGCAACTTGCTGAAAAGTGTTAACAGGGTTCCTTTCATCGAGTTTAAACAGTACCGCAAAATGGTACTTACAGAGTGACCTTGTTTTTGAGAAACTGTTTATTTCTGTATTACATGATTGCAACTTGCTGAAAAGTGTCAACAGTGTTCCTATCATCCTGATTAAGCAATACAGCAAAAATGGTTCTTACAGAGTGCATCAAACATGATTTAGACCTTGTTTGTGAAAAACTATTTATTTCTGTATTTCATGATTGCAACTTGCTGAAAAGTGTCAACAATGTTCCTTTCATCGAGTTTAAATAGTAGAGCAAAAATGGTTCTTACAGAGTGCATCAAACATGATTTAGACCTTGTTTGTGAAAAACGATTGATTTCTGTATTTCATGATTGCAACTTGCTGAAAAGTGTCAACAGTGTTCTTATCATCCTGATTAACCTCTATGGGACCGGCGGGACGAATTCGTCCCACCTACGTAACATCCACTGCCAGCCTGTGGCGCGATTTTCAAAATCTTCAAAATCCTATTACTTCAATTTCTCAAACATATGACTATTTTACAGCCATTTAAAGATAAGACTCTCGTTAATCTAACCACACTGTCCGATTTCAAAAAGGCTTTACAACGAAAGCAAAACATTAGATTATGTCAGCAGAGTACCAAGCCAGAAATAATCAGACACCCATTTTTCAAGCCAGCATATAATGTCACCAAAACCCAGAAGACAGCTAAATGCAGCACTCACCTTTGATGATCTTCATCAGATGACAACCCTAGGACATTATGTTATACAATACATGCATGTTTTGTTCAATCAAGTTCATATTTATATCAAAAACCAGCTTTTTACATTAGCATGTGACGTTCAGAACTAGCATACCCCCCGCAAACTTACGGGGAATTCGCTAACATTTTACTAAATTACTCACGATAAACGTTCACAAAAAGCATAACAATTATTTTAAGAATTATAGATACAGACCTCCTCTATGCACTCGATATGTCCGATTTTAAAATAGCTTTTTGGTGAAAGCACATTTTGCAATATTCTAAGTATATAGCCCAGGCATCACGGGCTCGCTATTTAGACACCCGGCAAGTTTAGCACTCACCATAATCATATTTACTATTATAAAAATGTCATTACCTTTTGTTGTCTTCGTCAGAATGCACACCCAGGACGTCTACTTCAATAACAAATGTTGGTTTGGTCCAAAATAATCCATCGTTATATCCGAATAGCGGCGTTTTGTTCGTGCGTTCCAGACACTATCCGAAATAGTAAAGAAGTGTCGCGCGCTTGGCGCAATTCCTGACAATAAAATTCAAAGTATTCAATTGCCGTACGTCGAAGCATGTCAACCGCTGTTTAAAATCAATTTTTACGTCATTTTTCTCGTAGAAAAGCGGTAAAATTCCGACAGGGAATCTCCTTTTCGGCAAACAGAGGAAAAAATCCCAAAGGCGGGGGCGGTCGGGTCACGCGCATAAGCTAGTGTCTCTTGATGGGCCACTTGAGAAAGGCGATAATGTGTTTCAGCCTGGGGCTGGAATGACGACATTCTCTTTTTTCCCGGGCTATGAGAGCCTATGGACGACGTGGGAAGTGTCACGTTAGAGCAGAGATCCTTAGTAAATGATAGAGATGGCAAAGAAGTTCCAGAAATGGTCAGACAGGCCACTTCCTGTAAAGGAATCTCTCAGGTTTTGACCTGCCATTTGAGTTCTGTTATACTCACAGACACCATTCAAACAGTTTTAGAAAATTTAGGGTGTTTTCTATCCATATGTAATAAGTATATGCATATTCTAGTTACTGAGTAGGAGTGGTAACCAGATTAAATCGGGTATGTTTTTTATCCAGCCGTGTCAATGCTGCCCCCTAGCCCTAACAGGTTAAACAGTACAGCAAAATGGTACTCAAACATGACTTAGACCTTGTTTTTGAAAAAGTCTTTATTTCTGTATTTCATGATTTCAACTTGCTGAAAAGTGTTAACAGGGTTCCTTTCATCGAGTTTAAACAAGTACAGCAAAATGGTACTTACAGAGTGACCTTGTTTTTGAGAAACTGTTTATTTCTGTATTACATCATTGCAACTTGCTGAAAAGTGTCAACAGTGTTCTTATCATCCTGATTAAGCAATACAGCAAAAATGGTTCTTACAGAGTGCATCAAACATGATTTAGACCTTGTTTGTGAAAAACTATTTATTTCTGTATTTCATGATTGCAACTTGCTGAAAAGTGTCAACAATGTTCCTTTCATCGAGCTTAAACAGTACAGCAAAATGGTACTCAAACATGACTTAGACCTTGTTTTTGAAAAAGTCTTTATTTCTGTATTTCATGATTGCAACTTGCTGAAAAGTGTTAACAGGGTTCCTTTCATCGAGCTTAAACAGTACAGCAAAATGGTACTTACAGAGTGACCTAGTTTTTGAGAAACTGTTTATTTCTTTATTACATCATTGCAACTTGCTGAAAAGTGTCAACAGTGTTCTTATCATCCTGATTAAGCAGTTCAACAAACATGGTACTTACAGAGTGACCTTGTTTTTGAGAAACTGTTTATTTCTGTATTACATGATTGCAACTTGCTGAAAAGTGTCAACAGTGTTCCTATCATCCTGATTAAGCAATACAGCAAAAATGGTTCTTACAGAGTGCATCAAACATGATTTAGACCTTGTTTTTGAAAAACTGTTTATTTCTGTATTTCATGATTTCAACTTGCTGAAAAGTGTTAACAGGGTTCCTTTCATCGAGTTTAAACAAGTACAGCAAAATGGTACTTACAGAGTGACCTTGTTTTTGAGAAACTGTTTATTTCTGTATTACATCATTGCAACTTGCTGAAAAGTGTCAACAGTGTTCTTATCATCCTGATTAAGCAGTTCAACAAACATGGTACTTACAGAGTGACCTTGTTTTTGAGAAACGGTTTATTTCTGTATTACATGATTGCAACTTGCTGAAAAGTGTCAACAGTGTTCCTATCATCCTGATTAAGCAATACAGCAAAAATGGTTCTTACAGAGTGCATCAAACATGATTTAGACCTTGTTTTTGAAAAACTGTTTATTTCTGTATTTCATGATTGCAACTTGCTGAAAAGTGTTAACAGGGTTCGTTTCATCGAGTTTAAACAAGTACAGCAAAATGGTACTTACAGAGTGACCTTGTTTTTGAGAAACTGTTTATTTCTGTATTACGTCATTGCAACTTGCTGAAAAGTGTCAACAGTGTTCCTATCATCCTGATTAAGCAATACAGCAAAAATGGTTCTTACAGAGTGCATCAAACATGATTTAGACCTTGTTTGTGAAAAACTATTTATTTCTGTATTTCATGATTTCAACTTGCTGAAAAGTGTCAACAATGTTCCTTTCATCGAGCTTAAACAGTACAGCAAAATGGTACTTACAGAGTGACTCAAACATGACTTAGACCTTGTTTTTGAAAAACTCTTTATTTCTGTATTTCATGATTGCAACTTGCTGAAAAGTGTTAACAGGGTTCCTTTCATTGAGTTTAAACAGTAGAGCAAAATGGTACTTACATAGTGACCTTGTTTTTGAGAAACTGTTTATTTCTTTATTACATCATTGCAACTTGCTGAAAAGTGTCAACAGTGTTCTTATCATCCTGATTAAGCAGTTCAACAAACATGGTACTTACAGAGTGACCTTGTTTTTGAGAAACGGTTTATTTCTGTATTACATGATTGCAACTTGCTGAAAAGTGTCAACAGTGTTCCTATCATCCTGATTAAGCAATACAGCAGAAATGGTTCTTACAGAGTGCATCAAACATGACTTAGACCTTTTTTTTGAAAAACTCTTTATTTCTGTATTTCATGATTGCAACTTGCTGAAAAGTGTCAACACTGTTCCTATCATCCTGATTAAGCAATACAGCAAAAATGGTTCTTACAGAGTGCATCAAACATGATTTAGACCTTGTTTGTGAAAAACTATTTATTTCTGTATTTCATGATTGCAACTTGCTGAAAAGTGTCAACAATGTTCCTTTCATCGAGCTTAAACAGTACAGCAAAATGGTACTCAAACATGACTTAGACCTTGTTTTTGAAAAAGTCTTTATTTCTGTATTTCATGATTGCAACTTGCTGAAAAGTGTTAACAGGGTTCCTTTCATCGAGCTTAAACAGTACAGCAAAATGGTACTTACAGAGTGACCTAGTTTTTGAGAAACTGTTTATTTCTTTATTACATCATTGCAACTTGCTGAAAAGTGTCAACAGTGTTCTTATCATCCTGATTAAGCAGTTCAACAAACATGGTACTTACAGAGTGACCTTGTTTTTGAGAAACTGTTTATTTCTGTATTACATGATTGCAACTTGCTGAAAAGTGTCAACAGTGTTCCTATCATCCTGATTAAGCAATACAGCAAAAATGGTTCTTACAGAGTGCATCAAACATGATTTAGACCTTGTTTTTGAAAAACTGTTTATTTCTGTATTTCATGATTTCAACTTGCTGAAAAGTGTTAACAGGGTTCCTTTCATCGAGTTTAAACAAGTACAGCAAAATGGTACTTACAGAGTGACCTTGTTTTTGAGAAACTGTTTATTTCTGTATTACATCATTGCAACTTGCTGAAAAGTGTCAACAGTGTTCTTATCATCCTGATTAAGCAGTTCAACAAACATGGTACTTACAGAGTGACCTTGTTTTTGAGAAACGGTTTATTTCTGTATTACATGATTGCAACTTGCTGAAAAGTGTCAACAGTGTTCCTATCATCCTGATTAAGCAATACAGCAAAAATGGTTCTTACAGAGTGCATCAAACATGATTTAGACCTTGTTTTTGAAAAACTGTTTATTTCTGTATTTCATGATTGCAACTTGCTGAAAAGTGTTAACAGGGTTCGTTTCATCGAGTTTAAACAAGTACAGCAAAATGGTACTTACAGAGTGACCTTGTTTTTGAGAAACTGTTTATTTCTGTATTACGTCATTGCAACTTGCTGAAAAGTGTCAACAGTGTTCCTATCATCCTGATTAAGCAATACAGCAAAAATGGTTCTTACAGAGTGCATCAAACATGATTTAGACCTTGTTTGTGAAAAACTATTTATTTCTGTATTTCATGATTGCAACTTGCTGAAAAGTGTCAACAATGTTCCTTTCATCGAGCTTAAACAGTACAGCAAAATGGTACTTACAGAGTGACTCAAACATGACTTAGACCTTGTTTTTGAAAAACTCTTTATTTCTGTATTTCATGATTGCAACTTGCTGAAAAGTGTCAACAATGTTCCATTCATCGAGCTTAAACAGTACAGCAAAATGGTACTTACAGAGTGACTCAAACATGACTTAGACCTTGTTTTTGAAAAACTCTTTATTTCTGTATTTCATGATTGCAACTTGCTGAAAAGTGTTAACAGGGTTCCTTTCATTGAGTTTAAACAGTACAGCAAAATGGTACTTACATAGTGACCTTGTTTTTGAGAAACTGTTTATTTCTTTATTACATCATTGCAACTTGCTGAAAAGTGTCAACAGTGTTCTTATCATCCTGATTAAGCAGTTCAACAAACATGGTACTTACAGAGTGACCTTGTTTTTGAGAAACTGTTTATTTCTGTATTACATGATTGCAACTTGCTGAAAAGTGTCAACAGTGTTCCTATCATCCTGATTAAGCAATACAGCAGAAATGGTTCTTACAGAGTGCATCAAACATGATTTAGACCTTGTTTTTGAAAAACTGTTTATTTCTGTATTTCATGATTGCAACTTGCTGAAAAATGTTAACAGGGTTCCTTTCATCGAGTTTAAACAAGTACAGCAAAATAGTACTTACATAGTGACCTTGTTTTTGAGAAACTGTTTATTTCTGTATTACATGATTGCAACTTGCTGAAAAGTGTCAACAGTGTTCCTATCATCCTGATTAAGCAATACAGCAAAAATGGTTCTTACAGAGTGCATCAAACATGATTTAGACCTTGTTTGTGAAAAACTATTTATTTCTGTATTTCATGATTGCAACTTGCTGAAAAGTGTCAACAATGTTCCTTTCATCGAGCTTAAACAGTACAGCAAAATGGTACTCAAACATGACTTAGACCTTGTTTTTGAAAAACTATTTATTTCTGTATTTCATGATTGCAACTTGCTGAAAAGTGTTAACAGGGTTCCTTTCATCGAGCTTAAACAGTACAGCAAAATGGTACTCAAACATGACTTAGACCTTGTTTTTGAAAAACTATTTATTTCTGTATTTCATGATTGCAACTTGCTGAAAAGTGTTAACAGGGTTCCTTTCATCGAGCTTAAACAGTACAGCAAAATGGTACTTACAGAGTGACCTAGTTTTTGAGAAACTGTTTATTTCTTTATTACATCATTGCAACTTGCTGAAAAGTGTCAACAGTGTTCTTATCATCCTGATTAAGCAGTTCAACAAACATGGTACTTACAGAGTGACCTTGTTTTTGAGAAACGGTTTATTTCTGTATTACATGATTGCAACTTGCTGAAAAGTGTCAACAGTGTTCCTATCATCCTGATTAAGCAATACAGCAAAAATGGTTCTTACAGAGTGCATCAAACATGATTTAGACCTTGTTTGTGAAAAACTATTTATTTCTGTATTTCATGATTTCAACTTGGTGAAAAGTGTCAACAATGTTCCTTTCATCGAGCTTAAACAGTACAGCAAAATGGTACTTACAGAGTGACTCAAACATGACTTAGACCTTGTTTTTGAAAAACTCTTTATTTCTGTATTTCATGATTGCAACTTGCTGAAAAGTGTCAACAATGTTCCATTCATCGAGCTTAACCTGTTGGGTCTAGGGGGCAGCATTTGCACGTCTGGATAAAAAAAATGTACCCGATTTAATCTGGTTACTAATCCTACCCAGTAACTAGAATATGCATATACTTATTATATATGGATAGAAAACACTCTAAAGTTTCCAAAACTGTTTGAATGGTGTCTGTGAGTATAACAGAACTCATTTGGCAGGCAAAACCCTGAGACATTTTCTGACAGGAAGTGGATACCTGATGTGTTGTATTGACTTTAAACCTCTCCCATTGAAAAACACAGGGGTTTAGGAATATTTTGGCACTTCCTATTGCTTCCACTAGATGTCACCAGCCTTTACAAAGTGTTTTGAGTCTTCTGGAGGGAGATCTGACCGAACAAGAGCCATGGAACGGTGATGTCCCATTAGACACCTGGCGCGCTACTTCATGTTGGGTACCCTCGTTCCAATACGTTATAAAAGGCTATGCATTCGTCCACCTTGAATATTATTCATGTTCTGGTTAAAAAAGGCCCTAATGATTTATGCTATACAACGTTTGACATGTTTGAACGAACGGAAATATATTTTTTCCCCTCGTTCATGACGAGAAGTCCGGCTGGCTTACATCATGTGCTAACGAGACGGAGATTTTTGGACATAAATGATGAGCTTTTTTGAACAAAACTACATTCGTTATGGACCTGTGATACCTGGAAGTGACATCTGATGAAGAGAATCAAAGGTAATGGATTATTTACATAGTATTTTCGATTTTAGATCTCCCCAACATGACGTCTAGTCTGTATCGCAACGCGTATTTTTCTGGGCACAGTGCTCAGATTATTGCAAAGTGTGATTTCCCAGTAAGGTTATTTTTAAATCTGGCAAGTTGATTGCGTTCAAAAGATGTAAATCTATAATTCTTTAAATGACAATATAATATTTTACCAATGTTTTCTAATTTTAATTATTTAATTTCTGACGCTGACTTGACTGCCGGTTATTGGAGGGAAACGATTTCCTCAACATCAATGCCATAGTAAAACGCTGTTTTTGTATATAAATATGAACTTGATAGAACTAAAAATGCATGCATTGTCTAACATAATGTCCTAGGAGTGTCATCTGATGGAGATTGTAAAAGGTTAGTGTATCATTTTAGCTGGTTTTATGGTTTTGGTGACCCTGTCTTTGACTTGACAAAACATTACACACAACTCTTGTAAATGTACTGTCCTAACATACTCTAAATTTATGCTTTCGCCGTAAAACCTTTTTGAAATCGTAAAACGTGGTTAGATTAAGGAGATGTTTATCTTTCAAATGGTGTAACATAGTTGTATTTTTGAAAAATTTGAATTTTGACATTTATTTGGATTCAAATTTGCCGCTCTTGAAATGCACCTGCTGTTGATGGAGTGCACCACAGGTGGCACGCTAGCGTCCCACCTAGCCCCAAGAGGTTAAACAGTACAGCAAAATGGTACTTACAGAGTGACTCAAACATGACTTAGACCTTGTTTTTGAAAAACTCTTTATTTCTGTATTTCATGATTGCAACTTGCTGAAAAGTGTTAACAGGGTTCCTTTCATCGAGCTTAAACAGTACAGCAAAATGGTACTTACAGAGTGACTCAAACAAGACTTAGACCTTGCTTTTGAAAAACTCTTTATTTCTGTATTTCATGATTGCAACTTGCTGAAAAGTGTTAACAGGGTTCCTTTCATCGAGTTTAAACAGTACCGCAAAATGGTACTTACAGAGTGACCTTGTTTTTGAGAAACTGTTTATTTCTGTATTACATGATTGCAACTTGCTGAAAAGTGTCAACAGTGTTCCTATCATCCTGATTAAGCAATACAGCAAAAATGGTTCTTACAGAGTGCATCAAACATGATTTAGACCTTGTTTGTGAAAAACTATTTATTTCTGTATTTCATGATTGCAACTTGCTGAAAAGTGTCAACAATGTTCCTTTCATCGAGTTTAAATAGTAGAGCAAAAATGGTTCTTACAGAGTGCATCAAACATGATTTAGACCTTGTTTGTGAAAAACGATTGATTTCTGTATTTCATGATTGCAACTTGCTGAAAAGTGTCAACAGTGTTCTTATCATCCTGATTAACCTCTATGGGACCGGCGGGACGAATTCGTCCCACCTACGTAACATCCACTGCCAGCCTGTGGCGCGATTTTCAAAATCTTCAAAATCCTATTACTTCAATTTCTCAAACATATGACTATTTTACAGCCATTTAAAGATAAGACTCTCGTTAATCTAACCACACTGTCCGATTTCAAAAAGGCTTTACAACGAAAGCAAAACATTAGATTATGTCAGCAGAGTACCAAGCCAGAAATAATCAGACACCCATTTTTCAAGCCAGCATATAATGTCACCAAAACCCAGAAGACAGCTAAATGCAGCACTCACCTTTGATGATCTTCATCAGATGACAACCCTAGGACATTATGTTATACAATACATGCATGTTTTGTTCAATCAAGTTCATATTTATATCAAAAACCAGCTTTTTACATTAGCATGTGACGTTCAGAACTAGCATACCCCCCGCAAACTTACGGGGAATTCGCTAACATTTTACTAAATTACTCACGATAAACGTTCACAAAAAGCATAACAATTATTTTAAGAATTATAGATACAGACCTCCTCTATGCACTCGATATGTCCGATTTTAAAATAGCTTTTTGGTGAAAGCACATTTTGCAATATTCTAAGTATATAGCCCAGGCATCACGGGCTCGCTATTTAGACACCCGGCAAGTTTAGCACTCACCATAATCATATTTACTATTATAAAAATGTCATTACCTTTTGTTGTCTTCGTCAGAATGCACACCCAGGACGTCTACTTCAATAACAAATGTTGGTTTGGTCCAAAATAATCCATCGTTATATCCGAATAGCGGCGTTTTGTTCGTGCGTTCCAGACACTATCCGAAATAGTAAAGAAGTGTCGCGCGCTTGGCGCAATTCCTGACAATAAAATTCAAAGTATTCAATTGCCGTACGTCGAAGCATGTCAACCGCTGTTTAAAATCAATTTTTACGTCATTTTTCTCGTAGAAAAGCGGTAAAATTCCGACAGGGAATCTCCTTTTCGGCAAACAGAGGAAAAAATCCCAAAGGCGGGGGCGGTCGGGTCACGCGCATAAGCTAGTGTCTCTTGATGGGCCACTTGAGAAAGGCGATAATGTGTTTCAGCCTGGGGCTGGAATGACGACATTCTCTTTTTTCCCGGGCTATGAGAGCCTATGGACGACGTGGGAAGTGTCACGTTAGAGCAGAGATCCTTAGTAAATGATAGAGATGGCAAAGAAGTTCCAGAAATGGTCAGACAGGCCACTTCCTGTAAAGGAATCTCTCAGGTTTTGACCTGCCATTTGAGTTCTGTTATACTCACAGACACCATTCAAACAGTTTTAGAAAATTTAGGGTGTTTTCTATCCATATGTAATAAGTATATGCATATTCTAGTTACTGAGTAGGAGTGGTAACCAGATTAAATCGGGTATGTTTTTTATCCAGCCGTGTCAATGCTGCCCCCTAGCCCTAACAGGTTAAACAGTACAGCAAAATGGTACTCAAACATGACTTAGACCTTGTTTTTGAAAAAGTCTTTATTTCTGTATTTCATGATTTCAACTTGCTGAAAAGTGTTAACAGGGTTCCTTTCATCGAGTTTAAACAAGTACAGCAAAATGGTACTTACAGAGTGACCTTGTTTTTGAGAAACTGTTTATTTCTGTATTACATCATTGCAACTTGCTGAAAAGTGTCAACAGTGTTCTTATCATCCTGATTAAGCAATACAGCAAAAATGGTTCTTACAGAGTGCATCAAACATGATTTAGACCTTGTTTGTGAAAAACTATTTATTTCTGTATTTCATGATTGCAACTTGCTGAAAAGTGTCAACAATGTTCCTTTCATCGAGCTTAAACAGTACAGCAAAATGGTACTCAAACATGACTTAGACCTTGTTTTTGAAAAAGTCTTTATTTCTGTATTTCATGATTGCAACTTGCTGAAAAGTGTTAACAGGGTTCCTTTCATCGAGCTTAAACAGTACAGCAAAATGGTACTTACAGAGTGACCTAGTTTTTGAGAAACTGTTTATTTCTTTATTACATCATTGCAACTTGCTGAAAAGTGTCAACAGTGTTCTTATCATCCTGATTAAGCAGTTCAACAAACATGGTACTTACAGAGTGACCTTGTTTTTGAGAAACTGTTTATTTCTGTATTACATGATTGCAACTTGCTGAAAAGTGTCAACAGTGTTCCTATCATCCTGATTAAGCAATACAGCAAAAATGGTTCTTACAGAGTGCATCAAACATGATTTAGACCTTGTTTTTGAAAAACTGTTTATTTCTGTATTTCATGATTTCAACTTGCTGAAAAGTGTTAACAGGGTTCCTTTCATCGAGTTTAAACAAGTACAGCAAAATGGTACTTACAGAGTGACCTTGTTTTTGAGAAACTGTTTATTTCTGTATTACATCATTGCAACTTGCTGAAAAGTGTCAACAGTGTTCTTATCATCCTGATTAAGCAGTTCAACAAACATGGTACTTACAGAGTGACCTTGTTTTTGAGAAACGGTTTATTTCTGTATTACATGATTGCAACTTGCTGAAAAGTGTCAACAGTGTTCCTATCATCCTG
Source organism: Salmo salar (assembly GCF_965601325.2). Taxonomy (NCBI): domain Eukaryota; kingdom Metazoa; phylum Chordata; class Actinopteri; order Salmoniformes; family Salmonidae; genus Salmo; species Salmo salar. The sequence goes on along the minus strand of NC_138296.1, from coordinate 52,181,866 downwards.
ATTAAGCAATACAGCAAAAATGGTTCTTACAGAGTGCATCAAACATGATTTAGACCTTGTTTTTGAAAAACTGTTTATTTCTGTATTTCATGATTGCAACTTGCTGAAAAGTGTTAACAGGGTTCGTTTCATCGAGTTTAAACAAGTACAGCAAAATGGTACTTACAGAGTGACCTTGTTTTTGAGAAACTGTTTATTTCTGTATTACGTCATTGCAACTTGCTGAAAAGTGTCAACAGTGTTCCTATCATCCTGATTAAGCAATACAGCAAAAATGGTTCTTACAGAGTGCATCAAACATGATTTAGACCTTGTTTGTGAAAAACTATTTATTTCTGTATTTCATGATTTCAACTTGCTGAAAAGTGTCAACAATGTTCCTTTCATCGAGCTTAAACAGTACAGCAAAATGGTACTTACAGAGTGACTCAAACATGACTTAGACCTTGTTTTTGAAAAACTCTTTATTTCTGTATTTCATGATTGCAACTTGCTGAAAAGTGTTAACAGGGTTCCTTTCATTGAGTTTAAACAGTAGAGCAAAATGGTACTTACATAGTGACCTTGTTTTTGAGAAACTGTTTATTTCTTTATTACATCATTGCAACTTGCTGAAAAGTGTCAACAGTGTTCTTATCATCCTGATTAAGCAGTTCAACAAACATGGTACTTACAGAGTGACCTTGTTTTTGAGAAACGGTTTATTTCTGTATTACATGATTGCAACTTGCTGAAAAGTGTCAACAGTGTTCCTATCATCCTGATTAAGCAATACAGCAGAAATGGTTCTTACAGAGTGCATCAAACATGACTTAGACCTTTTTTTTGAAAAACTCTTTATTTCTGTATTTCATGATTGCAACTTGCTGAAAAGTGTCAACACTGTTCCTATCATCCTGATTAAGCAATACAGCAAAAATGGTTCTTACAGAGTGCATCAAACATGATTTAGACCTTGTTTGTGAAAAACTATTTATTTCTGTATTTCATGATTGCAACTTGCTGAAAAGTGTCAACAATGTTCCTTTCATCGAGCTTAAACAGTACAGCAAAATGGTACTCAAACATGACTTAGACCTTGTTTTTGAAAAAGTCTTTATTTCTGTATTTCATGATTGCAACTTGCTGAAAAGTGTTAACAGGGTTCCTTTCATCGAGCTTAAACAGTACAGCAAAATGGTACTTACAGAGTGACCTAGTTTTTGAGAAACTGTTTATTTCTTTATTACATCATTGCAACTTGCTGAAAAGTGTCAACAGTGTTCTTATCATCCTGATTAAGCAGTTCAACAAACATGGTACTTACAGAGTGACCTTGTTTTTGAGAAACTGTTTATTTCTGTATTACATGATTGCAACTTGCTGAAAAGTGTCAACAGTGTTCCTATCATCCTGATTAAGCAATACAGCAAAAATGGTTCTTACAGAGTGCATCAAACATGATTTAGACCTTGTTTTTGAAAAACTGTTTATTTCTGTATTTCATGATTTCAACTTGCTGAAAAGTGTTAACAGGGTTCCTTTCATCGAGTTTAAACAAGTACAGCAAAATGGTACTTACAGAGTGACCTTGTTTTTGAGAAACTGTTTATTTCTGTATTACATCATTGCAACTTGCTGAAAAGTGTCAACAGTGTTCTTATCATCCTGATTAAGCAGTTCAACAAACATGGTACTTACAGAGTGACCTTGTTTTTGAGAAACGGTTTATTTCTGTATTACATGATTGCAACTTGCTGAAAAGTGTCAACAGTGTTCCTATCATCCTGATTAAGCAATACAGCAAAAATGGTTCTTACAGAGTGCATCAAACATGATTTAGACCTTGTTTTTGAAAAACTGTTTATTTCTGTATTTCATGATTGCAACTTGCTGAAAAGTGTTAACAGGGTTCGTTTCATCGAGTTTAAACAAGTACAGCAAAATGGTACTTACAGAGTGACCTTGTTTTTGAGAAACTGTTTATTTCTGTATTACGTCATTGCAACTTGCTGAAAAGTGTCAACAGTGTTCCTATCATCCTGATTAAGCAATACAGCAAAAATGGTTCTTACAGAGTGCATCAAACATGATTTAGACCTTGTTTGTGAAAAACTATTTATTTCTGTATTTCATGATTGCAACTTGCTGAAAAGTGTCAACAATGTTCCTTTCATCGAGCTTAAACAGTACAGCAAAATGGTACTTACAGAGTGACTCAAACATGACTTAGACCTTGTTTTTGAAAAACTCTTTATTTCTGTATTTCATGATTGCAACTTGCTGAAAAGTGTCAACAATGTTCCATTCATCGAGCTTAAACAGTACAGCAAAATGGTACTTACAGAGTGACTCAAACATGACTTAGACCTTGTTTTTGAAAAACTCTTTATTTCTGTATTTCATGATTGCAACTTGCTGAAAAGTGTTAACAGGGTTCCTTTCATTGAGTTTAAACAGTACAGCAAAATGGTACTTACATAGTGACCTTGTTTTTGAGAAACTGTTTATTTCTTTATTACATCATTGCAACTTGCTGAAAAGTGTCAACAGTGTTCTTATCATCCTGATTAAGCAGTTCAACAAACATGGTACTTACAGAGTGACCTTGTTTTTGAGAAACTGTTTATTTCTGTATTACATGATTGCAACTTGCTGAAAAGTGTCAACAGTGTTCCTATCATCCTGATTAAGCAATACAGCAGAAATGGTTCTTACAGAGTGCATCAAACATGATTTAGACCTTGTTTTTGAAAAACTGTTTATTTCTGTATTTCATGATTGCAACTTGCTGAAAAATGTTAACAGGGTTCCTTTCATCGAGTTTAAACAAGTACAGCAAAATAGTACTTACATAGTGACCTTGTTTTTGAGAAACTGTTTATTTCTGTATTACATGATTGCAACTTGCTGAAAAGTGTCAACAGTGTTCCTATCATCCTGATTAAGCAATACAGCAAAAATGGTTCTTACAGAGTGCATCAAACATGATTTAGACCTTGTTTGTGAAAAACTATTTATTTCTGTATTTCATGATTGCAACTTGCTGAAAAGTGTCAACAATGTTCCTTTCATCGAGCTTAAACAGTACAGCAAAATGGTACTCAAACATGACTTAGACCTTGTTTTTGAAAAACTATTTATTTCTGTATTTCATGATTGCAACTTGCTGAAAAGTGTTAACAGGGTTCCTTTCATCGAGCTTAAACAGTACAGCAAAATGGTACTCAAACATGACTTAGACCTTGTTTTTGAAAAACTATTTATTTCTGTATTTCATGATTGCAACTTGCTGAAAAGTGTTAACAGGGTTCCTTTCATCGAGCTTAAACAGTACAGCAAAATGGTACTTACAGAGTGACCTAGTTTTTGAGAAACTGTTTATTTCTTTATTACATCATTGCAACTTGCTGAAAAGTGTCAACAGTGTTCTTATCATCCTGATTAAGCAGTTCAACAAACATGGTACTTACAGAGTGACCTTGTTTTTGAGAAACGGTTTATTTCTGTATTACATGATTGCAACTTGCTGAAAAGTGTCAACAGTGTTCCTATCATCCTGATTAAGCAATACAGCAAAAATGGTTCTTACAGAGTGCATCAAACATGATTTAGACCTTGTTTGTGAAAAACTATTTATTTCTGTATTTCATGATTTCAACTTGGTGAAAAGTGTCAACAATGTTCCTTTCATCGAGCTTAAACAGTACAGCAAAATGGTACTTACAGAGTGACTCAAACATGACTTAGACCTTGTTTTTGAAAAACTCTTTATTTCTGTATTTCATGATTGCAACTTGCTGAAAAGTGTCAACAATGTTCCATTCATCGAGCTTAACCTGTTGGGTCTAGGGGGCAGCATTTGCACGTCTGGATAAAAAAAATGTACCCGATTTAATCTGGTTACTAATCCTACCCAGTAACTAGAATATGCATATACTTATTATATATGGATAGAAAACACTCTAAAGTTTCCAAAACTGTTTGAATGGTGTCTGTGAGTATAACAGAACTCATTTGGCAGGCAAAACCCTGAGACATTTTCTGACAGGAAGTGGATACCTGATGTGTTGTATTGACTTTAAACCTCTCCCATTGAAAAACACAGGGGTTTAGGAATATTTTGGCACTTCCTATTGCTTCCACTAGATGTCACCAGCCTTTACAAAGTGTTTTGAGTCTTCTGGAGGGAGATCTGACCGAACAAGAGCCATGGAACGGTGATGTCCCATTAGACACCTGGCGCGCTACTTCATGTTGGGTACCCTCGTTCCAATACGTTATAAAAGGCTATGCATTCGTCCACCTTGAATATTATTCATGTTCTGGTTAAAAAAGGCCCTAATGATTTATGCTATACAACGTTTGACATGTTTGAACGAACGGAAATATATTTTTTCCCCTCGTTCATGACGAGAAGTCCGGCTGGCTTACATCATGTGCTAACGAGACGGAGATTTTTGGACATAAATGATGAGCTTTTTTGAACAAAACTACATTCGTTATGGACCTGTGATACCTGGAAGTGACATCTGATGAAGAGAATCAAAGGTAATGGATTATTTACATAGTATTTTCGATTTTAGATCTCCCCAACATGACGTCTAGTCTGTATCGCAACGCGTATTTTTCTGGGCACAGTGCTCAGATTATTGCAAAGTGTGATTTCCCAGTAAGGTTATTTTTAAATCTGGCAAGTTGATTGCGTTCAAAAGATGTAAATCTATAATTCTTTAAATGACAATATAATATTTTACCAATGTTTTCTAATTTTAATTATTTAATTTCTGACGCTGACTTGACTGCCGGTTATTGGAGGGAAACGATTTCCTCAACATCAATGCCATAGTAAAACGCTGTTTTTGTATATAAATATGAACTTGATAGAACTAAAAATGCATGCATTGTCTAACATAATGTCCTAGGAGTGTCATCTGATGGAGATTGTAAAAGGTTAGTGTATCATTTTAGCTGGTTTTATGGTTTTGGTGACCCTGTCTTTGACTTGACAAAACATTACACACAACTCTTGTAAATGTACTGTCCTAACATACTCTAAATTTATGCTTTCGCCGTAAAACCTTTTTGAAATCGTAAAACGTGGTTAGATTAAGGAGATGTTTATCTTTCAAATGGTGTAACATAGTTGTATTTTTGAAAAATTTGAATTTTGACATTTATTTGGATTCAAATTTGCCGCTCTTGAAATGCACCTGCTGTTGATGGAGTGCACCACAGGTGGCACGCTAGCGTCCCACCTAGCCCCAAGAGGTTAAACAGTACAGCAAAATGGTACTTACAGAGTGACTCAAACATGACTTAGACCTTGTTTTTGAAAAACTCTTTATTTCTGTATTTCATGATTGCAACTTGCTGAAAAGTGTTAACAGTGTTCCTTTCATCGAGTTAAACAGTACAGCAAAATGGTACTTACAGAGTGACTCAAACATGACTTAGACCTTGTTTTTGAAAAACTATTTATTTCTGTATTTCATGATTGCAACTTGCTGAAAAGTGTCAACAGTGTTCCTTTCATCGAGCTTAAACAGTACAGCAAAATGGTACTTACAGAGTGCTCAAACATGACTTAGACCTTGTTTTTGAGAAACTGTTTATTTCTGTATTACATGATTGCAACTTGCTGAAAAGTGTCAACAGTGTTCCTATCATCCTGATTAAGCAGTACAGCAAAAATGGTACTTACAGAGTGCACTCAAACATGACTTAGACCTTGTTTTTGAAAAACTGTTTATTTCTGTATTTCATGATTGCAACTTGCTGAAAAGTGTCAACAGTGTTCCTTTCATCGAGTTTAAACAGTACAGCAAAATGGTACTTACAGAGTGCTCAACATGATAGACCTTGTTTTTGAGAAACTGTTTATTTCTGTATTACATGATTGCAACTTGCTGAAAAGTGTCAACAGTGTTCTTATCATCCTGATTAACCTCTATGGGACCGGCGGGACGAATTCGTCCCACCTACGTAACATCCACTGCCAGCCTGTGGCGCGATTTTCAAAATCTTCAAAATCCTATTACTTCAATTTCTCAAACATATGACTATTTTACAGCCATTTAAAGATAAGACTCTCGTTAATCTAACCACACTGTCCGATTTCAAAAAGGCTTTACAACGAAAGCAAAACATTAGATTATGTCAGCAGAGTACCAAGCCAGAAATAATCAGACACCCATTTTTCAAGCCAGCATATAATGTCACCAAAACCCAGAAGACAGCTAAATGCAGCACTCACCTTTGATGATCTTCATCAGATGACAACCCTAGGACATTATGTTATACAATACATGCATGTTTTGTTCAATCAAGTTCATATTTATATCAAAAACCAGCTTTTTACATTAGCATGTGACGTTCAGAACTAGCATACCCCCCGCAAACTTACGGGGAATTCGCTAACATTTTACTAAATTACTCACGATAAACGTTCACAAAAAGCATAACAATTATTTTAAGAATTATAGATACAGACCTCCTCTATGCACTCGATATGTCCGATTTTAAAATAGCTTTTTGGTGAAAGCACATTTTGCAATATTCTAAGTATATAGCCCAGGCATCACGGGCTCGCTATTTAGACACCCGGCAAGTTTAGCACTCACCATAATCATATTTACTATTATAAAAATGTCATTACCTTTTGTTGTCTTCGTCAGAATGCACACCCAGGACGTCTACTTCAATAACAAATGTTGGTTTGGTCCAAAATAATCCATCGTTATATCCGAATAGCGGCGTTTTGTTCGTGCGTTCCAGACACTATCCGAAATAGTAAAGAAGTGTCGCGCGCTTGGCGCAATTCCTGACAATAAAATTCAAAGTATTCAATTGCCGTACGTCGAAGCATGTCAACCGCTGTTTAAAATCAATTTTTACGTCATTTTTCTCGTAGAAAAGCGGTAAAATTCCGACAGGGAATCTCCTTTTCGGCAAACAGAGGAAAAAATCCCAAAGGCGGGGGCGGTCGGGGTCACGCGCATAAGCTAGTGTCTCTTGATGGGCCACTTGAGAAAGGCGATAATGTGTTTCAGCCTGGGGCTGGAATGACGACATTCTCTTTTTTCCCGGGCTATGAGAGCCTATGGACGACGTGGGAAGTGTCACGTTAGAGCAGAGATCCTTAGTAAATGATAGAGATGGCAAAGAAGTTCCAGAAATGGTCAGACAGGCCACTTCCTGTAAAGGAATCTCTCAGGTTTTGACCTGCCATTTGAGTTCTGTTATACTCACAGACACCATTCAAACAGTTTTAGAAAATTTAGGGTGTTTTCTATCCATATGTAATAAGTATATGCATATTCTAGTTACTGAGTAGGAGTGGTAACCAGATTAAATCGGGTATGTTTTTTATCCAGCCGTGTCAATGCTGCCCCCTAGCCCTAACAGGTTAAACAGTACAGCAAAATGGTACTCAAACATGACTTAGACCTTGTTTTTGAAAAAGTCTTTATTTCTGTATTTCATGATTTCAACTTGCTGAAAAGTGTTAACAGGGTTCCTTTCATCGAGTTTAAACAAGTACAGCAAAATGGTACTTACAGAGTGACCTTGTTTTTGAGAAACTGTTTATTTCTGTATTACATGATTGCAACTTGCTGAAAAGTGTCAACAGTGTTCTTATCATCCTGATTAAGCAGTACAGCAAAAATGGTTCTTACAGAGTGCATCAAACATGATTTAGACCTTGTTTGTGAAAAACTATTTATTTCTGTATTTCATGATTGCAACTTGCTGAAAAGTGTCAACAATGTTCCTTTCATCGAGCTTAAACAGTACAGCAAAATGGTACTCAAACATGACTTAGACCTTGTTTTTGAAAAACTGTTTATTTCTGTATTTCATGATTGCAACTTGCTGAAAAGTGTTAACAGGGTTCCTTTCATCGAGCTTAAACAGTACAGCAAAATGGTACTTACAGAGTGACCTTGTTTTTGAGAAACTGTTTATTTCTGTATTACATCATTGCAACTTGCTGAAAAGTGTCAACAGTGTTCTTATCATCCTGATTAAGCAGTTCAACAAACATGGTACTTACAGAGTGACCTTGTTTTTGAGAAACTGTTTATTTCTGTATTACATGATTGCAACTTGCTGAAAAGTGTCAACAGTGTTCCTATCATCCTGATTAAGCAATACAGCAAAAATGGTTCTTACAGAGTGCATCAAACATGATTTAGACCTTGTTTTTGAAAAACTGTTTATTTCTGTATTTCATGATTGCAACTTGCTGAAAAGTGTTAACAGGGTTCCTTTCATCGAGTTTAAACAGTACAGCAAAATGGTACTTACAGAGTGACCTTGTTTTTGAGAAACTGTTTATTTCTGTATTACATCATTGCAACTTGCTGAAAAGTGTCAACAGTGTTCTTATCATCCTGATTAAGCAGTTCAACAAACATGGTACTTACAGAGTGACCTTGTTTTTGAGAAACGGTTTATTTCTGTATTACATGATTGCAACTTGCTGAAAAGTGTCAACAGTGTTCCTATCATCCTGATTAAGCAATACAGCAAAAATGGTTCTTACAGAGTGCATCAAACATGATTTAGACCTTGTTTTTGAAAAACTGTTTATTTCTGTATTTCATGATTGCAACTTGCTGAAAAGTGTTAACAGGGTTCGTTTCATCGAGTTTAAACAAGTACAGCAAAATGGTACTTACAGAGTGACCTTGTTTTTGAGAAACTGTTTATTTCTGTATTACGTCATTGCAACTTGCTGAAAAGTGTCAACAGTGTTCCTATCATCCTGATTAAGCAATACAGCAAAAATGGTTCTTACAGAGTGCATCAAACATGATTTAGACCTTGTTTGTGAAAAACTATTTATTTCTGTATTTCATGATTGCAACTTGCTGAAAAGTGTCAACAATGTTCCTTTCATCGAGCTTAAACAGTACAGCAAAATGGTACTTACAGAGTGACTCAAACATGACTTAGACCTTGTTTTTGAAAAACTCTTTATTTCTGTATTTCATGATTGCAACTTGCTGAAAAGTGTTAACAGGGTTCCTTTCATTGAGTTTAAACAGTAGAGCAAAATGGTACTTACATAGTGACCTTGTTTTTGAGAAACTGTTTATTTCTGTATTACATCATTGCAACTTGCTGAAAAGTGTCAACAGTGTTCTTATCATCCTGATTAAGCAGTTCAACAAACATGGTACTTACAGAGTGACCTTGTTTTTGAGAAACGGTTTATTTCTGTATTACATGATTGCAACTTGCTGAAAAGTGTCAACAGTGTTCCTATCATCCTGATTAAGCAATACAGCAGAAATGGTTCTTACAGAGTGCATCAAACATGACTTAGACCTTGTTTTTGAAAAACTGTTTATTTCTGTATTTCATGATTGCAACTTGCTGAAAAGTGTCAACACTGTTCCTATCATCCTGATTAAGCAATACAGCAAAAATGGTTCTTACAGAGTGCATCAAACATGATTTAGACCTTGTTTGTGAAAAACTATTTATTTCTGTATTTCATGATTGCAACTTGCTGAAAAGTGTCAACAATGTTCCTTTCATCGAGCTTAAACAGTACAGCAAAATGGTACTCAAACATGACTTAGACCTTGTTTTTGAAAAAGTCTTTATTTCTGTATTTCATGATTGCAACTTGCTGAAAAGTGTTAACAGGGTTCCTTTCATCGAGCTTAAACAGTACAGCAAAATGGTACTTACAGAGTGACCTAGTTTTTGAGAAACTGTTTATTTCTTTATTACATCATTGCAACTTGCTGAAAAGTGTCAACAGTGTTCTTATCATCCTGATTAAGCAGTTCAACAAACATGGTACTTACAGAGTGACCTTGTTTTTGAGAAACTGTTTATTTCTGTATTACATGATTGCAACTTGCTGAAAAGTGTCAACAGTGTTCCTATCATCCTGATTAAGCAATACAGCAAAAATGGTTCTTACAGAGTGCATCAAACATGATTTAGACCTTGTTTTTGAAAAACTGTTTATTTCTGTATTTCATGATTTCAACTTGCTGAAAAGTGTTAACAGGGTTCCTTTCATCGAGTTTAAACAAGTACAGCAAAATGGTACTTACAGAGTGACCTTGTTTTTGAGAAACTGTTTATTTCTGTATTACATCATTGCAACTTGCTGAAAAGTGTCAACAGTGTTCTTATCATCCTGATTAAGCAGTTCAACAAACATGGTACTTACAGAGTGACCTTGTTTTTGAGAAACGGTTTATTTCTGTATTACATGATTGCAACTTGCTGAAAAGTGTCAACAGTGTTCCTATCATCCTGATTAAGCAATACAGCAAAAATGGTTCTTACAGAGTGCATCAAACATGATTTAGACCTTGTTTTTGAAAAACTGTTTATTTCTGTATTTCATGATTGCAACTTGCTGAAAAGTGTTACCAGGGTTCGTTTCATCGAGTTTAAACAAGTACAGCAAAATGGTACTTACAGAGTGACCTTGTTTTTGAGAAACTGTTTATTTCTGTATTACGTCATTGCAACTTGCTGAAAAGTGTCAACAGTGTTCCTATCATCCTGATTAAGCAATACAGCAAAAATGGTTCTTACAGAGTGCATCAAACATGATTTAGACCTTGTTTGTGAAAAACTATTTATTTCTGTATTTCATGATTGCAACTTGCTGAAAAGTGTCAACAATGTTCCTTTCATCGAGCTTAAACAGTACAGCAAAATGGTACTTACAGAGTGACTCAAACATGACTTAGACCTTGTTTTTGAAAAACTCTTTATTTCTGTATTTCATGATTGCAACTTGCTGAAAAGTGTCAACAATGTTCCATTCATCGAGCTTAAACAGTACAGCAAAATGGTACTTACAGAGTGACTCAAACATGACTTAGACCTTGTTTTTGAAAAACTCTTTATTTCTGTATTTCATGATTGCAACTTGCTGAAAAGTGTTAACAGGGTTCCTTTCATTGAGTTTAAACAGTACAGCAAAATGGTACTTACATAGTGACCTTGTTTTTGAGAAACTGTTTATTTCTTTATTACATCATTGCAACTTGCTGAAAAGTGTCAACAGTGTTCTTATCATCCTGATTAAGCAGTTCAACAAACATGGTACTTACAGAGTGACCTTGTTTTTGAGAAACTGTTTATTTCTGTATTACATGATTGCAACTTGCTGAAAAGTGTCAACAGTGTTCCTATCATCCTGATTAAGCAATACAGCAGAAATGGTTCTTACAGAGTGCATCAAACATGATTTAGACCTTGTTTTTGAAAAACTGTTTATTTCTGTATTTCATGATTGCAACTTGCTGAAAAATGTTAACAGGGTTCCTTTCATCGAGTTTAAACAAGTACAGCAAAATAGTACTTACATAGTGACCTTGTTTTTGAGAAACTGTTTATTTCTGTATTACATGATTGCAACTTGCTGAAAAGTGTCAACAGTGTTCCTATCATCCTGATTAAGCAATACAGCAAAAATGGTTCTTACAGAGTGCATCAAACATGATTTAGACCTTGTTTGTGAAAAACTATTTATTTCTGTATTTCATGATTGCAACTTGCTGAAAAGTGTCAACAATGTTCCTTTCATCGAGCTTAAACAGTACAGCAAAATGGTACTCAAACATGACTTAGACCTTGTTTTTGAAAAACTATTTATTTCTGTATTTCATGATTGCAACTTGCTGAAAAGTGTTAACAGGGTTCCTTTCATCGAGCTTAAACAGTACAGCAAAATGGTACTCAAACATGACTTAGACCTTGTTTTTGAAAAACTATTTATTTCTGTATTTCATGATTGCAACTTGCTGAAAAGTGTTAACAGGGTTCCTTTCATCGAGCTTAAACAGTACAGCAAAATGGTACTTACAGAGTGACCTAGTTTTTGAGAAACTGTTTATTTCTTTATTACATCATTGCAACTTGCTGAAAAGTGTCAACAGTGTTCTTATCATCCTGATTAAGTAGTTCAACAAACATGGTACTTACAGAGTGACCTTGTTTTTGAGAAACGGTTTATTTCTGTATTACATGATTGCAACTTGCTGAAAAGTGTCAACAGTGTTCCTATCATCCTGATTAAGCAATACAGCAAAAATGGTTCTTACAGAGTGCATCAAACATGATTTAGACCTTGTTTGTGAAAAACTATTTATTTCTGTATTTCATGATTTCAACTTGGTGAAAAGTGTCAACAATGTTCCTTTCATCGAGCTTAAACAGTACAGCAAAATGGTACTTACAGAGTGACTCAAACATGACTTAGACCTTGTTTTTGAAAAACTCTTTATTTCTGTATTTCATGATTGCAACTTGCTGAAAAGTGTCAACAATGTTCCATTCATCGAGCTTAACCTGTTGGGTCTAGGGGGCAGCATTTGCACGTCTGGATAAAAAAAATGTACCCGATTTAATCTGGTTACTAATCCTACCCAGTAACTAGAATATGCATATACTTATTATATATGGATAGAAAACACTCTAAAGTTTCCAAAACTGTTTGAATGGTGTCTGTGAGTATAACAGAACTCATTTGGCAGGCAAAACCCTGAGACATTTTCTGACAGGAAGTGGATACCTGATGTGTTGTATTGACTTTAAACCTCTCCCATTGAAAAACACAGGGGTTTAGGAATATTTTGGCACTTCCTATTGCTTCCACTAGATGTCACCAGCCTTTACAAAGTGTTTTGAGTCTTCTGGAGGGAGATCTGACCGAACAAGAGCCATGGAACGGTGATGTCCCATTAGACACCTGGCGCGCTACTTCATGTTGGGTACCCTCGTTCCAATACGTTATAAAAGGCTATGCATTCGTCCACCTTGAATATTATTCATGTTCTGGTTAAAAAAGGCCCTAATGATTTATGCTATACAACGTTTGACATGTTTGAACGAACGGAAATATATTTTTTCCCCTCGTTCATGACGAGAAGTCCGGCTGGCTTACATCATGTGCTAACGAGACGGAGATTTTTGGACATAAATGATGAGCTTTTTTGAACAAAACTACATTCGTTATGGACCTGTGATACCTGGAAGTGACATCTGATGAAGAGAATCAAAGGTAATGGATTATTTACATAGTATTTTCGATTTTAGATCTCCCCAACATGACGTCTAGTCTGTATCGCAACGCGTATTTTTCTGGGCACAGTGCTCAGATTATTGCAAAGTGTGATTTCCCAGTAAGGTTATTTTTAAATCTGGCAAGTTGATTGCGTTCAAAAGATGTAAATCTATAATTCTTTAAATGACAATATAATATTTTACCAATGTTTTCTAATTTTAATTATTTAATTTCTGACGCTGACTTGACTGCCGGTTATTGGAGGGAAACGATTTCCTCAACATCAATGCCATAGTAAAACGCTGTTTTTGTATATAAATATGAACTTGATAGAACTAAAAATGCATGCATTGTCTAACATAATGTCCTAGGAGTGTCATCTGATGGAGATTGTAAAAGGTTAGTGTATCATTTTAGCTGGTTTTATGGTTTTGGTGACCCTGTCTTTGACTTGACAAAACATTACACACAACTCTTGTAAATGTACTGTCCTAACATACTCTAAATTTATGCTTTCGCCGTAAAACCTTTTTGAAATCGTAAAACGTGGTTAGATTAAGGAGATGTTTATCTTTCAAATGGTGTAACATAGTTGTATTTTTGAAAAATTTGAATTTTGACATTTATTTGGATTCAAATTTGCCGCTCTTGAAATGCACCTGCTGTTGATGGAGTGCACCACAGGTGGCACGCTAGCGTCCCACCTAGCCCCAAGAGGTTAAACAGTACAGCAAAATGGTACTTACAGAGTGACTCAAACATGACTTAGACCTTGTTTTTGAAAAACTCTTTATTTCTGTATTTCATGATTGCAACTTGCTGAAAAGTGTTAACAGGGTTCCTTTCATTGAGTTTAAACAGTACAGCAAAATGGTACTTACATAGTGACCTTGTTTTTGAGAAACTGTTTATTTCTTTATTACATCATTGCAACTTGCTGAAAAGTGTCAACAGTGTTCTTATCATCCTGATTAAGCAGTTCAACAAACATGGTACTTACAGAGTGACCTTGTTTTTGAGAAACTGTTTATTTCTGTATTACATGATTGCAACTTGCTGAAAAGTGTCAACAGTGTTCCTATCATCCTGATTAAGCAATACAGCAGAAATGGTTCTTACAGAGTGCATCAAACATGATTTAGACCTTGTTTTTGAAAAACTGTTTATTTCTGTATTTCATGATTGCAACTTGCTGAAAAATGTTAACAGGGTTCCTTTCATCGAGTTTAAACAAGTACAGCAAAATAGTACTTACATAGTGACCTTGTTTTTGAGAAACTGTTTATTTCTGTATTACATGATTGCAACTTGCTGAAAAGTGTCAACAGTGTTCCTATCATCCTGATTAAGCAATACAGCAAAAATGGTTCTTACAGAGTGCATCAAACATGATTTAGACCTTGTTTGTGAAAAACTATTTATTTCTGTATTTCATGATTGCAACTTGCTGAAAAGTGTCAACAATGTTCCTTTCATCGAGCTTAAACAGTACAGCAAAATGGTACTCAAACATGACTTAGACCTTGTTTTTGAAAAACTATTTATTTCTGTATTTCATGATTGCAACTTGCTGAAAAGTGTTAACAGGGTTCCTTTCATCGAGCTTAAACAGTACAGCAAAATGGTACTCAAACATGACTTAGACCTTGTTTTTGAAAAACTATTTATTTCTGTATTTCATGATTGCAACTTGCTGAAAAGTGTTAACAGGGTTCCTTTCATCGAGCTTAAACAGTACAGCAAAATGGTACTTACAGAGTGACCTAGTTTTTGAGAAACTGTTTATTTCTTTATTACATCATTGCAACTTGCTGAAAAGTGTCAACAGTGTTCTTATCATCCTGATTAAGCAGTTCAACAAACATGGTACTTACAGAGTGACCTTGTTTTTGAGAAACGGTTTATTTCTGTATTACATGATTGCAACTTGCTGAAAAGTGTCAACAGTGTTCCTATCATCCTGATTAAGCAATACAGCAAAAATGGTTCTTACAGAGTGCATCAAACATGATTTAGACCTTGTTTGTGAAAAACTATTTATTTCTGTATTTCATGATTTCAACTTGGTGAAAAGTGTCAACAATGTTCCTTTCATCGAGCTTAAACAGTACAGCAAAATGGTACTTACAGAGTGACTCAAACATGACTTAGACCTTGTTTTTGAAAAACTCTTTATTTCTGTATTTCATGATTGCAACTTGCTGAAAAGTGTTAACAGGGTTCCTTTCATTGAGTTTAAACAGTAGAGCAAAATGGTACTTACATAGTGACCTTGTTTTTGAGAAACTGTTTATTTCTTTATTACATCATTGCAACTTGCTGAAAAGTGTCAACAGTGTTCTTATCATCCTGATTAAGCAGTTCAACAAACATGGTACTTACAGAGTGACCTTGTTTTTGAGAAACGGTTTATTTCTGTATTACATGATTGCAACTTGCTGAAAAGTGTCAACAGTGTTCCTATCATCCTGATTAAGCAATACAGCAGAAATGGTTCTTACAGAGTGCATCAAACATTATTTAGACCTTGTTTGTGAAAAACTATTTATTTCTGTATTTCATGATTGCAACTTGCTGAAAAGTGTCAACAATGTTCCTTTCATCGAGCTTAAACAGTACAGCAAAATGGTACTCAAACATGACTTAGACCTTTTTTTTGAAAAACTCTTTATTTCTGTATTTCATGATTGCAACTTGCTGAAAAGTGTCAACAGTGTTCCTATCATCCTGATTAAGCAATACAGCAAAAATGGTTCTTACAGAGTGCATCAAACATGATTTAGACCTTGTTTGTGAAAAACTATTTATTTATGTATTTCATGATTGCAACTTGCTGAAAAGTGTCAACAATGTTCCTTTCATCGAGCTTAAACAGTACAGCAAAATGCTACTCAAACATGACTTAGACCTTGTTTTTGAAAAACTCTTTATTTCTGTATTTCATGATTGCAACTTGCTGAAAAGTGTTAACAGGGTTCCTTTCATCGAGCTTAAACAGTACAGCAAAATGCTACTCAAACATGACTTAGACCTTGTTTTTGAAAAACTCTTTATTTCTGTATTACATCATTGCAACTTGCTGAAAAGTGTCAACAGTGTTCCTATCATCCTGATTAAGCAATACAGCAAAAATGGTTCTTACAGAGTGCATCAAACATGATTTAGACCTTGTTTGTGAAAAACTATTTATTTCTGTATTTCATGATTGCAACTTGCTGAAAAGTGTCAACAATGTTCCTTTCATCGAGCTTAAACAGTACAGCAAAATGCTACTCAAACATGACTTAGACCTTGTTTTTGAAAAACTCTTTATTTCTGTATTTCATGATTGCAACTTGCTGAAAAGTGTTAACAGGGTTCCTTTCATCGAGCTTAAACAGTACAGCAAAATGCTACTCAAACATGACTTAGACCTTGTTTTTGAAAAACTCTTTATTTCTGTATTACATCATTGCAACTTGCTGAAAGTGTCAACAGTGTTCTTATCATCCTGATTAAGCAGTTCAACAAACATGGTACTTACAGAGTGACCTTGTTTTTGAGAAACGGTTTATTTCTGTATTACATGATTGCAACTTGCTGAAAAGTGTCAACAGTGTTCCTATCATCCTGATTAAGCAATACAGCAAAAATGGTTCTTACAGAGTGCATCAAACATGATTTAGACCTTGTTTTTGAAAAACTGTTTATTTCTGTATTTCATGATTGCAACTTGCTGAAAAGTGTTAACAGGGTTCGTTTCATCGAGTTTAAACAAGTACAGCAAAATGGTACTTACAGAGTGACCTTGTTTTTGAGAAACTGTTTATTTCTGTATTACGTCATTGCAACTTGCTGAAAAGTGTCAACAGTGTTCCTATCATCCTGATTAAGCAATACAGCAAAAATGGTTCTTACAGAGTGCATCAAACATGATTTAGACCTTGTTTGTGAAAAACTATTTATTTCTGTATTTCATGATTGCAACTTGCTGAAAAGTGTCAACAATGTTCCTTTCATCGAGCTTAAACAGTACAGCAAAATGGTACTTACAGAGTGACTCAAACATGACTTAGACCTTGTTTTTGAAAAACTCTTTATTTCTGTATTTCATGATTGCAACTTGCTGAAAAGTGTTAACAGGGTTCCTTTCATTGAGTTTAAACAGTAGAGCAAAATGGTACTTACATAGTGACCTTGTTTTTGAGAAACTGTTTATTTCTTTATTACATCATTGCAACTTGCTGAAAAGTGTCAACAGTGTTCTTATCATCCTGATTAAGCAGTTCAACAAACATGGTACTTACAGAGTGACCTTGTTCTTGAGAAACTGTTTATTTCTGTATTACATGATTGCAACTTGCTGAAAAGTGTCAACAGTGTTCCTATCATCCTGATTAAGCAATACAGCAGAAATGGTTCTTACAGAGTGCATCAAACATTATTTAGACCTTGTTTGTGAAAAACTATTTATTTCTGTATTTCATGATTGCAACTTGCTGAAAAGTGTCAACAATGTTCCTTTCATCGAGCTTAAACAGTACAGCAAAATGGTACTCAAACATGACTTAGACCTTTTTTTTGAAAAACTCTTTATTTCTGTATTTCATGATTGCAACTTGCTGAAAAGTGTCAACAGTGTTCCTATCATCCTGATTAAGCAATACAGCAAAAATGGTTCTTACAGAGTGCATCAAACATGATTTAGACCTTGTTTGTGAAAAACTATTTATTTCTGTATTTCATGATTGCAACTTGCTGAAAAGTGTCAACAATGTTCCTTTCATCGAGCTTAAACAGTACAGCAAAATGCTACTCAAACATGACTTAGACCTTGTTTTTGAAAAACTCTTTATTTCTGTATTTCATGATTGCAACTTGCTGAAAAGTGTTAACAGGGTTCCTTTCATCGAGCTTAAACAGTACAGCAAAATGGTACTTACAGAGTGACCTTGTTTTTGAGAAACTGTTTATTTCTGTATTACATGATTGCAACTTGCTGAAAAGTGTCAACAGTGTTCCTATCATCCTGATTAAGCAATACAGCAAAAATGGTTCTTACAGAGTGCATCAAACATGATTTAGACCTTGTTTTTGAAAAACTGTTTATTTCTGTATTTCATGATTTCAACTTGCTGAAAAGTGTTAACAGGGTTCCTTTCATCGAGTTTAAACAAGTACAGCAAAATGGTACTTACAGAGTGACCTTGTTTTTGAGAAACTGTTTATTTCTGTATTACATCATTGCAACTTGCTGAAAAGTGTCAACAGTGTTCTTATCATCCTGATTAAGCAGTTCAACAAACATGGTACTTACAGAGTGACCTTGTTTTTGAGAAACTGTTTATTTCTGTATTACATGATTGCAACTTGCTGAAAAGTGTCAACAGTGTTCCTATCATCCTGATTAAGCAATACAGCAGAAATGGTTCTTACAGAGTGCATCAAACATGATTTAGACCTTGTTTTTGAAAAACTGTTTATTTCTGTATTTCATGATTGCAACTTGCTGAAAAATGTTAACAGGGTTCCTTTCATCGAGTTTAAACAAGTACAGCAAAATAGTACTTACATAGTGACCTTGTTTTTGAGAAACTGTTTATTTCTGTATTACATGATTGCAACTTGCTGAAAAGTGTCAACAGTGTTCCTATCATCCTGATTAAGCAATACAGCAAAAATGGTTCTTACAAAGTGCATCAAACATGATTTAGACCTTGTTTGTGAAAAACTATTTATTTCTGTATTTCATGATTGCAACTTGCTGAAAAGTGTCAACAATGTTCCTTTCATCGAGCTTAAACAGTACAGCAAAATGGTACTCAAACATGACTTAGACCTTGTTTTTGAAAAAGTCTTTATTTCTGTATTTCATGATTGCAACTTGCTGAAAAGTGTTAACAGGGTTCCTTTCATCGAGCTTAAACAGTACAGCAAAATGGTACTTACAGAGTGACCTAGTTTTTGAGAAACTGTTTATTTCTTTATTACATCATTGCAACTTGCTGAAAAGTGTCAACAGTGTTCTTATCATCCTGATTAAGCAGTTCAACAAACATGGTACTTACAGAGTGACCTTGTTTTTGAGAAACTGTTTATTTCTGTATTACATGATTGCAACTTGCTGAAAAGTGTCAACAGTGTTCCTATCATCCTGATTAAGCAATACAGCAAAAATGGTTCTTACAGAGTGCATCAAACATGATTTAGACCTTGTTTTTGAAAAACTGTTTATTTCTGTATTTCATGATTTCAACTTGCTGAAAAGTGTTAACAGGGTTCCTTTCATCGAGTTTAAACAAGTACAGCAAAATGGTACTTACAGAGTGACCTTGTTTTTGAGAAACTGTTTATTTCTGTATTACATCATTGCAACTTGCTGAAAAGTGTCAACAGTGTTCTTATCATCCTGATTAAGCAGTTCAACAAACATGGTACTTACAGAGTGACCTTGTTTTTGAGAAACGGTTTATTTCTGTATTACATGATTGCAACTTGCTGAAAAGTGTCAACAGTGTTCCTATCATCCTGATTAAGCAATACAGCAAAAATGGTTCTTACAGAGTGCATCAAACATGATTTAGACCTTGTTTTTGAAAAACTGTTTATTTCTGTATTTCATGATTGCAACTTGCTGAAAAGTGTTAACAGGGTTCGTTTCATCGAGTTTAAACAAGTACAGCAAAATGGTACTTACAGAGTGACCTTGTTTTTGAGAAACTGTTTATTTCTGTATTACGTCATTGCAACTTGCTGAAAAGTGTCAACAGTGTTCCTATCATCCTGATTAAGCAATACAGCAAAAATGGTTCTTACAGAGTGCATCAAACATGATTTAGACCTTGTTTGTGAAAAACTATTTATTTCTGTATTTCATGATTGCAACTTGCTGAAAAGTGTCAACAATGTTCCTTTCATCGAGCTTAAACAGTACAGCAAAATGGTACTTACAGAGTGACTCAAACATGACTTAGACCTTGTTTTTGAAAAACTCTTTATTTCTGTATTTCATGATTGCAACTTGCTGAAAAGTGTCAACAATGTTCCATTCATCGAGCTTAAACAGTACAGCAAAATGGTACTTACAGAGTGACTCAAACATGACTTAGACCTTGTTTTTGAAAAACTCTTTATTTCTGTATTTCATGATTGCAACTTGCTGAAAAGTGTTAACAGGGTTCCTTTCATTGAGTTTAAACAGTACAGCAAAATGGTACTTACATAGTGACCTTGTTTTTGAGAAACTGTTTATTTCTTTATTACATCATTGCAACTTGCTGAAAAGTGTCAACAGTGTTCTTATCATCCTGATTAAGCAGTTCAACAAACATGGTACTTACAGAGTGACCTTGTTTTTGAGAAACTGTTTATTTCTGTATTACATGATTGCAACTTGCTGAAAAGTGTCAACAGTGTTCCTATCATCCTGATTAAGCAATACAGCAGAAATGGTTCTTACAGAGTGCATCAAACATGATTTAGACCTTGTTTTTGAAAAACTGTTTATTTCTGTATTTCATGATTGCAACTTGCTGAAAAATGTTAACAGGGTTCCTTTCATCGAGTTTAAACAAGTACAGCAAAATAGTACTTACATAGTGACCTTGTTTTTGAGAAACTGTTTATTTCTGTATTACATGATTGCAACTTGCTGAAAAGTGTCAACAGTGTTCCTATCATCCTGATTAAGCAATACAGCAAAAATGGTTCTTACAGAGTGCATCAAACATGATTTAGACCTTGTTTGTGAAAAACTATTTATTTCTGTATTTCATGATTGCAACTTGCTGAAAAGTGTCAACAATGTTCCTTTCATCGATCTTAAACAGTACAGCAAAATGGTACTCAAACATGACTTAGACCTTGTTTTTGAAAAACTATTTATTTCTGTATTTCATGATTGCAACTTGCTGAAAAGTGTTAACAGGGTTCCTTTCATCGAGCTTAAACAGTACAGCAAAATGGTACTTACAGAGTGACCTAGTTTTTGAGAAACTGTTTATTTCTTTATTACATCATTGCAACTTGCTGAAAAGTGTCAACAGTGTTCTTATCATCCTGATTAAGCAGTTCAACAAACATGGTACTTACAGAGTGACCTTGTTTTTGAGAAACGGTTTATTTCTGTATTACATGATTGCAACTTGCTGAAAAGTGTCAACAGTGTTCCTATCATCCTGATTAAGCAATACAGCAAAAATGGTTCTTACAGAGTGCATCAAACATGATTTAGACCTTGTTTTTGAAAAACTGTTTATTTCTGTATTTCATGATTGCAACTTGCTGAAAAGTGTTAACAGGGTTCGTTTCATCGAGTTTAAACAAGTACAGCAAAATGGTACTTACAGAGTGACCTTGTTTTTGAGAAACTGTTTATTTCTGTATTACGTCATTGCAACTTGCTGAAAAGTGTCAACAGTGTTCCTATCATCCTGATTAAGCAATACAGCAAAAATGGTTCTTACAGAGTGCATCAAACATGATTTAGACCTTGTTTGTGAAAAACTATTTATTTCTGTATTTCATGATTTCAACTTGCTGAAAAGTGTCAACAATGTTCCTTTCATCGAGCTTAAACAGTACAGCAAAATGGTACTTACAGAGTGACTCAAACATGACTTAGACCTTGTTTTTGAAAAACTCTTTATTTCTGTATTTCATGATTGCAACTTGCTGAAAAGTGTTAACAGGGTTCCTTTCATTGAGTTTAAACAGTAGAGCAAAATGGTACTTACATAGTGACCTTGTTTTTGAGAAACTGTTTATTTCTTTATTACATCATTGCAACTTGCTGAAAAGTGTCAACAGTGTTCTTATCATCCTGATTAAGCAGTTCAACAAACATGGTACTTACAGAGTGACCTTGTTTTTGAGAAACTGTTTATTTCTGTATTACATGATTGCAACTTGCTGAAAAGTGTCAACAGTGTTCCTATCATCCTGATTAAGCAATACAGCAGAAATGGTTCTTACAGAGTGCATCAAACATTATTTAGACCTTGTTTGTGAAAAACTATTTATTTCTGTATTTCATGATTGCAACTTGCTGAAAAGTGTCAACAATGTTCCTTTCATCGAGCTTAAACAGTACAGCAAAATGGTACTCAAACATGACTTAGACCCTTTTTTTGAAAAACTCTTTATTTCTGTATTTCATGATTGCAACTTGCTGAAAAGTGTCAACAGTGTTCCTATCATCCTGATTAAGCAATACAGCAAAAATGGTTCTTACAGAGTGCATCAAACATGATTTAGACCTTGTTTGTGAAAAACTATTTATTTCTGTATTTCATGATTGCAACTTGCTGAAAAGTGTCAACAATGTTCCTTTCATCGAGCTTAAACAGTACAGCAAAATGCTACTCAAACATGACTTAGACCTTGTTTTTGAAAAACTCTTTATTTCTGTATTTCATGATTGCAACTTGCTGAAAAGTGTTAACAGGGTTCCTTTCATCGAGCTTAAACAGTACAGCAAAATGGTACTTACAGAGTGACCTTGTTTTTGAGAAACTGTTTATTTCTGTATTACATGATTGCAACTTGCTGAAAAGTGTCAACAGTGTTCCTATCATCCTGATTAAGCAATACAGCAAAAATGGTTCTTACAGAGTGCATCAAACATGATTTAGACCTTGTTTTTGAAAAACTGTTTATTTCTGTATTTCATGATTTCAACTTGCTGAAAAGTGTTAACAGGGTTCCTTTCATCGAGTTTAAACAAGTACAGCAAAATGGTACTTACAGAGTGACCTTGTTTTTGAGAAACTGTTTATTTCTGTATTACATCATTGCAACTTGCTGAAAAGTGTCAACAGTGTTCTTATCATCCTGATTAAGCAGTTCAACAAACATGGTACTTACAGAGTGACCTTGTTTTTGAGAAACGGTTTATTTCTGTATTACATGATTGCAACTTGCTGAAAAGTGTCAACAGTGTTCCTATCATCCTGATTAAGCAATACAGCAAAAATGGTTCTTACAGAGTGCATCAAACATGATTTAGACCTTGTTTTTGAAAAACTGTTTATTTCTGTATTTCATGATTGCAACTTGCTGAAAAGTGTTAACAGGGTTCGTTTCATCGAGTTTAAACAAGTACAGCAAAATGGTACTTACAGAGTGACCTTGTTTTTGAGAAACTGTTTATTTCTGTATTACGTCATTGCAACTTGCTGAAAAGTGTCAACAGTGTTCCTATCATCCTGATTAAGCAATACAGCAAAAATGGTTCTTACAGAGTGCATCAAACATGATTTAGACCTTGTTTGTGAAAAACTATTTATTTCTGTATTTCATGATTGCAACTTGCTGAAAAGTGTCAACAATGTTCCTTTCATCGAGCTTAAACAGTACAGCAAAATGGTACTTACAGAGTGACTCAAACATGACTTAGACCTTGTTTTTGAAAAACTCTTTATTTCTGTATTTCATGATTGCAACTTGCTGAAAAGTGTCAACAATGTTCCATTCATCGAGCTTAAACAGTACAGCAAAATGGTACTTACAGAGTGACTCAAACATGACTTAGACCTTGTTTTTGAAAAACTCTTTATTTCTGTATTTCATGATTGCAACTTGCTGAAAAGTGTTAACAGGGTTCCTTTCATTGAGTTTAAACAGTACAGCAAAATGGTACTTACATAGTGACCTTGTTTTTGAGAAACTGTTTATTTCTTTATTACATCATTGCAACTTGCTGAAAAGTGTCAACAGTGTTCTTATCATCCTGATTAAGCAGTTCAACAAACATGGTACTTACAGAGTGACCTTGTTTTTGAGAAACTGTTTATTTCTGTATTACATGATTGCAACTTGCTGAAAAGTGTCAACAGTGTTCCTATCATCCTGATTAAGCAATACAGCAGAAATGGTTCTTACAGAGTGCATCAAACATGATTTAGACCTTGTTTTTGAAAAACTGTTTATTTCTGTATTTCATGATTGCAACTTGCTGAAAAATGTTAACAGGGTTCCTTTCATCGAGTTTAAACAAGTACAGCAAAATAGTACTTACATAGTGACCTTGTTTTTGAGAAACTGTTTATTTCTGTATTACATGATTGCAACTTGCTGAAAAGTGTCAACAGTGTTCCTATCATCCTGATTAAGCAATACAGCAAAAATGGTTCTTACAGAGTGCATCAAACATGATTTAGACCTTGTTTGTGAAAAACTATTTATTTCTGTATTTCATGATTGCAACTTGCTGAAAAGTGTCAACAATGTTCCTTTCATCGATCTTAAACAGTACAGCAAAATGGTACTCAAACATGACTTAGACCTTGTTTTTGAAAAACTATTTATTTCTGTATTTCATGATTGCAACTTGCTGAAAAGTGTTAACAGGGTTCCTTTCATCGAGCTTAAACAGTACAGCAAAATGGTACTTACAGAGTGACCTAGTTTTTGAGAAACTGTTTATTTCTTTATTACATCATTGCAACTTGCTGAAAAGTGTCAACAGTGTTCTTATCATCCTGATTAAGCAGTTCAACAAACATGGTACTTACAGAGTGACCTTGTTTTTGAGAAACGGTTTATTTCTGTATTACATGATTGCAACTTGCTGAAAAGTGTCAACAGTGTTCCTATCATCCTGATTAAGCAATACAGCAAAAATGGTTCTTACAGAGTGCATCAAACATGATTTAGACCTTGTTTTTGAAAAACTGTTTATTTCTGTATTTCATGATTGCAACTTGCTGAAAAGTGTTAACAGGGTTCGTTTCATCGAGTTTAAACAAGTACAGCAAAATGGTACTTACAGAGTGACCTTGTTTTTGAGAAACTGTTTATTTCTGTATTACGTCATTGCAACTTGCTGAAAAGTGTCAACAGTGTTCCTATCATCCTGATTAAGCAATACAGCAAAAATGGTTCTTACAGAGTGCATCAAACATGATTTAGACCTTGTTTGTGAAAAACTATTTATTTCTGTATTTCATGATTTCAACTTGCTGAAAAGTGTCAACAATGTTCCTTTCATCGAGCTTAAACAGTACAGCAAAATGGTACTTACAGAGTGACTCAAACATGACTTAGACCTTGTTTTTGAAAAACTCTTTATTTCTGTATTTCATGATTGCAACTTGCTGAAAAGTGTTAACAGGGTTCCTTTCATTGAGTTTAAACAGTAGAGCAAAATGGTACTTACATAGTGACCTTGTTTTTGAGAAACTGTTTATTTCTTTATTACATCATTGCAACTTGCTGAAAAGTGTCAACAGTGTTCTTATCATCCTGATTAAGCAGTTCAACAAACATGGTACTTACAGAGTGACCTTGTTTTTGAGAAACTGTTTATTTCTGTATTACATGATTGCAACTTGCTGAAAAGTGTCAACAGTGTTCCTATCATCCTGATTAAGCAATACAGCAGAAATGGTTCTTACAGAGTGCATCAAACATTATTTAGACCTTGTTTGTGAAAAACTATTTATTTCTGTATTTCATGATTGCAACTTGCTGAAAAGTGTCAACAATGTTCCTTTCATCGAGCTTAAACAGTACAGCAAAATGGTACTCAAACATGACTTAGACCCTTTTTTTGAAAAACTCTTTATTTCTGTATTTCATGATTGCAACTTGCTGAAAAGTGTCAACAGTGTTCCTATCATCCTGATTAAGCAATACAGCAAAAATGGTTCTTACAGAGTGCATCAAACATGATTTAGACCTTGTTTGTGAAAAACTATTTATTTCTGTATTTCATGATTGCAACTTGCTGAAAAGTGTCAACAATGTTCCTTTCATCGAGCTTAAACAGTACAGCAAAATGCTACTCAAACATGACTTAGACCTTGTTTTTGAAAAACTCTTTATTTCTGTATTTCATGATTGCAACTTGCTGAAAAGTGTTAACAGGGTTCCTTTCATCGAGCTTAAACAGTACAGCAAAATGGTACTTACAGAGTGACCTTGTTTTTGAGAAACTGTTTATTTCTGTATTACATGATTGCAACTTGCTGAAAAGTGTCAACAGTGTTCCTATCATCCTGATTAAGCAATACAGCAAAAATGGTTCTTACAGAGTGCATCAAACATGATTTAGACCTTGTTTGTGAAAAACTGTTTATTTCTGTATTTCATGATTTCAACTTGCTGAAAAGTGTTAACAGGGTTCCTTTCATCGAGTTTAAACAAGTACAGCAAAATGGTACTTACAGAGTGACCTTGTTTTTGAGAAACTGTTTATTTCTGTATTACATCATTGCAACTTGCTGAAAAGTGTCAACAGTGTTCTTATCATCCTGATTAAGCAGTTCAACAAACATGGTACTTACAGAGTGACCTTGTTTTTGAGAAACGGTTTATTTCTGTATTACATGATTGCAACTTGCTGAAAAGTGTCAACAGTGTTCCTTTCATCCTGAGCTTAAGCAGTACAGCAAAAATGGTTCTTACAGAGTGCACTCAAACATGACTTAGACCTTGTTTTTGAGAAACTGTTTATTTCTGTATTTCATGATTGCAACTTGCTGAAAAGTGTCAACAGGTGTTCGTTATCATCCTGAGTTTAAGCAAGTTCAGCAAAAATGGTACTTACAGAGTGACCTTGTTTTTGAGAAACTGTTTATTTCTGTATTACGTGATTGCAACTTGCTGAAAAGTGTCAACAGTGTTCCTATCATCCTGATTAAGCAATACAGCAAAAATGGTTCTTACAGAGTGCATCAAACATGATTTAGACCTTGTTTGTGAAAAACTATTTATTTCTGTATTTCATGATTGCAACTTGCTGAAAAGTGTCAACAATGTTCCTTTCATCGAGCTTAAACAGTACAGCAAAATGGTACTTACAGAGTGACTCAAACATGACTTAGACCTTGTTTTTGAAAAACGGTTTATTTCTGTATTTCATGATTGCAACTTGCTGAAAAGTGTCTACAGGGTTCCTTTTCATCGAGCTTAAACAGTACTGCAAAATGGTACTTACAGAGTGACTCAAACCATGACTTAGACCTTGTTTTGAAAAGCTGTTTATTTCTGTATTTCATGATTGCAACTTGCTGAAAAGTGTTAACAGGGTTCCTTTCATCGAGTTTAAACAGTACAGCAAAATGGTACTTACAGAGTGACCTTGTTTTTGAGAAACTGTTTATTTCTGTATTACATGATTGCAACTTGCTGAAAAGTGTCAACAGTGTTCTTATCATCCTGATTAAGCAGTTCAACAAAAATGGTACTTACAGAGTGACCTTGTTTTTGAGAAACTGTTTATTTCTGTATTACATGATTGCAACTTGCTGAAAAGTGTCAACAGTGTTCCTATCATCCTGATTAAGCAGTACAGCAAAAATGGTACTTACAGAGTGCTCAAACATGACTTAGACCTTGTTTGTGAAAAACTGTTTATTTCTGTATTTCATGATTGCAACTTGCTGAAAAGTGTCAACAGTGTTCCTTATCATCCTGAGTTAAGCAGTTCAGCAAAAATGGTACTTACAGAGTGACCTTGTTTTTGAGAAACTGTTTATTTCTGTATTACATGATTGCAACTTGCTGAAAAGTGTCAACAGTGTTCCTATCATCCTGATTAAGCAATACAGCAAAAATGGTTCTTACAGAGTGCATCAAACATGATTTAGACCTTGTTTGTGAAAAACTATTTATTTCTGTATTTCATGATTGCAACTTGCTGAAAAGTGTCAACAATGTTCCTTTCATCGAGCTTAAACAGTACAGCAAAATGGTACTTACAGAGTGACTCAAACATGACTTAGACCTTGTTTTTGAAAAACTGTTTATTTCTGTATTTCATGATTGCAACTTGCTGAAAAGTGTTAACAGGGTTCCTTTCATCGAGTTTAAACAGTACAGCAAAATGGTACTTACAGAGTGACCTTGTTTTTGAGAAACTGTTTATTTCTGTATTTCATCATTGCAACTTGCTGAAAAGTGTCAACAGTGTTCTTATCATCCTGATTAAGCAGTTCAACAAAAATGGTACTTACAGAGTGACCTTGTTTTTGAGAAACTGTTTATTTCTGTATTACATGATTGCAACTTGCTGAAAAGTGTCAACAGTGTTCCTATCATCCTGATTAAGCAATACAGCAAAAATGGTTCTTACAGAGTGCATCAAACATGATTTAGACCTTGTTTGTGAAAAACTATTTATTTCTGTATTTCATGATTGCAACTTGCTGAAAAGTGTCAACAATGTTCCTTTCATCGAGCTTAAACAGTACAGCAAAATGGTACTTACAGAGTGACTCAAACATGACTTAGACCTTGTTTTTGAAAAACTGTTTATTTCTGTATTTCATGATTGCAACTTGCTGAAAAGTGTCAACAGTGTTCTTATCATCCTGATTAAGCAGTTCAACAAAAATGGTACTTACAGAGTGATCAAACATGATTAGACCTTGTTTTGAAAAACTGTTTATTTCTGTATTTCATGATTGCAACTTGCTGAAAAGTGTTAACAGAGTTCCTTTCATCGAGTTTAAACAGTACAGCAAAATGGTACTTACAGAGTGACCTTGTTTTTGAGAAACTGTTTATTTCTGTATTACATCATTGCAACTTGCTGAAAAGTGTCAACAGTGTTCTTATCATCCTGATTAAGCAGTTCAACAAAAATGGTACTTACAGAGTGACCTTGTTTTTGAGAAACTGTTTATTTCTGTATTACATGATTGCAACTTGCTGAAAAGTGTCAACAGTGTTCCTATCATCCTGATTAAGCAATACAGCAAAATGGTACTTACAGAGTGCTCAAACATGACTTAGACCTTGTTTGTGAAAAACTATTTATTTCTGTATTTCATGATTGCAACTTGCTGAAAAGTGTCAACAGTGTTCCTTTCATCGAGCTTAAACAGTACAGCAAAATGGTACTTACAGAGTGCTCAAACATGACTTAGACCTTGTTTGTGAAAAACGGTTTATTTCTGTATTTCATGATTGCAACTTGCTGAAAAGTGTCAACAGTGTTCCTTTCATCGAGCTTAAACAGTACAGCAAAATGGTACTTACAGAGTGACTCAAACATGACTTAGACCTTGTTTTTGAGAAAACTGTTTATTTCTGTATTATCATCATTGCAACTTGCTGAAAAGTGTCAACAGTGTTCTTATCATCCTGATTAAGCAGTTCAGCCAAAATGGTACTTACAGAGTGACCTTGTTTTTGAGAAACTGTTTATTTCTGTATTTCATGATTGCAACTTGCTGAAAAGTGTCAACAGAGTTCCTTTCATCGTGTTTAAACAGTACAGCAAAATGGTACTTACAGAGTGACCTTGTTTTTGAGAAACTGTTTATTTCTGTATTACATCATTGCAACTTGCTGAAAAGTGTCAACAGTGTTCTTATCATCCTGATTAAGCAGTTCAACAAAAATGGTACTTACAGAGTGACCTTGTTTTTGAGAAACTGTTTATTTCTGTATTACATCATTGCAACTTGCTGAAAAGTGTCAACAGTGTTCTTATCATCCTGATTAAGCAGTTCAACAAAAATGGTACTTACAGAGTGACTCAAACATGACTTAGACCTTGTTTTTGAAAAACTGTTTATTTCTGTATTTCATGATTGCAACTTGCTGAAAAGTGTCAACAATGTTCCTTTCATCGAGCTTAAACAGTACAGCAAAATGGTACTTACAGAGTGACTCAAACATGACTTAGACCTTGTTTTTGAAAAACGGTTTATTTCTGTATTTCATGATTGCAACTTGCTGAAAAGTGTTAACAGGGTTCCTTTCATCGAGTTTAAACAGTACAGCAAAATGGTACTTACAGAGTGACCTTGTTTTTGAAAAGCTGTTTATTTCTGTATTTCATGATTGCAACTTGCTGAAAAGTGTTAACAGGGTTCCTTTCATCGAGTTTAAACAGTACAGCAAAATGGTACTTACAGAGTGACCTTGTTTTTGAGAAACTGTTTATTTCTGTATTACATGATTGCAACTTGCTGAAAAGTGTCAACAGTGTTCTTATCATCCTGATTAAGCAGTTCAACAAAA
This sequence comes from Salmo salar, assembly GCF_965601325.2. Lineage (NCBI taxonomy): Eukaryota > Metazoa > Chordata > Actinopteri > Salmoniformes > Salmonidae > Salmo > Salmo salar. Next base: position 52,151,883 of record NC_138296.1, on the reverse strand, counting down.
ATGGTACTTACAGAGTGACTCAAACATGACTTAGACCTTGTTTTTGAAAAACTGTTTATTTCTGTATTTCATGATTGCAACTTGCTGAAAAGTGTTAACAGGGTTCCTTTCATCGAGTTTAAACAGTACAGCAAAATGGTACTTACAGAGTGACCTTGTTTTTGAGAAACTGTTTATTTCTGTATTACATGATTGCAACTTGCTGAAAAGTGTCAACAGTGTTCTTATCATCCTGATTAAGCAGTTCAACAAAAATTGTACTTACAGAGTGACTCAAACATGACTTAGACCTTGTTTTTGAAAAACTGTTTATTTCTGTATTTCATGATTGCAACTTGCTGAAAAGTGTTAACAGGGTTCCTTTCATCGAGTTTAAACAGTACAGCAAAATGGTACTTACAGAGTGACCTTGTTTTTGAGAAACTGTTTATTTCTGTATTACATGATTGCAACTTGCTGAAAAGTGTCAACAGTGTTCTTATCATCCTGATTAAGCAGTTCAACAAAAATGTACTTACAGAGTCTCAAACATGAGTGACCTTGTTTTGTGAGAAACTGTTTATTTCTGTATTACATGCATTGCAACTTGCTGAAAAGTGTCAACAGTGTTCCTATCATCCTGATTAAGCAATACAGCAAAAATGGTTCTTACAGAGTGCATCAAACATGACTTAGACCTTGTTTGTGAAAAACTATTTATTTCTGTATTTCATGATTGCAACTTGCTGAAAAGTGTCAACAATGTTCCTTTCATCGAGCTTAAACAGTACAGCAAAATGGTACTTACAGAGTGACTCAAACATGACTTAGACCTTGTTTGTGAAAAACTGTTTATTTCTGTATTACATGATTGCAACTTGCTGAAAAGTGTCAACAGTGTTCCTTATCATCGTGATTAAGCAGTTCAGCAAAAATGGTACTTACAGAGTGACCTTGTTTTTGAGAAACTGTTTATTTCTGTATTACATGATTGCAACTTGCTGAAAAGTGTCAACAGTGTTCCTATCATCCTGATTAAGCAATACAGCAAAAATGGTTCTTACAGAGTGCATCAAACATGATTAGACCTTGTTTGTGAAAAACTATTTATTTCTGTATTTCATGATTGCAACTTGCTGAAAAGTGTCAACAGTGTTCTTATCATCCTGATTAAGCAGTTCAACAAAAATGGTACTTACAGAGTGACCTTGTTTTTGAGAAACTGTTTATTTCTGTATTACATCATTGCAACTTGCTGAAAAGTGTCAACAGTGTTCTTATCATCCTGATTAAGCAGTTCAACAAAAATGGTACTTACAGAGTGACTCAAACATGACTTAGACCTTGTTTTTGAAAAACTGTTTATTTCTGTATTTCATGATTGCAACTTGCTGAAAAGTGTTAACAGGGTTCCTTTCATCGAGTTTAAACAGTACAGCAAAATGGTACTTACAGAGTGACCTTGTTTTTGAGAAACTGTTTATTTCTGTATTTCATCATTGCAACTTGCTGAAAAGTGTCAACAGTGTTCTTATCATCCTGATTAAGCAGTTCAACCAAAATGGTACTTACAGAGTGACCTTGTTTTTGAGAAACTGTTTATTTCTGTATTACATGATTGCAACTTGCTGAAAAGTGTCAACAGTGTTCCTATCATCCTGATTAAGCAATACAGCAAAAATGGTTCTTACAGAGTGCATCAAACATGATTTAGACCTTGTTTGTGAAAAACTATTTATTTCTGTATTTCATGATTGCAACTTGCTGAAAAGTGTCAACAATGTTCCTTTCATCGAGCTTAAACAGTACAGCAAAATGGTACTTACAGTGACTCAAACATGACTTAGACCTTGTTTTTGAAAAACTGTTTATTTCTGTATTTCATGATTGCAACTTGCTGAAAAGTGTCAACAGTGTTCCTATCATCCTGATTAAGCAGTACAGCAAAAATGGTACTTACAGAGTGACCTTGTTTTTGAGAAACTGTTTATTTCTGTATTTCATGATTGCAACTTGCTGAAAAGTGTCAACAGTGTTCCTTTCATCGAGCTTAAACAGTACAGCAAAATGGTACTTACAGTGCTCAAACATGACTTGACCTTGTTTTTGAAAAACTGTTTATTTCTGTATTTCATGATTGCAACTTGCTGAAAAGTGTTAACAGGGTTCCTTTCATCGAGTTTAAACAGTACAGCAAAATGGTACTTACAGAGTGACCTTGTTTTTGAGAAACTGTTTATTTCTGTATTACATGATTGCAACTTGCTGAAAAGTGTCAACAGTGTTCCTATCATCCTGATTAAGCAATACAGCAAAAATGGTTCTTACAGAGTGCATCAAACATGATTTAGACCTTGTTTGTGAAAAACTATTTATTTCTGTATTTCATGATTGCAACTTGCTGAAAAGTGTCAACAATGTTCCTTTCATCGAGCTTAAACAGTACAGCAAAATGGTACTTACAGAGTGACTCAAACATGACTTAGACCTTGTTTTTGAAAAACTGTTTATTTCTGTATTTCATGATTGCAACTTGCTGAAAAGTGTTAACAGGGTTCCTTTCATCGAGTTTAAACAGTACAGCAAAATGGTACTTACAGAGTGACCTTGTTTTTGAGAAACTGTTTATTTCTGTATTTCATCATTGCAACTTGCTGAAAAGTGTCAACAGTGTTCTTATCATCCTGATTAAGCAGTTCAACAAAAATGGTACTTACAGAGTGACCTTGTTTTTGAGAAACTGTTTATTTCTGTATTACATGATTGCAACTTGCTGAAAAGTGTCAACAGTGTTCCTATCATCCTGATTAAGCAATACAGCAAAAATGGTTCTTACAGAGTGCATCAAACATGATTTAGACCTTGTTTTTGAAAAACTGTTTATTTCTGTATTTCATGATTGCAACTTGCTGAAAAGTGTCAACAGTGTTCCTTTCATCGAGCTTAAACAGTACAGCAAAATGGTACTTACAGAGTGATCAAACTATGACTTTTTGAGAAACTGTTTATTTCTGTATTTCATGATTGCAACTTGCTGAAAAGTGTCAACAGTGTTCCTTTCATCGAGCTTAAACAGTACAGCAAAATGGTACTTACAGAGTCTCAAACATGACTTAGACCTTGTTTGTGAAAAACTGTTTATTTCTGTATTTCATGATTGCAACTTGCTGAAAAGTGTTAACAGGGTTCCTTTCATCGAGTTTAAACAGTACAGCAAAATGGTACTTACAGAGTGACCTTGTTTTTGAGAAACTGTTTATTTCTGTATTACATCATTGCAACTTGCTGAAAAGTGTCAACAGTGTTCTTATCATCCTGATTAAGCAGTTCAACAAAAATGGTACTTACAGAGTGACCTTGTTTTTGAGAAACTGTTTATTTCTGTATTACATGATTGCAACTTGCTGAAAAGTGTCAACAGTGTTCCTATCATCCTGATTAAGCAATACAGCAAAAATGGTTCTTACAGAGTGCATCAAACATGATTTAGACCTTGTTTGTGAAAAACTATTTATTTCTGTATTTCATGATTGCAACTTGCTGAAAAGTGTCAACAATGTTCCTTTCATCGAGCTTAAACAGTACAGCAAAATGGTACTTACAGAGTGACTCAAACATGACTTAGACCTTGTTTTTGAAAAACTGTTTATTTCTGTATTTCATGATTGCAACTTGCTGAAAAGTGTTAACAGGGTTCCTTTCATCGAGTTTAAACAGTACAGCAAAATGGTACTTACAGAGTGACCTTGTTTTTGAGAAACTGTTTATTTCTGTATTTCATGATTGCAACTTGCTGAAAAGTGTTAACAGGGTTCCTTTCATCGAGTTTAAACAGTACAGCAAAATGGTACTTACAGAGTGACCTTGTTTTTGAGAAACTGTTTATTTCTGTATTACATCATTGCAACTTGCTGAAAAGTGTCAACAGTGTTCTTATCATCCTGATTAAGCAGTTCAACAAAAATGGTACTTACAGAGTGACCTTGTTTTTGAGAAACTGTTTATTTCTGTATTACATGATTGCAACTTGCTGAAAAGTGTCAACAGTGTTCCTATCATCCTGATTAAGCAGTACAGCAAAAATGGTTCTTACAGAGTGCATCAAACATGATGACCTTGTTTTGAAAAACTGTTTATTTCTGTATTTCATGATTGCAACTTGCTGAAAAGTGTCAACAGTGTTCCTTTCATCGAGATTAAACAAGTACAGCAAAATGGTACTTACAGAGTGCTCAAACATGACTTAGACCTTGTTTTTGAAAAACTGTTTATTTCTGTATTTCATGATTGCAACTTGCTGAAAAGTGTCAACAATGTTCCTTTCATCGAGCTTAAACAGTACAGCAAAATGGTACTTACAGAGTGACTCAAACATGACTTAGACCTTGTTTTTGAAAAACTGTTTATTTCTGTATTTCATGATTGCAACTTGCTGAAAAGTGTTAACAGGGTTCCTTTCATCGAGTTTAAACAGTACAGCAAAATGGTACTTACAGAGTGACCTTGTTTTTGAGAAACTGTTTATTTCTGTATTACATCATTGCAACTTGCTGAAAAGTGTCAACAGTGTTCTTATCATCCTGATTAAGCAGTTCAACAAAAATGGTACTTACAGAGTGACCTTGTTTTTGAGAAACTGTTTATTTCTGTATTACATGATTGCAACTTGCTGAAAAGTGTCAACAGTGTTCCTATCATCCTGATTAAGCAATACAGCAAAAATGGTTCTTACAGAGTGCATCAAACATGATTTAGACCTTGTTTGTGAAAAACTATTTATTTCTGTATTTCATGATTGCAACTTGCTGAAAAGTGTCAACAATGTTCCTTTCATCGAGCTTAAACAGTACAGCAAAATGGTACTTACAGAGTGACTCAAACATGACTTAGACCTTGTTTTTGAAAAACTGTTTATTTCTGTATTTCATGATTGCAACTTGCTGAAAAGTGTTAACAGGGTTCCTTTCATCGAGTTTAAACAGTACAGCAAAATGGTACTTACAGAGTGACCTTGTTTTTGAGAAACTGTTTATTTCTGTATTACATCATTGCAACTTGCTGAAAAGTGTCAACAGTGTTCTTATCATCCTGATTAAGCAGTTCAACAAAAATGGTACTTACAGAGTGACCTTGTTTTTGAGAAACTGTTTATTTCTGTATTACATGATTGCAACTTGCTGAAAAGTGTCAACAGTGTTCCTATCATCCTGATTAAGCAATACAGCAAAAATGGTTCTTACAGAGTGCATCAAACATGATTTAGACCTTGTTTGTGAAAAACTATTTATTTCTGTATTTCATGATTGCAACTTGCTGAAAAGTGTCAACAATGTTCCTTTCATCGAGCTTAAACAGTACAGCAAAATGGTACTTACAGAGTGACTCAAACATGACTTAGACCTTGTTTTTGAAAAACTGTTTATTTCTGTATTTCATGATTGCAACTTGCTGAAAAGTGTTAACAGGGTTCCTTTCATCGAGTTTAAACAGTACAGCAAAATGGTACTTACAGAGTGACCTTGTTTTTGAGAAACTGTTTATTTCTGTATTACATCATTGCAACTTGCTGAAAAGTGTCAACAGTGTTCTTATCATCCTGATTAAGCAGTTCAACAAAAATGGTACTTACAGAGTGACCTTGTTTTTGAGAAACTGTTTATTTCTGTATTACATGATTGCAACTTGCTGAAAAGTGTCAACAGTGTTCCTATCATCCTGATTAAGCAATACAGCAAAAATGGTTCTTACAGAGTGCATCAAACATGATTAGACCTTGTTTGTGAAAAACTATTTATTTCTGTATTTCATGATTGCAACTTGCTGAAAAGTGTCAACAATGTTCCTTTCATCGAGCTTAAACAGTACAGCAAAATGGTACTTACAGAGTGACTCAAACATGACTTAGACCTTGTTTTTGAAAAACTGTTTATTTCTGTATTTCATGATTGCAACTTGCTGAAAAGTGTTAACAGGGTTCCTTTCATCGAGTTTAAACAGTACAGCAAAATGGTACTTACAGAGTGACCTTGTTTTTGAGAAACTGTTTATTTCTGTATTACATCATTGCAACTTGCTGAAAAGTGTCAACAGTGTTCTTATCATCCTGATTAAGCAGTTCAACAAAAATGGTACTTACAGAGTGACCTTGTTTTTGAGAAACTGTTTATTTCTGTATTACATGATTGCAACTTGCTGAAAAGTGTCAACAGTGTTCCTATCATCCTGATTAAGCAATACAGCAAAAATGGTTCTTACAGAGTGCATCAAACATGATTTAGACCTTGTTTGTGAAAAACTATTTATTTCTGTATTTCATGATTGCAACTTGCTGAAAAGTGTCAACAATGTTCCTTTCATCGAGCTTAAACAGTACAGCAAAATGGTACTTACAGAGTGACTCAAACATGACTTAGACCTTGTTTTTGAAAAACTGTTTATTTCTGTATTTCATGATTGCAACTTGCTGAAAAGTGTTAACAGGGTTCCTTTCATCGAGTTTAAACAGTACAGCAAAATGGTACTTACAGAGTGACCTTGTTTTTGAGAAACTGTTTATTTCTGTATTACATCATTGCAACTTGCTGAAAAGTGTCAACAGTGTTCTTATCATCCTGATTAAGCAGTTCAACAAAAATGGTACTTACAGAGTGACCTTGTTTTTGAGAAACTGTTTATTTCTGTATTACATGATTGCAACTTGCTGAAAAGTGTCAACAGTGTTCCTATCATCCTGATTAAGCAATACAGCAAAAATGGTTCTTACAGAGTGCATCAAACATGATTTAGACCTTGTTTGTGAAAAACTATTTATTTCTGTATTTCATGATTGCAACTTGCTGAAAAGTGTCAACAATGTTCCTTTCATCGAGCTTAAACAGTACAGCAAAATGGTACTTACAGAGTGACTCAAACATGACTTAGACCTTGTTTTTGAAAAACTGTTTATTTCTGTATTTCATGATTGCAACTTGCTGAAAAGTGTTAACAGGGTTCCTTTCATCGAGTTTAAACAGTACAGCAAAATGGTACTTACAGAGTGACCTTGTTTTTGAGAAACTGTTTATTTCTGTATTTCATCATTGCAACTTGCTGAAAAGTGTCAACAGTGTTCTTATCATCCTGATTAAGCAGTTCAACAAAAATGGTACTTACAGAGTGACCTTGTTTTTGAGAAACTGTTTATTTCTGTATTACATGATTGCAACTTGCTGAAAAGTGTCAACAGTGTTCCTATCATCCTGATTAAGCAATACAGCAAAAATGGTTCTTACAGAGTGCATCAAACATGATTAGACCTTGTTTGTGAAAAACTGTTTATTTCTGTATTTCATGATTGCAACTTGCTGAAAAGTGTCAACAATGTTCCTTTCATCGAGCTTAAACAGTACAGCAAAATGGTTCTTACAGAGTGCTCAAACATGACTTAGACCTTGTTTTTGAAAAACTATTTATTTCTGTATTTCATGATTGCAACTTGCTGAAAAGTGTCAACAGTGTTCCTTTCATCGAGCTTAAACAGTACAGCAAAATGGTACTTACAGTGCTAAACATGATTAGACCTTGTTTTTGAAAAACTGTTTATTTCTGTATTTCATGATTGCAACTTGCTGAAAAGTGTTAACAGGGTTCCTTTCATCGAGTTTAAACAGTACAGCAAAATGGTACTTACAGAGTGACCTTGTTTTTGAGAAACTGTTTATTTCTGTATTACATCATTGCAACTTGCTGAAAAGTGTCAACAGTGTTCTTATCATCCTGATTAAGCAGTTCAACAAAAATGGTACTTACAGAGTGACCTTGTTTTTGAGAAACTGTTTATTTCTGTATTACATGATTGCAACTTGCTGAAAAGTGTCAACAGTGTTCCTATCATCCTGATTAAGCAGTACAGCAAAAATGGTACTTACAGAGTGACCTTGTTTTTGAAAAACTGTTTATTTCTGTATTTCATGATTGCAACTTGCTGAAAAGTGTTAACAGGGTTCCTTTCATCGAGTTTAAACAGTACAGCAAAATGGTACTTACAGAGTGACCTTGTTTTTGAGAAACTGTTTATTTCTGTATTACATCATTGCAACTTGCTGAAAAGTGTCAACAGTGTTCTTATCATCCTGATTAAGCAGTTCAACAAAAATGGTACTTACAGAGTGACCTTGTTTTTGAGAAACTGTTTATTTCTGTATTACATGATTGCAACTTGCTGAAAAGTGTCAACAGTGTTCCTATCATCCTGATTAAGCAATACAGCAAAAATGGTTCTTACAGAGTGCATCAAACATGATTTAGACCTTGTTTGTGAAAAACTGTTTATTTCTGTATTTCATGATTGCAACTTGCTGAAAAGTGTCAACAGTGTTCCTTTCATCGAGTTTAAACAGTACAGCAAAATGGTACTTACAGAGTGACCTTGTTTTTGAGAAACTGTTTATTTCTGTATTACATCATTGCAACTTGCTGAAAAGTGTCAACAGTGTTCCTTATCATCCTGATTAAGCAGTACAGCAAAATGGTACTTACAGAGTGACCTTGTTTTTGAGAAACTGTTTATTTCTGTATTACATGATTGCAACTTGCTGAAAAGTGTCAACAGTGTTCCTATCATCCTGATTAAGCAATACAGCAAAAATGGTTCTTACAGAGTGCATCAAACATGATTTAGACCTTGTTTTTGAAAAACTGTTTATTTCTGTATTTCATGATTGCAACTTGCTGAAAAGTGTTAACAGGGTTCCTTTCATCGAGTTTAAACAGTACAGCAAAATGGTACTTACAGAGTGACCTTGTTTTTGAGAAACTGTTTATTTCTGTATTACATGATTGCAACTTGCTGAAAAGTGTCAACAGTGTTCCTATCATCCTGATTAAGCAATACAGCAAAAATGGTTCTTACAGAGTGCATCAAACATGATTTAGACCTTGTTTGTGAAAAACTATTTATTTCTGTATTTCATGATTGCAACTTGCTGAAAAGTGTCAACAATGTTCCTTTCATCGAGCTTAAACAGTACAGCAAAATGGTACTTACAGAGTGACTCAAACATGACTTAGACCTTGTTTTTGAAAAACTGTTTATTTCTGTATTTCATGATTGCAACTTGCTGAAAAGTGTTAACAGGGTTCCTTTCATCGAGTTTAAACAGTACAGCAAAATGGTACTTACAGAGTGACCTTGTTTTTGAGAAACTGTTTATTTCTGTATTTCATCATTGCAACTTGCTGAAAAGTGTCAACAGTGTTCTTATCATCCTGATTAAGCAGTTCAACAAAATGGTACTTACAGAGTGACCTTGTTTTTGAGAAACTGTTTATTTCTGTATTACATGATTGCAACTTGCTGAAAAGTGTCAACAGTGTTCCTATCATCCTGATTAAGCAATACAGCAAAAATGGTTCTTACAGAGTGCTCAAACATGATTTAGACCTTGTTTTTGAAAAACTGTTTATTTCTGTATTTCATGATTGCAACTTGCTGAAAAGTGTTAACAGGGTTCCTTTCATCGAGTTTAAACAGTACAGCAAAATGGTACTTACAGAGTGACCTTGTTTTTGAGAAACTGTTTATTTCTGTATTACATGATTGCAACTTGCTGAAAAGTGTCAACAGTGTTCCTATCATCCTGATTAAGCAGTACAGCAAAAATGGTTCTTACAGAGTGCATCAAACATGATTTAGACCTTGTTTGTGAAAAACTGTTTATTTCTGTATTTCATGATTGCAACTTGCTGAAAAGTGTCAACAATGTTCCTTTCATCGAGATTAAACAGTACAGCAAAATGGTACTTACAGAGTGACTCAAACATGACTTAGACCTTGTTTTTGAAAAACTGTTTATTTCTGTATTTCATGATTGCAACTTGCTGAAAAGTGTTAACAGGGTTCCTTTCATCTGAGTTTAAACAGTACAGCAAAATGGTACTTACAGAGTGACCTTGTTTTTGAGAAACTGTTTATTTCTGTATTACATCATTGCAACTTGCTGAAAAGTGTCAACAGTGTTCTTATCATCCTGATTAAGCAGTTCAACAAAAATGGTACTTACAGAGTGACCTTGTTTTTGAGAAACTGTTTATTTCTGTATTACATGATTGCAACTTGCTGAAAAGTGTCAACAGTGTTCCTATCATCCTGATTAAGCAATACAGCAGAAATGGTTCTTACAGAGTGCATCAAACATGATTTAGACCTTGTTTTTGAAAAACTGTTTATTTCTGTATTTCATGATTGCAACTTGCTGAAAAGTGTCAACAGTGTTCCTTTCATCGAGTTTAAACAGTACAGCAAAATGGTACTCTAAACATGACTTAGACCTTGTTTTTGAAAAACTGTTTATTTCTGTATTTCATGATTGCAACTTGCTGAAAAGTGTTAACAGGGTTCCTTTCATCGAGTTTAAACAGTACAGCAAAATGGTACTTACAGAGTGACCTTGTTTTTGAGAAACTGTTTATTTCTGTATTACATCATTGCAACTTGCTGAAAAGTGTCAACAGTGTTCTTATCATCCTGATTAAGCAGTTCAACAAAAATGGTACTTACAGAGTGACCTTGTTTTTGAGAAACTGTTTATTTCTGTATTACATGATTGCAACTTGCTGAAAAGTGTCAACAGTGTTCCTATCATCCTGATTAAGCAATACAGCAAAAATGGTTCTTACAGAGTGCATCAAACATGATTTAGACCTTGTTTTTGAAAAACTGTTTATTTCTGTATTTCATGATTGCAACTTGCTGAAAAGTGTCAACAGTGTTCCTTTCATCGAGTTTAAACAGTACAGCAAAATGGTACTTACAGAGTGACCCTTGTTTTTGAAAAACTGTTTATTTCTGTATTTCATGATTGCAACTTGCTGAAAAGTGTTAACAGGGTTCCTTTCATCGAGTTTAAACAGTACAGCAAAATGGTACTTACAGAGTGACCTTGTTTTTGAGAAACTGTTTATTTCTGTATTACATGATTGCAACTTGCTGAAAAGTGTCAACAGTGTTCTTATCATCCTGATTAAGCAGTTCAACAAACATGGTACTTACAGAGTGACCTTGTTTTTGAGAAACTGTTTATTTCTGTATTACATGATTGCAACTTGCTGAAAAGTGTCAACAGTGTTCCTATCATCCTGATTAAGCAATACAGCAAAAATGGTTCTTACAGAGTGCATCAAACATGATTTAGACCTTGTTTGTGAAAAACTCTTTATTTCTGTATTTCATGATTGCAACTTGCTGAAAAGTGTCAACAATGTTCCTTTCATCGAGCTTAAACAGTACAGCAAAATGGTACTTACAGAGTGACTCAAACATGACTTAGACCTTGTTTTTGAAAAACTGTTTATTTCTGTATTTCATGATTGCAACTTGCTGAAAAGTGTTAACAGGGTTCCTTTCATCGAGTTTAAACAGTACAGCAAAATGGTACTTACATAGTGACCTTGTTTTTGAGAAACTGTTTATTTCTGTATTACATCATTGCAACTTGCTGAAAAGTGTCAACAGTGTTCTTATCATCCTGATTAAGCAGTTCAACAAAAATGGTACTTACAGAGTGACCTTGTTTTTGAGAAACTGTTTATTTCTGTATTACATGATTGCAACTTGCTGAAAAGTGTCAACAGTGTTCCTATCATCCTGATTAAGCAATACAGCAGAAATGGTTCTTACAGAGTGCATCAAACATGATTTAGACCTTGTTTTTGAAAAACTGTTTATTTCTGTATTTCATGATTGCAACTTGCTGAAAAGTGTTAACAGGGTTCCTTTCATCGATTTTAAACAAGTACAGCAAAATGGTACTCAAACATGACTTAGACCTTGTTTTTGAAAAACTCTTTATTTCTGTATTTCATGATTGCAACTTGCTGAAAAGTGTCAACAGTGTTCCTATCATCCTGATTAAGCAGTACAGCAAAAATGGTACTTACAGAGTGCTTAAACATGACTTAGACCTTGTTTGTGAAAAACTGTTTATTTCTGTATTTCATGATTGCAACTTGCTGAAAAGTGTTAACAGGGTTCCTTTCATCGAGCTTAAACAGTACAGCAAAATGGTACTTACAGAGTGACCTTGTTTTTGAGAAACTGTTTATTTCTGTATTACATCATTGCAACTTGCTGAAAAGTGTCAACAGTGTTCTTATCATCCTGATTAAGCAGTTCAACAAACATGGTACTTACAGAGTGACCTTGTTTTTGAGAAACTGTTTATTTCTGTATTACATGATTGCAACTTGCTGAAAAGTGTCAACAGTGTTCCTATCATCCTGATTAAGCAATACAGCAAAAATGGTTCTTACAGAGTGCATCAAACATGATTTAGACCTTGTTTTTGAAAAACTGTTTATTTCTGTATTTCATGATTGCAACTTGCTGAAAAGTGTTAACAGGGTTCCTTTCATCGAGTTTAAACAAGTACAGAAATGGTACTTACAGAGTGACCTTGTTTTTGAGAAACTGTTTATTTCTGTATTACATCATTGCAACTTGCTGAAAAGTGTCAACAGTGTTCTTATCATCCTGATTAAGCAGTTCAACAAACATGGTACTTACAGAGTGACCTTGTTTTTGAGAAACTGTTTATTTCTGTATTACATGATTGCAACTTGCTGAAAAGTGTCAACAGTGTTCCTATCATCCTGATTAAGCAATACAGCAGAAATGGTTCTTACAGAGTGCTTCAAACATGATTTAGACCTTGTTTTTGAAAAACTGTTTATTTCTGTATTTCATGATTGCAACTTGCTGAAAAGTGTTAACAGGGTTCCTTTCATCGAGTTTAAACAAGTACAGCAAAATGGTACTTACATAGTGACCTTGTTTTTGAGAAACTGTTTATTTCTGTATTACATGATTGCAACTTGCTGAAAAGTGTCAACAGTGTTCCTATCATCCTGATTAAGCAATACAGCAAAAATGGTTCTTACAGAGTGCATCAAACATGATTTAGACCTTGTTTGTGAAAAACTCTTTATTTCTGTATTTCATGATTGCAACTTGCTGAAAAGTGTCAACAATGTTCCTTTCATCGAGCTTAAACAGTACAGCAAAATGGTACTTACAGAGTGACTCAAACATGACTTAGACCTTGTTTTTGAAAAACTCTTTATTTCTGTATTTCATGATTGCAACTTGCTGAAAAGTGTTAACAGGGTTCCTTTCATTGAGTTTAAACAGTAGAGCAAAATGGTACTTACATAGTGACCTTGTTTTTGAGAAACTGTTTATTTCTTTATTACATCATTGCAACTTGCTGAAAAGTGTCAACAGTGTTCTTATCATCCTGATTAAGCAGTTCAACAAACATGGTACTTACAGAGTGACCTTGTTTTTGAGAAACTGTTTATTTCTGTATTACATGATTGCAACTTGCTGAAAAGTGTCAACAGTGTTCCTATCATCCTGATTAAGCAATAGAGCAGAAATGGTTCTTACAGAGTGCATCAAACATGATTTAGACCTTGTTTTTGAAAAACTGTTTATTTCTGTATTTCATGATTGCAACTTGCTGAAAAGTGTTAACAGGGTTCCTTTCATCGAGTTTAAACAAGTACAGCAAAATGGTACTTACATAGTGACCTTGTTTTTGAGAAACTGTTTATTTCTGTATTACATGATTGCAACTTGCTGAAAAGTGTCAACAGTGTTCCTATCATCCTGATTAACCTGTTGGGTCTAGGGGGCAGCATTTGCACGTCTGGATAAAAAAAATGTACCCGATTTAATCTGGTTACTAATCCTACCCAGTAACTAGAATATGCATATACTTATTATATATGGATAGAAAACACTCTAAAGTTTCCAAAACTGTTTGAATGGTGTCTGTGAGTATAACAGAACTCATTTGGCAGGCAAAACCCTGAGACATTTTCTGACAGGAAGTGGATACCTGATGTGTTGTATTGAGTTTAAACCTATCCCATTGAAAAACACAGGGGTTTAGGAATATTTTGGCACTTCCTATTGCTTCCACTAGATGTCACCAGCCTTTACAAAGTGTTTTGAGTCTTCTGGAGGGAGATCTGACCGAACAAGAGCCATGGAACGGTGATGTCCCATTAGACACCTGGCGCGCTACTTCATGTTGGGTACCCTCGTTCCAATACGTTATAAAAGGCTATGCATTCGTCCACCTTGAATATTATTCATGTTCTGGTTAAAAAAGGCCCTAATGATTTATGCTATACAACGTTTGACATGTTTGAACGAACGGAAATATATTTTTTCCCCTCGTTCATGACGAGAAGTCCGGCTGGCTTACATCATGTGCTAACGAGACGGAGATTTTTGGACATAAATGATGAGCTTTTTTGAACAAAACTACATTCGTTATGGACCTGTGATACCTGGAAGTGACATCTGATGAAGAGAATCAAAGGTAATGGATTATTTACATAGTATTTTCGATTTTAGATCTCCCCAACATGACGTCTAGTCTGTATCGCAACGCGTATTTTTCTGGGCACAGTGCTCAGATTATTGCAAAGTGTGATTTCCCAGTAAGGTTATTTTTAAATCTGGCAAGTTGATTGCGTTCAAAAGATGTAAATCTATAATTCTTTAAATGACAATATAATATTTTACCAATGTTTTCTAATTTTAATTATTTAATTTGTGACGCTGACTTGACTGCCGGTTATTGGAGGGAAACGATTTCCTCAACATCAATGCCATAGTAAAACGCTGTTTTTGTATATAAATATGAACTTGATAGAACTAAAAATGCATGCATTGTCTAACATAATGTCCTAGGAGTGTCATCTCATGGAGATTGTAAAAGGTTAGTGTATCATTTTAGCTGGTTTTATGGTTTTGGTGACCCTGTCTTTGACTTGACAAAACATTACACACAACTCTTGTAAATGTACTGTCCTAACATACTCTAAATTTATGCTTTCGCCGTAAAACCTTTTTGAAATCGTAAAACGTGGTTAGATTAAGGAGATGTTTATCTTTCAAATGGTGTAACATAGTTGTATTTTTGAAAAATTTGAATTTTGACATTTATTTGGATTCAAATTTGCCGCTCTTGAAATGCACCTGCTGTTGATGGAGTGCACCACGGGTGGCACGCTAGCGTCCCACCTAGCCCCAAGAGGTTAAGCAATACAGCAAAAATGGTTCTTACAGAGTGCATCAAACATGATTTAGACCTTGTTTGTGAAAAACTATTTATTTCTGTATTTCATGATTGCAACTTGCTGAAAAGTGTCAACAATGTTCCTTTCATCGAGCTTAAACAGTACAGCAAAATGGTACTCAAACATGACTTAGACCTTGTTTTTGAAAAACTCTTTATTTCTGTATTTCATGATTGCAACTTGCTGAAAAGTGTTAACAGGGTTCCTTTCATCGAGCTTAAACAGTACAGCAAAATGGTACTTACATAGTGACCTTGTTTTTGAGAAACTGTTTATTTCTGTATTACATGATTGCAACTTGCTGAAAAGTGTCAACAGTGTTCCTATCATCCTGATTAAGCAATACAGCAAAAATGGTTCTTACAGAGTGCATCAAACATGATTTAGACCTTGTTTTTGAAAAACTGTTTATTTCTGTATTTCATGATTTCAACTTGCTGAAAAGTGTTAACAGGGTTCCTTTCATCGAGTTTAAACAAGTACAGCAAAATGGTACTTACAGAGTGACCTTGTTTTTGAAAAACTGTTTATTTCTGTATTTCATGATTTCAACTTGCTGAAAAGTGTTAACAGGGTTCCTTTCATCGAGTTTAAACAAGTACAGCAAAATGGTACTTACAGAGTGACCTTGTTTTTGAGAAACTGTTTATTTCTGTATTACATCATTGCAACTTGCTGAAAAGTGTCAACAGTGTTCTTATCATCCTGATTAAGCAGTTCAACAAACATGGTACTTACAGAGTGACCTTGTTTTTGAGAAACGGTTTATTTCTGTATTACATGATTGCAACTTGCTGAAAAGTGTCAACAGTGTTCCTATCATCCTGATTAAGCAATACAGCAAAAATGGTTCTTACAGAGTGCATCAAACATGATTTAGACCTTGTTTGTGAAAAACTCTTTATTTCTGTATTTCATGATTGCAACTTGCTGAAAAGTGTCAACAATGTTCCTTTCATCGAGCTTAAACAGTACAGCAAAATGGTACTTACAGAGTGACTCAAACATGACTTAGACCTTGTTTTTGAAAAACTCTTTATTTCTGTATTTCATGATTGCAACTTGCTGAAAAGTGTTAACAGGGTTCCTTTCATTGAGTTTAAACAGTAGAGCAAAATGGTACTTACATAGTGACCTTGTTTTTGAGAAACTGTTTATTTCTTTATTACATCATTGCAACTTGCTGAAAAGTGTCAACAGTGTTCTTATCATCCTGATTAAGCAGTTCAACAAACATGGTACTTACAGAGTGACCTTGTTTTTGAGAAACTGTTTATTTCTGTATTACATGATTGCAACTTGCTGAAAAGTGTCAACAGTGTTCCTATCATCCTGATTAAGCAATACAGCAGAAATGGTTCTTACAGAGTGCATCAAACATGATTTAGACCTTGTTTTTGAAAAACTGTTTATTTCTGTATTTCATGATTGCAACTTGCTGAAAAGTGTTAACAGGGTTCCTTTCATCGAGTTTAAACAAGTACAGCAAAATGGTACTTACATAGTGACCTTGTTTTTGAGAAACTGTTTATTTCTGTATTACATGATTGCAACTTGCTGAAAAGTGTCAACAGTGTTCCTATCATCCTGATTAAGCAATACAGCAAAAATGGTTCTTACAGAGGCATCAAACATGATTTAGACCTTGTTTGTGAAAAACTATTTATTTCTGTATTTCATGATTGCAACTTGCTGAAAAGTGTCAACAATGTTCCTTTCATCGAGCTTAAACAGTACAGCAAAATGGTACTTACAGAGTGACTCAAACATGACTTAGACCTTGTTTTTGAAAAACTCTTTATTTCTGTATTTCATGATTGCAACTTGCTGAAAAGTGTTAACAGGGTTCCTTTCATTGAGTTTAAACAGTAGAGCAAAATGGTACTTACATAGTGACCTTGTTTTTGAGAAACTGTTTATTTCTTTATTACATCATTGCAACTTGCTGAAAAGTGTCAACAGTGTTCTTATCATCCTGATTAAGCAGTTCAACAAACATGGTACTTACAGAGTGACCTTGTTTTTGAGAAACTGTTTATTTCTGTATTACATGATTGCAACTTGCTGAAAAGTGTCAACAGTGTTCCTATCATCCTGATTAAGCAATACAGCAGAAATGGTTCTTACAGAGTGCATCAAACATGATTTAGACCTTGTTTTTGAAAAACTGTTTATTTCTGTATTTCATGATTGCAACTTGCTGAAAAGTGTTAACAGGGTTCCTTTCATCGATTTTAAACAAGTACAGCAAAATGGTACTCAAACATGACTTAGACCTTGTTTTTGAAAAACTCTTTATTTCTGTATTTCATGATTGCAACTTGCTGAAAAGTGTCAACAGTGTTCCTACCATCCTGATTAAGCAATACAGCAAAAATGGTTCTTACAGAGTGCATTAAACATGATTTAGACCTTGTTTGTGAAAAACTATTTATTTCTGTATTACATGATTGCAACTTGCTGAAAAGTGTCAACAGTGTTCCTATCATCCTGATTAAGCAATACAGCAGAAATGGTTCTTACAGAGTGCATCAAACATGATTTAGACCTTGTTTTTGAAAAACTGTTTATTTCTGTATTTCATGATTGCAACTTGCTGAAAAGTGTTAACAGGGTTCCTTTCATCGAGTTTAAACAAGTACAGCAAAATGGTACTTACATAGTGACCTTGTTTTTGAGAAACTGTTTATTTCTGTATTACATGATTGCAACTTGCTGAAAAGTGTCAACAGTGTTCCTATCATCCTGATTAACCTGTTAGGGCTAGGGGGCAGCATTGACACGGCTGGATAAAAAACATACCCGATTTAATCTGGTTACCACTCCTACTCAGTAACTAGAATATGCATATACTTATTACATATGGATAGAAAACACCCTAAATTTTCTAAAACTGTTTGAATGGTGTCTGTGAGTATAACAGAACTCAAATGGCAGGTCAAAACCTGAGAGATTCCTTTACAGGAAGTGGCCTGTCTGACCATTTCTGGAACTTCTTTGCCATCTCTATCATTTACTAAGGATCTCTGCTCTAACGTGACACTTCCCACGTCGTCCATAGGCTCTCATAGCCCGGGAAAAAACAGAATGTCGTCATTCCAGCCCCAGGCTGAAACACATTATCGCCTTTCTCAAGTGGCCCATCAAGAGACACTAGCTTATGCGCGTGACCCCGACCGCCCCCGCCTTTGGGATTTTTTCCTCTGTTTGCCGAAAAGGAGATTCCCTGTCGGAATTTTACCGCTTTTCTACGAGAAAAATGACGTAAAAATTGATTTTAAACAGCGGTTGACATGCTTCGACGTACGGCAATTGAATACTTTGAATTTTATTGTCAGGAATTGCGCCAAGCGCGCGACACTTCTTTACTATTTCGGATAGTGTCTGGAACGCACGAACAAAACGCCGCTATTCGGATATAACGATGGATTATTTTGGACCAAACCAACATTTGTTATTGAAGTAGACGTCCTGGGTGTGCATTCTGACGAAGACAACAAAAGGTAATGACATTTTTATAATAGTAAATATGATTATGGTGAGTGCTAAACTTGCCGGGTGTCTAAATAGCGAGCCCGTGATGCCTGGGCTATATACTTAGAATATTGCAAAATGTGCTTTCACCAAAAAGCTATTTTAAAATCGGACATATCGAGTGCATAGAGGAGGTCTGTATCTATAATTCTTAAAATAATTGTTATGCTTTTTGTGAACGTTTATCGTGAGTAATTTAGTAAAATGTTAGCGAATTCCCCGTAAGTTTGCGGGGGGTATGCTAGTTCTGAACGTCACATGCTAATGTAAAAAGCTGGTTTTTGATATAAATATGAACTTGATTGAACAAAACATGCATGTATTGTATAACATAATGTCCTAGGGTTGTCATCTGATGAAGATCATCAAAGGTGAGTGCTGCATTTAGCTGTCTTCTGGGTTTTGGTGACATTATATGCTGGCTTGAAAAATGGGTGTCTGATTATTTCTGGCTTGGTACTCTGCTGACATAATCTAATGTTTTGCTTTCGTTGTAAAGCCTTTTTGAAATCGGACAGTGTGGTTAGATTAACGAGAGTCTTATCTTTAAATGGCTGTAAAATAGTCATATGTTTGAGAAATTGAAGTAATAGGATTTTGAAGATTTTGAAAATCGCGCCACAGGCTGGCAGTGGATGTTACGTAGGTGGGACGAATTCGTCCCGCCGGTCACATAGAGGTTAAGCAATACAGCAAAAATGGTTCTTACAGAGTGCATCAAACATGATTTAGACCTTGTTTGTGAAAAACTATTTATTTCTGTATTTCATGATTGCAACTTGCTGAAAAGTGTCAACAATGTTCCTTTCATCGAGCTTAAACAGTACAGCAAAATGGTACTCAAACATGACTTAGACCTTGTTTTTGAAAAACTCTTTATTTCTGTATTTCATGATTGCAACTTGCTGAAAAGTGTTAACAGGGTTCCTTTCATCGAGCTTAAACAGTACAGCAAAATGGTACTTACAGAGTGACCTAGTTTTTGAGAAACTGTTTATTTCTTTATTACATCATTGCAACTTGCTGAAAAGTGTCAACAGTGTTCTTATCATCCTGATTAAGCAGTTCAACAAACATGGTACTTACAGAGTGACCTTGTTTTTGAGAAACTGTTTATTTCTGTATTACATGATTGCAACTTGCTGAAAAGTGTCAACAGTGTTCCTATCATCCTGATTAAGCAATACAGCAAAAATGGTTCTTACAGAGTGCATCAAACATGATTTAGACCTTGTTTTTGAAAAACTGTTTATTTCTGTATTTCATGATTTCAACTTGCTGAAAAGTGTTAACAGGGTTCCTTTCATCGAGTTTAAACAAGTACAGCAAAATGGTACTTACAGAGTGACCTTGTTTTTGAGAAACTGTTTATTTCTGTATTACATCATTGCAACTTGCTGAAAAGTGTCAACAGTGTTCTTATCATCCTGATTAAGCAGTTCAACAAACATGGTACTTACAGAGTGACCTTGTTTTTGAGAAACGGTTTATTTCTGTATTACATGATTGCAACTTGCTGAAAAGTGTGAACAGTGTTCCTATCATCCTGATTAAGCAATACAGCAAAAATGGTTCTTACAGAGTGCATCAAACATGATTTAGACCTTGTTTGTGAAAAACTCTTTATTTCTGTATTTCATGATTGCAACTTGCTGAAAAGTGTCAACAATGTTCCTTTCATCGAGCTTAAACAGTACAGCAAAATGGTACTTACAGAGTGACTCAAACATGACTTAGACCTTGTTTTTGAAAAACTCTTTATTTCTGTATTTCATGATTGCAACTTGCTGAAAAGTGTTAACAGGGTTCCTTTCATTGAGTTTAAACAGTAGAGCAAAATGGTACTTACATAGTGACCTTGTTTTTGAGAAACTGTTTATTTCTTTATTACATCATTGCAACTTGCTGAAAAGTGTCAACAGTGTTCTTAACATCCTGATTAAGCAGTTCAACAAACATGGTACTTACAGAGTGACCTTGTTTTTGAGAAACTGTTTATTTCTGTATTACATGATTGCAACTTGCTGAAAAGTGTCAACAGTGTTCCTATCATCCTGATTAAGCAATACAGCAGAAATGGTTCTTACAGAGTGCATCAAACATGATTTAGACCTTGTTTTTGAAAAACTGTTTATTTCTGTATTTCATGATTGCAACTTGCTGAAAAGTGTTAACAGGGTTCCTTTCATCGAGTTTAAACAAGTACAGCAAAATGGTACTTACATAGTGACCTTGTTTTTGAGAAACTGTTTATTTCTGTATTACATGATTGCAACTTGCTGAAAAGTGTCAACAGTGTTCCTATCATCCTGATTAAGCAATACAGCAAAAATGGTTCTTACAGAGGCATCAAACATGATTTAGACCTTGTTTGTGAAAAACTATTTATTTCTGTATTTCATGATTGCAACTTGCTGAAAAGTGTCAACAATGTTCCTTTCATCGAGCTTAAACAGTACAGCAAAATGGTACTTACAGAGTGACTCAAACATGACTTAGACCTTGTTTTTGAAAAACTCTTTATTTCTGTATTTCATGATTGCAACTTGCTGAAAAGTGTTAACAGGGTTCCTTTCATTGAGTTTAAACAGTAGAGCAAAATGGTACTTACATAGTGACCTTGTTTTTGAGAAACTGTTTATTTCTTTATTACATCATTGCAACTTGCTGAAAAGTGTCAACAGTGTTCTTATCATCCTGATTAAGCAGTTCAACAAACATGGTACTTACAGAGTGACCTTGTTTTTGAGAAACTGTTTATTTCTGTATTACATGATTGCAACTTGCTGAAAAGTGTCAACAGTGTTCCTATCATCCTGATTAAGCAATAGAGCAGAAATGGTTCTTACAGAGTGCATCAAACATGATTTAGACCTTGTTTTTGAAAAACTGTTTATTTCTGTATTTCATGATTGCAACTTGCTGAAAAGTGTTAACAGGGTTCCTTTCATCGAGTTTAAACAAGTACAGCAAAATGGTACTTACATAGTGACCTTGTTTTTGAGAAACTGTTTATTTCTGTATTACATGATTGCAACTTGCTGAAAAGTGTCAACAGTGTTCCTATCATCCTGATTAAGCAATACAGCAAAAATGGTTCTTACAGAGTGCATCAAACATGATTTAGACCTTGTTTGTGAAAAACTATTTATTTCTGTATTTCATGATTGCAACTTGCTGAAAAGTGTCAACAATGTTCCTTTCATCGAGCTTAAACAGTACAGCAAAATGGTACTCAAACATGACTTAGACCTTGTTTTTGAAAAACTCTTTATTTCTGTATTTCATGATTGCAACTTGCTGAAAAGTGTTAACAGGGTTCCTTTCATCGAGCTTAAACAGTACAGCAAAATGGTACTTACATAGTGACCTTGTTTTTGAGAAACTGTTTATTTCTGTATTACATGATTGCAACTTGCTGAAAAGTGTCAACAGTGTTCCTATCATCCTGATTAAGCAATACAGCAAAAATGGTTCTTACAGAGTGCATCAAACATGATTTAGACCTTGTTTTTGAAAAACTGTTTATTTCTGTATTTCATGATTTCAACTTGCTGAAAAGTGTTAACAGGGTTCCTTTCATCGAGTTTAAACAAGTACAGCAAAATGGTACTTACAGAGTGACCTTGTTTTTGAAAAACTGTTTATTTCTGTATTTCATGATTTCAACTTGCTGAAAAGTGTTAACAGGGTTCCTTTCATCGAGTTTAAACAAGTACAGCAAAATGGTACTTACAGAGTGACCTTGTTTTTGAGAAACTGTTTATTTCTGTATTACATCATTGCAACTTGCTGAAAAGTGTCAACAGTGTTCTTATCATCCTGATTAAGCAGTTCAACAAACATGGTACTTACAGAGTGACCTTGTTTTTGAGAAACGGTTTATTTCTGTATTACATGATTGCAACTTGCTGAAAAGTGTCAACAGTGTTCCTATCATCCTGATTAAGCAATACAGCAAAAATGGTTCTTACAGAGTGCATCAAACATGATTTAGACCTTGTTTGTGAAAAACTCTTTATTTCTGTATTTCATGATTGCAACTTGCTGAAAAGTGTCAACAATGTTCCTTTCATCGAGCTTAAACAGTACAGCAAAATGGTACTTACAGAGTGACTCAAACATGACTTAGACCTTGTTTTTGAAAAACTCTTTATTTCTGTATTTCATGATTGCAACTTGCTGAAAAGTGTTAACAGGGTTCCTTTCATCGAGTTTAAACAAGTACAGCAAAATGGTACTTACATAGTGACCTTGTTTTTGAGAAACTGTTTATTTCTGTATTACATGATTGCAACTTGCTGAAAAGTGTCAACAGTGTTCCTATCATCCTGATTAAGCAATACAGCAAAAATGGTTCTTACAGAGGCATCAAACATGATTTAGACCTTGTTTGTGAAAAACTATTTATTTCTGTATTTCATGATTGCAACTTGCTGAAAAGTGTCAACAATGTTCCTTTCATCGAGCTTAAACAGTACAGCAAAATGGTACTTACAGAGTGACTCAAACATGACTTAGACCTTGTTTTTGAAAAACTCTTTATTTCTGTATTTCATGATTGCAACTTGCTGAAAAGTGTTAACAGGGTTCCTTTCATTGAGTTTAAACAGTAGAGCAAAATGGTACTTACATAGTGACCTTGTTTTTGAGAAACTGTTTATTTCTTTATTACATCATTGCAACTTGCTGAAAAGTGTCAACAGTGTTCTTATCATCCTGATTAAGCAGTTCAACAAACATGGTACTTACAGAGTGACCTTGTTTTTGAGAAACTGTTTATTTCTGTATTACATGATTGCAACTTGCTGAAAAGTGTCAACAGTGTTCCTATCATCCTGATTAAGCAATACAGCAGAAATGGTTCTTACAGAGTGCATCAAACATGATTTAGACCTTGTTTTTGAAAAACTGTTTATTTCTGTATTTCATGATTGCAACTTGCTGAAAAGTGTTAACAGGGTTCCTTTCATCGATTTTAAACAAGTACAGCAAAATGGTACTCAAACATGACTTAGACCTTGTTTTTGAAAAACTCTTTATTTCTGTATTTCATGATTGCAACTTGCTGAAAAGTGTCAACAGTGTTCCTATCATCCTGATTAAGCAATACAGCAGAAATGGTTCTTACAGAGTGCATCAAACATGATTTAGACCTTGTTTTTGAAAAACTGTTTATTTCTGTATTTCATGATTGCAACTTGCTGAAAAGTGTTAACAGGGTTCCTTTCATCGAGTTTAAACAAGTACAGCAAAATGGTACTTACATAGTGACCTTGTTTTTGAGAAACTGTTTATTTCTGTATTACATGATTGCAACTTGCTGAAAAGTGTCAACAGTGTTCCTATCATCCTGATTAAGCAATACAGCAAAAATGGTTCTTACAGAGTGCATCAAACATGATTTAGACCTTGTTTGTGAAAAACTATTTATTTCTGTATTTCATGATTGCAACTTGCTGAAAAGTGTCAACAATGTTCCTTTCATCGAGCTTAAACAGTACAGCAAAATGGTACTCAAACATGACTTAGACCTTGTTTTTGAAAAACTCTTTATTTCTGTATTTCATGATTGCAACTTGCTGAAAAGTGTTAACAGGGTTCCTTTCATCGAGCTTAAACAGTACAGCAAAATGGTACTTACAGAGTGACCTAGTTTTTGAGAAACTGTTTATTTCTTTATTACATCATTGCAACTTGCTGAAAAGTGTCAACAGTGTTCTTATCATCCTGATTAAGCAGTTCAACAAACATGGTACTTACAGAGTGACCTTGTTTTTGAGAAACTGTTTATTTCTGTATTACATGATTGCAACTTGCTGAAAAGTGTCAACAGTGTTCCTATCATCCTGATTAAGCAATACAGCAAAAATGGTTCTTACAGAGTGCATCAAACATGATTTAGACCTTGTTTTTGAAAAACTGTTTATTTCTGTATTTCATGATTTCAACTTGCTGAAAAGTGTTAACAGGGTTCCTTTCATCGAGTTTAAACAAGTACAGCAAAATGGTACTTACAGAGTGACCTTGTTTTTGAGAAACTGTTTATTTCTGTATTACATCATTGCAACTTGCTGAAAAGTGTCAACAGTGTTCTTATCATCCTGATTAAGCAGTTCAACAAACATGGTACTTACAGAGTGACCTTGTTTTTGAGAAACGGTTTATTTCTGTATTACATGATTGCAACTTGCTGAAAAGTGTCAACAGTGTTCCTATCATCCTGATTAAGCAATACAGCAAAAATGGTTCTTACAGAGTGCATCAAACATGATTTAGACCTTGTTTGTGAAAAACTCTTTATTTCTGTATTTCATGATTGCAACTTGCTGAAAAGTGTCAACAATGTTCCTTTCATCGAGCTTAAACAGTACAGCAAAATGGTACTTACAGAGTGACTCAAACATGACTTAGACCTTGTTTTTGAAAAACTATTTATTTCTGTATTTCATGATTGCAACTTGCTGAAAAGTGTTAACAGGGTTCCTTTCATTGAGTTTAAACAGTAGAGCAAAATGGTACTTACATAGTGACCTTGTTTTTGAGAAACGGTTTATTTCTTTATTACATCATTGCAACTTGCTGAAAAGTGTCAACAGTGTTCTTAACATCCTGATTAAGCAGTTCAACAAACATGGTACTTACAGAGTGACCTTGTTTTTGAGAAACTGTTTATTTCTGTATTACATGATTGCAACTTGCTGAAAAGTGTCAACAGTGTTCCTATCATCCTGATTAAGCAATACAGCAGAAATGGTTCTTACAGAGTGCATCAAACATGATTTAGACCTTGTTTTTGAAAAACTGTTTATTTCTGTATTTCATGATTGCAACTTGCTGAAAAGTGTTAACAGGGTTCCTTTCATCGAGTTTAAACAAGTACAGCAAAATGGTACTTACATAGTGACCTTGTTTTTGAGAAACTGTTTATTTCTGTATTACATGATTGCAACTTGCTGAAAAGTGTCAACAGTGTTCCTATCATCCTGATTAAGCAATACAGCAAAAATGGTTCTTACAGAGGCATCAAACATGATTTAGACCTTGTTTGTGAAAAACTATTTATTTCTGTATTTCATGATTGCAACTTGCTGAAAAGTGTCAACAATGTTCCTTTCATCGAGCTTAAACAGTACAGCAAAATGGTACTTACAGAGTGACTCAAACATGACTTAGACCTTGTTTTTGAAAAACTCTTTATTTCTGTATTTCATGATTGCAACTTGCTGAAAAGTGTTAACAGGGTTCCTTTCATTGAGTTTAAACAGTAGAGCAAAATGGTACTTACATAGTGACCTTGTTTTTGAGAAACTGTTTATTTCTTTATTACATCATTGCAACTTGCTGAAAAGTGTCAACAGTGTTCTTATCATCCTGATTAAGCAGTTCAACAAACATGGTACTTACAGAGTGACCTTGTTTTTGAGAAACTGTTTATTTCTGTATTACATGATTGCAACTTGCTGAAAAGTGTCAACAGTGTTCCTATCATCCTGATTAAGCAATACAGCAGAAATGGTTCTTACAGAGTGCATCAAACATGATTTAGACCTTGTTTTTGAAAAACTGTTTATTTCTGTATTTCATGATTGCAACTTGCTGAAAAGTGTTAACAGGGTTCCTTTCATCGATTTTAAACAAGTACAGCAAAATGGTACTCAAACATGACTTAGACCTTGTTTTTGAAAAACTCTTTATTTCTGTATTTCATGATTGCAACTTGCTGAAAAGTGTCAACAGTGTTCCTATCATCCTGATTAAGCAATACAGCAAAAATGGTTCTTACAGAGTGCATTAAACATGATTTAGACCTTGTTTGTGAAAAACTATTTATTTCTGTATTTCATGATTGCAACTTGCTGAAAAGTGTTAACAGGGTTCCTTTCATCGAGCTTAAACAGTACAGCAAAATGGTACTTACAGAGTGACCTAGTTTTTGAGAAACTGTTTATTTCTTTATTACATCATTGCAACTTGCTGAAAAGTGTCAACAGTGTTCTTATCATCCTGATTAAGCAGTTCAACAAACATGGTACTTACAGAGTGACCTTGTTTTTGAGAAACTGTTTATTTCTGTATTACATGATTGCAACTTGCTGAAAAGTGTCAACAGTGTTCCTATCATCCTGATTAAGCAATACAGCAAAAATGGTTCTTACAGAGTGCATCAAACATGATTTAGACCTTGTTTTTGAAAAACTGTTTATTTCTGTATTTCATGATTGCAACTTGCTGAAAAGTGTTAACAGGGTTCGTTTCATCGAGTTTAAACAAGTACAGCAAAATGGTACTTACAGAGTGACCTTGTTTTTGAGAAACTGTTTATTTCTGTATTACGTCATTGCAACTTGCTGAAAAGTGTCAACAGTGTTCCTATCATCCTGATTAAGCAATACAGCAAAAATGGTTCTTACAGAGTGCATCAAACATGATTTAGACCTTGTTTGTGAAAAACTCTTTATTTCTGTATTTCATGATTGCAACTTGCTGAAAAGTGTCAACAATGTTCCTTTCATCGAGCTTAAACAGTACAGCAAAATGGTACTTACAGAGTGACTCAAACATGACTTAGACCTTGTTTTTGAAAAACTCTTTATTTCTGTATTTCATGATTGCAACTTGCTGAAAAGTGTTAACAGGGTTCCTTTCATTGAGTTTAAACAGTAGAGCAAAATGGTACTTACATAGTGACCTTGTTTTTGAGAAACTGTTTATTTCTTTATTACATCATTGCAACTTGCTGAAAAGTGTCAACAGTGTTCTTATCATCCTGATTAAGCAGTTCAACAAACATGGTACTTACAGAGTGACCTTGTTTTTGAGAAACTGTTTATTTCTGTATTACATGATTGCAACTTGCTGAAAAGTGTCAACAGTGTTCCTATCATCCTGATTAAGCAATACAGCAGAAATGGTTCTTACAGAGTGCATCAAACATGATTTAGACCTTGTTTTTGAAAAACTGTTTATTTCTGTATTTCATGATTGCAACTTGCTGAAAAGTGTTAACCTCTTGGGGCTAGGTGGGACGCTAGCGTGCCACCCGTGGTGCACTCCATCAACAGCAGGTGCATTTCAAGAGCGGCAAATTTGAATCCAAATAAATGTCAAAATTCAAATTTTTCAAAAATACAACTATGTTACACCATTTGAAAGATAAACATCTCCTTAATCTAACCACGTTTTACGATTTCAAAAAGGTTTTACGGCGAAAGCATAAATTTAGAGTATGTTAGGACAGTACATTTACAAGAGTTGTGTGTAATGTTTTGTCAAGTCAAAGACAGGGTCACCAAAACCATAAAACCAGCTAAAATGATACACTAACCTTTTACAATCTCCATCAGATGACACTCCTAGGACATTATGTTAGACAATGCATGCATTTTTAGTTCTATCAAGTTCATATTTATATACAAAAACAGCGTTTTACTATGGCATTGATGTTGAGGAAATCGTTTCCCTCCAATAACCGGCAGTCAAGTCAGCGTCACAAATTAAATAATTAAAATTAGAAAACATTGGTAAAATATTATATTGTCATTTAAAGAATTATAGATTTACATCTTTTGAACGCAATCAACTTGCCAGATTTAAAAATAACCTTACTGGGAAATCACACTTTGCAATAATCTGAGCACTGTGCCCAGAAAAATACGCGTTGCGATACAGACTAGACGTCATGTTGGGGAGATCTAAAATCGAAAATACTATGTAAATAATCCATTACCTTTGATTCTCTTCATCAGATGTCACTTCCAGGTATCACAGGTCCATAACGAATGTAGTTTTGTTCAAAAAAGCTCATCATTTATGTCCAAAAATCTCCGTCTCGTTAGCACATGATGTAAGCCAGCCGGACTTCTCGTCATGAACGAGGGGAAAAAATATATTTCCGTTCGTTCAAACATGTCAAACGTTGTATAGCATAAATCATTAGGGCCTTTTTTAACCAGAACATGAATAATATTCAAGGTGGACGAATGCATAGCCTTTTATAACGTATTGGAACGAGGGTACCCAACATGAAGTAGCGCGCCAGGTGTCTAATGGGACATCACCGTTCCATGGCTCTTGTTCGGTCAGATCTCCCTCCAGAAGACTCAAAACACTTTGTAAAGGCTGGTGACATCTAGTGGAAGCAATAGGAAGTGCCAAAATATTCCTAAACCCCTGTGTTTTTCAATGGGATAGGTTTAAACTCAATACAACACATCAGGTATCCACTTCCTGTCAGAAAATGTCTCAGGGTTTTGCCTGCCAAATGAGTTCTGTTATACTCACAGACACCATTCAAACAGTTTTGGAAACTTTAGAGTGTTTTCTATCCATATATAATAAGTATATGCATATTCTAGTTACTGGGTAGGATTAGTAACCAGATTAAATCGGGTACATTTTTTTTATCCAGACGTGCAAATGCTGCCCCCTAGACCCAACAGGTTAACAGGGTTCCTTTCATCGATTTTAAACAAGTACAGCAAAATGGTACTCAAACATGACTTAGACCTTGTTTTTGAAAAACTCTTTATTTCTGTATTTCATGATTGCAACTTGCTGAAAAGTGTCAACAGTGTTCCTATCATCCTGATTAAGCAATACATCAAAAATGGTTCTTACAGAGTGCATTAAACATGATTTAGACCTTGTTTGTGAAAAACTATTTATTTCTGTATTACATGATTGCAACTTGCTGAAAAGTGTCAACAGTGTTCCTATCATCCTGATTAAGCAATACAGCAGAAATGGTTCTTACAGAGTGCATCAAACATGATTTAGACCTTGTTTTTGAAAAACTGTTTATTTCTGTATTTCATGATTGCAACTTGCTGAAAAGTGTTAACAGGGTTCCTTTCATCGAGTTTAAACAAGTACAGCAAAATGGTACTTACATAGTGACCTTGTTTTTGAGAAACTGTTTATTTCTGTATTACATGATTGCAACTTGCTGAAAAGTGTCAACAGTGTTCCTATCATCCTGATTAAGCAATACAGCAAAAATGGTTCTTACAGAGTGCATCAAACATGATTTAGACCTTGTTTGTGAAAAACTATTTATTTCTGTATTTCATGATTGCAACTTGCTGAAAAGTGTCAACAATGTTCCTTTCATCGAGCTTAAACAGTACAGCAAAATGGTACTCAAACATGACTTAGACCTTGTTTTTGAAAAACTCTTTATTTCTGTATTTCATGATTGCAACTTGCTGAAAAGTGTTAACAGGGTTCCTTTCATCGAGCTTAAACAGTACAGCAAAATGGTACTTACAGAGTGACCTAGTTTTTGAGAAACTGTTTATTTCTTTATTACATCATTGCAACTTGCTGAAAAGTGTCAACAGTGTTCTTATCATCCTGATTAAGCAGTTCAACAAACATGGTACTTACAGCGTGACCTTGTTTTTGAGAAACTGTTTATTTCTGTATTACATGATTGCAACTTGCTGAAAAGTGTCAACAGTGTTCCTATCATCCTGATTAAGCAATACAGCAAAAATGGTTCTTACAGAGTGCATCAAACATGATTTAGACCTTGTTTGTGAAAAACTCTTTATTTCTGTATTTCATGATTGCAACTTGCTGAAAAGTGTCAACAATGTTCCTTTCATCGAGCTTAAACAGTACAGCAAAATGGTACTTACAGAGTGACTCAAACATGACTTAGACCTTGTTTTTGAAAAACTCTTTATTTCTGTATTTCATGATTGCAACTTGCTGAAAAGTGTTAACAGGGTTCCTTTCATTGAGTTTAAACAGTAGAGCAAAATGGTACTTACATAGTGACCTTGTTTTTGAGAAACTGTTTATTTCTTTATTACATCATTGCAACTTGCTGAAAAGTGTCAACAGTGTTCTTATCATCCTGATTAAGCAGTTCAACAAACATGGTACTTACAGAGTGACCTTGTTTTTGAGAAACTGTTTATTTCTGTATTACATGATTGCAACTTGCTGAAAAGTGTCAACAGTGTTCCTATCATCCTGATTAAGCAATACAGCAGAAATGGTTCTTACAGAGTGCATCAAACATGATTTAGACCTTGTTTTTGAAAAACTGTTTATTTCTGTATTTCATGATTGCAACTTGCTGAAAAGTGTTAACAGGGTTCCTTTCATCGAGTTTAAACAAGTACAGCAAAATGGTACTTACATAGTGACCTTGTTTTTGAGAAACTGTTTATTTCTGTATTACATGATTGCAACTTGCTGAAAAGTGTCAACTGTTCCTATCATCCTGATTAAGCAATACAGCAGAAATGGTTCTTACAGAGTGCATCAAACATGATTTAGACCTTGTTTGTGAAAAACTATTTATTTCGGTATTTCATGATTGCAACTTGCTGAAAAGTGTCAACAGTGTTCCTATCATCCTGATTAAGCAATACAGCAAAAATGGTTCTTACAGAGTGCATCAAACAAGATTTAGACCTTGTTTTTGAAAAACTGTTTATTTCTGTATTTCATGATTGCAACTTGCTGAAAAGTGTTAACAGGGTTCCTTTCATCGAGTTTAAACAAGTACAGCAAAATGGTACTTACATAGTGACCTTGTTTTTGAGAAACTGTTTATTTCTTTATTACATCATTGCAACTTGCTGAAAAGTGTCAACAGTGTTCTTATCATCCTGATTAAGCAGTTCAACAAACATGGTACTTACAGAGTGACCTTGTTTTTGAGAAACGGTTTATTTCTGTATTACATGATTGCAACTTGGTGAAAAGTGTCAACAGTGTTCCTATCATCCTGATTAAGCAATACAGCAAAAATGGTTCTTACAGAGTGCATCAAACATGATTTAGACCTTGTTTGTGAAAAACTATTTATTTCTGTATTTCATGATTGCAACTTGCTGAAAAGTGTCAACAATGTTCCTTTCATCGAGCTTAAACAGTACAGCAAAATGGTACTTACAGAGTGACCTAGTTTTTGAGAAACTGTTTATTTCTTTATTACATCATTGCAACTTGCTGAAAAGTGTCAACAGTGTTCTTATCATTCTGATTAAGCAGTTCAACAAATATGGTACTTACAGAGTGACCTTGTTTTTGAGAAACTGTTTATTTCTGTATTACATGATTGCAACTTGCTGAAAAGTGTCAACAGTGTTCCTATCATCCTGATTAAGCAATACAGCAGAAATTGTTCTTACAGAGTGCATCAAACATGATTTAGACCTTGTTTTTGAAAAACTGTTTATTTCTGTATTTCATGATTGCAACTTGCTGAAAAGTGTTAACAGGGTCCTTTCATCGAGTTTAAACAAGTACAGCAAAATGGTACTTACATAGTGACCTTGTTTTTGAGAAACTGTTTATTTCTGTATTACATGATTGCAACTTGCTGAAAAGTGTCAACAGTGTTCCTATCATCCTGATTAAGCAATACATCAAAAATGGTTCTTACAGAGTGCATTAAACATGATTTAGACCTTGTTTGTGAAAAACTATTTATTTCTGTATTACATGATTGCAACTTGCTGAAAAGTGTCAACAGTGTTCCTATCATCCTGATTAAGCAATACAGCAGAAATGGTTCTTACAGAGTGCATCAAACATGATTTAGACCTTGTTTTTGAAAAACTGTTTATTTCTGTATTTCATGATTGCAACTTGCTGAAAAGTGTTAACAGGGTTCCTTTCATCGAGTTTAAACAAGTACAGCAAAATGGTACTTACATAGTGACCTTGTTTTTGAGAAACTGTTTATTTCTGTATTACATGATTGCAACTTGCTGAAAAGTGTCAACAGTGTTCCTATCATCCTGATTAAGCAATACAGCAAAAATGGTTCTTACAGAGTGCATCAAACATGATTTAGACCTTGTTTGTGAAAAACTATTTATTTCTGTATTTCATGATTGCAACTTGCTGAAAAGTGTCAACAATGTTCCTTTCATCGAGCTTAAACAGTACAGCAAAATGGTACTCAAACATGACTTAGACCTTGTTTTTGAAAAACTCTTTATTTCTGTATTTCATGATTGCAACTTGCTGAAAAGTGTTAACAGTTCCTTTCATTGAGTTTAAACAGTACAGCAAAATGGTACTTACAGAGTGACCTTGTTTTTGAGAAACTGTTTATTTCTGTATTACATCATTGCAACTTGCTGAAAAGTGTCAACAGTGTTCTTATCATCCTGATTAAGCAGTTCAACAAACATGGTACTTACAGAGTGACCTTGTTTTTGAGAAACGGTTTATTTCTGTATTACATGATTGCAACTTGCTGAAAAGTGTCAACAGTGTTCCTATCATCCTGATTAAGCAATACAGCAAAAATGGTTCTTACAGAGTGCATCAAACATGATTTAGACCTTGTTTGTGAAAAACTCTTTATTTCTGTATTTCATGATTGCAACTTGCTGAAAAGTGTCAACAATGTTCCTTTCATCGAGCTTAAACAGTACAGCAAAATGGTACTTACAGAGTGACTCAAACATGACTTAGACCTTGTTTTTGAAAAACTCTTTATTTCTGTATTTCATGATTGCAACTTGCTGAAAAGTGTTAACAGGGTTCCTTTCATTGAGTTTAAACAGTAGAGCAAAATGGTACTTACAGAGTGACTCAAACATGACTTAGACCTTGTTTTTGAAAAACTCTTTATTTCTGTTTTTCATGATTTCAACTTGCTGAAAAGTGTTAACAGGGTTCCTTTCATCGAGTTTAAACAAGTACAGCAAAATGGTACTTACAGAGTGACCTTGTTTTTGAGAAACTGTTTATTTCTGTATTACATCATTGCAACTTGCTGAAAAGTGTCAACAGTGTTCTTATCATCCTGATTAAGCAGTTCAACAAACATGGTACTTACAGAGTGACCTTGTTTTTGAGAAACGGTTTATTTCTGTATTACATGATTGCAACTTGCTGAAAAGTGTCAACAGTGTTCCTATCATCCTGATTAAGCAATACAGAAAAAATGGTTCTTACAGAGTGCATCAAACATGATTTAGACCTTGTTTTTGAAAAACTGTTTATTTCTGTATTTCATGATTGCAACTTAATGAAAAGTGTTAACAGGGTTCGTTTCATCGAGTTTAAACAAGTACAGCAAAATGGTACTTACAGAGTGACCTTGTTTTTGAGAAACTGTTTATTTCTGTATTACGTCATTGCAACTTGCTGAAAAGTGTCAACAGTGTTCCTATCATCCTGATTAACCTCTATGGGACCGGCGGGACGAATTCGTCCCACCTACGTAACATCCACTGCCAGCCTGTGGCGCGATTTTCAAAATCTTCAAAATCCTATTACTTCAATTTCTCAAACATATGACTATTTTACAGCCATTTAAAGATAAGACTCTCGTTAATCTAACCACACTGTCCGATTTCAAAAAGGCTTTACAACGAAAGCAAAACATTAGATTATGTCAGCAGAGTACCAAGCCAGAAATAATCAGACACCCATTTTTCAAGCCAGCATATAATGTCACCAAAACCCAGAAGACAGCTAAATGCAGCACTCACCTTTGATGATCTTCATCAGATGACAACCCTAGGACATTATGTTATACAATACATGCATGTTTTGTTCAATCAAGTTCATATTTATATCAAAAACCAGTTTTTTACATTAGCATGTGACGTTCAGAACTAGCATACCCCCCGCAAACTTACGGGGAATTCGCTAACATTTTACTAAATTACTCACGATAAACGTTCACAAAAAGCATAACAATTATTTTAGGAATTATAGATACAGACCTCCTCTATGCACTCGATATGTCCGATTTTAAAATAGCTTTTTGGTGAAAGCACATTTTGCAATATTCTAAGTATATAGCCCAGGCATCACGGGCTCGCTATTTAGACATCCGGCAAGTTTAGCACTCACCATAATCATATTTACTATTATAAAAATGTCATTACCTTTTGTTGTCTTCGTCAGAATGCACACCCAGGACGTCTACTTCAATAACAAATGTTGGTTTGGTCCAAAATAATCCATCGTTATATCCGAATAGCGGCGTTTTGTTCGTGCGTTCCAGACACTATCCGAAATAGTAAAGAAGTGTCGCGCGCTTGGCGCAATTCCTGACAATAAAATTCAAAGTATTCAATTGCCGTACGTCGAAGCATGTCAACCGCTGTTTAAAATCAATTTTTACGTCATTTTTCTCGTAGAAAAGCGGTAAAATTCCGACAGGGAATCTCCTTTTCGGCAAACAGAGGAAAAAATCCCAAAGGCGGGGGCGGTCGGGGTCACGCGCATAAGCTAGTGTCTCTTGATGGGCCACTTGAGAAAGGCGATAATGTGTTTCAGCCTGGGGCTGGAATGACGACATTCTCTTTTTTCCCGGGCTATGAGAGCCTATGGACGACGTGGGAAGTGTCACGTTAGAGCAGAGATCCTTAGTAAATGATAGAGATGGCAAAGAAGTTCCAGAAATGGTCAGACAGGCCACTTCCTGTAAAGGAATCTCTCAGGTTTTGACCTGCCATTTGAGTTCTGTTATACTCACAGACACCATTCAAACAGTTTTAGAAAATTTAGGGTGTTTTCTATCCATATGTAATAAGTATATGCATATTCTAGTTACTGAGTAGGAGTGGTAACCAGATTAAATCGGGTATGTTTTTTATCCAGCCGTGTCAATGCTGCCCCCTAGCCCTAACAGGTTAAGCAATACAGCAAAAATGGTTCTTACAGAGTGCATCAAACATGATTTAGACCTTGTTTGTGAAAAACTCTTTATTTCTGTATTTCATGATTGCAACTTGCTGAAAAGTGTCAACAATGTTCCTTTCATCGAGCTTAAACAGTACAGCAAAATGGTACTTACAGAGTGACTCAAACATGACTTAGACCTTGTTTTTGAAAAACTCTTTATTTCTGTATTTCATGATTGCAACTTGCTGAAAAGTGTTAACAGGGTTCCTTTCATCGAGTTTAAACAAGTACAGCAAAATGGTACTTACAGAGTGACCTTGTTTTTGAAAAACTGTTTATTTCTGTATTTCATGATTTCAACTTGCTGAAAAGTGTTAACAGGGTTCCTTTCATCGAGTTTAAACAAGTACAGCAAAATGGTACTTACAGAGTGACCTTGTTTTTGAGAAACTGTTTATTTCTGTATTACATCATTGCAAATTGCTGAAAAGTGTCAACAGTGTTCTTATCATCCTGATTAAGCAGTTCAACAAACATGGTACTTACAGAGTGACCTTGTTTTTGAGAAACTGTTTATTTCTGTATTACATGATTGCAACTTGCTGAAAAGTGTCAACAGTGTTCCTATCATCCTGATTAAGCAATACAGCAAAAATGGTTCTTACAGAGTGCATCAAACATGATTTAGACCTTGTTTGTGAAAAACTCTTTATTTCTGTATTTCATGATTGCAACTTGCTGAAAAGTGTCAACAATGTTCCTTTCATCGAGCTTAAACAGTACAGCAAAATGGTACTTACAGAGTGACTCAAACATGACTTAGACCTTGTTTTTGAAAAACTCTTTATTTCTGTATTTCATGATTGCAACTTGCTGAAAAGTGTTAACAGGGTTCCTTTCATTGAGTTTAAACAGTAGAGCAAAATGGTACTTACATAGTGACCTTGTTTTTGAGAAACTGTTTATTTCTTTATTACATCATTGCAACTTGCTGAAAAGTGTCAACAGTGTTCTTATCATCCTGATTAAGCAGTTCAACAAACATGGTACTTACAGAGTGACCTTGTTTTTGAGAAACTGTTTATTTCTGTATTACATGATTGCAACTTGCTGAAAAGTGTCAACAGTGTTCCTATCATCCTGATTAAGCAATACAGCAGAAATGGTTCTTACAGAGTGCATCAAACATGATTTAGACCTTGTTTTTGAAAAACTGTTTATTTCTGTATTTCATGATTGCAACTTGCTGAAAAGTGTTAACAGGGTTCCTTTCATCGAGTTTAAACAAGTACAGCAAAATGGTACTTACATAGTGACCTTGTTTTTGAGAAACTGTTTATTTCTGTATTACATGATTGCAACTTGCTGAAAAGTGTCAACTGTTCCTATCATCCTGATTAAGCAATACAGCAGAAATGGTTCTTACAGAGTGCATCAAACATGATTTAGACCTTGTTTGTGAAAAACTATTTATTTCGGTATTTCATGATTGCAACTTGCTGAAAAGTGTCAACAGTGTTCCTATCATCCTGATTAAGCAATACAGCAAAAATGGTTCTTACAGAGTGCATCAAACAAGATTTAGACCTTGTTTTTGAAAAACTGTTTATTTCTGTATTTCATGATTGCAACTTGCTGAAAAGTGTTAACAGGGTTCCTTTCATCGAGTTTAAACAAGTACAGCAAAATGGTACTTACATAGTGACCTTGTTTTTGAGAAACTGTTTATTTCTTTATTACATCATTGCAACTTGCTGAAAAGTGTCAACAGTGTTCTTATCATCCTGATTAAGCAGTTCAACAAACATGGTACTTACAGAGTGACCTTGTTTTTGAGAAACTGTTTATTTCTGTATTACATGATTGCAACTTGCTGAAAAGTGTCAACAGTGTTCCTATCATCCTGATTAAGCAATACAGCAAAAATGGTTCTTACAGAGTGCATCAAACATGATTTAGACCTTGTTTGTGAAAAACTCTTTATTTCTGTATTTCATGATTGCAACTTGCTGAAAAGTGTCAACAATGTTCCTTTCATCGAGCTTAAACAGTACAGCAAAATGGTACTTACAGAGTGACTCAAACATGACTTAGACCTTGTTTTTGAAAAACTCTTTATTTCTGTATTTCATGATTGCAACTTGCTGAAAAGTGTTAACAGGGTTCCTTTCATTGAGTTTAAACAGTAGAGCAAAATGGTACTTACAGAGTGACCTTGTTTTTGAGAAACTGTTTATTTCTTTATTACATCATTGCAACTTGCTGAAAAGTGTCAACAGTGTTCTTATCATCCTGATTAAGCAGTTCAACAAACATGGTACTTACAGAGTGACCTTGTTTTTGAGAAACTGTTTATTTCTGTATTACATGATTGCAACTTGCTGAAAAGTGTCAACAGTGTTCCTATCATCCTGATTAAGCAATACAGCAGAAATGGTTCTTACAGAGTGCATCAAACATGATTTAGACCTTGTTTTTGAAAAACTGTTTATTTCTGTATTTCATGATTGCAACTTGCTGAAAAGTGTTAACAGGGTTCCTTTCATCGAGTTTAAACAAGTACAGCAAAATGGTACTTACATAGTGACCTTGTTTTTGAGAAACTGTTTATTTCTGTATTACATGATTGCAACTTGCTGAAAAGTGTCAACTGTTCCTATCATCCTGATTAAGCAATACAGCAGAAATGGTTCTTACAGAGTGCATCAAACATGATTTAGACCTTGTTTGTGAAAAACTATTTATTTCGGTATTTCATGATTGCAACTTGCTGAAAAGTGTCAACAGTGTTCCTATCATCCTGATTAAGCAATACAGCAAAAATGGTTCTACAGAGTGCATCAAACATGATTTAGACCTTGTTTTTGAAAAACTGTTTATTTCTGTATTTCATGATTGCAACTTGCTGAAAAGTGTTAACAGGGTTCCTTTCATCGAGTTTAAACAAGTACAGCAAAATGGTACTTACATAGTGACCTTGTTTTTGAGAAACTGTTTATTTCTGTATTACATGATTGCAACTTGCTGAAAAGTGTCAACAGTGTTCCTATCATCCTGATTAAGCAATACAGCAAAAATGGTTCTTACAGAGTGCATCAAACATGATTTAGACCTTGTTTGTGAAAAACTATTTATTTCTGTATTTCATGATTGCAACTTGCTGAAAAGTGTCAACAATGTTCCTTTCATCGAGCTTAACCTCTTGGGGCTAGGTGGGACGCTAGCGTGCCACCCGTGGTGCACTCCATCAACAGCAGGTGCATTTCAAGAGCGGCAAATTTGAATCCAAATAAATGTCAAAATTCAAATTTTTCAAAAATACAACTATGTTACACCATTTGAAAGATAAACATCTCCTTAATCTAACCACGTTTTACGATTTCAAAAAGGTTTTACGGCGAAAGCATAAATTTAGAGTATGTTAGGACAGTACATTTACAAGAGTTGTGTGTAATGTTTTGTCAAGTCAAAGACAGGGTCACCAAAACCATAAAACCAGCTAAAATGATACACTAACCTTTTACAATCTCCATCAGATGACACTCCTAGGACATTATGTTAGACAATGCATGCATTTTTAGTTCTATCAAGTTCATATTTATATACAAAAACAGCGTTTTACTATGGCATTGATGTTGAGGAAATCGTTTCCCTCCAATAACCGGCAGTCAAGTCAGCGTCACAAATTAAATAATTAAAATTAGAAAACATTGGTAAAATATTATATTGTCATTTAAAGAATTATAGATTTACATCTTTTGAACGCAATCAACTTGCCAGATTTAAAAATAACCTTACTGGGAAATCACACTTTGCAATAATCTGAGCACTGTGCCCAGAAAAATACGCGTTGCGATACAGACTAGACGTCATGTTGGGGAGATCTAAAATCGAAAATACTATGTAAATAATCCATTACCTTTGATTCTCTTCATCAGATGTCACTTCCAGGTATCACAGGTCCATAACGAATGTAGTTTTGTTCAAAAAAGCTCATCATTTATGTCCAAAAATCTCCGTCTCGTTAGCACATGATGTAAGCCAGCCGGACTTCTCGTCATGAACGAGGGGAAAAAATATATTTCCGTTCGTTCAAACATGTCAAACGTTGTATAGCATAAATCATTAGGGCCTTTTTTAACCAGAACATGAATAATATTCAAGGTGGACGAATGCATAGCCTTTTATAACGTATTGGAACGAGGGTACCCAACATGAAGTAGCGCGCCAGGTGTCTAATGGGACATCACCGTTCCATGGCTCTTGTTCGGTCAGATCTCCCTCCAGAAGACTCAAAACACTTTGTAAAGGCTGGTGACATCTAGTGGAAGCAATAGGAAGTGCCAAAATATTCCTAAACCCCTGTGTTTTTCAATGGGATAGGTTTAAACTCAATACAACACATCAGGTATCCACTTCCTGTCAGAAAATGTCTCAGGGTTTTGCCTGCCAAATGAGTTCTGTTATACTCACAGACACCATTCAAACAGTTTTGGAAACTTTAGAGTGTTTTCTATCCATATATAATAAGTATATGCATATTCTAGTTACTGGGTAGGATTAGTAACCAGATTAAATCGGGTACATTTTTTTTATCCAGACGTGCAAATGCTGCCCCCTAGACCCAACAGGTTAAACAGTACAGCAAAATGGTACTCAAACATGACTTAGACCTTGTTTTTGAAAAACTCTTTATTTCTGTATTTCATGATTGCAACTTGCTGAAAAGTGTTAACAGTTCCTTTCATTGAGTTTAAACAGTACAGCAAAATGGTACTTACAGAGTGACCTTGTTTTTGAGAAACTGTTTATTTCTGTATTACATCATTGCAACTTGCTGAAAAGTGTCAACAGTGTTCTTATCATCCTGATTAAGCAGTTCAACAAACATGGTACTTACAGAGTGACCTTGTTTTTGAGAAACTGTTTATTTCTGTATTACATGATTGCAACTTGCTGAAAAGTGTCAACAGTGTTCCTATCATCCTGATTAAGCAATACAGCAAAAATGGTTCTTACAGAGTGCATCAAACATGATTTAGACCTTGTTTGTGAAAAACTCTTTATTTCTGTATTTCATGATTGCAACTTGCTGAAAAGTGTCAACAATGTTCCTTTCATCGAGCTTAAACAGTACAGCAAAATGGTACTTACAGAGTGACTCAAACATGACTTAGACCTTGTTTTTGAAAAACTCTTTATTTCTGTATTTCATGATTGCAACTTGCTGAAAAGTGTTAACAGGGTTCCTTTCATTGAGTTTAAACAGTAGAGCAAAATGGTACTTACATAGTGACCTTGTTTTTGAGAAACTGTTTATTTCTTTATTACATCATTGCAACTTGCTGAAAAGTGTCAACAGTGTTCTTATCATCCTGATTAAGCAGTTCAACAAACATGGTACTTACAGAGTGACCTTGTTTTTGAGAAACTGTTTATTTCTGTATTACATGATTGCAACTTGCTGAAAAGTGTCAACAGTGTTCCTATCATCCTGATTAAGCAATACAGCAGAAATGGTTCTTACAGAGTGCATCAAACATGATTTAGACCTTGTTTTTGAAAAACTGTTTATTTCTGTATTTCATGATTGCAACTTGCTGAAAAGTGTTAACAGGGTTCCTTTCATCGATTTTAAACAAGTACAGCAAAATGGTACTTACATAGTGACCTTGTTTTTGAGAAACTGTTTATTTCTGTATTACATGATTGCAACTTGCTGAAAAGTGTCAACAGTGTTCCTATCATCCTGATTAAGCAATACAGCAAAAATGGTTCTTACAGAGTGCATCAAACATGATTTAGACCATGTTTGTGAAAAACTCTTTATTTCTGTATTTCATGATTGCAACTTGCTGAAAAGTGTCAACAATGTTCCTTTCATCGAGCTTAAACAGTACAGCAAAATGGTACTGAAACATGACTTAGACCTTGTTTTTGAAAAACTCTTTATTTCTGTATTTCATGATTGCAACTTGCTGAAAAGTGTTAACAGGGTTCCTTTCATCGAGCTTAAACAGTACAGCAAAATGGTACTTACAGAATGACCTAGTCTTTGAGAAACTGTTTATTTCTTTATTACATCATTGCAACTTGCTGAAAAGTGTCAACAGTGTTCTTATCATCCTGATTAAGCAGTTCAACAAACATGGTACTTACAGAGTGACCTTGTTTTTGAGAAACTGTTTATTTCTGTATTACATGATTGCAACTTGCTGAAAAGTGTCAACAGTGTTCCTATCATCCTGATTAAGCAATACAGCAGAAATGGTTCTTACAGAGTGCATCAAACATGATTTAGACCTTGTTTTTGAAAAACTGTTTATTTCTGTATTTCATGATTGCAACTTGCTGAAAAGTGTTAACAGGGTTCCTTTCATCGAGTTTAAACAAGTACAGCAAAATGGTACTTACATAGTGACCTTGTTTTTGAGAAACTGTTTATTTCTGTATTACATGATTGCAACTTGCTGAAAAGTGTCAACAGTGTTCCTATCATCCTGATTAAGCAATACAGCAAAAATGGTTCTTACAGAGTGCATCAAACATGATTTAGACCTTGTTTGTGAAAAACTATTTATTTCTGTATTTCATGATTGCAACTTGCTGAAAAGTGTCAACAATGTTCCTTTCATCGAGCTTAAACAGTACAGCAAAATGGTACTCAAACATGACTTAGACCTTGTTTTTGAAAAACTCTTTATTTCTGTATTTCATGATTGCAACTTGCTGAAAAGTGTTAACAGGGTTCCTTTCATCGAGCTTAAACAGTACAGCAAAATGGTACTTACAGAATGACCTAGTCTTTGAGAAACTGTTTATTTCTTTATTACATCATTGCAACTTGCTGAAAAGTGTCAACAGTGTTCTTATCATCCTGATTAAGCAGTTCAACAAACATGGTACTTACAGAGTGACCTTGTTTTTGAGAAACTGTTTATTTCTGTATTACATGATTGCAACTTGC
The DNA here is from genome assembly GCF_965601325.2 of Salmo salar. NCBI lineage: Eukaryota > Metazoa > Chordata > Actinopteri > Salmoniformes > Salmonidae > Salmo > Salmo salar. The sequence goes on along the minus strand of NC_138296.1, from coordinate 52,109,657 downwards.
TGAAAAGTGTCAACAGTGTTCCTATCATCCTGATTAAGCAATACAGCAGAAATGGTTCTTACAGAGTGCATCAAACATGATTTAGACCTTGTTTTTGAAAAACTGTTTATTTCTGTATTTCATGATTGCAACTTGCTGAAAAGTGTTAACAGGGTTCCTTTCATCGAGTTTAAACAAGTACAGCAAAATGGTACTTACATAGTGACCTTGTTTTTGAGAAACTGTTTATTTCTGTATTACATGATTGCAACTTGCTGAAAAGTGTCAACAGTGTTCCTATCATCCTGATTAAGCAATACAGCAAAAATGGTTCTTACAGAGTGCATCAAACATGATTTAGACCTTGTTTGTGAAAAACTATTTATTTCTGTATTTCATGATTACAACTTGCTGAAAAGTGTCAACAATGTTCCTTTCATCGAGCTTAAACAGTACAGCAAAATGGTACTGAAACATGACTTAGACCTTGTTTTTGAAAAACTCTTTATTTCTGTATTTCATGATTGCAACTTGCTGAAAAGTGTTAACAGGGTTCCTTTCATCGAGCTTAAACAGTACAGCAAAATGGTACTTACAGAATGACCTAGTCTTTGAGAAACTGTTTATTTCTTTATTACATCATTGCAACTTGCTGAAAAGTGTCAACAGTGTTCTTATCATCCTGATTAAGCAGTTCAACAAACATGGTACTTACAGAGTGACCTTGTTTTTGAGAAACTGTTTATTTCTGTATTACATGATTGCAACTTGCTGAAAAGTGTCAACAGTGTTCCTATCATCCTGATTAAGCAATACAGCAGAAATGGTTCTTACAGAGTGCATCAAACATGATTTAGACCTTGTTTTTGAAAAACTGTTTATTTCTGTATTTCATGATTGCAACTTGCTGAAAAGTGTTAACAGGGTTCCTTTCATCGAGTTTAAACAAGTACAGCAAAATGGTACTTACATAGTGACCTTGTTTTTGAGAAACTGTTTATTTCTGTATTACATGATTGCAACTTGCTGAAAAGTGTCAACAGTGTTCCTATCATCCTGATTAAGCAATACAGCAAAAATGGTTCTTACAGAGTGCATCAAACATGATTTAGACCTTGTTTGTGAAAAACTATTTATTTCTGTATTTCATGATTGCAACTTGCTGAAAAGTGTCAACAATGTTCCTTTCATCGAGCTTAAACAGTACAGCAAAATGGTACTCAAACATGACTTAGACCTTGTTTTTGAAAAACTCTTTATTTCTGTATTTCATGATTGCAACTTGCTGAAAAGTGTTAACAGGGTTCCTTTCATCGAGCTTAAACAGTACAGCAAAATGGTACTTACAGAATGACCTAGTCTTTGAGAAACTGTTTATTTCTTTATTACATCATTGCAACTTGCTGAAAAGTGTCAACAGTGTTCTTATCATCCTGATTAAGCAGTTCAACAAACATGGTACTTACAGAGTGACCTTGTTTTTGAGAAACTGTTTATTTCTGTATTACATGATTGCAACTTGCTGAAAAGTGTCAACAGTGTTCCTATCATCCTGATTAAGCAATACAGCAGAAATGGTTCTTACAGAGTGCATCAAACATGATTTAGACCTTGTTTTTGAAAAACTGTTTATTTCTGTATTTCATGATTGCAACTTGCTGAAAAGTGTTAACAGGGTTCCTTTCATCGAGTTTAAACAAGTACAGCAAAATGGTACTTACATAGTGACCTTGTTTTTGAGAAACTGTTTATTTCTGTATTACATGATTGCAACTTGCTGAAAAGTGTCAACAGTGTTCCTATCATCCTGATTAAGCAATACAGCAAAAATGGTTCTTACAGAGTGCATCAAACATGATTTAGACCTTGTTTGTGAAAAACTATTTATTTCTGTATTTCATGATTGCAACTTGCTGAAAAGTGTCAACAATGTTCCTTTCATCGAGCTTAAACAGTACAGCAAAATGGTACTTACAGAGTAACTCAAACATGACTTAGACCTTGTTTTTGAAAAACTCTTTATTTCTGTATTTCATGATTGCAACTTGCTGAAAAGTGTTAACAGGGTTCCTTTCCTTGAGTTTAAACAGTAGAGCAAAATGGTACTTACATAGTGACCTTGTTTTTGAGAAACTGTTTATTTCTCTATTACATCATTGCAACTTGCTGAAAAGTGTCAACAGTGTTCTTATCATCCTGATTAAGCAGTTCAACAAACATGGTACTTACAGAGTGACCTTGTTTTTGAGAAACTGTTTATTTCTGTATTACATGATTGCAACTTGCTGAAAAGTGTCAACAGTGTTCCTATCATCCTGATTAAGCAATACAGCAGAAATGGTTCTTACAGAGTGCATCAAACATGATTTAGACCTTGTTTTTGAAAAACTGTTTATTTCTGTATTTCATGATTGCAACTTGCTGAAAAGTGTTAACAGGGTTCCTTTCATCGATTTTAAACAAGTACAGCAAAATGGTACTTACATAGTGACCTTGTTTTTGAGAAACTGTTTATTTCTGTATTACATGATTGCAACTTGCTGAAAAGTGTCAACAGTGTTCCTATCATCCTGATTAAGCAATACAGCAAAAATGGTTCTTACAGAGTGCATCAAACATGATTTAGACCTTGTTTGTGAAAAACTCTTTATTTCTGTATTTCATGATTGCAACTTGCTGAAAAGTGTCAACAATGTTCCTTTCATCGAGCTTAAACAGTACAGCAAAATGGTACTCAAACATGACTTAGACCTTGTTTTTGAAAAACTCTTTATTTCTGTATTTCATGATTGCAACTTGCTGAAAAGTGTTAACAGGGTTCCTTTCATCGAGCTTAACCTGTTGGGTCTAGGGGGCAGCATTTGCACGTCTGGATAAAAAAAATGTACCCGATTTAATCTGGTTACTAATCCTACCCAGTAACTAGAATATGCATATACTTATTATATATGGATAGAAAACACTCTAAAGTTTCCAAAACTGTTTGAATGGTGTCTGTGAGTATAACAGAACTCATTTGGCAGGCAAAACCCTGAGACATTTTCTGACAGGAAGTGGATACCTGATGTGTTGTATTGAGTTTAAACCTATCCCATTGAAAAACACAGGGGTTTAGGAATATTTTGGCACTTCCTATTGCTTCCACTAGATGTCACCAGCCTTTACAAAGTGTTTTGAGTCTTCTGGAGGGAGATCTGACCGAACAAGAGCCATGGAACGGTGATGTCCCATTAGACACCTGGCGCGCTACTTCATGTTGGGTACCCTCGTTCCAATACGTTATAAAAGGCTATGCATTCGTCCACCTTGAATATTATTCATGTTCTGGTTAAAAAAGGCCCTAATGATTTATGCTATACAACGTTTGACATGTTTGAACGAACGGAAATATATTTTTTCCCCTCGTTCATGACGAGAAGTCCGGCTGGCTTACATCATGTGCTAACGAGACGGAGATTTTTGGACATAAATGATGAGCTTTTTTGAACAAAACTACATTCGTTATGGACCTGTGATACCTGGAAGTGACATCTGATGAAGAGAATCAAAGGTAATGGATTATTTACATAGTATTTTCGATTTTAGATCTCCCCAACATGACGTCTAGTCTGTATCGCAACGCGTATTTTTCTGGGCACAGTGCTCAGATTATTGCAAAGTGTGATTTCCCAGTAAGGTTATTTTTAAATCTGGCAAGTTGATTGCGTTCAAAAGATGTAAATCTATAATTCTTTAAATGACAATATAATATTTTACCAATGTTTTCTAATTTTAATTATTTAATTTGTGACGCTGACTTGACTGCCGGTTATTGGAGGGAAACGATTTCCTCAACATCAATGCCATAGTAAAACGCTGTTTTTGTATATAAATATGAACTTGATAGAACTAAAAATGCATGCATTGTCTAACATAATGTCCTAGGAGTGTCATCTGATGGAGATTGTAAAAGGTTAGTGTATCATTTTAGCTGGTTTTATGGTTTTGGTGACCCTGTCTTTGACTTGACAAAACATTACACACAACTCTTGTAAATGTACTGTCCTAACATACTCTAAATTTATGCTTTCGCCGTAAAACCTTTTTGAAATCGTAAAACGTGGTTAGATTAAGGAGATGTTTATCTTTCAAATGGTGTAACATAGTTGTATTTTTGAAAAATTTGAATTTTGACATTTATTTGGATTCAAATTTGCCGCTCTTGAAATGCACCTGCTGTTGATGGAGTGCACCACGGGTGGCACGCTAGCGTCCCACCTAGCCCCAAGAGGTTAAACAGTACAGCAAAATGGTACTTACAGAGTGACCTAGTCTTTGAGAAACTGTTTATTTCTTTATTACATCATTGCAACTTGCTGAAAAGTGTCAACAGTGTTCTTATCATCCTGATTAAGCAGTTCAACAAACATGGTACTTACAGAGTGACCTTGTTTTTGAGAAACGGTTTATTTCTGTATTACATGATTGCAACTTGCTGAAAAGTGTCAACAGTGTTCCTATCATCCTGATTAAGCAATACAGCAAAAATGGTTCTTACAGAGTGCATCAAACATGATTTAGACCTTGTTTGTGAAAAACTATTTATTTCTGTATTTCATGATTGCAACTTGCTGAAAAGTGTCAACAATGTTCCTTTCATCGAGCTTAAACAGTACAGCAAAATGGTACTTACAGAGTAACTCAAACATGACTTAGACCTTGTTTTTGAAAAACTCTTTATTTCTGTATTTCATGATTGCAACTTGCTGAAAAGTGTTAACAGGGTTCCTTTCCTTGAGTTTAAACAGTAGAGCAAAATGGTACTTACATAGTGACCTTGTTTTTGAGAAACTGTTTATTTCTGTATTACATGATTGCAACTTGCTGAAAAGTGTCAACAGTGTTCCTATCATCCTGATTAAGCAATACAGCAGAAATGGTTCTTACAGAGTGCATCAAACATCATTTAGACCTTGTTTTTGAAAAACTGTTTATTTCTGTATTTCATGATTGCAACTTGCTGAAAAGTGTTAACAGGGTTCCTTTCATCGATTTTAAACAAGTACAGCAAAATGGTACTTACATAGTGACCTTGTTTTTGAGAAACTGTTTATTTCTGTATTACATGATTGCAACTTGCTGAAAAGTGTCAACAGTGTTCCTATCATCCTGATTAAGCAATACAGCAAAAATGGTTCTTACAGAGTGCATCAAACATGATTTAGACCTTGTTTGTGAAAAACTCTTTATTTCTGTATTTCATGATTGCAACTTGCTGAAAAGTGTCAACAATGTTCCTTTCATCGAGCTTAAACAGTACAGCAAAATGGTACTCAAACATGACTTAGACCTTGTTTTTGAAAAACTCTTTATTTCTGTATTTCATGATTGCAACTTGCTGAAAAGTGTTAACAGGGTTCCTTTCATCGAGCTTAAACAGTACAGCAAAATGGTACTTACAGAGTGACCTAGTCTTTGAGAAACTGTTTATTTCTTTATTACATCATTGCAACTTGCTGAAAAGTGTCAACAGTGTTCTTATCATCCTGATTAAGCAGTTCAACAAACATGGTACTTACAGAGTGACCTTGTTTTTGAGAAACTGTTTATTTCTTTATTACATCATTGCAACTTGCTGAAAAGTGTCAACAGTGTTCCTATCATCCTGATTAAGCAATACAGCAGAAATGGTTCTTACAGAGTGCATCAAACATGATTTAGACCTTGTTTTTGAAAAACTGTTTATTTCTGTATTTCATGATTGCAACTTGCTGAAAAGTGTTAACAGGGTTCCTTTCATCGAGTTTAAACAAGTACAGCAAAATGGTACTTACAGAGTGACCTTGTTTTTGAAAAACTGTTTATTTCTGTATTTCATGATTTCAACTTGCTGAAAAGTGTTAACAGGGTTCCTTTCATCGAGTTTAAACAAGTACAGCAAAATGGTACTTACAGAGTGACCTTGTTTTTGAAAAACTGTTTATTTCTGTATTTCATGATTTCAACTTGCTGAAAAGTGTTAACAGGGTTCCTTTCATCGAGTTTAAACAAGTACAGCAAAATGGTACTTACAGAGTGACCTTGTTTTTGAGAAACTGTTTATTTCTGTATTACATCATTGCAACTTGCTGAAAAGTGTCAACAGTGTTCTTATCATCCTGATTAAGCAGTTCAACAAACATGGTACTTACAGAGTGACCTTGTTTTTGAGAAACGGTTTATTTCTGTATTACATGATTGCAACTTGCTGAAAAGTGTCAACAGTGTTCCTATCATCCTGATTAAGCAATACAGAAAAAATGGTTCTTACAGAGTGCATCAAACATGATTTAGACCTTGTTTTTGAAAAACTGTTTATTTCTGTATTTCATGATTGCAACTTAATGAAAAGTGTTAACAGGGTTCGTTTCATCGAGTTTAAACAAGTACAGCAAAATGGTACTTACAGAGTGACCTTGTTTTTGAGAAACTGTTTATTTCTGTATTACGTCATTGCAACTTGCTGAAAAGTGTCAACAGTGTTCCTATCATCCTGATTAAGCAATACAGCAAAAATGGTTCTTACAGAGTGCATCAAACATGATTTAGACCTTGTTTGTGAAAAACTCTTTATTTCTGTATTTCATGATTGCAACTTGCTGAAAAGTGTCAACAATGTTCCTTTCATCGAGCTTAAACAGTACAGCAAAATGGTACTTACAGAGTGACTCAAACATGACTTAGACCTTGTTTTTGAAAAACTCTTTATTTCTGTATTTCATGATTGCAACTTGCTGAAAAGTGTTAACAGGGTTCCTTTCATTGAGTTTAAACAGTAGAGCAAAATGGTACTTACATAGTGACCTTGTTTTTGAGAAACTGTTTATTTCTTTATTACATCATTGCAACTTGCTGAAAAGTGTCAACAGTGTTCTTATCATCCTGATTAAGCAGTTCAACAAACATGGTACTTACAGAGTGACCTTGTTTTTGAGAAACTGTTTATTTCTGTATTACATGATTGCAACTTGCTGAAAAGTGTCAACAGTGTTCCTATCATCCTGATTAAGCAATACAGCAGAAATGGTTCTTACAGAGTGCATCAAACATGATTTAGACCTTGTTTTTGAAAAACTGTTTATTTCTGTATTTCATGATTGCAACTTGCTGAAAAGTGTTAACAGGGTTCCTTTCATCGATTTTAAACAAGTACAGCAAAATGGTACTTACATAGTGACCTTGTTTTTGAGAAACTGTTTATTTCTGTATTACATGATTGCAACTTGCTGAAAAGTGTCAACAGTGTTCCTATCATCCTGATTAAGCAATACAGCAAAAATGGTTCTTACAGAGTGCATCAAACATGATTTAGACCTTGTTTGTGAAAAACTCTTTATTTCTGTATTTCATGATTGCAACTTGCTGAAAAGTGTCAACAATGTTCCTTTCATCGAGCTTAAACAGTACAGCAAAATGGTACTGAAACATGACTTAGACCTTGTTTTTGAAAAACTCTTTATTTCTGTATTTCATGATTGCAACTTGCTGAAAAGTGTTAACAGGGTTCCTTTCATCGAGCTTAAACAGTACAGCAAAATGGTACTTACAGAATGACCTAGTCTTTGAGAAACTGTTTATTTCTTTATTACATCATTGCAACTTGCTGAAAAGTGTCAACAGTGTTCTTATCATCCTGATTAAGCAGTTCAACAAACATGGTACTTACAGAGTGACCTTGTTTTTGAGAAACTGTTTATTTCTGTATTACATGATTGCAACTTGCTGAAAAGTGTCAACAGTGTTCCTATCATCCTGATTAAGCAATACAGCAAAAATGGTTCTTACAGAGTGCATCAAACATGATTTAGACCTTGTTTGTGAAAAACTATTTATTTCTGTATTTCATGATTGCAACTTGCTGAAAAGTGTCAACAATGTTCCTTTCATCGAGCTTAAACAGTACAGCAAAATGGTACTCAAACATGACTTAGACCTTGTTTTTGAAAAACTCTTTATTTCTGTATTTCATGATTGCAACTTGCTGAAAAGTGTTAACAGGGTTCCTTTCATCGAGTTTAAACAAGTACAGCAAAATGGTACTTACATAGTGACCTTGTTTTTGAGAAACTGTTTATTTCTGTATTACATGATTGCAACTTGCTGAAAAGTGTCAACAGTGTTCCTATCATCCTGATTAAGCAATACAGCAAAAATGGTTCTTACAGAGTGCATCAAACATGATTTAGACCTTGTTTGTGAAAAACTATTTATTTCTGTATTTCATGATTGCAACTTGCTGAAAAGTGTCAACAATGTTCCTTTCATCGAGCTTAAACAGTACAGCAAAATGGTACTCAAACATGACTTAGACCTTGTTTTTGAAAAACTCTTTATTTCTGTATTTCATGATTGCAACTTGCTGAAAAGTGTTAACAGGGTTCCTTTCATCGAGCTTAAACAGTACAGCAAAATGGTACTTACAGAATGACCTAGTCTTTGAGAAACTGTTTATTTCTTTATTACATCATTGCAACTTGCTGAAAAGTGTCAACAGTGTTCTTATCATCCTGATTAAGCAGTTCAACAAACATGGTACTTACAGAGTGACCTTGTTTTTGAGAAACTGTTTATTTCTGTATTACATGATTGCAACTTGCTGAAAAGTGTCAACAGTGTTCCTATCATCCTGATTAAGCAATACAGCAGAAATGGTTCTTACAGAGTGCATCAAACATGATTTAGACCTTGTTTTTGAAAAACTGTTTATTTCTGTATTTCATGATTGCAACTTGCTGAAAAGTGTTAACAGGGTTCCTTTCATCGAGTTTAAACAAGTACAGCAAAATGGTACTTACAGAGTGACCTTGTTTTTGAAAAACTGTTTATTTCTGTATTTCATGATTTCAACTTGCTGAAAAGTGTTAACAGGGTTCCTTTCATCGAGTTTAAACAAGTACAGCAAAATGGTACTTACAGAGTGACCTTGTTTTTGAGAAACTGTTTATTTCTGTATTACATCATTGCAACTTGCTGAAAAGTGTCAACAGTGTTCTTATCATCCTGATTAAGCAGTTCAACAAACATGGTACTTACAGAGTGACCTTGTTTTTGAGAAACGGTTTATTTCTGTATTACATGATTGCAACTTGCTGAAAAGTGTCAACAGTGTTCCTATCATCCTGATTAAGCAATACAGCAAAAATGGTTCTTACAGAGTGCATCAAACATGATTTAGACCTTGTTTGTGAAAAACTCTTTATTTCTGTATTTCATGATTGCAACTTGCTGAAAAGTGTCAACAATGTTCCTTTCATCGAGCTTAAACAGTACAGCAAAATGGTACTTACAGAGTGACTCAAACATGACTTAGACCTTGTTTTTGAAAAACTCTTTATTTCTGTATTTCATGATTGCAACTTGCTGAAAAGTGTTAACAGGGTTCCTTTCATTGAGTTTAAACAGTAGAGCAAAATGGTACTTACATAGTGACCTTGTTTTTGAGAAACTGTTTATTTCTTTATTACATCATTGCAACTTGCTGAAAAGTGTCAACAGTGTTCTTATCATCCTGATTAAGCAGTTCAACAAACATGGTACTTACAGAGTGACCTTGTTTTTGAGAAACTGTTTATTTCTGTATTACATGATTGCAACTTGCTGAAAAGTGTCAACAGTGTTCCTATCATCCTGATTAAGCAATACAGCAGAAATGGTTCTTACAGAGTGCATCAAACATGATTTAGACCTTGTTTTTGAAAAACTGTTTATTTCTGTATTTCATGATTGCAACTTGCTGAAAAGTGTTAACAGGGTTCCTTTCATCGATTTTAAACAAGTACAGCAAAATGGTACTTACATAGTGACCTTGTTTTTGAGAAACTGTTTATTTCTGTATTACATGATTGCAACTTGCTGAAAAGTGTCAACAGTGTTCCTATCATCCTGATTAAGCAATACAGCAAAAATGGTTCTTACAGAGTGCATCAAACATGATTTAGACCTTGTTTGTGAAAAACTCTTTATTTCTGTATTTCATGATTGCAACTTGCTGAAAAGTGTTAACAGGGTTCCTTTCATCGAGTTTAAACAAGTACAGCAAAATGGTACTTACAGAGTGACCTTGTTTTTGAAAAACTCTTTATTTCTGTATTTCATGATTGCAACTTGCTGAAAAGTGTTAACAGGGTTCCTTTCATTGAGTTTAAACAGTAGAGCAAAATGGTACTTAAACATGACTTAGACCTTGTTTTTGAAAAACTCTTTATTTCTGTATTTCATGATTGCAACTTGCTGAAAAGTGTTAACAGGGTTCCTTTCATCGAGCTTAACCTCTTGGGGCTAGGTGGGACGCTAGCGTGCCACCCGTGGTGCACTCCATCAACAGCAGGTGCATTTCAAGAGCGGCAAATTTGAATCCAAATAAATGTCAAAATTCAAATTTTTCAAAAATACAACTATGTTACACCATTTGAAAGATAAACATCTCCTTAATCTAACCACGTTTTACGATTTCAAAAAGGTTTTACGGCGAAAGCATAAATTTAGAGTATGTTAGGACAGTACATTTACAAGAGTTGTGTGTAATGTTTTGTCAAGTCAAAGACAGGGTCACCAAAACCATAAAACCAGCTAAAATGATACACTAACCTTTTACAATCTCCATCAGATGACACTCCTAGGACATTATGTTAGACAATGCATGCATTTTTAGTTCTATCAAGTTCATATTTATATACAAAAACAGCGTTTTACTATGGCATTGATGTTGAGGAAATCGTTTCCCTCCAATAACCGGCAGTCAAGTCAGCGTCACAAATTAAATAATTAAAATTAGAAAACATTGGTAAAATATTATATTGTCATTTAAAGAATTATAGATTTACATCTTTTGAACGCAATCAACTTGCCAGATTTAAAAATAACCTTACTGGGAAATCACACTTTGCAATAATCTGAGCACTGTGCCCAGAAAAATACGCGTTGCGATACAGACTAGACGTCATGTTGGGGAGATCTAAAATCGAAAATACTATGTAAATAATCCATTACCTTTGATTCTCTTCATCAGATGTCACTTCCAGGTATCACAGGTCCATAACGAATGTAGTTTTGTTCAAAAAAGCTCATCATTTATGTCCAAAAATCTCCGTCTCGTTAGCACATGATGTAAGCCAGCCGGACTTCTCGTCATGAACGAGGGGAAAAAATATATTTCCGTTCGTTCAAACATGTCAAACGTTGTATAGCATAAATCATTAGGGCCTTTTTTAACCAGAACATGAATAATATTCAAGGTGGACGAATGCATAGCCTTTTATAACGTATTGGAACGAGGGTACCCAACATGAAGTAGCGCGCCAGGTGTCTAATGGGACATCACCGTTCCATGGCTCTTGTTCGGTCAGATCTCCCTCCAGAAGACTCAAAACACTTTGTAAAGGCTGGTGACATCTAGTGGAAGCAATAGGAAGTGCCAAAATATTCCTAAACCCCTGTGTTTTTCAATGGGATAGGTTTAAACTCAATACAACACATCAGGTATCCACTTCCTGTCAGAAAATGTCTCAGGGTTTTGCCTGCCAAATGAGTTCTGTTATACTCACAGACACCATTCAAACAGTTTTGGAAACTTTAGAGTGTTTTCTATCCATATATAATAAGTATATGCATATTCTAGTTACTGGGTAGGATTAGTAACCAGATTAAATCGGGTACATTTTTTTTATCCAGACGTGCAAATGCTGCCCCCTAGACCCAACAGGTTAAACAGTACAGCAAAATGGTACTTACAGAGTGACCTAGTCTTTGAGAAACTGTTTATTTCTTTATTACATCATTGCAACTTGCTGAAAAGTGTCAACAGTGTTCTTATCATCCTGATTAAGCAGTTCAACAAACATGGTACTTACAGAGTGACCTTGTTTTTGAGAAACTGTTTATTTCTGTATTACATGATTGCAACTTGCTGAAAAGTGTCAACAGTGTTCCTATCATCCTGATTAAGCAATACAGCAGAAATGGTTCTTACAGAGTGCATCAAACATGATTTAGACCTTGTTTTTGAAAAACTGTTTATTTCTGTATTTCATGATTGCAACTTGCTGAAAAGTGTTAACAGGGTTCCTTTCATCGAGTTTAAACAAGTACAGCAAAATGGTACTTACATAGTGACCTTGTTTTTGAGAAACTGTTTATTTCTGTATTACATGATTGCAACTTGCTGAAAAGTGTCAACAGTGTTCCTATCATCCTGATTAAGCAATACAGCAAAAATGGTTCTTACAGAGTGCATCAAACATGATTTAGACCTTGTTTGTGAAAAACTCTTTATTTCTGTATTTCATGATTGCAACTTGCTGAAAAGTGTTAACAGGGTTCCTTTCCTTGAGTTTAAACAGTAGAGCAAAATGGTACTTACATAGTGACCTTGTTTTTGAGAAACTGTTTATTTCTCTATTACATCATTGCAACTTGCTGAAAAGTGTCAACAGTGTTCTTATCATCCTGATTAAGCAGTTCAACAAACATGGTACTTACAGAGTGACCTTGTTTTTGAGAAACTGTTTATTTCTGTATTACATGATTGCAACTTGCTGAAAAGTGTCAACAGTGTTCCTATCATCCTGATTAAGCAATACAGCAGAAATGGTTCTTACAGAGTGCATCAAACATGATTTAGACCTTGTTTTTGAAAAACTGTTTATTTCTGTATTTCATGATTGCAACTTGCTGAAAAGTGTTAACAGGGTTCCTTTCATCGATTTTAAACAAGTACAGCAAAATGGTACTTACATAGTGACCTTGTTTTTGAGAAACTGTTTATTTCTGTATTACATGATTGCAACTTGCTGAAAAGTGTCAACAGTGTTCCTATCATCCTGATTAAGCAATACAGCAAAAATGGTTCTTACAGAGTGCATCAAACATGATTTAGACCTTGTTTGTGAAAAACTCTTTATTTCTGTATTTCATGATTGCAACTTGCTGAAAAGTGTCAACAATGTTCCTTTCATCGAGCTTAAACAGTACAGCAAAATGGTACTCAAACATGACTTAGACCTTGTTTTTGAAAAACTCTTTATTTCTGTATTTCATGATTGCAACTTGCTGAAAAGTGTTAACAGGGTTCCTTTCATCGAGCTTAAACAGTACAGCAAAATGGTACTTACAGAGTGACCTAGTCTTTGAGAAACTGTTTATTTCTTTATTACATCATTGCAACTTGCTGAAAAGTGTCAACAGTGTTCTTATCATCCTGATTAAGCAGTTCAACAAACATGGTACTTACAGAGTGACCTTGTTTTTGAGAAACTGTTTATTTCTGTATTACATGATTGCAACTTGCTGAAAAGTGTCAACAGTGTTCCTATCATCCTGATTAAGCAATACAGCAAAAATGGTTCTTACAGAGTGCATCAAACATGATTTAGACCTTGTTTGTGAAAAACTATTTATTTCTGTATTTCATGATTGCAACTTGCTGAAAAGTGTCAACAATGTTCCTTTCATCGAGCTTAAACAGTACAGCAAAATGGTACTCAAACATGACTTAGACCTTGTTTTTGAAAAACTGTTTATTTCTGTATTTCATGATTGCAACTTGCTGAAAAGTGTTAACAGGGTTCCTTTCATCGAGTTTAAACAAGTACAGCAAAATGGTACTTACAGAGTGACCTTGTTTTTGAAAAACTGTTTATTTCTGTATTTCATGATTTCAACTTGCTGAAAAGTGTTAACAGGGTTCCTTTCATCGAGTTTAAACAAGTACAGCAAAATGGTACTTACAGAGTGACCTTGTTTTTGAGAAACTGTTTATTTCTGTATTACATCATTGCAACTTGCTGAAAAGTGTCAACAGTGTTCTTATCATCCTGATTAAGCAGTTCAACAAACATGGTACTTACAGAGTGACCTTGTTTTTGAGAAACGGTTTATTTCTGTATTACATGATTGCAACTTGCTGAAAAGTGTCAACAGTGTTCCTATCATCCTGATTAAGCAATACAGCAAAAATGGTTCTTACAGAGTGCATCAAACATGATTTAGACCTTGTTTGTGAAAAACTCTTTATTTCTGTATTTCATGATTGCAACTTGCTGAAAAGTGTCAACAATGTTCCTTTCATCGAGCTTAAACAGTACAGCAAAATGGTACTTACAGAGTGACTCAAACATGACTTAGACCTTGTTTTTGAAAAACTCTTTATTTCTGTATTTCATGATTGCAACTTGCTGAAAAGTGTTAACAGGGTTCCTTTCATTGAGTTTAAACAGTAGAGCAAAATGGTACTTACATAGTGACCTTGTTTTTGAGAAACTGTTTATTTCTTTATTACATCATTGCAACTTGCTGAAAAGTGTCAACAGTGTTCTTATCATCCTGATTAAGCAGTTCAACAAACATGGTACTTACAGAGTGACCTTGTTTTTGAGAAACTGTTTATTTCTGTATTACATGATTGCAACTTGCTGAAAAGTGTCAACAGTGTTCCTATCATCCTGATTAAGCAATACAGCAGAAATGGTTCTTACAGAGTGCATCAAACATGATTTAGACCTTGTTTTTGAAAAACTGTTTATTTCTGTATTTCATGATTGCAACTTGCTGAAAAGTGTTAACAGGGTTCCTTTCATCGAGTTTAAACAAGTACAGCAAAATGGTACTTACATAGTGACCTTGTTTTTGAGAAACTGTTTATTTCTGTATTACATGATTGCAACTTGCTGAAAAGTGTCAACAGTGTTCCTATCATCCTGATTAAGCAATACAGCAAAAATGGTTCTTACAGAGTGCATCAAACATGATTTAGACCTTGTTTGTGAAAAACTATTTATTTCTGTATTTCATGATTGCAACTTGCTGAAAAGTGTCAACAATGTTCCTTTCATCGAGCTTAAACAGTACAGCAAAATGGTACTTACAGAGTAACTCAAACATGACTTAGACCTTGTTTTTGAAAAACTCTTTATTTCTGTATTTCATGATTGCAACTTGCTGAAAAGTGTTAACAGGGTTCCTTTCCTTGAGTTTAAACAGTAGAGCAAAATGGTACTTACATAGTGACCTTGTTTTTGAGAAACTGTTTATTTCTCTATTACATCATTGCAACTTGCTGAAAAGTGTCAACAGTGTTCTTATCATCCTGATTAAGCAGTTCAACAAACATGGTACTTACAGAGTGACCTTGTTTTTGAGAAACTGTTTATTTCTGTATTACATGATTGCAACTTGCTGAAAAGTGTCAACAGTGTTCCTATCATCCTGATTAAGCAATACAGCAGAAATGGTTCTTACAGAGTGCATCAAACATGATTTAGACCTTGTTTTTGAAAAACTCTTTATTTCTGTATTTCATGATTGCAACTTGCTGAAAAGTGTTAACAGGGTTCCTTTCATCGAGTTTAAACAAGTACAGCAAAATGGTACTTACATAGTGACCTTGTTTTTGAGAAACTGTTTATTTCTGTATTACATGATTGCAACTTGCTGAAAAGTGTCAACAGTGTTCCTATCATCCTGATTAAGCAATACAGCAAAAATGGTTCTTACAGAGTGCATCAAACATGATTTAGACCTTGTTTGTGAAAAACTATTTATTTCTGTATTTCATGATTGCAACTTGCTGAAAAGTGTCAACAATGTTCCTTTCATCGAGCTTAAACAGTACAGCAAAATGGTACTCAAACATGACTTAGACCTTGTTTTTGAAAAACTCTTTATTTCTGTATTTCATGATTGCAACTTGCTGAAAAGTGTTAACAGGGTTCCTTTCATCGAGCTTAAACAGTACAGCAAAATGGTACTTACATAGTGACCTTGTTTTTGAGAAACTGTTTATTTCTGTATTACATGATTGCAACTTGCTGAAAAGTGTCAACAGTGTTCCTATCATCCTGATTAAGCAATACAGCAAAAATGGTTCTTACAGAGTGCATCAAACATGATTTAGACCTTGTTTTTGAAAAACTGTTTATTTCTGTATTTCATGATTTCAACTTGCTGAAAAGTGTTAACAGGGTTCCTTTCATCGAGTTTAAACAAGTACAGCAAAATGGTACTTACAGAGTGACCTTGTTTTTGAAAAACTGTTTATTTCTGTATTTCATGATTTCAACTTGCTGAAAAGTGTTAACAGGGTTCCTTTCATCGAGTTTAAACAAGTACAGCAAAATGGTACTTACAGAGTGACCTTGTTTTTGAGAAACTGTTTATTTCTGTATTACATCATTGCAACTTGCTGAAAAGTGTCAACAGTGTTCTTATCATCCTGATTAAGCAGTTCAACAAACATGGTACTTACAGAGTGACCTTGTTTTTGAGAAACGGTTTATTTCTGTATTACATGATTGCAACTTGCTGAAAAGTGTCAACAGTGTTCCTATCATCCTGATTAAGCAATACAGCAAAAATGGTTCTTACAGAGTGCATCAAACATGATTTAGACCTTGTTTGTGAAAAACTCTTTATTTCTGTATTTCATGATTGCAACTTGCTGAAAAGTGTCAACAATGTTCCTTTCATCGAGCTTAAACAGTACAGCAAAATGGTACTTACAGAGTGACTCAAACATGACTTAGACCTTGTTTTTGAAAAACTCTTTATTTCTGTATTTCATGATTGCAACTTGCTGAAAAGTGTTAACAGGGTTCCTTTCATCGAGTTTAAACAAGTACAGCAAAATGGTACTTACAGAGTGACCTTGTTTTTGAGAAACTGTTTATTTCTGTATTACATGATTGCAACTTGCTGAAAAGTGTCAACAGTGTTCCTATCATCCTGATTAAGCAATACAGCAAAAATGGTTCTTACAGAGGCATCAAACATGATTTAGACCTTGTTTGTGAAAAACTATTTATTTCTGTATTTCATGATTGCAACTTGCTGAAAAGTGTCAACAATGTTCCTTTCATCGAGCTTAAACAGTACAGCAAAATGGTACTTACAGAGTGACTCAAACATGACTTAGACCTTGTTTTTGAAAAACTCTTTATTTCTGTATTTCATGATTGCAACTTGCTGAAAAGTGTTAACAGGGTTCCTTTCATTGAGTTTAAACAGTAGAGCAAAATGGTACTTACATAGTGACCTTGTTTTTGAGAAACTGTTTATTTCTTTATTACATCATTGCAACTTGCTGAAAAGTGTCAACAGTGTTCTTATCATCCTGATTAAGCAGTTCAACAAACATGGTACTTACAGAGTGACCTTGTTTTTGAGAAACTGTTTATTTCTGTATTACATGATTGCAACTTGCTGAAAAGTGTCAACAGTGTTCCTATCATCCTGATTAAGCAATACAGCAGAAATGGTTCTTACAGAGTGCATCAAACATGATTTAGACCTTGTTTTTGAAAAACTGTTTATTTCTGTATTTCATGATTGCAACTTGCTGAAAAGTGTTAACAGGGTTCCTTTCATCGAGTTTAAACAAGTACAGCAAAATGGTACTCAAACATGACTTAGACCTTGTTTTTGAAAAACTCTTTATTTCTGTATTTCATGATTGCAACTTGCTGAAAAGTGTCAACAGTGTTCCTATCATCCTGATTAAGCAATACAGCAGAAATGGTTCTTACAGAGTGCATCAAACATGATTTAGACCTTGTTTTTGAAAAACTGTTTATTTCTGTATTTCATGATTGCAACTTGCTGAAAAGTGTTAACAGGGTTCCTTTCATCGAGTTTAAACAAGTACAGCAAAATGGTACTTACATAGTGACCTTGTTTTTGAGAAACTGTTTATTTCTGTATTACATGATTGCAACTTGCTGAAAAGTGTCAACAGTGTTCCTATCATCCTGATTAAGCAATACAGCAAAAATGGTTCTTACAGAGTGCATCAAACATGATTTAGACCTTGTTTGTGAAAAACTATTTATTTCTGTATTTCATGATTGCAACTTGCTGAAAAGTGTCAACAATGTTCCTTTCATCGAGCTTAAACAGTACAGCAAAATGGTACTCAAACATGACTTAGACCTTGTTTTTGAAAAACTCTTTATTTCTGTATTTCATGATTGCAACTTGCTGAAAAGTGTTAACAGGGTTCCTTTCATCGAGCTTAAACAGTACAGCAAAATGGTACTTACAGAGTGACCTTGTTTTTGAGAAACTGTTTATTTCTGTATTACATCATTGCAACTTGCTGAAAAGTGTCAACAGTGTTCTTATCATCCTGATTAAGCAGTTCAACAAACATGGTACTTACAGAGTGACCTTGTTTTTGAGAAACTGTTTATTTCTGTATTACATGATTGCAACTTGCTGAAAAGTGTCAACAGTGTTCCTATCATCCTGATTAAGCAATACAGCAAAAATGGTTCTTACAGAGTGCATCAAACATGATTTAGACCTTGTTTTTGAAAAACTGTTTATTTCTGTATTTCATGATTGCAACTTGCTGAAAAGTGTTAACAGGGTTCCTTTCATCGAGTTTAAACAGTACAGCAAAATGGTACTTACAGAGTGACCTTGTTTTTGAGAAACTGTTTATTTCTGTATTACATCATTGCAACTTGCTGAAAAGTGTCAACAGTGTTCTTATCATCCTGATTAAGCAGTTCAACAAACATGGTACTTACAGAGTGACCTTGTTTTTGAGAAACTGTTTATTTCTGTATTACATGATTGCAACTTGCTGAAAAGTGTCAACAGTGTTCCTATCATCCTGATTAAGCAATACAGCAAAAATGGTTCTTACAGAGTGCATCAAACATGATTTAGACCTTGTTTGTGAAAAACTATTTATTTCTGTATTTCATGATTGCAACTTGCTGAAAAGTGTCAACAATGTTCCTTTCATCGAGCTTAAACAGTACAGCAAAATGGTACTTACAGAGTGACTCAAACATGACTTAGACCTTGTTTTTGAAAAACTGTTTATTTCTGTATTTCATGATTGCAACTTGCTGAAAAGTGTTAACAGGGTTCCTTTCATTGAGTTTAAACAGTACAGCAAAATGGTACTTACAGAGTGACCTTGTTTTTGAGAAACTGTTTATTTCTGTATTACATCATTGCAACTTGCTGAAAAGTGTCAACAGTGTTCTTATCATCCTGATTAAGCAGTTCAACAAACATGGTACTTACAGAGTGACCTTGTTTTTGAGAAACTGTTTATTTCTGTATTACATGATTGCAACTTGCTGAAAAGTGTCAACAGTGTTCCTATCATCCTGATTAAGCAATACAGCAGAAATGGTTCTTACAGAGTGCATCAAACATGATTTAGACCTTGTTTTTGAAAAACTGTTTATTTCTGTATTTCATGATTGCAACTTGCTGAAAAGTGTTAACAGGGTTCCTTTCATCGAGTTTAAACAGTACAGCAAAATGGTACTTACAGAGTGACCTTGTTTTTGAGAAACTGTTTATTTCTGTATTACATGATTGCAACTTGCTGAAAAGTGTCAACAGTGTTCCTATCATCCTGATTAAGCAATACAGCAAAAATGGTTCTTACAGAGTGCATCAAACATGATTTAGACCTTGTTTGTGAAAAACTATTTATTTCTGTATTTCATGATTGCAACTTGCTGAAAAGTGTCAACAATGTTCCTTTCATCGAGCTTAAACAGTACAGCAAAATGGTACTTACAGAGTGACTCAAACATGACTTAGACCTTGTTTTTGAAAAACTGTTTATTTCTGTATTTCATGATTGCAACTTGCTGAAAAGTGTTAACAGGGTTCCTTTCATCGAGTTTAAACAGTACAGCAAAATGGTACTTACAGAGTGACCTTGTTTTTGAGAAACTGTTTATTTCTGTATTACATCATTGCAACTTGCTGAAAAGTGTCAACAGTGTTCTTATCATCCTGATTAAGCAGTTCAACAAACATGGTACTTACAGAGTGACCTTGTTTTTGAGAAACTGTTTATTTCTGTATTACATGATTGCAACTTGCTGAAAAGTGTCAACAGTGTTCCTATCATCCTGATTAAGCAATACAGCAGAAATGGTTCTTACAGAGTGCATCAAACATGATTTAGACCTTGTTTTGAAAAACTGTTTATTTCTGTATTTCATGATTGCAACTTGCTGAAAAGTGTTAACAGGGTTCCTTTCATCGATTTTAAACAAGTACAGCAAAATGGTACTCATACATGACTTAGACCTTGTTTTTGAAAAACTGTTTATTTCTGTATTACATGATTGCAACTTGCTGAAAAGTGTCAACAGTGTTCCTATCATCCTGATTAAGCAATACAGCAAAAATGGTTCTTACAGAGTGCATCAAACATGATTTAGACCTTGTTTGTGAAAAACTATTTATTTCTGTATTTCATGATTGCAACTTGCTGAAAAGTGTTAACAGGGTTCCTTTCATCGAGCTTAAACAGTACAGCAAAATGGTACTTACAGAGTGACCTAGTTTTTGAGAAACTGTTTATTTCTGTATTACATCATTGCAACTTGCTGAAAAGTGTCAACAGTGTTCTTATCATCCTGATTAAGCAGTTCAACAAAATGGTACTTACAGAGTGACCTTGTTTTTGAGAAACTGTTTATTTCTGTATTACATGATTGCAACTTGCTGAAAAGTGTCAACAGTGTTCCTATCATCCTGATTAAGCAATACAGCAAAAATGGTTCTTACAGAGTGCATCAAACATGATTTAGACCTTGTTTTTGAAAAACTGTTTATTTCTGTATTTCATGATTGCAACTTGCTGAAAAGTGTTAACAGGGTTCCTTTCATCGAGTTTAAACAGTACAGCAAAATGGTACTTACAGAGTGACCTTGTTTTTGAGAAACTGTTTATTTCTGTATTACATGATTGCAACTTGCTGAAAAGTGTCAACAGTGTTCCTATCATCCTGATTAAGCAATACAGCAAAAATGGTTCTTACAGAGTGCATCAAACATGATTTAGACCTTGTTTGTGAAAAACTATTTATTTCTGTATTTCATGATTGCAACTTGCTGAAAAGTGTCAACAATGTTCCTTTCATCGAGCTTAAACAGTACAGCAAAATGGTACTTACAGAGTGACTCAAACATGACTTAGACCTTGTTTTTGAAAAACTGTTTATTTCTGTATTTCATGATTGCAACTTGCTGAAAAGTGTTAACAGGGTTCCTTTCATTGAGTTTAAACAGTACAGCAAAATGGTACTTACATAGTGACCTTGTTTTTGAGAAACTGTTTATTTCTGTATTACATCATTGCAACTTGCTGAAAAGTGTCAACAGTGTTCTTATCATCCTGATTAAGCAGTTCAACAAACATGGTACTTACAGAGTGACCTTGTTTTTGAGAAACTGTTTATTTCTGTATTACATGATTGCAACTTGCTGAAAAGTGTCAACAGTGTTCCTATCATCCTGATTAAGCAATACAGCAAAAATGGTTCTTACAGAGTGCATCAAACATGATTTAGACCTTGTTTTTGAAAAACTGTTTATTTCTGTATTTCATGATTGCAACTTGCTGAAAAGTGTTAACCTCTTGGGGCTAGGTGGGACGCTAGCGTGCCACCCGTGGTGCACTCCATCAACAGCAGGTGCATTTCAAGAGCGGCAAATTTGAATCCAAATAAATGTCAAAATTCAAATTTTTCAAAAATACAACTATGTTACACCATTTGAAAGATAAACATCTCCTTAATCTAACCACGTTTTACGATTTCAAAAAGGTTTTACGGCGAAAGCATAAATTTAGAGTATGTTAGGACAGTACATTTACAAGAGTTGTGTGTAATGTTTTGTCAAGTCAAAGACAGGGTCACCAAAACCATAAAACCAGCTAAAATGATACACTAACCTTTTACAATCTCCATCAGATGACACTCCTAGGACATTATGTTAGACAATGCATGCATTTTTAGTTCTATCAAGTTCATATTTATATACAAAAACAGCGTTTTACTATGGCATTGATGTTGAGGAAATCGTTTCCCTCCAATAACCGGCAGTCAAGTCAGCGTCACAAATTAAATAATTAAAATTAGAAAACATTGGTAAAATATTATATTGTCATTTAAAGAATTATAGATTTACATCTTTTGAACGCAATCAACTTGCCAGATTTAAAAATAACCTTACTGGGAAATCACACTTTGCAATAATCTGAGCACTGTGCCCAGAAAAATACGCGTTGCGATACAGACTAGACGTCATGTTGGGGAGATCTAAAATCGAAAATACTATGTAAATAATCCATTACCTTTGATTCTCTTCATCAGATGTCACTTCCAGGTATCACAGGTCCATAACGAATGTAGTTTTGTTCAAAAAAGCTCATCATTTATGTCCAAAAATCTCCGTCTCGTTAGCACATGATGTAAGCCAGCCGGACTTCTCGTCATGAACGAGGGGAAAAAATATATTTCCGTTCGTTCAAACATGTCAAACGTTGTATAGCATAAATCATTAGGGCCTTTTTTAACCAGAACATGAATAATATTCAAGGTGGACGAATGCATAGCCTTTTATAACGTATTGGAACGAGGGTACCCAACATGAAGTAGCGCGCCAGGTGTCTAATGGGACATCACCGTTCCATGGCTCTTGTTCGGTCAGATCTCCCTCCAGAAGACTCAAAACACTTTGTAAAGGCTGGTGACATCTAGTGGAAGCAATAGGAAGTGCCAAAATATTCCTAAACCCCTGTGTTTTTCAATGGGATAGGTTTAAAGTCAATACAACACATCAGGTATCCACTTCCTGTCAGAAAATGTCTCAGGGTTTTGCCTGCCAAATGAGTTCTGTTATACTCACAGACACCATTCAAACAGTTTTGGAAACTTTAGAGTGTTTTCTATCCATATATAATAAGTATATGCATATTCTAGTTACTGGGTAGGATTAGTAACCAGATTAAATCGGGTACATTTTTTTTATCCAGACGTGCAAATGCTGCCCCCTAGACCCAACAGGTTAACAGGGTTCCTTTCATCGAGTTTAAACAGTACAGCAAAATGGTACTTACAGAGTGACCTTGTTTTTGAGAAACTGTTTATTTCTGTATTACATGATTGCAACTTGCTGAAAAGTGTCAACAGTGTTCCTTATCATCCTGATTAAGCAGTACAGCAAAAATGGTACTTACAGAGTGACCTTGTTTTTGAAAAACTGTTTATTTCTGTATTACATGATTGCAACTTGCTGAAAAGTGTCAACAGTGTTCCTTTCATCCGAGTTAAACAGTACAGCAAAATGGTTCTTACAGAGTGCATCAAACATGATTTAGACCTTGTTTTGAAAAACTGTTTATTTCTGTATTTCATGATTGCAACTTGCTGAAAAGTGTCAACAGTGTTCCTTTCATCGAGTTTAAACAGTACAGCAAAATGGTACTTACAGAGTGACCTTGTTTTTGAGAAACTGTTTATTTCTGTATTACATGATTGCAACTTGCTGAAAAGTGTCAACAGTGTTCCTATCATCCTGATTAAGCAGTACAGCAAAAATGGTTCTTACAGAGTGCATCAAACATGATTTAGACCTTGTTTGTGAAAAACTATTTATTTCTGTATTTCATGATTGCAACTTGCTGAAAAGTGTCAACAATGTTCCTTTCATCGAGCTTAAACAGTACAGCAAAATGGTACTTACAGAGTGACTCAAACTGACTTAGACCTTGTTTTTGAAAAACTGTTTATTTCTGTATTTCATGATTGCAACTTGCTGAAAAGTGTTAACAGGGTTCCTTTCATCGAGTTTAAACAGTACAGCAAAATGGTACTTACAGAGTGACCTTGTTTTTGAGAAACTGTTTATTTCTGTATTACATCATTGCAACTTGCTGAAAAGTGTCAACAGTGTTCTTATCATCCTGATTAAGCAGTTCAACAAAAATGGTACTTACAGAGTGACCTTGTTTTTGAGAAACTGTTTATTTCTGTATTACATGATTGCAACTTGCTGAAAAGTGTCAACAGTGTTCCTATCATCCTGATTAAGCAGTACAGCAAAAATGGTTCTTACAGAGTGCATCAAACATGATTTAGACCTTGTTTGTGAAAAACTATTTATTTCTGTATTTCATGATTGCAACTTGCTGAAAAGTGTCAACAATGTTCCTTTCATCGAGCTTAAACAGTACAGCAAAATGGTACTTACAGAGTGACTCAAACATGACTTAGACCTTGTTTTTGAAAAACTGTTTATTTCTGTATTTCATGATTGCAACTTGCTGAAAAGTGTTAACAGGGTTCCTTTCATCGAGTTTAAACAGTACAGCAAAATGGTACTTACAGAGTGACCTTGTTTTTGAGAAACTGTTTATTTCTGTATTACATCATTGCAACTTGCTGAAAAGTGTCAACAGTGTTCTTATCATCCTGATTAAGCAGTTCAGCAAAAATGGTACTTACAGAGTGACCTTGTTTTTGAGAAACTGTTTATTTCTGTATTACATGATTGCAACTTGCTGAAAAGTGTCAACAGTGTTCCTTTCATCGAGCTTAAACAGTACAGCAAAATGGTACTTACAGAGTGACTCAAACATGACTTAGACCTTGTTTTTGAAAAACTGTTTATTTCTGTATTTCATGATTGCAACTTGCTGAAAAGTGTTAACAGTGTTCCTTTCATCGAGTTTAAACAGTACAGCAAAATGGTACTTACAGAGTGACCTTGTTTTTGAGAAACTGTTTATTTCTGTATTACATGATTGCAACTTGCTGAAAAGTGTCAACAGTGTTCCTTTCATCGAGTTTAAACAGTACAGCAAAAATGGTTCTTACAGAGTGCATCAAACATGATTTAGACCTTGTTTGTGAAAAACTATTTATTTCTGTATTTCATGATTGCAACTTGCTGAAAAGTGTCAACAATGTTCCTTTCATCGAGCTTAAACAGTACAGCAAAATGGTACTTACAGAGTGACTCAAACATGACTTAGACCTTGTTTTTGAAAAACTGTTTATTTCTGTATTTCATGATTGCAACTTGCTGAAAAGTGTTAACAGGGTTCCTTTCATCGAGTTTAAACAGTACAGCAAAATGGTACTTACAGAGTGACCTTGTTTTTGAGAAACTGTTTATTTCTGTATTACATCATTGCAACTTGCTGAAAAGTGTCAACAGTGTTCTTATCATCCTGATTAAGCAGTTCAACAAAAATGGTACTTACAGAGTGACCTTGTTTTTGAGAAACTGTTTATTTCTGTATTACATGATTGCAACTTGCTGAAAAGTGTCAACAGTGTTCCTATCATCCTGATTAAGCAATACAGCAAAAATGGTTCTTACAGAGTGCATCAAACATGATTTAGACCTTGTTTGTGAAAAACTATTTATTTCTGTATTTCATGATTGCAACTTGCTGAAAAGTGTCAACAGTGTTCCTTTCATCGAGTTTAAACAGTACAGCAAAATGGTACTTACAGAGTGACCTTGTTTTTGAGAAACTGTTTATTTCTGTATTACATGATTGCAACTTGCTGAAAAGTGTCAACAGTGTTCCTTATCATCTGAGTTTAAGCAGTACAGCAAAATGGTACTTACAGAGTGACCTTGTTTTTGAGAAACTGTTTATTTCTGTATTACATGATTGCAACTTGCTGAAAAGTGTCAACAGTGTTCCTTTCATCCTGATTAAGCAGTACAGCAAAAATGGTACTTACAGAGTGATCAAACATGATTAGACCTTGTTTGTGAAAAACTGTTTATTTCTGTATTTCATGATTGCAACTTGCTGAAAAGTGTTAACAGTGTTCCTTTCATCGAGTTTAAACAGTACAGCAAAATGGTACTTACAGAGTGACCTTGTTTTTGAGAAACTGTTTATTTCTGTATTACATGATTGCAACTTGCTGAAAAGTGTCAACAGTGTTCTTATCATCCTGATTAAGCAGTTCAACAAAAATGGTACTTACAGAGTGACTCAAACATGACTTAGACCTTGTTTTTGAAAAACTGTTTATTTCTGTATTTCATGATTGCAACTTGCTGAAAAGTGTTAACAGTGTTCCTTTCATCGAGTTTAAACAGTACAGCAAAATGGTACTTACAGAGTGACCTTGTTTTTGAGAAACTGTTTATTTCTGTATTACATCATTGCAACTTGCTGAAAAGTGTCAACAGTGTTCTTATCATCCTGATTAAGCAGTTCAACAAAAATGGTACTTACAGAGTGACCTTGTTTTTGAGAAACTGTTTATTTCTGTATTACATGATTGCAACTTGCTGAAAAGTGTTAACAGTGTTCCTTTCATCGAGTTTAAACAGTACAGCAAAAATGGTACTTACAGAGTGCATCAAACATGACTTAGACCTTGTTTGTGAAAAACTGTTTATTTCTGTATTTCATGATTGCAACTTGCTGAAAAGTGTCAACAGTGTTCCTTTCATCGAGTTTAAACAGTACAGCAAAATGGTACTTACAGAGTGACCTTGTTTTTGAGAAACTGTTTATTTCTGTATTACATGATTGCAACTTGCTGAAAAGTGTTAACCTCTATGGGACCGGCGGGACGAATTCGTCCCACCTACGTAACATCCACTGCCAGCCTGTGGCGCGATTTTCAAAATCTTCAAAATCCTATTACTTCAATTTCTCAAACATATGACTATTTTACAGCCATTTAAAGATAAGACTCTCGTTAATCTAACCACACTGTCCGATTTCAAAAAGGCTTTACAACGAAAGCAAAACATTAGATTATGTCAGCAGAGTACCAAGCCAGAAATAATCAGACACCCATTTTTCAAGCCAGCATATAATGTCACCAAAACCCAGAAGACAGCTAAATGCAGCACTCACCTTTGATGATCTTCATCAGATGACAACCCTAGGACATTATGTTATACAATACATGCATGTTTTGTTCAATCAAGTTCATATTTATATCAAAAACCAGCTTTTTACATTAGCATGTGACGTTCAGAACTAGCATACCCCCCGCAAACTTACGGGGAATTCGCTAACATTTTACTAAATTACTCACGATAAACGTTCACAAAAAGCATAACAATTATTTTAAGAATTATAGATACAGACCTCCTCTATGCACTCGATATGTCCGATTTTAAAATAGCTTTTTGGTGAAAGCACATTTTGCAATATTCTAAGTATATAGCCCAGGCATCACGGGCTCGCTATTTAGACACCCGGCAAGTTTAGCACTCACCATAATCATATTTACTATTATAAAAATGTCATTACCTTTTGTTGTCTTCGTCAGAATGCACACCCAGGACGTCTACTTCAATAACAAATGTTGGTTTGGTCCAAAATAATCCATCGTTATATCCGAATAGCGGCGTTTTGTTCGTGCGTTCCAGACACTATCCGAAATAGTAAAGAAGTGTCGCGCGCTTGGCGCAATTCCTGACAATAAAATTCAAAGTATTCAATTGCCGTACGTCGAAGCATGTCAACCGCTGTTTAAAATCAATTTTTACGTCATTTTTCTCGTAGAAAAGCGGTAAAATTCCGACAGGGAATCTCCTTTTCGGCAAACAGAGGAAAAAATCCCAAAGGCGGGGGCGGTCGGGGTCACGCGCATAAGCTAGTGTCTCTTGATGGGCCACTTGAGAAAGGCGATAATGTGTTTCAGCCTGGGGCTGGAATGACGACATTCTCTTTTTTCCCGGGCTATGAGAGCCTATGGACGACGTGGGAAGTGTCACGTTAGAGCAGAGATCCTTAGTAAATGATAGAGATGGCAAAGAAGTTCCAGAAATGGTCAGACAGGCCACTTCCTGTAAAGGAATCTCTCAGGTTTTGACCTGCCATTTGAGTTCTGTTATACTCACAGACACCATTCAAACAGTTTTAGAAAATTTAGGGTGTTTTCTATCCATATGTAATAAGTATATGCATATTCTAGTTACTGAGTAGGAGTGGTAACCAGATTAAATCGGGTATGTTTTTTATCCAGCCGTGTCAATGCTGCCCCCTAGCCCTAACAGGTTAACAGTGTTCCTTTCATCGAGTTTAAACAGTACAGCAAAAATGGTTCTTACAGAGTGCATCAAACATGATTTAGACCTTGTTTGTGAAAAACTATTTATTTCTGTATTTCATGATTGCAGCTTGCTGAAAAGTGTCAACAATGTTCCTTTCATCGAGCTTAAACAGTACAGCAAAATGGTACTTACAGAGTGACTCAAACATGACTTAGACCTTGTTTTTGAAAAACTGTTTATTTCTGTATTTCATGATTGCAACTTGCTGAAAAGTGTTAACAGGGTTCCTTTCATCGAGTTTAAACAGTACAGCAAAATGGTACTTACAGAGTGACCTTGTTTTTGAGAAACTGTTTATTTCTGTATTACATCATTGCAACTTGCTGAAAAGTGACAACAGTGTTCTTATCATCCTGATTAAGCAGTTCAACAAACATGGTACTTACAGGGTGACCTTGTTTTTGAGAAACTGTTTATTTCTGTATTACATGATTGCAACTTGCTGAAAAGTGTCAACAGTGTTCCTTTCATCGAGTTTAAACAGTACAGCAAAAATGGTTCTTACAGAGTGCATCAAACATGATTTAGACCTTGTTTGTGAAAAACTATTTATTTCTGTATTTCATGATTGCAACTTGCTGAAAAGTGTCAACAATGTTCCTTTCATCCGAGCTTAAGCAGTACAGCAAAATGGTACTTACAGAGTGACTCAAACATGACTTAGACCTTGTTTTTGAAAAACTGTTTATTTCTGTATTTCATGATTGCAACTTGCTGAAAAGTGTTAACAGTGTTCCTTTCATCGAGTTTAAACAGTACAGCAAAATGGTACTTACAGAGTGACCTTGTTTTTGAGAAACTGTTTATTTCTGTATTACATGATTGCAACTTGCTGAAAAGTGTCAACAGTGTTCCTTATCATCCTGAGTTAAGCAGTTCAGCAAAATGGTACTTACAGAGTGACCTTGTTTTTGAGAAACTGTTTATTTCTGTATTACATGATTGCAACTTGCTGAAAAGTGTCAACAGTGTTCCTATCATCCTGATTAAGCAATACAGCAAAAATGGTTCTTACAGAGTGCATCAAACATGATTTAGACCTTGTTTGTGAAAAACTATTTATTTCTGTATTTCATGATTGCAACTTGCTGAAAAGTGTCAACAGTGTTCCTTTCATCGAGCTTAAACAGTACAGCAAAATGGTACTTACAGAGTGACCTTGTTTTTGAGAAACTGTTTATTTCTGTATTACATGATTGCAACTTGCTGAAAAGTGTCAACAGTGTTCCTTTCATCGAGTTTAAACAGTACAGCAAAATGGTACTTACAGAGTGACCTTGTTTTTGAGAAACTGTTTATTTCTGTATTACATGATTGCAACTTGCTGAAAAGTGTCAACAGTGTTCCTATCATCCTGATTAAGCAGTACAGCAAAAATGGTTCTTACAGAGTGCACTCAAACATGACTTAGACCTTGTTTGTGAAAAACTATTTATTTCTGTATTTCATGATTGCAACTTGCTGAAAAGTGTTAACAGGGTTCCTTTCATCGAGTTTAAACAGTACAGCAAAATGGTACTTACAGAGTGACCTTGTTTTTGAGAAACTGTTTATTTCTGTATTACATCATTGCAACTTGCTGAAAAGTGTCAACAGTGTTCTTATCATCCTGATTAAGCAGTTCAACAAACATGGTACTTACAGAGTGACCTTGTTTTTGAGAAACTGTTTATTTCTGTATTACATGATTGCAACTTGCTGAAAAGTGTCAACAGTGTTCCTATCATCCTGATTAAGCAGTACAGCAAAAATGGTTCTTACAGAGTGCATCAAACATGATTTAGACCTTGTTTGTGAAAAACTATTTATTTCTGTATTTCATGATTGCAACTTGCTGAAAAGTGTCAACAATGTTCCTTTCATCGAGCTTAAACAGTACAGCAAAATGGTACTTACAGAGTGACTCAAACATGACTTAGACCTTGTTTTTGAAAAACTGTTTATTTCTGTATTTCATGATTGCAACTTGCTGAAAAGTGTTAACAGTGTTCCTTTCATCGAGTTTAAACAGTACAGCAAAATGGTACTTACAGAGTGACCTTGTTTTTGAGAAACTGTTTATTTCTGTATTACATCATTGCAACTTGCTGAAAAGTGTCAACAGTGTTCTTATCATCCTGATTAAGCAGTTCAACAAACATGGTACTTACAGAGTGACCTTGTTTTTGAGAAACTGTTTATTTCTGTATTACATGATTGCAACTTGCTGAAAAGTGTCAACAATGTTCCTTTCATCGAGCTTAAACAGTACAGCAAAATGGTACTTACAGAGTGACTCAAACATGACTTAGACCTTGTTTTTGAAAAACTGTTTATTTCTGTATTTCATGATTGCAACTTGCTGAAAAGTGTTAACAGGGTTCCTTTCATCGAGTTTAAACAGTACAGCAAAATGGTACTTACAGAGTGACCTTGTTTTTGAGAAACTGTTTATTTCTGTATTACATGATTGCAACTTGCTGAAAAGTGTCAACAGTGTTCCTTATCATCCTGAGTTAAGCAGTACAGCAAAAATGGTTCTTACAGAGTGCATCAAACATGATTTAGACCTTGTTTGTGAAAAACTATTTATTTCTGTATTTCATGATTGCAACTTGCTGAAAAGTGTCAACAATGTTCCTTTCATCGAGCTTAAACAGTACAGCAAAATGGTACTTACAGAGTGACTCAAACATGACTTAGACCTTGTTTTTGAAAAACTGTTTATTTCTGTATTTCATGATTGCAACTTGCTGAAAAGTGTCAACAGTGTTCCTTTCATCCGAGTTTAAGCAGTACAGCAAAATGGTACTTACAGAGTGACCTTGTTTTTGAGAAACTGTTTATTTCTGTATTACATGATTGCAACTTGCTGAAAAGTGTCAACAGTGTTCCTTTCATCCTGAGTTTAAGCAGTACAGCAAAAATGGTTCTTACAGAGTGCATCAAACATGATTTAGACCTTGTTTGTGAAAAACTATTTATTTCTGTATTTCATGATTGCAACTTGCTGAAAAGTGTCAACAATGTTCCTTTCATCGAGCTTAACCTCTTGGGGCTAGGTGGGACGCTAGCGTGCCACCCGTGGTGCACTCCATCAACAGCAGGTGCATTTCAAGAGCGGCAAATTTGAATCCAAATAAATGTCAAAATTCAAATTTTTCAAAAATACAACTATGTTACACCATTTGAAAGATAAACATCTCCTTAATCTAACCACGTTTTACGATTTCAAAAAGGTTTTACGGCGAAAGCATAAATTTAGAGTATGTTAGGACAGTACATTTACAAGAGTTGTGTGTAATGTTTTGTCAAGTCAAAGACAGGGTCACCAAAACCATAAAACCAGCTAAAATGATACACTAACCTTTTACAATCTCCATCAGATGACACTCCTAGGACATTATGTTAGACAATGCATGCATTTTTAGTTCTATCAAGTTGATATTTATATACAAAAACAGCGTTTTACTATGGCATTGATGTTGAGGAAATCGTTTCCCTCCAATAACCGGCAGTCAAGTCAGCGTCACAAATTAAATAATTAAAATTAGAAAACATTGGTAAAATATTATATTGTCATTTAAAGAATTATAGATTTACATCTTTTGAACGCAATCAACTTGCCAGATTTAAAAATAACCTTACTGGGAAATCACACTTTGCAATAATCTGAGCACTGTGCCCAGAAAAATACGCGTTGCGATACAGACTAGACGTCATGTTGGGGAGATCTAAAATCGAAAATACTATGTAAATAATCCATTACCTTTGATTCTCTTCATCAGATGTCACTTCCAGGTATCACAGGTCCATAACGAATGTAGTTTTGTTCAAAAAAGCTCATCATTTATGTCCAAAAATCTCCGTCTCGTTAGCACATGATGTAAGCCAGCCGGACTTCTCGTCATGAACGAGGGGAAAAAATATATTTCCGTTCGTTCAAACATGTCAAACGTTGTATAGCATAAATCATTAGGGCCTTTTTTAACCAGAACATGAATAATATTCAAGGTGGACGAATGCATAGTCTTTTATAACGTATTGGAACGAGGGTACCCAACATGAAGTAGCGCGCCAGGTGTCTAATGGGACATCACCGTTCCATGGCTCTTGTTCGGTCAGATCTCCCTCCAGAAGACTCAAAACACTTTGTAAAGGCTGGTGACATCTAGTGGAAGCAATAGGAAGTGCCAAAATATTCCTAAACCCCTGTGTTTTTCAATGGGATAGGTTTAAAGTCAATACAACACATCAGGTATCCACTTCCTGTCAGAAAATGTCTCAGGGTTTTGCCTGCCAAATGAGTTCTGTTATACTCACAGACACCATTCAAACAGTTTTGGAAACTTTAGAGTGTTTTCTATCCATATATAATAAGTATATGCATATTCTAGTTACTGGGTAGGATTAGTAACCAGATTAAATCGGGTACATTTTTTTTATCCAGACGTGCAAATGCTGCCCCCTAGACCCAACAGGTTAAACAGTACAGCAAAATGGTACTTACAGAGTGACTCAAACATGACTTAGACCTTGTTTTTGAAAAACTGTTTATTTCTGTATTTCATGATTGCAACTTGCTGAAAAGTGTTAACAGGGTTCCTTTCATCGAGTTTAAACAGTACAGCAAAATGGTACTTACAGAGTGAGTCAAACGACTTAGACCTTGTTTTGAAAAACTGTTTATTTCTGTATTTCATGATTGCAACTTGCTGAAAAGTGTTAACAGTGTTCCTTATCATCCTGAGTTTAAAGCAGTATCAGACAAAAATGGTACTTACAGAGTGACCTTGTTTTTGAGAAACTGTTTATTTCTGTATTACATGATTGCAACTTGCTGAAAAGTGTCAACAGTGTTCCTATCATCCTGATTAAGCAATACAGCAAAAATGGTTCTTACAGAGTGCATCAAACATGATTTAGACCTTGTTTGTGAAAAACTATTTATTTCTGTATTTCATGATTGCAACTTGCTGAAAAGTGTCAACAATGTTCCTTTCATCGAGCTTAAACAGTACAGCAAAATGGTACTTACAGAGTGACTCAAACATGACTTAGACCTTGTTTTTGAAAAACTCTTTATTTCTGTATTTCATGATTGCAACTTGCTGAAAAGTGTTAACAGGGTTCCTTTCATCGAGTTTAAACAGTACAGCAAAATGGTACTTACATAGTGACCTTGTTTTTGAGAAACTGTTTATTTCTGTATTACATCATTGCAACTTGCTGAAAAGTGTCAACAGTGTTCTTATCATCCTGATTAAGCAGTTCAACAAACATGGTACTTACAGAGTGACCTTGTTTTTGAGAAACTGTTTATTTCTGTATTACATGATTGCAACTTGCTGAAAAGTGTCAACAGTGTTCCTATCATCCTGATTAAGCAATACAGCAAAAATGGTTCTTACAGAGTGCATCAAACATGATTTAGACCTTGTTTTTGAAAAACTGTTTATTTCTGTATTTCATGATTGCAACTTGCTGAAAAGTGTTAACAGGGTTCCTTTCATCGAGTTTAAACAGTACAGCAAAATGGTACTTACATAGTGACCTTGTTTTTGAGAAACTGTTTATTTCTGTATTTCATGATTGCAACTTGCTGAAAAGTGTTAACAGTGTTCCTTATCATCGAGCTGATTAAGACAAGTACAGCAAAAATGGTTCTTACAGAGTGCATCAAACATGATTTAGACCTTGTTTGTGAAAAACTATTTATTTCTGTATTTCATGATTGCAACTTGCTGAAAAGTGTCAACAATGTTCCTTTCATCGAGCTTAAACAGTACAGCAAAATGGTACTTACAGAGTGACTCAAACATGACTTAGACCTTGTTTTTGAAAAACTGTTTATTTCTGTATTTCATGATTGCAACTTGCTGAAAAGTGTTAACAGGGTTCCTTTCATCGAGTTTAAACAGTACAGCAAAATGGTACTTACAGAGTGACCTTGTTTTTGAGAAACTGTTTATTTCTTTATTACATCATTGCAACTTGCTGAAAAGTGTCAACAGTGTTCTTATCATCCTGATTAAGCAGTTCAACAAACATGGTACTTACAGAGTGACCTTGTTTTTGAGAAACTGTTTATTTCTGTATTACATGATTGCAACTTGCTGAAAAGTGTCAACAGTGTTCCTATCATCCTGATTAAGCAATACAGCAAAAATGGTTCTTACAGAGTGCATCAAACATGATTTAGACCTTGTTTTTGAAAAACTGTTTATTTCTGTATTTCATGATTGCAACTTGCTGAAAAGTGTTAACAGGGTTCCTTTCATCGAGTTTAAACAGTACAGCAAAATGGTACTTACATAGTGACCTTGTTTTTGAGAAACTGTTTATTTCTGTATTACATGATTGCAACTTGCTGAAAAGTGTCAACAGTGTTCCTATCATCCTGATTAAGCAATACAGCAAAAATGGTTCTTACAGAGTGCATCAAACATGATTTAGACCTTGTTTGTGAAAAACTATTTATTTCTGTATTTCATGATTGCAACTTGCTGAAAAGTGTCAACAATGTTCCTTTCATCGAGCTTAAACAGTACAGCAAAATGGTACTTACAGAGTGACTCAAACATGACTTAGACCTTGTTTGTGAAAAACTATTTATTTCTGTATTTCATGATTGCAACTTGCTGAAAAGTGTTAACAGGGTTCCTTTCATCGAGTTTAAACAGTACAGCAAAATGGTACTTACAGAGTGACCTTGTTTTTGAGAAACTGTTTATTTCTGTATTACATCATTGCAACTTGCTGAAAAGTGTCAACAGTGTTCTTATCATCCTGATTAAGCAGTTCAACAAACATGGTACTTACAGAGTGACCTTGTTTTTGAGAAACTGTTTATTTCTGTATTACATGATTGCAACTTGCTGAAAAGTGTCAACAGTGTTCCTATCATCCTGATTAAGCAATACAGCAAAAATGGTTCTTACAGAGTGCATCAAACATGACTTAGACCTTGTTTTTGAAAAACTGTTTATTTCTGTATTTCATGATTGCAACTTGCTGAAAAGTGTTAACAGTGTTCCTTTCATCGAGTTTAAACAGTACAGCAAAATGGTACTTACAGAGTGACCTTGTTTTTGAGAAACTGTTTATTTCTGTATTACATGATTGCAACTTGCTGAAAAGTGTCAACAGTGTTCCTATCATCCTGAGTTAAGCAGTACAGCAAAAATGGTTCTTACAGAGTGCATCAAACATGATTTAGACCTTGTTTGTGAAAAACTATTTATTTCTGTATTTCATGATTGCAACTTGCTGAAAAGTGTCAACAATGTTCCTTTCATCGAGCTTAAACAGTACAGCAAAATGGTACTTACAGAGTGACTCAAACATGACTTAGACCTTGTTTTTGAAAAACTCTTTATTTCTGTATTTCATGATTGCAACTTGCTGAAAAGTGTTAACAGGGTTCCTTTCATTGAGTTTAAACAGTACAGCAAAATGGTACTTACATAGTGACCTTGTTTTTGAGAAACTGTTTATTTCTGTATTACATCATTGCAACTTGCTGAAAAGTGTCAACAGTGTTCTTATCATCCTGATTAAGCAGTTCAACAAACATGGTACTTACAGAGTGACCTTGTTTTTGAGAAACTGTTTATTTCTGTATTACATGATTGCAACTTGCTGAAAAGTGTCAACAGTGTTCCTTTCATCGAGTTAAACAGTACAGCAAAATGGTACTTACAGAGTGCTCAAACATGACTTAGACCTTGTTTTTGAAAAACTGTTTATTTCTGTATTTCATGATTGCAACTTGCTGAAAAGTGTTAACAGGGTTCCTTTCATCGAGTTTAAACAAGTACAGCAAAATGGTACTTACATAGTGACCTTGTTTTTGAGAAACTGTTTATTTCTGTATTACATGATTGCAACTTGCTGAAAAGTGTCAACAGTGTTCCTATCATCCTGATTAAGCAATACAGCAAAAATGGTTCTTACAGAGTGCATCAAACATGATTTAGACCTTGTTTGTGAAAAACTATTTATTTCTGTATTTCATGATTGCAACTTGCTGAAAAGTGTCAACAATGTTCCTTTCATCGAGCTTAAACAGTACAGCAAAATGGTACTTACAGAGTGACTCAAACATGACTTAGACCTTGTTTTTGAAAAACTCTTTATTTCTGTATTTCATGATTGCAACTTGCTGAAAAGTGTTAACAGGGTTCCTTTCATTGAGTTTAAACAGTACAGCAAAATGGTACTTACAGAGTGACCTTGTTTTTGAGAAACTGTTTATTTCTGTATTACATCATTGCAACTTGCTGAAAAGTGTCAACAGTGTTCTTATCATCCTGATTAAGCAGTTCAACAAAATGGTACTTACAGAGTGACCTTGTTTTTGAGAAACTGTTTATTTCTGTATTACATGATTGCAACTTGCTGAAAAGTGTCAACAGTGTTCCTATCATCCTGATTAAGCAATACAGCAGAAATGGTTCTTACAGAGTGCATCAAACATGATTTAGACCTTGTTTTTGAAAAACTGTTTATTTCTGTATTTCATGATTGCAACTTGCTGAAAAGTGTTAACAGGGTTCCTTTCATCGAGTTTAAACAGTACAGCAAAATGGTACTTACAGAGTGACCTTGTTTTTGAGAAACTGTTTATTTCTGTATTACATGATTGCAACTTGCTGAAAAGTGTCAACAGTGTTCCTATCATCCTGATTAAGCAGTACAGCAAAAATGGTTCTTACAGAGTGCATCAAACATGATTTAGACCTTGTTTGTGAAAAACTATTTATTTCTGTATTTCATGATTGCAACTTGCTGAAAAGTGTCAACAATGTTCCTTTCATCGAGCTTAAACAGTACAGCAAAATGGTACTTACAGAGTGCTCAAACATGACTTAGACCTTGTTTTTGAAAAACTCTTTATTTCTGTATTTCATGATTGCAACTTGCTGAAAAGTGTTAACAGGGTTCCTTTCATCGAGTTTAAACAGTACAGCAAAATGGTACTTACAGAGTGACCTTGTTTTTGAGAAACTGTTTATTTCTTTATTACATCATTGCAACTTGCTGAAAAGTGTCAACAGTGTTCTTATCATCCTGATTAAGCAGTTCAACAAACATGGTACTTACAGAGTGACCTTGTTTTTGAGAAACTGTTTATTTCTGTATTACATGATTGCAACTTGCTGAAAAGTGTCAACAGTGTTCCTATCATCCTGATTAAGCAATACAGCAGAAATGGTTCTTACAGAGTGCATCAAACATGATTTAGACCTTGTTTTTGAAAAACTGTTTATTTCTGTATTTCATGATTGCAACTTGCTGAAAAGTGTTAACAGGGTTCCTTTCATCGAGTTTAAACAGTACAGCAAAATGGTACTTACATAGTGACCTTGTTTTTGAGAAACTGTTTATTTCTGTATTACATGATTGCAACTTGCTGAAAAGTGTCAACAGTGTTCCTATCATCCTGATTAAGCAATACAGCAAAAATGGTTCTTACAGAGTGCATCAAACATGATTTAGACCTTGTTTGTGAAAAACTATTTATTTCTGTATTTCATGATTGCAACTTGCTGAAAAGTGTCAACAATGTTCCTTTCATCGAGCTTAAACAGTACAGCAAAATGGTACTTACAGAGTGACTCAAACATGACTTAGACCTTGTTTTTGAAAAACTCTTTATTTCTGTATTTCATGATTGCAACTTGCTGAAAAGTGTTAACAGGGTTCCTTTCATTGAGTTTAAACAGTACAGCAAAATGGTACTTACATAGTGACCTTGTTTTTGAGAAACTGTTTATTTCTTTATTACATCATTGCAACTTGCTGAAAAGTGTCAACAGTGTTCTTATCATCCTGATTAAGCAGTTCAACAAACATGGTACTTACAGAGTGACCTTGTTTTTGAGAAACTGTTTATTTCTGTATTACATGATTGCAACTTGCTGAAAAGTGTCAACAGTGTTCCTATCATCCTGATTAAGCAATACAGCAGAAATGGTTCTTACAGAGTGCATCAAACATGATTTAGACCTTGTTTTTGAAAAACTGTTTATTTCTGTATTTCATGATTGCAACTTGCTGAAAAGTGTTAACAGGGTTCCTTTCATCGAGTTTAAACAAGTACAGCAAAATGGTACTTACATAGTGACCTTGTTTTTGAGAAACTGTTTATTTCTGTATTACATGATTGCAACTTGCTGAAAAGTGTCAACAGTGTTCCTATCATCCTGATTAAGCAATACAGCAAAAATGGTTCTTACAGAGTGCATCAAACATGATTTAGACCTTGTTTGTGAAAAACTATTTATTTCTGTATTTCATGATTGCAACTTGCTGAAAAGTGTCAACAATGTTCCTTTCATCGAGCTTAAACAGTACAGCAAAATGGTACTCAAACATGACTTAGACCTTGTTTTTGAAAAACTCTTTATTTCTGTATTTCATGATTGCAACTTGCTGAAAAGTGTCAACAGTGTTCCTTTCATCGAGCTTAAACAGTACAGCAAAATGGTACTTACAGAGTGACTCAAACATGACTTAGACCTTGTTTTTGAAAAACTTTTATTTCTGTATTTCATGATTGCAACTTGCTGAAAAGTGTTAACAGGGTTCCTTTCATCGAGTTTAAACAGTACAGCAAAATGGTACTTACATAGTGACCTTGTTTTTGAGAAACTGTTTATTTCTTTATTACATCATTGCAACTTGCTGAAAAGTGTCAACAGTGTTCTTATCATCCTGATTAAGCAGTTCAACAAACATGGTACTTACAGAGTGACCTTGTTTTTGAGAAACTGTTTATTTCTGTATTACATGATTGCAACTTGCTGAAAAGTGTCAACAGTGTTCCTATCATCCTGATTAAGCAATACAGCAAAAATGGTTCTTACAGAGTGCATCAAACATGATTTAGACCTTGTTTTTGAAAAACTGTTTATTTCTGTATTTCATGATTGCAACTTGCTGAAAAGTGTTAACAGGGTTCCTTTCATCGAGTTTAAACAAGTACAGCAAAATGGTACTTACATGACGTGACCTTGTTTTTGAAAAACTGTTTATTTCTGTATTTCATGATTGCAACTTGCTGAAAAGTGTTAACAGGGTTCCTTTCATCTGAGTTTAAACAGTACAGCAAAATGGTACTTACAGAGTGACCTTGTTTTTGAGAAACTGTTTATTTCTGTATTACATCATTGCAACTTGCTGAAAAGTGTCAACAGTGTTCTTATCATCCTGATTAAGCAGTTCAACAAACATGGTACTTACAGAGTGACCTTGTTTTTGAGAAACTGTTTATTTCTGTATTACATGATTGCAACTTGCTGAAAAGTGTCAACAGTGTTCCTATCATCCTGATTAAGCAATACAGCAAAAATGGTTCTTACAGAGTGCATCAAACATGATTTAGACCTTGTTTGTGAAAAACTATTTATTTCTGTATTTCATGATTGCAACTTGCTGAAAAGTGTCAACAATGTTCCTTTCATCGAGCTTAAACAGTACAGCAAAATGGTACTTACAGAGTGACTCAAACATGACTTAGACCTTGTTTTTGAAAAACTGTTTATTTCTGTATTTCATGATTGCAACTTGCTGAAAAGTGTTAACAGGGTTCCTTTCATCGAGTTTAAACAGTACAGCAAAATGGTACTTACAGAGTGACCTTGTTTTTGAGAAACTGTTTATTTCTGTATTACATGATTGCAACTTGCTGAAAAGTGTCAACAGTGTTCCTATCATCCTGATTAAGCAATACAGCAGAAATGGTTCTTACAGAGTGCATCAAACATGATTTAGACCTTGTTTTTGAAAAACTGTTTATTTCTGTATTTCATGATTGCAACTTGCTGAAAAGTGTTAACAGGGTTCCTTTCATCGATTTAAACAGTACAGCAAAATGGTACTTACAGAGTGACCTTGTTTTTGAGAAACTGTTTATTTCTGTATTACATGATTGCAACTTGCTGAAAAGTGTCAACAGTGTTCCTATCATCCTGATTAAGCAATACAGCAAAAATGGTTCTTACAGAGTGCATCAAACATGATTTAGACCTTGTTTGTGAAAAACTATTTATTTCTGTATTTCATGATTGCAACTTGCTGAAAAGTGTCAACAATGTTCCTTTCATCGAGCTTAAACAGTACAGCAAAATGGTACTTACAGAGTGACTCAAACATGACTTAGACCTTGTTTTTGAAAAACTCTTTATTTCTGTATTTCATGATTGCAACTTGCTGAAAAGTGTTAACAGGGTTCCTTTCATTGAGTTTAAACAGTACAGCAAAATGGTACTTACATAGTGACCTTGTTTTTGAGAAACTGTTTATTTCTTTATTACATCATTGCAACTTGCTGAAAAGTGTCAACAGTGTTCTTATCATCCTGATTAAGCAGTTCAACAAACATGGTACTTACAGAGTGACCTTGTTTTTGAGAAACTGTTTATTTCTGTATTACATGATTGCAACTTGCTGAAAAGTGTCAACAGTGTTCCTATCATCCTGATTAAGCAATACAGCAGAAATGGTTCTTACAGAGTGCATCAAACATGATTTAGACCTTGTTTTTGAAAAACTGTTTATTTCTGTATTTCATGATTGCAACTTGCTGAAAAGTGTTAACAGGGTTCCTTTCATCGAGTTTAAACAAGTACAGCAAAATGGTACTTACATAGTGACCTTGTTTTTGAGAAACTGTTTATTTCTGTATTTCATGATTGCAACTTGCTGAAAAGTGTCAACAGTGTTCCTTTCATCGAGTTAAACAGTACAGCAAAATGGTACTTACAGAGTGACTCAAACATGACTTAGACCTTGTTTTTGAAAAACTGTTTATTTCTGTATTTCATGATTGCAACTTGCTGAAAAGTGTTAACAGGGTTCCTTTCATCGAGTTTAAACAGTACAGCAAAATGGTACTTACAGAGTGACCTTGTTTTTGAGAAACTGTTTATTTCTGTATTACATCATTGCAACTTGCTGAAAAGTGTCAACAGTGTTCTTATCATCCTGATTAAGCAGTTCAACAAACATGGTACTTACAGAGTGACCTTGTTTTTGAGAAACTGTTTATTTCTGTATTACATGATTGCAACTTGCTGAAAAGTGTCAACAGTGTTCCTATCATCCTGATTAAGCAATACAGCAAAAATGGTTCTTACAGAGTGCATCAAACATGATTTAGACCTTGTTTTTGAAAAACTGTTTATTTCTGTATTTCATGATTGCAACTTGCTGAAAAGTGTTAACAGGGTTCCTTTCATCGAGTTTAAACAAGTACAGCAAAATGGTACTTACAGAGTGACCTTGTTTTTGAGAAACTGTTTATTTCTGTATTACATCATTGCAACTTGCTGAAAAGTGTCAACAGTGTTCCTATCATCCTGATTAAGCAATACAGCAAAAATGGTTCTTACAGAGTGCATCAAACATGATTTAGACCTTGTTTGTGAAAAACTATTTATTTCTGTATTTCATGATTGCAACTTGCTGAAAAGTGTCAACAATGTTCCTTTCATCGAGCTTAAACAGTACAGCAAAATGGTACTTACAGAGTGACTCAAACATGACTTAGACCTTGTTTTTGAAAAACTCTTTATTTCTGTATTTCATGATTGCAACTTGCTGAAAAGTGTTAACAGGGTTCCTTTCATTGAGTTTAAACAGTAGAGCAAAATGGTACTTACATAGTGACCTTGTTTTTGAGAAACTGTTTATTTCTTTATTACATCATTGCAACTTGCTGAAAAGTGTCAACAGTGTTCTTATCATCCTGATTAAGCAGTTCAACAAACATGGTACTTACAGAGTGACCTTGTTTTTGAGAAACTGTTTATTTCTGTATTACATGATTGCAACTTGCTGAAAAGTGTCAACAGTGTTCCTATCATCCTGATTAAGCAATACAGCAGAAATGGTTCTTACAGAGTGCATCAAACATGATTTAGACCTTGTTTTTGAAAAACTGTTTATTTCTGTATTTCATGATTGCAACTTGCTGAAAAGTGTTAACAGGGTTCCTTTCATCGATTTTAAACAAGTACAGCAAAATGGTACTTACATAGTGACCTTGTTTTTGAGAAACTGTTTATTTCTGTATTACATGATTGCAACTTGCTGAAAAGTGTCAACAGTGTTCCTATCATCCTGATTAAGCAATACAGCAAAAATGGTTCTTACAGAGTGCATCAAACATGATTTAGACCTTGTTTGTGAAAAACTATTTATTTCTGTATTTCATGATTGCAACTTGCTGAAAAGTGTCAACAATGTTCCTTTCATCGAGCTTAAACAGTACAGCAAAATGGTACTTACAGAGTACTCAAACATGACTTAGACCTTGTTTTTGAAAAACTCTTTATTTCTGTATTTCATGATTGCAACTTGCTGAAAAGTGTTAACAGGGTTCCTTTCATTGAGTTTAAACAGTAGAGCAAAATGGTACTTACATAGTGACCTTGTTTTTGAGAAACTGTTTATTTCTTTATTACATCATTGCAACTTGCTGAAAAGTGTCAACAGTGTTCTTATCATCCTGATTAAGCAGTTCAACAAACATGGTACTTACAGAGTGACCTTGTTTTTGAGAAACTGTTTATTTCTGTATTACATGATTGCAACTTGCTGAAAAGTGTCAACAGTGTTCCTATCATCCTGATTAAGCAATACAGCAGAAATGGTTCTTACAGAGTGCATCAAACATGATTTAGACCTTGTTTTTGAAAAACTGTTTATTTCTGTATTTCATGATTGCAACTTGCTGAAAAGTGTTAACAGGGTTCCTTTCATCGATTTTAAACAAGTACAGCAAAATGGTACTTACATAGTGACCTTGTTTTTGAGAAACTGTTTATTTCTGTATTACATGATTGCAACTTGCTGAAAAGTGTCAACAGTGTTCCTATCATCCTGATTAAGCAATACAGCAAAAATGGTTCTTACAGAGTGCATCAAACATGATTTAGACCTTGTTTGTGAAAAACTATTTATTTCTGTATTTCATGATTGCAACTTGCTGAAAAGTGTCAACAATGTTCCTTTCATCGAGCTTAAACAGTACAGCAAAATGGTACTCAAACATGACTTAGACCTTGTTTTTGAAAAACTCTTTATTTCTGTATTTCATGATTGCAACTTGCTGAAAAGTGTTAACAGGGTTCCTTTCATCGAGCTTAAACAGTACAGCAAAATGGTACTTACAGAGTGACCTTAGTTTTTGAGAAACTGTTTATTTCTTTATTACATCATTGCAACTTGCTGAAAAGTGTCAACAGTGTTCTTATCATCCTGATTAAGCAGTTCAACAAACATGGTACTTACAGAGTGACCTTGTTTTTGAGAAACTGTTTATTTCTGTATTACATGATTGCAACTTGCTGAAAAGTGTCAACAGTGTTCCTATCATCCTGATTAAGCAATACAGCAGAAA
The DNA here is from genome assembly GCF_965601325.2 of Salmo salar. Taxonomy (NCBI): domain Eukaryota; kingdom Metazoa; phylum Chordata; class Actinopteri; order Salmoniformes; family Salmonidae; genus Salmo; species Salmo salar. Next base: position 52,066,408 of record NC_138296.1, on the reverse strand, counting down.
TGGTTCTTACAGAGTGCATCAAACATGATTTAGACCTTGTTTTTGAAAAACTGTTTATTTCTGTATTTCATGATTGCAACTTGCTGAAAAGTGTTAACAGGGTTCCTTTCATCGAGTTTAAACAAGTACAGCAAAATGGTACTTACAGAGTGACCTTGTTTTTGAGAAACTGTTTATTTCTGTATTTCATGATTGCAACTTGCTGAAAAGTGTTAACAGGGTTCCTTTCATCTGAGTTTAAACAAGTACAGCAAAATGGTACTTACAGAGTGACCTTGTTTTTGAGAAACTGTTTATTTCTGTATTACATCATTGCAACTTGCTGAAAAGTGTCAACAGTGTTCTTATCATCCTGATTAAGCAGTTCAACAAACATGGTACTTACAGAGTGACCTTGTTTTTGAGAAACGGTTTATTTCTGTATTACATGATTGCAACTTGCTGAAAAGTGTCAACAGTGTTCCTATCATCCTGATTAAGCAATACAGCAAAAATGGTTCTTACAGAGTGCATCAAACATGATTTAGACCTTGTTTGTGAAAAACTCTTTATTTCTGTATTTCATGATTGCAACTTGCTGAAAAGTGTCAACAATGTTCCTTTCATCGAGCTTAAACAGTACAGCAAAATGGTACTTACAGAGTGACTCAAACATGACTTAGACCTTGTTTTTGAAAAACTCTTTATTTCTGTATTTCATGATTGCAACTTGCTGAAAAGTGTTAACAGGGTTCCTTTCATTGAGTTTAAACAGTAGAGCAAAATGGTACTTACATAGTGACCTTGTTTTTGAGAAACTGTTTATTTCTTTATTACATCATTGCAACTTGCTGAAAAGTGTCAACAGTGTTCTTATCATCCTGATTAAGCAGTTCAACAAACATGGTACTTACAGAGTGACCTTGTTTTTGAGAAACTGTTTATTTCTGTATTACATGATTGCAACTTGCTGAAAAGTGTCAACAGTGTTCCTATCATCCTGATTAAGCAATACAGCAGAAATGGTTCTTACAGAGTGCATCAAACATGATTTAGACCTTGTTTTTGAAAAACTGTTTATTTCTGTATTTCATGATTGCAACTTGCTGAAAAGTGTTAACAGGGTTCCTTTCATCGATTTTAAACAAGTACAGCAAAATGGTACTTACATAGTGACCTTGTTTTTGAGAAACTGTTTATTTCTGTATTACATGATTGCAACTTGCTGAAAAGTGTCAACAGTGTTCCTATCATCCTGATTAAGCAATACAGCAAAAATGGTTCTTACAGAGTGCATCAAACATGATTTAGACCTTGTTTGTGAAAAACTATTTATTTCTGTATTTCATGATTGCAACTTGCTGAAAAGTGTCAACAGGGTTCCTTTCATCGAGCTTAAACAGTACAGCAAAATGGTACTTACATGACGTGACCTTGTTTTTGAAAAACTCTTTATTTCTGTATTTCATGATTGCAACTTGCTGAAAAGTGTTAACAGTGTTCCTTTCATCGAGTTTAAACAGTACAGCAAAATGGTACTTAAACATGACTTAGACCTTGTTTTTGAAAAACTCTTTATTTCTGTATTTCATGATTGCAACTTGCTGAAAAGTGTTAACAGGGTTCCTTTCATCGAGCTTAACCTCTTGGGGCTAGGTGGGACGCTAGCGTGCCACCCGTGGTGCACTCCATCAACAGCAGGTGCATTTCAAGAGCGGCAAATTTGAATCCAAATAAATGTCAAAATTCAAATTTTTCAAAAATACAACTATGTTACACCATTTGAAAGATAAACATCTCCTTAATCTAACCACGTTTTACGATTTCAAAAAGGTTTTACGGCGAAAGCATAAATTTAGAGTATGTTAGGACAGTACATTTACAAGAGTTGTGTGTAATGTTTTGTCAAGTCAAAGACAGGGTCACCAAAACCATAAAACCAGCTAAAATGATACACTAACCTTTTACAATCTCCATCAGATGACACTCCTAGGACATTATGTTAGACAATGCATGCATTTTTAGTTCTATCAAGTTCATATTTATATACAAAAACAGCGTTTTACTATGGCATTGATGTTGAGGAAATCGTTTCCCTCCAATAACCGGCAGTCAAGTCAGCGTCACAAATTAAATAATTAAAATTAGAAAACATTGGTAAAATATTATATTGTCATTTAAAGAATTATAGATTTACATCTTTTGAACGCAATCAACTTGCCAGATTTAAAAATAACCTTACTGGGAAATCACACTTTGCAATAATCTGAGCACTGTGCCCAGAAAAATACGCGTTGCGATACAGACTAGACGTCATGTTGGGGAGATCTAAAATCGAAAATACTATGTAAATAATCCATTACCTTTGATTCTCTTCATCAGATGTCACTTCCAGGTATCACAGGTCCATAACGAATGTAGTTTTGTTCAAAAAAGCTCATCATTTATGTCCAAAAATCTCCGTCTCGTTAGCACATGATGTAAGCCAGCCGGACTTCTCGTCATGAACGAGGGGAAAAAATATATTTCCGTTCGTTCAAACATGTCAAACGTTGTATAGCATAAATCATTAGGGCCTTTTTTAACCAGAACATGAATAATATTCAAGGTGGACGAATGCATAGCCTTTTATAACGTATTGGAACGAGGGTACCCAACATGAAGTAGCGCGCCAGGTGTCTAATGGGACATCACCGTTCCATGGCTCTTGTTCGGTCAGATCTCCCTCCAGAAGACTCAAAACACTTTGTAAAGGCTGGTGACATCTAGTGGAAGCAATAGGAAGTGCCAAAATATTCCTAAACCCCTGTGTTTTTCAATGGGATAGGTTTAAACTCAATACAACACATCAGGTATCCACTTCCTGTCAGAAAATGTCTCAGGGTTTTGCCTGCCAAATGAGTTCTGTTATACTCACAGACACCATTCAAACAGTTTTGGAAACTTTAGAGTGTTTTCTATCCATATATAATAAGTATATGCATATTCTAGTTACTGGGTAGGATTAGTAACCAGATTAAATCGGGTACATTTTTTTTATCCAGACGTGCAAATGCTGCCCCCTAGACCCAACAGGTTAAACAGTACAGCAAAATGGTACTTACAGAGTGACCTTGTCTTTGAGAAACTGTTTATTTCTTTATTACATCATTGCAACTTGCTGAAAAGTGTCAACAGTGTTCTTATCATCCTGATTAAGCAGTTCAACAAACATGGTACTTACAGAGTGACCTTGTTTTTGAGAAACTGTTTATTTCTGTATTACATGATTGCAACTTGCTGAAAAGTGTCAACAGTGTTCCTATCATCCTGATTAAGCAATACAGCAGAAATGGTTCTTACAGAGTGCATCAAACATGATTTAGACCTTGTTTTTGAAAAACTGTTTATTTCTGTATTTCATGATTGCAACTTGCTGAAAAGTGTTAACAGGGTTCCTTTCATCGAGTTTAAACAAGTACAGCAAAATGGTACTTACATAGTGACCTTGTTTTTGAGAAACTGTTTATTTCTGTATTACATGATTGCAACTTGCTGAAAAGTGTCAACAGTGTTCCTATCATCCTGATTAAGCAATACAGCAAAAATGGTTCTTACAGAGTGCATCAAACATGATTTAGACCTTGTTTGTGAAAAACTCTTTATTTCTGTATTTCATGATTGCAACTTGCTGAAAAGTGTTAACAGGGTTCCTTTCATTGAGTTTAAACAGTAGAGCAAAATGGTACTTACATAGTGACCTTGTTTTTGAGAAACTGTTTATTTCTCTATTACATCATTGCAACTTGCTGAAAAGTGTCAACAGTGTTCTTATCATCCTGATTAAGCAGTTCAACAAACATGGTACTTACAGAGTGACCTTGTTTTTGAGAAACTGTTTATTTCTGTATTACATGATTGCAACTTGCTGAAAAGTGTCAACAGTGTTCCTATCATCCTGATTAAGCAATACAGCAGAAATGGTTCTTACAGAGTGCATCAAACATGATTTAGACCTTGTTTTTGAAAAACTGTTTATTTCTGTATTTCATGATTGCAACTTGCTGAAAAGTGTTAACAGGGTTCCTTTCATCGAGTTTAAACAAGTACAGCAAAATGGTACTTACATAGTGACCTTGTTTTTGAGAAACTGTTTATTTCTGTATTACATGATTGCAACTTGCTGAAAAGTGTCAACAGTGTTCCTATCATCCTGATTAAGCAATACAGCAAAAATGGTTCTTACAGAGTGCATCAAACATGATTTAGACCTTGTTTGTGAAAAACTCTTTATTTCTGTATTTCATGATTGCAACTTGCTGAAAAGTGTCAACAATGTTCCTTTCATCGAGCTTAAACAGTACAGCAAAATGGTACTCAAACATGACTTAGACCTTGTTTTTGAAAAACTCTTTATTTCTGTATTTCATGATTGCAACTTGCTGAAAAGTGTTAACAGGGTTCCTTTCATCGAGCTTAAACAGTACAGCAAAATGGTACTTACAGAGTGACCTAGTCTTTGAGAAACTGTTTATTTCTTTATTACATCATTGCAACTTGCTGAAAAGTGTCAACAGTGTTCTTATCATCCTGATTAAGCAGTTCAACAAACATGGTACTTACAGAGTGACCTTGTTTTTGAGAAACTGTTTATTTCTGTATTACATGATTGCAACTTGCTGAAAAGTGTCAACAGTGTTCCTATCATCCTGATTAAGCAATACAGCAAAAATGGTTCTTACAGAGTGCATCAAACATGATTTAGACCTTGTTTGTGAAAAACTATTTATTTCTGTATTTCATGATTGCAACTTGCTGAAAAGTGTCAACAATGTTCCTTTCATCGAGCTTAAACAGTACAGCAAAATGGTACTCAAACATGACTTAGACCTTGTTTTTGAAAAACTCTTTATTTCTGTATTTCATGATTGCAACTTGCTGAAAAGTGTTAACAGGGTTCCTTTCATCGAGCTTAAACAGTACAGCAAAATGGTACTTACAGAGTGACCTAGTTTTTGAGAAACTGTTTATTTCTTTATTACATCATTGCAACTTGCTGAAAAGTGTCAACAGTGTTCTTATCATCCTGATTAAGCAGTTCAACAAACATGGTACTTACAGAGTGACCTTGTTTTTGAGAAACTGTTTATTTCTGTATTACATGATTGCAACTTGCTGAAAAGTGTCAACAGTGTTCCTATCATCCTGATTAAGCAATACAGCAAAAATGGTTCTTACAGAGTGCATCAAACATGATTTAGACCTTGTTTTTGAAAAACTGTTTATTTCTGTATTTCATGATTTCAACTTGCTGAAAAGTGTTAACAGGGTTCCTTTCATCGAGTTTAAACAAGTACAGCAAAATGGTACTTACAGAGTGACCTTGTTTTTGAAAAACTGTTTATTTCTGTATTTCATGATTTCAACTTGCTGAAAAGTGTTAACAGGGTTCCTTTCATCGAGTTTAAACAAGTACAGCAAAATGGTACTTACAGAGTGACCTTGTTTTTGAGAAACTGTTTATTTCTGTATTACATCATTGCAACTTGCTGAAAAGTGTCAACAGTGTTCTTATCATCCTGATTAAGCAGTTCAACAAACATGGTACTTACAGAGTGACCTTGTTTTTGAGAAACGGTTTATTTCTGTATTACATGATTGCAACTTGCTGAAAAGTGTCAACAGTGTTCCTATCATCCTGATTAAGCAATACAGCAAAAATGGTTCTTACAGAGTGCATCAAACATGATTTAGACCTTGTTTGTGAAAAACTCTTTATTTCTGTATTTCATGATTGCAACTTGCTGAAAAGTGTCAACAATGTTCCTTTCATCGAGCTTAAACAGTACAGCAAAATGGTACTTACAGAGTGACTCAAACATGACTTAGACCTTGTTTTTGAAAAACTCTTTATTTCTGTATTTCATGATTGCAACTTGCTGAAAAGTGTTAACAGGGTTCCTTTCATTGAGTTTAAACAGTAGAGCAAAATGGTACTTACATAGTGACCTTGTTTTTGAGAAACTGTTTATTTCTTTATTACATCATTGCAACTTGCTGAAAAGTGTCAACAGTGTTCTTATCATCCTGATTAAGCAGTTCAACAAACATGGTACTTACAGAGTGACCTTGTTTTTGAGAAACTGTTTATTTCTGTATTACATGATTGCAACTTGCTGAAAAGTGTCAACAGTGTTCCTATCATCCTGATTAAGCAATACAGCAGAAATGGTTCTTACAGAGTGCATCAAACATGATTTAGACCTTGTTTTTGAAAAACTGTTTATTTCTGTATTTCATGATTGCAACTTGCTGAAAAGTGTTAACAGGGTTCCTTTCATCGAGTTTAAACAAGTACAGCAAAATGGTACTTACATAGTGACCTTGTTTTTGAGAAACTGTTTATTTCTGTATTACATGATTGCAACTTGCTGAAAAGTGTCAACAGTGTTCCTATCATCCTGATTAAGCAATACAGCAAAAATGGTTCTTACAGAGTGCATCAAACATGATTTAGACCTTGTTTGTGAAAAACTATTTATTTCTGTATTTCATGATTGCAACTTGCTGAAAAGTGTCAACAATGTTCCTTTCATCGAGCTTAAACAGTACAGCAAAATGGTACTTACAGAGTAACTCAAACATGACTTAGACCTTGTTTTTGAAAAACTCTTTATTTCTGTATTTCATGATTGCAACTTGCTGAAAAGTGTTAACAGGGTTCCTTTCCTTGAGTTTAAACAGTAGAGCAAAATGGTACTTACATAGTGACCTTGTTTTTGAGAAACTGTTTATTTCTCTATTACATCATTGCAACTTGCTGAAAAGTGTCAACAGTGTTCTTATCATCCTGATTAAGCAGTTCAACAAACATGGTACTTACAGAGTGACCTTGTTTTTGAGAAACTGTTTATTTCTGTATTACATGATTGCAACTTGCTGAAAAGTGTCAACAGTGTTCCTATCATCCTGATTAAGCAATACAGCAGAAATGGTTCTTACAGAGTGCATCAAACATGATTTAGACCTTGTTTTTGAAAAACTCTTTATTTCTGTATTTCATGATTGCAACTTGCTGAAAAGTGTTAACAGGGTTCCTTTCATCGATTTTAAACAAGTACAGCAAAATGGTACTTACATAGTGACCTTGTTTTTGAGAAACTGTTTATTTCTGTATTACATGATTGCAACTTGCTGAAAAGTGTCAACAGTGTTCCTATCATCCTGATTAAGCAATACAGCAAAAATGGTTCTTACAGAGTGCATCAAACATGATTTAGACCTTGTTTGTGAAAAACTCTTTATTTCTGTATTTCATGATTGCAACTTGCTGAAAAGTGTCAACAATGTTCCTTTCATCGAGCTTAAACAGTACAGCAAAATGGTACTCAAACATGACTTAGACCTTGTTTTTGAAAAACTCTTTATTTCTGTATTTCATGATTGCAACTTGCTGAAAAGTGTTAACAGGGTTCCTTTCATCGAGCTTAAACAGTACAGCAAAATGGTACTTACAGAGTGACCTAGTCTTTGAGAAACTGTTTATTTCTTTATTACATCATTGCAACTTGCTGAAAAGTGTCAACAGTGTTCTTATCATCCTGATTAAGCAGTTCAACAAACATGGTACTTACAGAGTGACCTTGTTTTTGAGAAACTGTTTATTTCTGTATTACATGATTGCAACTTGCTGAAAAGTGTCAACAGTGTTCCTATCATCCTGATTAAGCAATACAGCAGAAATGGTTCTTACAGAGTGCATCAAACATGATTTAGACCTTGTTTTTGAAAAACTGTTTATTTCTGTATTTCATGATTGCAACTTGCTGAAAAGTGTTAACAGGGTTCCTTTCATCGAGTTTAAACAAGTACAGCAAAATGGTACTTACAGAGTGACCTTGTTTTTGAAAAACTGTTTATTTCTGTATTTCATGATTTCAACTTGCTGAAAAGTGTTAACAGGGTTCCTTTCATCGAGTTTAAACAAGTACAGCAAAATGGTACTTACAGAGTGACCTTGTTTTTGAGAAACTGTTTATTTCTGTATTACATCATTGCAACTTGCTGAAAAGTGTCAACAGTGTTCTTATCATCCTGATTAAGCAGTTCAACAAACATGGTACTTACAGAGTGACCTTGTTTTTGAGAAACGGTTTATTTCTGTATTACATGATTGCAACTTGCTGAAAAGTGTCAACAGTGTTCCTATCATCCTGATTAAGCAATACAGAAAAAATGGTTCTTACAGAGTGCATCAAACATGATTTAGACCTTGTTTTTGAAAAACTGTTTATTTCTGTATTTCATGATTGCAACTTAATGAAAAGTGTTAACAGGGTTCGTTTCATCGAGTTTAAACAAGTACAGCAAAATGGTACTTACAGAGTGACCTTGTTTTTGAGAAACTGTTTATTTCTGTATTACGTCATTGCAACTTGCTGAAAAGTGTCAACAGTGTTCCTATCATCCTGATTAAGCAATACAGCAAAAATGGTTCTTACAGAGTGCATCAAACATGATTTAGACCTTGTTTGTGAAAAACTCTTTATTTCTGTATTTCATGATTGCAACTTGCTGAAAAGTGTCAACAATGTTCCTTTCATCGAGCTTAAACAGTACAGCAAAATGGTACTTACAGAGTGACTCAAACATGACTTAGACCTTGTTTTTGAAAAACTCTTTATTTCTGTATTTCATGATTGCAACTTGCTGAAAAGTGTTAACAGGGTTCCTTTCATCGAGTTTAAACAAGTACAGCAAAATGGTACTTACAGAGTGACCTTGTTTTTGAAAAACTGTTTATTTCTGTATTTCATGATTTCAACTTGCTGAAAAGTGTTAACAGGGTTCCTTTCATCGAGTTTAAACAAGTACAGCAAAATGGTACTTACAGAGTGACCTTGTTTTTGAGAAACTGTTTATTTCTGTATTACATCATTGCAACTTGCTGAAAAGTGTCAACAGTGTTCTTATCATCCTGATTAAGCAGTTCAACAAACATGGTACTTACAGAGTGACCTTGTTTTTGAGAAACTGTTTATTTCTGTATTACATGATTGCAACTTGCTGAAAAGTGTCAACAGTGTTCCTATCATCCTGATTAAGCAATACAGCAAAAATGGTTCTTACAGAGTGCATCAAACATGATTTAGACCTTGTTTGTGAAAAACTATTTATTTCGGTATTTCATGATTGCAACTTGCTGAAAAGTGTCAACAGTGTTCCTATCATCCTGATTAAGCAATACAGCAAAAATGGATCTTACAGAGTGCATCAAACAAGATTTAGACCTTGTTTTTGAAAAACTGTTTATTTCTGTATTTCATGATTGCAACTTGCTGAAAAGTGTTAACAGGGTTCCTTTCATCGAGTTTAAACAAGTACAGCAAAATGGTACTTACATAGTGACCTTGTTTTTGAGAAACTGTTTATTTCTTTATTACATCATTGCAACTTGCTGAAAAGTGTCAACAGTGTTCTTATCATCCTGATTAAGCAGTTCAACAAACATGGTACTTACAGAGTGACCTTGTTTTTGAGAAACGGTTTATTTCTGTATTACATGATTGCAACTTGGTGAAAAGTGTCAACAGTGTTCCTATCATCCTGATTAAGCAATACAGCAAAAATGGTTCTTACAGAGTGCATCAAACATGATTTAGACCTTGTTTGTGAAAAACTATTTATTTCTGTATTTCATGATTGCAACTTGCTGAAAAGTGTCAACAATGTTCCTTTCATCGAGCTTAAACAGTACAGCAAAATGGTACTTACAGAGTGACCTAGTTTTTGAGAAACTGTTTATTTCTTTATTACATCATTGCAACTTGCTGAAAAGTGTCAACAGTGTTCTTATCATTCTGATTAAGCAGTTCAACAAACATGGTACTTACAGAGTGACCTTGTTTTTGAGAAACTGTTTATTTCTGTATTACATGATTGCAACTTGCTGAAAAGTGTCAACAGTGTTCCTATCATCCTGATTAAGCAATACAGCAGAAATGGTTCTTACAGAGTGCATCAAACATGATTTAGACCTTGTTTTTGAAAAACTGTTTATTTCTGTATTTCATGATTGCAACTTGCTGAAAAGTGTTAACAGGGTTCCTTTCATCGAGTTTAAACAAGTACAGCAAAATGGTACTTACATAGTGACCTTGTTTTTGAGAAACTGTTTATTTCTGTATTACATGATTGCAACTTGCTGAAAAGTGTCAACAGTGTTCCTATCATCCTGATTAAGCAATACAGCAAAAATGGTTCTTACAGAGTGCATCAAACATGATTTAGACCTTGTTTGTGAAAAACTATTTATTTCTGTATTTCATGATTGCAACTTGCTGAAAAGTGTCAACAATGTTCCTTTCATCGAGCTTAAACAGTACAGCAAAATGGTACTTACAGAGTAACTCAAACATGACTTAGACCTTGTTTTTGAAAAACTCTTTATTTCTGTATTTCATGATTGCAACTTGCTGAAAAGTGTTAACAGGGTTCCTTTCCTTGAGTTTAAACAGTAGAGCAAAATGGTACTTACATAGTGACCTTGTTTTTGAGAAACTATTTATTTCTCTATTACATCATTGCAACTTGCTGAAAAGTGTCAACAGTGTTCTTATCATCCTGATTAAGCAGTTCAACAAACATGGTACTTACAGAGTGACCTTGTTTTTGAGAAACTGTTTATTTCTGTATTACATGATTGCAACTTGCTGAAAAGTGTCAACAGTGTTCCTATCATCCTGATTAAGCAATACAGCAGAAATGGTTCTTACAGAGTGCATCAAACATGATTTAGACCTTGTTTTTGAAAAACTGTTTATTTCTGTATTTCATGATTGCAACTTAATGAAAAGTGTTAACAGGGTTCCTTTCATCGAGTTTAAACAAGTACAGCAAAATGGTACTTACAGAGTGACCTTGTTTTTGAAAAACTGTTTATTTCTGTATTTCATGATTTCAACTTGCTGAAAAGTGTTAACAGGGTTCCTTTCATCGAGTTTAAACAAGTACAGCAAAATGGTACTTACAGAGTGACCTTGTTTTTGAGAAACTGTTTATTTCTGTATTACATCATTGCAACTTGCTGAAAAGTGTCAACAGTGTTCTTATCATCCTGATTAAGCAGTTCAACAAACATGGTACTTACAGAGTGACCTTGTTTTTGAGAAACGGTTTATTTCTGTATTACATGATTGCAACTTGCTGAAAAGTGTCAACAGTGTTCCTATCATCCTGATTAAGCAATACAGAAAAAATGGTTCTTACAGAGTGCATCAAACATGATTTAGACCTTGTTTTTGAAAAACTGTTTATTTCTGTATTTCATGATTGCAACTTAATGAAAAGTGTTAACAGGGTTCGTTTCATCGAGTTTAAACAAGTACAGCAAAATGGTACTTACAGAGTGACCTTGTTTTTGAGAAACTGTTTATTTCTGTATTACGTCATTGCAACTTGCTGAAAAGTGTCAACAGTGTTCCTATCATCCTGATTAAGCAATACAGCAAAAATGGTTCTTACAGAGTGCATCAAACATGATTTAGACCTTGTTTGTGAAAAACTCTTTATTTCTGTATTTCATGATTGCAACTTGCTGAAAAGTGTCAACAATGTTCCTTTCATCGAGCTTAAACAGTACAGCAAAATGGTACTTACAGAGTGACTCAAACATGACTTAGACCTTGTTTTTGAAAAACTCTTTATTTCTGTATTTCATGATTGCAACTTGCTGAAAAGTGTTAACAGGGTTCCTTTCATCGAGTTTAAACAAGTACAGCAAAATGGTACTTACAGAGTGACCTTGTTTTTGAAAAACTCTTTATTTCTGTATTTCATGATTGCAACTTGCTGAAAAGTGTTAACAGGGTTCCTTTCATTGAGTTTAAACAGTAGAGCAAAATGGTACTTAAACATGACTTAGACCTTGTTTTTGAAAAACTCTTTATTTCTGTATTTCATGATTGCAACTTGCTGAAAAGTGTTAACAGGGTTCCTTTCATCGAGCTTAAACAGTACAGCAAAATGGTACTTACAGAGTGACCTAGTCTTTGAGAAACTGTTTATTTCTTTATTACATCATTGCAACTTGCTGAAAAGTGTCAACAGTGTTCTTATCATCCTGATTAAGCAGTTCAACAAACATGGTACTTACAGAGTGACCTTGTTTTTGAGAAACTGTTTATTTCTGTATTACATGATTGCAACTTGCTGAAAAGTGTCAACAGTGTTCCTATCATCCTGATTAAGCAATACAGCAGAAATGGTTCTTACAGAGTGCATCAAACATGATTTAGACCTTGTTTTTGAAAAACTGTTTATTTCTGTATTTCATGATTTCAACTTGCTGAAAAGTGTTAACAGGGTTCCTTTCATCGAGTTTAAACAAGTACAGCAAAATGGTACTTACAGAGTGACCTTGTTTTTGAGAAACTGTTTATTTCTGTATTACATCATTGCAACTTGCTGAAAAGTGTCAACAGTGTTCTTATCATCCTGATTAAGCAGTTCAACAAACATGGTACTTACAGAGTGACCTTGTTTTTGAGAAACGGTTTATTTCTGTATTACATGATTGCAACTTGCTGAAAAGTGTCAACAGTGTTCCTATCATCCTGATTAAGCAATACAGAAAAAATGGTTCTTACAGAGTGCATCAAACATGATTTAGACCTTGTTTTTGAAAAACTGTTTATTTCTGTATTTCATGATTGCAACTTAATGAAAAGTGTTAACAGGGTTCGTTTCATCGAGTTTAAACAAGTACAGCAAAATGGTACTTACAGAGTGACCTTGTTTTTGAGAAACTGTTTATTTCTGTATTACGTCATTGCAACTTGCTGAAAAGTGTCAACAGTGTTCCTATCATCCTGATTAAGCAATACAGCAAAAATGGTTCTTACAGAGTGCATCAAACATGATTTAGACCTTGTTTGTGAAAAACTCTTTATTTCTGTATTTCATGATTGCAACTTGCTGAAAAGTGTCAACAATGTTCCTTTCATCGAGCTTAAACAGTACAGCAAAATGGTACTTACAGAGTGACTCAAACATGACTTAGACCTTGTTTTTGAAAAACTCTTTATTTCTGTATTTCATGATTGCAACTTGCTGAAAAGTGTTAACAGGGTTCCTTTCATCGAGTTTAAACAAGTACAGCAAAATGGTACTTACAGAGTGACCTTGTTTTTGAAAAACTGTTTATTTCTGTATTTCATGATTTCAACTTGCTGAAAAGTGTTAACAGGGTTCCTTTCATCGAGTTTAAACAAGTACAGCAAAATGGTACTTACAGAGTGACCTTGTTTTTGAGAAACTGTTTATTTCTGTATTACATCATTGCAACTTGCTGAAAAGTGTCAACAGTGTTCTTATCATCGAGTTTAAACAAGTACAGCAAAATGGTACTTACAGAGTGACCTTGTTTTTGAGAAACTGTTTATTTCTGTATTACATCATTGCAACTTGCTGAAAAGTGTCAACAGTGTTCTTATCATCCTGATTAAGCAGTTCAACAAACATGGTACTTACAGAGTGACCTTGTTTTTGAGAAACGGTTTATTTCTGTATTACATGATTGCAACTTGCTGAAAAGTGTCAACAGTGTTCCTATCATCCTGATTAAGCAATACAGAAAAAATGGTTCTTACAGAGTGCATCAAACATGATTTAGACCTTGTTTTTGAAAAACTGTTTATTTCTGTATTTCATGATTGCAACTTAATGAAAAGTGTTAACAGGGTTCGTTTCATCGAGTTTAAACAAGTACAGCAAAATGGTACTTACAGAGTGACCTTGTTTTTGAGAAACTGTTTATTTCTGTATTACGTCATTGCAACTTGCTGAAAAGTGTCAACAGTGTTCCTATCATCCTGATTAAGCAATACAGCAAAAATGGTTCTTACAGAGTGCATCAAACATGATTTAGACCTTGTTTGTGAAAAACTCTTTATTTCTGTATTTCATGATTGCAACTTGCTGAAAAGTGTCAACAATGTTCCTTTCATCGAGCTTAAACAGTACAGCAAAATGGTACTTACAGAGTGACTCAAACATGACTTAGACCTTGTTTTTGAAAAACTCTTTATTTCTGTATTTCATGATTGCAACTTGCTGAAAAGTGTTAACAGGGTTCCTTTCATCGAGTTTAAACAAGTACAGCAAAATGGTACTTACAGAGTGACCTTGTTTTTGAAAAACTGTTTATTTCTGTATTTCATGATTTCAACTTGCTGAAAAGTGTTAACAGGGTTCCTTTCATCGAGTTTAAACAAGTACAGCAAAATGGTACTTACAGAGTGACCTTGTTTTTGAGAAACTGTTTATTTCTGTATTACATCATTGCAACTTGCTGAAAAGTGTCAACAGTGTTCTTATCATCCTGATTAAGCAGTTCAACAAACATGGTACTTACAGAGTGACCTTGTTTTTGAGAAACTGTTTATTTCTGTATTACATGATTGCAACTTGCTGAAAAGTGTCAACAGTGTTCCTATCATCCTGATTAAGCAATACAGCAAAAATGGTTCTTACAGAGTGCATCAAACATGATTTAGACCTTGTTTGTGAAAAACTATTTATTTCGGTATTTCATGATTGCAACTTGCTGAAAAGTGTCAACAGTGTTCCTATCATCCTGATTAAGCAATACAGCAAAAATGGTTCTTACAGAGTGCATCAAACAAGATTTAGACCTTGTTTTTGAAAAACTGTTTATTTCTGTATTTCATGATTGCAACTTGCTGAAAAGTGTTAACAGGGTTCCTTTCATCGAGTTTAAACAAGTACAGCAAAATGGTACTTACATAGTGACCTTGTTTTTGAGAAACTGTTTATTTCTTTATTACATCATTGCAACTTGCTGAAAAGTGTCAACAGTGTTCTTATCATCCTGATTAAGCAGTTCAACAAACATGGTACTTACAGAGTGACCTTGTTTTTGAGAAACGGTTTATTTCTGTATTACATGATTGCAACTTGGTGAAAAGTGTCAACAGTGTTCCTATCATCCTGATTAAGCAATACAGCAAAAATGGTTCTTACAGAGTGCATCAAACATGATTTAGACCTTGTTTGTGAAAAACTATTTATTTCTGTATTTCATGATTGCAACTTGCTGAAAAGTGTCAACAATGTTCCTTTCATCGAGCTTAAACAGTACAGCAAAATGGTACTTACAGAGTGACCTAGTTTTTGAGAAACTGTTTATTTCTTTATTACATCATTGCAACTTGCTGAAAAGTGTCAACAGTGTTCTTATCATTCTGATTAAGCAGTTCAACAAACATGGTACTTACAGAGTGACCTTGTTTTTGAGAAACTGTTTATTTCTGTATTACATGATTGCAACTTGCTGAAAAGTGTCAACAGTGTTCCTATCATCCTGATTAAGCAATACAGCAGAAATGGTTCTTACAGAGTGCATCAAACATGATTTAGACCTTGTTTTTGAAAAACTGTTTATTTCTGTATTTCATGATTGCAACTTAATGAAAAGTGTTAACAGGGTTCCTTTCATCGAGTTTAAACAAGTACAGCAAAATGGTACTTACAGAGTGACCTTGTTTTTGAAAAACTGTTTATTTCTGTATTTCATGATTTCAACTTGCTGAAAAGTGTTAACAGGGTTCCTTTCATCGAGTTTAAACAAGTACAGCAAAATGGTACTTACAGAGTGACCTTGTTTTTGAGAAACTGTTTATTTCTGTATTACATCATTGCAACTTGCTGAAAAGTGTCAACAGTGTTCTTATCATCCTGATTAAGCAGTTCAACAAACATGGTACTTACAGAGTGACCTTGTTTTTGAGAAACGGTTTATTTCTGTATTACATGATTGCAACTTGCTGAAAAGTGTCAACAGTGTTCCTATCATCCTGATTAAGCAATACAGAAAAAATGGTTCTTACAGAGTGCATCAAACATGATTTAGACCTTGTTTTTGAAAAACTGTTTATTTCTGTATTTCATGATTGCAACTTAATGAAAAGTGTTAACAGGGTTCGTTTCATCGAGTTTAAACAAGTACAGCAAAATGGTACTTACAGAGTGACCTTGTTTTTGAGAAACTGTTTATTTCTGTATTACGTCATTGCAACTTGCTGAAAAGTGTCAACAGTGTTCCTATCATCCTGATTAAGCAATACAGCAAAAATGGTTCTTACAGAGTGCATCAAACATGATTTAGACCTTGTTTGTGAAAAACTCTTTATTTCTGTATTTCATGATTGCAACTTGCTGAAAAGTGTCAACAATGTTCCTTTCATCGAGCTTAAACAGTACAGCAAAATGGTACTTACAGAGTGACTCAAACATGACTTAGACCTTGTTTTTGAAAAACTCTTTATTTCTGTATTTCATGATTGCAACTTGCTGAAAAGTGTTAACAGGGTTCCTTTCATCGAGTTTAAACAAGTACAGCAAAATGGTACTTACAGAGTGACCTTGTTTTTGAAAAACTCTTTATTTCTGTATTTCATGATTGCAACTTGCTGAAAAGTGTTAACAGGGTTCCTTTCATTGAGTTTAAACAGTAGAGCAAAATGGTACTTAAACATGACTTAGACCTTGTTTTTGAAAAACTCTTTATTTCTGTATTTCATGATTGCAACTTGCTGAAAAGTGTTAACAGGGTTCCTTTCATCGAGCTTAAACAGTACAGCAAAATGGTACTTACAGAGTGACCTAGTCTTTGAGAAACTGTTTATTTCTTTATTACATCATTGCAACTTGCTGAAAAGTGTCAACAGTGTTCTTATCATCCTGATTAAGCAGTTCAACAAACATGGTACTTACAGAGTGACCTTGTTTTTGAGAAACTGTTTATTTCTGTATTACATGATTGCAACTTGCTGAAAAGTGTCAACAGTGTTCCTATCATCCTGATTAAGCAATACAGCAGAAATGGTTCTTACAGAGTGCATCAAACATGATTTAGACCTTGTTTTTGAAAAACTGTTTATTTCTGTATTTCATGATTTCAACTTGCTGAAAAGTGTTAACAGGGTTCCTTTCATCGAGTTTAAACAAGTACAGCAAAATGGTACTTACAGAGTGACCTTGTTTTTGAGAAACTGTTTATTTCTGTATTACATCATTGCAACTTGCTGAAAAGTGTCAACAGTGTTCTTATCATCCTGATTAAGCAGTTCAACAAACATGGTACTTACAGAGTGACCTTGTTTTTGAGAAACGGTTTATTTCTGTATTACATGATTGCAACTTGCTGAAAAGTGTCAACAGTGTTCCTATCATCCTGATTAAGCAATACAGAAAAAATGGTTCTTACAGAGTGCATCAAACATGATTTAGACCTTGTTTTTGAAAAACTGTTTATTTCTGTATTTCATGATTGCAACTTAATGAAAAGTGTTAACAGGGTTCGTTTCATCGAGTTTAAACAAGTACAGCAAAATGGTACTTACAGAGTGACCTTGTTTTTGAGAAACTGTTTATTTCTGTATTACGTCATTGCAACTTGCTGAAAAGTGTCAACAGTGTTCCTATCATCCTGATTAAGCAATACAGCAAAAATGGTTCTTACAGAGTGCATCAAACATGATTTAGACCTTGTTTGTGAAAAACTCTTTATTTCTGTATTTCATGATTGCAACTTGCTGAAAAGTGTCAACAATGTTCCTTTCATCGAGCTTAAACAGTACAGCAAAATGGTACTTACAGAGTGACTCAAACATGACTTAGACCTTGTTTTTGAAAAACTCTTTATTTCTGTATTTCATGATTGCAACTTGCTGAAAAGTGTTAACAGGGTTCCTTTCATCGAGTTTAAACAAGTACAGCAAAATGGTACTTACAGAGTGACCTTGTTTTTGAAAAACTGTTTATTTCTGTATTTCATGATTTCAACTTGCTGAAAAGTGTTAACAGGGTTCCTTTCATCGAGTTTAAACAAGTACAGCAAAATGGTACTTACAGAGTGACCTTGTTTTTGAGAAACTGTTTATTTCTGTATTACATCATTGCAACTTGCTGAAAAGTGTCAACAGTGTTCTTATCATCCTGATTAAGCAGTTCAACAAACATGGTACTTACAGAGTGACCTTGTTTTTGAGAAACTGTTTATTTCTGTATTACATGATTGCAACTTGCTGAAAAGTGTCAACAGTGTTCCTATCATCCTGATTAAGCAATACAGCAAAAATGGTTCTTACAGAGTGCATCAAACATGATTTAGACCTTGTTTGTGAAAAACTATTTATTTCGGTATTTCATGATTGCAACTTGCTGAAAAGTGTCAACAGTGTTCCTATCATCCTGATTAAGCAATACAGCAAAAATGGTTCTTACAGAGTGCATCAAACAAGATTTAGACCTTGTTTTTGAAAAACTGTTTATTTCTGTATTTCATGATTGCAACTTGCTGAAAAGTGTTAACAGGGTTCCTTTCATCGAGTTTAAACAAGTTCAGCAAAATGGTACTTACATAGTGACCTTGTTTTTGA
Source organism: Salmo salar (assembly GCF_965601325.2). NCBI lineage: Eukaryota > Metazoa > Chordata > Actinopteri > Salmoniformes > Salmonidae > Salmo > Salmo salar. The sequence goes on along the minus strand of NC_138296.1, from coordinate 52,047,989 downwards.
GAAACTGTTTATTTCTTTATTACATCATTGCAACTTGCTGAAAAGTGTCAACAGTGTTCTTATCATCCTGATTAAGCAGTTCAACAAACATGGTACTTACAGAGTGACCTTGTTTTTGAGAAACGGTTTATTTCTGTATTACATGATTGCAACTTGGTGAAAAGTGTCAACAGTGTTCCTATCATCCTGATTAAGCAATACAGCAAAAATGGTTCTTACAGAGTGCATCAAACATGATTTAGACCTTGTTTGTGAAAAACTATTTATTTCTGTATTTCATGATTGCAACTTGCTGAAAAGTGTCAACAATGTTCCTTTCATCGAGCTTAAACAGTACAGCAAAATGGTACTTACAGAGTGACCTAGTTTTTGAGAAACTGTTTATTTCTTTATTACATCATTGCAACTTGCTGAAAAGTGTCAACAGTGTTCTTATCATTCTGATTAAGCAGTTCAACAAACATGGTACTTACAGAGTGACCTTGTTTTTGAGAAACTGTTTATTTCTGTATTACATGATTGCAACTTGCTGAAAAGTGTCAACAGTGTTCCTATCATCCTGATTAAGCAATACAGCAGAAATGGTTCTTACAGAGTGCATCAAACATGATTTAGACATGTTTTTGAAAAACTGTTTATTTCTGTATTTCATGATTGCAACTTGCTGAAAAGTGTTAACAGGGTTCCTTTCATCGAGTTTAAACAAGTACAGCAAAATGGTACTTACATAGTGACCTTGTTTTTGAGAAACTGTTTATTTCTGTATTACATGATTGCAACTTGCTGAAAAGTGTCAACAGTGTTCCTATCATCCTGATTAAGCAATACAGCAAAAATGGTTCTTACAGAGTGCATCAAACATGATTTAGACCTTGTTTGTGAAAAACTCTTTATTTCTGTATTTCATGATTGCAACTTGCTGAAAAGTGTCAACAATGTTCCTTTCATCGAGCTTAAACAGTACAGCAAAATGGTACTCAAACATGACTTAGACCTTGTTTTTGAAAAACTGTTTATTTCTGTATTTCATGATTGCAACTTAATGAAAAGTGTTAACAGGGTTCCTTTCATCGAGTTTAAACAAGTACAGCAAAATGGTACTTACAGAGTGACCTTGTTTTTGAAAAACTGTTTATTTCTGTATTTCATGATTTCAACTTGCTGAAAAGTGTTAACAGGGTTCCTTTCATCGAGTTTAAACAAGTACAGCAAAATGGTACTTACAGAGTGACCTTGTTTTTGAGAAACTGTTTATTTCTGTATTACATCATTGCAACTTGCTGAAAAGTGTCAACAGTGTTCTTATCATCCTGATTAAGCAGTTCAACAAACATGGTACTTACAGAGTGACCTTGTTTTTGAGAAACGGTTTATTTCTGTATTACATGATTGCAACTTGCTGAAAAGTGTCAACAGTGTTCCTATCATCCTGATTAAGCAATACAGAAAAAATGGTTCTTACAGAGTGCATCAAACATGATTTAGACCTTGTTTTTGAAAAACTGTTTATTTCTGTATTTCATGATTGCAACTTAATGAAAAGTGTTAACAGGGTTCGTTTCATCGAGTTTAAACAAGTACAGCAAAATGGTACTTACAGAGTGACCTTGTTTTTGAGAAACTGTTTATTTCTGTATTACGTCATTGCAACTTGCTGAAAAGTGTCAACAGTGTTCCTATCATCCTGATTAAGCAATACAGCAAAAATGGTTCTTACAGAGTGCATCAAACATGATTTAGACCTTGTTTGTGAAAAACTCTTTATTTCTGTATTTCATGATTGCAACTTGCTGAAAAGTGTCAACAATGTTCCTTTCATCGAGCTTAAACAGTACAGCAAAATGGTACTTACAGAGTGACTCAAACATGACTTAGACCTTGTTTTTGAAAAACTCTTTATTTCTGTATTTCATGATTGCAACTTGCTGAAAAGTGTTAACAGGGTTCCTTTCATCGAGTTTAAACAAGTACAGCAAAATGGTACTTACAGAGTGACCTTGTTTTTGAAAAACTGTTTATTTCTGTATTTCATGATTTCAACTTGCTGAAAAGTGTTAACAGGGTTCCTTTCATCGAGTTTAAACAAGTACAGCAAAATGGTACTTACAGAGTGACCTTGTTTTTGAGAAACTGTTTATTTCTGTATTACATCATTGCAACTTGCTGAAAAGTGTCAACAGTGTTCTTATCATCCTGATTAAGCAGTTCAACAAACATGGTACTTACAGAGTGACCTTGTTTTTGAGAAACTGTTTATTTCTGTATTACATGATTGCAACTTGCTGAAAAGTGTCAACAGTGTTCCTATCATCCTGATTAAGCAATACAGCAAAAATGGTTCTTACAGAGTGCATCAAACATGATTTAGACCTTGTTTGTGAAAAACTATTTATTTCGGTATTTCATGATTGCAACTTGCTGAAAAGTGTCAACAGTGTTCCTATCATCCTGATTAAGCAATACAGCAAAAATGGTTCTTACAGAGTGCATCAAACAAGATTTAGACCTTGTTTTTGAAAAACTGTTTATTTCTGTATTTCATGATTGCAACTTGCTGAAAAGTGTTAACAGGGTTCCTTTCATCGAGTTTAAACAAGTACAGCAAAATGGTACTTACATAGTGACCTTGTTTTTGAGAAACTGTTTATTTCTTTATTACATCATTGCAACTTGCTGAAAAGTGTCAACAGTGTTCTTATCATCCTGATTAAGCAGTTCAACAAACATGGTACTTACAGAGTGACCTTGTTTTTGAGAAACGGTTTATTTCTGTATTACATGATTGCAACTTGGTGAAAAGTGTCAACAGTGTTCCTATCATCCTGATTAAGCAATACAGCAAAAATGGTTCTTACAGAGTGCATCAAACATGATTTAGACCTTGTTTGTGAAAAACTATTTATTTCTGTATTTCATGATTGCAACTTGCTGAAAAGTGTCAACAATGTTCCTTTCATCGAGCTTAAACAGTACAGCAAAATGGTACTTACAGAGTGACCTAGTTTTTGAGAAACTGTTTATTTCTTTATTACATCATTGCAACTTGCTGAAAAGTGTCAACAGTGTTCTTATCATTCTGATTAAGCAGTTCAACAAACATGGTACTTACAGAGTGACCTTGTTTTTGAGAAACTGTTTATTTCTGTATTACATGATTGCAACTTGCTGAAAAGTGTCAACAGTGTTCCTATCATCCTGATTAAGCAATACAGCAGAAATGGTTCTTACAGAGTGCATCAAACATGATTTAGACCTTGTTTTTGAAAAACTGTTTATTTCTGTATTTCATGATTGCAACTTGCTGAAAAGTGTTAACAGGGTTCCTTTCATCGAGTTTAAACAAGTACAGCAAAATGGTACTTACATAGTGACCTTGTTTTTGAGAAACTGTTTATTTCTGTATTACATGATTGCAACTTGCTGAAAAGTGTCAACAGTGTTCCTATCATCCTGATTAAGCAATACAGCAAAAATGGTTCTTACAGAGTGCATCAAACATGATTTAGACCTTGTTTGTGAAAAACTATTTATTTCTGTATTTCATGATTGCAACTTGCTGAAAAGTGTCAACAATGTTCCTTTCATCGAGCTTAAACAGTACAGCAAAATGGTACTTACAGAGTAACTCAAACATGACTTAGACCTTGTTTTTGAAAAACTCTTTATTTCTGTATTTCATGATTGCAACTTGCTGAAAAGTGTTAACAGGGTTCCTTTCCTTGAGTTTAAACAGTAGAGCAAAATGGTACTTACATAGTGACCTTGTTTTTGAGAAACTGTTTATTTCTCTATTACATCATTGCAACTTGCTGAAAAGTGTCAACAGTGTTCTTATCATCCTGATTAAGCAGTTCAACAAACATGGTACTTACAGAGTGACCTTGTTTTTGAGAAACTGTTTATTTCTGTATTACATGATTGCAACTTGCTGAAAAGTGTCAACAGTGTTCCTATCATCCTGATTAAGCAATACAGCAGAAATGGTTCTTACAGAGTGCATCAAACATGATTTAGACCTTGTTTTTGAAAAACTGTTTATTTCTGTATTTCATGATTGCAACTTGCTGAAAAGTGTTAACAGGGTTCCTTTCATCGAGTTTAAACAAGTACAGCAAAATGGTACTTACATAGTGACCTTGTTTTTGAGAAACTGTTTATTTCTGTATTACATGATTGCAACTTGCTGAAAAGTGTCAACAGTGTTCCTATCATCCTGATTAAGCAATACAGCAAAAATGGTTCTTACAGAGTGCATCAAACATGATTTAGACCTTGTTTGTGAAAAACTATTTATTTCTGTATTTCATGATTGCAACTTGCTGAAAAGTGTCAACAATGTTCCTTTCATCGAGCTTAAACAGTACAGCAAAATGGTACTTACAGAGTAACTCAAACATGACTTAGACCTTGTTTTTGAAAAACTCTTTATTTCTGTATTTCATGATTGCAACTTGCTGAAAAGTGTTAACAGGGTTCCTTTCCTTGAGTTTAAACAGTAGAGCAAAATGGTACTTACATAGTGACCTTGTTTTTGAGAAACTGTTTATTTCTCTATTACATCATTGCAACTTGCTGAAAAGTGTCAACAGTGTTCTTATCATCCTGATTAAGCAGTTCAACAAACATGGTACTTACAGAGTGACCTTGTTTTTGAGAAACTGTTTATTTCTGTATTACATGATGGCAACTTGCTGAAAAGTGTCAACAGTGTTCCTATCATCCTGATTAAGCAATACAGCAGAAATGGTTCTTACAGAGTGCATCAAACATGATTTAGACCTTGTTTTTGAAAAACTGTTTATTTCTGTATTTCATGATTGCAACTTGCTGAAAAGTGTTAACAGGGTTCCTTTCATCGATTTTAAACAAGTACAGCAAAATGGTACTTACATAGTGACCTTGTTTTTGAGAAACTGTTTATTTCTGTATTACATGATTGCAACTTGCTGAAAAGTGTCAACAGTGTTCCTATCATCCTGATTAAGCAATACAGCAAAAATGGTTCTTACAGAGTGCATCAAACATGATTTAGACCTTGTTTGTGAAAAACTCTTTATTTCTGTATTTCATGATTGCAACTTGCTGAAAAGTGTCAACAATGTTCCTTTCATCGAGCTTAAACAGTACAGCAAAATGGTACTCAAACATGACTTAGACCTTGTTTTTGAAAAACTGTTTATTTCTGTATTTCATGATTGCAACTTAATGAAAAGTGTTAACAGGGTTCCTTTCATCGAGTTTAAACAAGTACAGCAAAATGGTACTTACAGAGTGACCTTGTTTTTGAAAAACTGTTTATTTCTGTATTTCATGATTTCAACTTGCTGAAAAGTGTTAACAGGGTTCCTTTCATCGAGTTTAAACAAGTACAGCAAAATGGTACTTACAGAGTGACCTTGTTTTTGAGAAACTGTTTATTTCTGTATTACATCATTGCAACTTGCTGAAAAGTGTCAACAGTGTTCTTATCATCCTGATTAAGCAGTTCAACAAACATGGTACTTACAGAGTGACCTTGTTTTTGAGAAACGGTTTATTTCTGTATTACATGATTGCAACTTGCTGAAAAGTGTCAACAGTGTCCCTATCATCCTGATTAAGCAATACAGAAAAAATGGTTCTTACAGAGTGCATCAAACATGATTTAGACCTTGTTTTTGAAAAACTGTTTATTTCTGTATTTCATGATTGCAACTTAATGAAAAGTGTTAACAGGGTTCGTTTCATCGAGTTTAAACAAGTACAGCAAAATGGTACTTACAGAGTGACCTTGTTTTTGAGAAACTGTTTATTTCTGTATTACGTCATTGCAACTTGCTGAAAAGTGTCAACAGTGTTCCTATCATCCTGATTAAGCAATACAGCAAAAATGGTTCTTACAGAGTGCATCAAACATGATTTAGACCTTGTTTGTGAAAAACTCTTTATTTCTGTATTTCATGATTGCAACTTGCTGAAAAGTGTCAACAATGTTCCTTTCATCGAGCTTAAACAGTACAGCAAAATGGTACTTACAGAGTGACTCAAACATGACTTAGACCTTGTTTTTGAAAAACTCTTTATTTCTGTATTTCATGATTGCAACTTGCTGAAAAGTGTTAACAGGGTTCCTTTCATCGAGTTTAAACAAGTACAGCAAAATGGTACTTACAGAGTGACCTTGTTTTTGAAAAACTGTTTATTTCTGTATTTCATGATTTCAACTTGCTGAAAAGTGTTAACAGGGTTCCTTTCATCGAGTTTAAACAAGTACAGCAAAATGGTACTTACAGAGTGACCTTGTTTTTGAGAAACTGTTTATTTCTGTATTACATCATTGCAACTTGCTGAAAAGTGTCAACAGTGTTCTTATCATCCTGATTAAGCAGTTCAACAAACATGGTACTTACAGAGTGACCTTGTTTTTGAGAAACTGTTTATTTCTGTATTACATGATTGCAACTTGCTGAAAAGTGTCAACAGTGTTCCTATCATCCTGATTAAGCAATACAGCAAAAATGGTTCTTACAGAGTGCATCAAACATGATTTAGACCTTGTTTGTGAAAAACTATTTATTTCGGTATTTCATGATTGCAACTTGCTGAAAAGTGTCAACAGTGTTCCTATCATCCTGATTAACCTCTTGGGGCTAGGTGGGACGCTAGCGTGCCACCTGTGGTGCACTCCATCAACAGCAGGTGCATTTCAAGAGCGGCAAATTTGAATCCAAATAAATGTCAAAATTCAAATTTTTCAAAAATACAACTATGTTACACCATTTGAAAGATAAACATCTCCTTAATCTAACCACGTTTTACGATTTCAAAAAGGTTTTACGGCGAAAGCATAAATTTAGAGTATGTTAGGACAGTACATTTACAAGAGTTGTGTGTAATGTTTTGTCAAGTCAAAGACAGGGTCACCAAAACCATAAAACCAGCTAAAATGATACACTAACCTTTTACAATCTCCATCAGATGACACTCCTAGGACATTATGTTAGACAATGCATGCATTTTTAGTTCTATCAAGTTCATATTTATATACAAAAACAGCGTTTTACTATGGCATTGATGTTGAGGAAATCGTTTCCCTCCAATAACCGGCAGTCAAGTCAGCGTCACAAATTAAATAATTAAAATTAGAAAACATTGGTAAAATATTATATTGTCATTTAAAGAATTATAGATTTACATCTTTTGAACGCAATCAACTTGCCAGATTTAAAAATAACCTTACTGGGAAATCACACTTTGCAATAATCTGAGCACTGTGCCCAGAAAAATACGCGTTGCGATACAGACTAGACGTCATGTTGGGGAGATCTAAAATCGAAAATACTATGTAAATAATCCATTACCTTTGATTCTCTTCATCAGATGTCACTTCCAGGTATCACAGGTCCATAACGAATGTAGTTTTGTTCAAAAAAGCTCATCATTTATGTCCAAAAATCTCCGTCTCGTTAGCACATGATGTAAGCCAGCCGGACTTCTCGTCATGAACGAGGGGAAAAAATATATTTCCGTTCGTTCAAACATGTCAAACGTTGTATAGCATAAATCATTAGGGCCTTTTTTAACCAGAACATGAATAATATTCAAGGTGGACGAATGCATAGCCTTTTATAACGTATTGGAACGAGGGTACCCAACATGAAGTAGCGCGCCAGGTGTCTAATGGGACATCACCGTTCCATGGCTCTTGTTCGGTCAGATCTCCCTCCAGAAGACTCAAAACACTTTGTAAAGGCTGGTGACATCTAGTGGAAGCAATAGGAAGTGCCAAAATATTCCTAAACCCCTGTGTTTTTCAATGGGAGAGGTTTAAAGTCAATACAACACATCAGGTATCCACTTCCTGTCAGAAAATGTCTCAGGGTTTTGCCTGCCAAATGAGTTCTGTTATACTCACAGACACCATTCAAACAGTTTTGGAAACTTTAGAGTGTTTTCTATCCATATATAATAAGTATATGCATATTCTAGTTACTGGGTAGGATTAGTAACCAGATTAAATCGGGTACATTTTTTTTATCCAGACGTGCAAATGCTGCCCCCTAGACCCAACAGGTTAAGCAATACAGCAAAAATGGTTCTTACAGAGTGCATCAAACAAGATTTAGACCTTGTTTTTGAAAAACTGTTTATTTCTGTATTTCATGATTGCAACTTGCTGAAAAGTGTTAACAGGGTTCCTTTCATCGAGTTTAAACAAGTACAGCAAAATGGTACTTACAGAGTGACCTTGTTTTTGAGAAACTGTTTATTTCTTTATTACATCATTGCAACTTGCTGAAAAGTGTCAACAGTGTTCTTATCATCCTGATTAAGCAGTTCAACAAACATGGTACTTACAGAGTGACCTTGTTTTTGAGAAACGGTTTATTTCTGTATTACATGATTGCAACTTGCTGAAAAGTGTCAACAGTGTTCCTATCATCCTGATTAAGCAATACAGCAAAAATGGTTCTTACAGAGTGCATCAAACATGATTTAGACCTTGTTTGTGAAAAACTATTTATTTCTGTATTTCATGATTGCAACTTGCTGAAAAGTGTCAACAATGTTCCTTTCATCGAGCTTAAACAGTACAGCAAAATGGTACTTACAGAGTGACCTAGTTTTTGAGAAACTGTTTATTTCTGTATTACATCATTGCAACTTGCTGAAAAGTGTCAACAGTGTTCTTATCATTCTGATTAAGCAGTTCAACAAACATGGTACTTACAGAGTGACCTTGTTTTTGAGAAACTGTTTATTTCTGTATTACATGATTGCAACTTGCTGAAAAGTGTCAACAGTGTTCCTATCATCCTGATTAAGCAATACAGCAGAAATGGTTCTTACAGAATGCATCAAACATGATTTAGACCTTGTTTTTGAAAAACTGTTTATTTCTGTATTTCATGATTGCAACTTGCTGAAAAGTGTCAACAGGGTTCCTTTCATCGAGTTTAAGCAAGTACAGCAAAAATGGTACTTACAGAGTGACCTTGTTTTTGAGAAACTGTTTATTTCTGTATTACATGATTGCAACTTGCTGAAAAGTGTCAACAGTGTTCCTATCATCCTGATTAAGCAATACAGCAAAAATGGTTCTTACAGAGTGCATCAAACATGATTTAGACCTTGTTTGTGAAAAACTATTTATTTCTGTATTTCATGATTGCAACTTGCTGAAAAGTGTCAACAATGTTCCTTTCATCGAGCTTAAACAGTACAGCAAAATGGTACTTACAGAGTGACTCAAACATGACTTAGACCTTGTTTTTGAAAAACTGTTTATTTCTGTATTTCATGATTGCAACTTGCTGAAAAGTGTTAACAGGGTTCCTTTCCTTGAGTTTAAACAGTACAGCAAAATGGTACTTACAGAGTGACCTTGTTTTTGAGAAACTGTTTATTTCTGTATTACATCATTGCAACTTGCTGAAAAGTGTCAACAGTGTTCTTATCATCCTGATTAAGCAGTTCAACAAACATGGTACTTACAGAGTGACCTTGTTTTTGAGAAACTGTTTATTTCTGTATTACATGATTGCAACTTGCTGAAAAGTGTCAACAGTGTTCCTATCATCCTGATTAAGCAATACAGCAGAAATGGTTCTTACAGAGTGCATCAAACATGATTTAGACCTTGTTTTTGAAAAACTGTTTATTTCTGTATTTCATGATTGCAACTTGCTGAAAAGTGTTAACAGGGTTCCTTTCATCGAGTTTAAACAGTACAGCAAAATGGTACTTACAGAGTGACCTTGTTTTTGAGAAACTGTTTATTTCTGTATTACATGATTGCAACTTGCTGAAAAGTGTCAACAGTGTTCCTATCATCCTGATTAAGCAATACAGCAAAAATGGTTCTTACAGAGTGCATCAAACATGATTTAGACCTTGTTTGTGAAAAACTATTTATTTCTGTATTTCATGATTGCAACTTGCTGAAAAGTGTCAACAATGTTCCTTTCATCGAGCTTAAACAGTACAGCAAAATGGTACTTACAGAGTGACTCAAACATGACTTAGACCTTGTTTTTGAAAAACTGTTTATTTCTGTATTTCATGATTGCAACTTGCTGAAAAGTGTTAACAGGGTTCCTTTCATCGAGTTTAAACAGTACAGCAAAATGGTACTTACAGAGTGACCTTGTTTTTGAGAAACTGTTTATTTCTGTATTACATCATTGCAACTTGCTGAAAAGTGTCAACAGTGTTCTTATCATCCTGATTAAGCAGTTCAACAAAAATGGTACTTACAGAGTGACCTTGTTTTTGAGAAACTGTTTATTTCTGTATTTCATGATTGCAACTTGCTGAAAAGTGTCAACAGTGTTCCTATCATCCTGAGTTAAGCAGTACAGCAGAAATGGTACTTACAGAGTGACCTTGTTTTTGAGAAACTGTTTATTTCTGTATTTCATCATTGCAACTTGCTGAAAAGTGTCAACAGTGTTCTTATCATCCTGATTAAGCAGTTCAACAAAAATGGTACTTACAGAGTGACCTTGTTTTTGAGAAACTGTTTATTTCTGTATTTCATGATTGCAACTTGCTGAAAAGTGTTAACAGGGTTCCTTTCATCGATTTTAAACAGTACAGCAAAATGGTACTTACAGAGTGACCTTGTTTTTGAGAAACTGTTTATTTCTGTATTACATGATTGCAACTTGCTGAAAAGTGTCAACAGTGTTCCTATCATCCTGATTAAGCAATACAGCAAAAATGGTTCTTACAGAGTGCATCAAACATGATTTAGACCTTGTTTGTGAAAAACTATTTATTTCTGTATTTCATGATTGCAACTTGCTGAAAAGTGTCAACAATGTTCCTTTCATCGAGCTTAAACAGTACAGCAAAATGGTACTCAAACATGACTTAGACCTTGTTTTTGAAAAACTGTTTATTTCTGTATTTCATGATTGCAACTTGCTGAAAAGTGTTAACAGGGTTCCTTTCATCGAGTTTAAACAGTACAGCAAAATGGTACTTACAGAGTGACCTTGTTTTTGAGAAACTGTTTATTTCTGTATTTCATGATTGCAACTTGCTGAAAAGTGTCAACAGTGTTCTTATCATCCTGATTAAGCAGTTCAACAAAAATGGTACTTACAGAGTGACCTTGTTTTTGAGAAACTGTTTATTTCTGTATTACATGATTGCAACTTGCTGAAAAGTGTCAACAGTGTTCCTATCATCCTGATTAAGCAGTTCAACAAACATGGTACTTACAGAGTGACCTTGTTTTTGAGAAACGGTTTATTTCTGTATTACATGATTGCAACTTGCTGAAAAGTGTCAACAGTGTTCCTATCATCCTGATTAAGCAATACAGCAAAAATGGTTCTTACAGAGTGCATCAAACATGATTTAGACCTTGTTTGTGAAAAACTGTTTATTTCTGTATTTCATGATTGCAACTTGCTGAAAAGTGTCAACAGTGTTCCTTTCATCGAGTTTAAACAGTACAGCAAAATGGTACTTACAGAGTGACCTTGTTTTTGAGAAACTGTTTATTTCTGTATTACATGATTGCAACTTGCTGAAAAGTGTCAACAGTGTTCCTATCATCCTGATTAAGCAGTACAGCAAAAATGGTACTTACAGAGTGATCAACATGATTAGACCTTGTTTGTGAAAAACTGTTTATTTCTGTATTTCATGATTGCAACTTGCTGAAAAGTGTCAACAGTGTTCCTTTCATCCGAGCTTAACCTGTTGGGTCTAGGGGGCAGCATTTGCACGTCTGGATAAAAAAAATGTACCCGATTTAATCTGGTTACTAATCCTACCCAGTAACTAGAATATGCATATACTTATTATATATGGATAGAAAACACTCTAAAGTTTCCAAAACTGTTTGAATGGTGTCTGTGAGTATAACAGAACTCATTTGGCAGGCAAAACCCTGAGACATTTTCTGACAGGAAGTGGATACCTGATGTGTTGTATTGACTTTAAACCTATCCCATTGAAAAACACAGGGGTTTAGGAATATTTTGGCACTTCCTATTGCTTCCACTAGATGTCACCAGCCTTTACAAAGTGTTTTGAGTCTTCTGGAGGGAGATCTGACCGAACAAGAGCCATGGAACGGTGATGTCCCATTAGACACCTGGCGCGCTACTTCATGTTGGGTACCCTCGTTCCAATACGTTATAAAAGGCTATGCATTCGTCCACCTTGAATATTATTCATGTTCTGGTTAAAAAAGGCCCTAATGATTTATGCTATACAACGTTTGACATGTTTGAACGAACGGAAATATATTTTTTCCCCTCGTTCATGACGAGAAGTCCGGCTGGCTTACATCATGTGCTAACGAGACGGAGATTTTTGGACATAAATGATGAGCTTTTTTGAACAAAACTACATTCGTTATGGACCTGTGATACCTGGAAGTGACATCTGATGAAGAGAATCAAAGGTAATGGATTATTTACATAGTATTTTCGATTTTAGATCTCCCCAACATGACGTCTAGTCTGTATCGCAACGCGTATTTTTCTGGGCACAGTGCTCAGATTATTGCAAAGTGTGATTTCCCAGTAAGGTTATTTTTAAATCTGGCAAGTTGATTGCGTTCAAAAGATGTAAATCTATAATTCTTTAAATGACAATATAATATTTTACCAATGTTTTCTAATTTTAATTATTTAATTTCTGACGCTGACTTGACTGCCGGTTATTGGAGGGAAACGATTTCCTCAACATCAATGCCATAGTAAAACGCTGTTTTTGTATATAAATATGAACTTGATAGAACTAAAAATGCATGCATTGTCTAACATAATGTCCTAGGAGTGTCATCTGATGGAGATTGTAAAAGGTTAGTGTATCATTTTAGCTGGTTTTATGGTTTTGGTGACCCTGTCTTTGACTTGACAAAACATTACACACAACTCTTGTAAATGTACTGTCCTAACATACTCTAAATTTATGCTTTCGCCGTAAAACCTTTTTGAAATCGTAAAACGTGGTTAGATTAAGGAGATGTTTATCTTTCAAATGGTGTAACATAGTTGTATTTTTGAAAAATTTGAATTTTGACATTTATTTGGATTCAAATTTGCCGCTCTTGAAATGCACCTGCTGTTGATGGAGTGCACCACAGGTGGCACGCTAGCGTCCCACCTAGCCCCAAGAGGTTAAACAGTACAGCAAAAATGGTACTTACAGAGTGCTCAAACATGACTTAGACCTTGTTTTGAAAAACTCTTTATTTCTGTATTTCATGATTGCAACTTGCTGAAAAGTGTCAACAGTGTTCCTTTCATCGAGTTTAAACAGTACAGCAAAATGGTACTTACAGAGTTGACCTTGTTTTTGAAAAACTGTTTATTTCTGTATTTCATGATTGCAACTTGCTGAAAAGTGTTAACAGGGTTCCTTTCATCCGAGTTTAAACAGTACAGCAAAATGGTACTTACAGAGTGACCTTGTTTTTGAGAAACTGTTTATTTCTGTATTACATCATTGCAACTTGCTGAAAAGTGTCAACAGTGTTCTTATCATCCTGATTAAGCAGTTCAACAAAAATGGTACTTACAGAGTGACCTTGTTTTTGAGAAACTGTTTATTTCTGTATTACATGATTGCAACTTGCTGAAAAGTGTCAACAGTGTTCCTATCATCCTGATTAAGCAGTACAGCAAAATGGTTCTTACAGAGTGCATCAAACATGATTTAGACCTTGTTTGTGAAAAACTGTTTATTTCTGTATTTCATGATTGCAACTTGCTGAAAAGTGTCAACAGTGTTCCTTTCATCCTGAGTTAAGCAGTACAGCAAAAATGGTACTTACAGAGTGCTCAAACATGATTTAGACCTTGTTTTTGAAAAACTGTTTATTTCTGTATTTCATGATTGCAACTTGCTGAAAAGTGTTAACAGGGTTCCTTTCATCGAGTTTAAACAGTACAGCAAAATGGTACTTACAGAGTGACCTTGTTTTTGAGAAACTGTTTATTTCTGTATTACATCATTGCAACTTGCTGAAAAGTGTCAACAGTGTTCTTATCATCCTGATTAAGCAGTTCAACAAAAATGGTACTTACAGAGTGACCTTGTTTTTGAGAAACTGTTTATTTCTGTATTACATGATTGCAACTTGCTGAAAAGTGTCAACAGTGTTCCTATCATCCTGATTAAGCAATACAGCAAAAATGGTTCTTACAGAGTGCATCAAACATGATTTAGACCTTGTTTGTGAAAAACTATTTATTTCTGTATTTCATGATTGCAACTTGCTGAAAAGTGTCAACAATGTTCCTTTCATCGAGCTTAAACAGTACAGCAAAATGGTACTTACAGAGTGACCTTAGTTTTTGAGAAACTGTTTATTTCTGTATTACATGATTGCAACTTGCTGAAAAGTGTCAACAGTGTTCCTATCATCCTGATTAAGCAATACAGCAAAAATGGTTCTTACAGAGTGCATCAAACATGATTTAGACCTTGTTTGTGAAAAACTGTTTATTTCTGTATTTCATGATTGCAACTTGCTGAAAAGTGTCAACAGTGTTCCTTTCATCGAGTTTAAACAGTACAGCAAAATGGTACTTACAGAGTGACCTTGTTTTTGAGAAACTGTTTATTTCTGTATTACATGATTGCAACTTGCTGAAAAGTGTCAACAGTGTTCCTATCATCCTGATTAAGCAATACAGCAAAAATGGTTCTTACAGAGTGCATCAAACATGATTTAGACCTTGTTTGTGAAAAACTATTTATTTCTGTATTTCATGATTGCAACTTGCTGAAAAGTGTCAACAATGTTCCTTTCATCGAGCTTAAACAGTACAGCAAAATGGTACTTACAGAGTGACTCAAACATGACTTAGACCTTGTTTTTGAAAAACTGTTTATTTCTGTATTTCATGATTGCAACTTGCTGAAAAGTGTTAACAGGGTTCCTTTCATCGAGTTTAAACAGTACAGCAAAATGGTACTTACAGAGTGACCTTGTTTTTGAGAAACTGTTTATTTCTGTATTACATCATTGCAACTTGCTGAAAAGTGTCAACAGTGTTCTTATCATCCTGATTAAGCAGTTCAACAAAAATGGTACTTACAGAGTGACCTTGTTTTTGAGAAACTGTTTATTTCTGTATTACATGATTGCAACTTGCTGAAAAGTGTCAACAGTGTTCCTATCATCCTGATTAAGCAGTACAGCAAAAATGGTACTTACAGAGTGACCTTGTTTTTGAGAAACTGTTTATTTCTGTATTTCATGATTGCAACTTGCTGAAAAGTGTCAACAGTGTTCCTTATCATCCTGACTTAAGCAGTACAGCAAAAATGGTACTTACAGAGTGACTCAAACATGACTTAGACCTTGTTTTTGAAAAACTGTTTATTTCTGTATTTCATGATTGCAACTTGCTGAAAAGTGTTAACAGGGTTCCTTTCATCGAGTTTAAACAGTACAGCAAAATGGTACTTACAGAGTGACCTTGTTTTTGAGAAACTGTTTATTTCTGTATTACATCATTGCAACTTGCTGAAAAGTGTCAACAGTGTTCTTATCATCCTGATTAAGCAGTTCAACAAAAATGGTACTTACAGAGTGACCTTGTTTTTGAGAAACTGTTTATTTCTGTATTACATGATTGCAACTTGCTGAAAAGTGTCAACAGTGTTCCTTTCATCCTGAGTTAAGCAGTACAGCAAAATGGTACTTACAGAGTGACCTTGTTTTTGAGAAACTGTTTATTTCTGTATTTCATGATTGCAACTTGCTGAAAAGTGTCAACAGTGTTCTTATCATCCTGATTAAGCAGTTCAACAAAAATGGTACTTACAGAGTGACCTTGTTTTTGAGAAACTGTTTATTTCTGTATTACATGATTGCAACTTGCTGAAAAGTGTCAACAGTGTTCTTATCATCCTGATTAAGCAGTTCAACAAAAATGGTACTTACAGAGTGACTCAAACATGACTTAGACCTTGTTTTTGAAAAACTGTTTATTTCTGTATTTCATGATTGCAACTTGCTGAAAAGTGTTAACAGGGTTCCTTTCATCGAGTTTAAACAGTACAGCAAAATGGTACTTACAGAGTGACCTTGTTTTTGAGAAACTGTTTATTTCTGTATTACATCATTGCAACTTGCTGAAAAGTGTCAACAGTGTTCTTATCATCCTGATTAAGCAGTTCAACAAAAATGGTACTTACAGAGTGACCTTGTTTTTGAGAAACTGTTTATTTCTGTATTACATCATTGCAACTTGCTGAAAAGTGTCAACAGTGTTCTTATCATCCTGATTAAGCAGTTCAACAAAAATGGTACTTACAGAGTGACCTTGTTTTTGAGAAACTGTTTATTTCTGTATTACATGATTGCAACTTGCTGAAAAGTGTCAACAGTGTTCCTATCATCCTGATTAAGCAGTACAGCAAAAATGGTTCTTACAGAGTGCATCAAACATGACTTAGACCTTGTTTGTGAAAAACTGTTTATTTCTGTATTTCATGATTGCAACTTGCTGAAAAGTGTCAACAGTGTTCCTTTCATCGAGCTTAAACAGTACAGCAAAATGGTACTTACAGAGTGACTCAAACATGACTTAGACCTTGTTTTTGAAAAACTGTTTATTTCTGTATTTCATGATTGCAACTTGCTGAAAAGTGTTAACAGGGTTCCTTTCATCGAGTTTAAACAGTACAGCAAAATGGTACTTACAGAGTGACCTTGTTTTTGAGAAACTGTTTATTTCTGTATTTCATCATTGCAACTTGCTGAAAAGTGTCAACAGTGTTCTTATCATCCTGATTAAGCAGTTCAACAAAAATGGTACTTACAGAGTGACCTTGTTTTTGAGAAACTGTTTATTTCTGTATTACATGATTGCAACTTGCTGAAAAGTGTCAACAGTGTTCCTATCATCCTGATTAAGCAATACAGCAAAAATGGTTCTTACAGAGTGCATCAAACATGATTTAGACCTTGTTTGTGAAAAACTATTTATTTCTGTATTTCATGATTGCAACTTGCTGAAAAGTGTCAACAATGTTCCTTTCATCGAGCTTAAACAGTACAGCAAAATGGTACTTACAGAGTGACTCAAACATGACTTAGACCTTGTTTTTGAAAAACTGTTTATTTCTGTATTTCATGATTGCAACTTGCTGAAAAGTGTTAACAGGGTTCCTTTCATCGAGTTTAAACAGTACAGCAAAATGGTACTTACAGAGTGACCTTGTTTTTGAGAAACTGTTTATTTCTGTATTACATCATTGCAACTTGCTGAAAAGTGTCAACAGTGTTCTTATCATCCTGATTAAGCAGTTCAACAAAAATGGTACTTACAGAGTGACCTTGTTTTTGAGAAACTGTTTATTTCTGTATTACATGATTGCAACTTGCTGAAAAGTGTCAACAGTGTTCTTATCATCCTGATTAAGCAGTTCAACAAAAATTGTACTTACAGAGTGACTCAAACATGACTTAGACCTTGTTTTTGAAAAACTGTTTATTTCTGTATTTCATGATTGCAACTTGCTGAAAAGTGTTAACAGGGTTCCTTTCATCGAGTTTAAACAGTACAGCAAAATGGTACTTACAGAGTGACCTTGTTTTTGAGAAACTGTTTATTTCTGTATTACATTATTGCAACTTGCTGAAAAGTGTCAACAGTGTTCTTATCATCCTGATTAAGCAGTTCAACAAAAATGGTACTTACAGAGTGACCTTGTTTTTGAGAAACTGTTTATTTCTGTATTACATGATTGCAACTTGCTGAAAAGTGTCAACAGTGTTCTTATCATCCTGATTAAGCAGTTCAACAAAAATTGTACTTACAGAGTGACTCAAACATGACTTAGACCTTGTTTTTGAAAAACTGTTTATTTCTGTATTTCATGATTGCAACTTGCTGAAAAGTGTTAACAGAGTTCCTTTCATCGAGTTTAAACAGTACAGCAAAATGGTACTTACAGAGTGACCTTGTTTTTGAGAAACTGTTTATTTCTGTATTACATCATTGCAACTTGCTGAAAAGTGTCAACAGTGTTCTTATCATCCTGATTAAGCAGTACAGCAAAAATGGTACTTACAGAGTGCATCAACATGATTTAGACCTTGTTTGTTGAGAAACTGTTTATTTCTGTATTACATGATTGCAACTTGCTGAAAAGTGTCAACAGTGTTCTTATCATCCTGATTAAGCAGTTCAACAAAAATGGTACTTACAGAGTGACTCAAACATGACTTAGACCTTGTTTTTGAAAAACTGTTTATTTCTGTATTTCATGATTGCAACTTGCTGAAAAGTGTTAACAGGGTTCCTTTCATCGAGTTTAAACAGTACAGCAAAATGGTACTTACAGAGTGACCTTGTTTTTGAGAAACTGTTTATTTCTGTATTACATCATTGCAACTTGCTGAAAAGTGTCAACAGTGTTCTTATCATCCTGATTAAGCAGTTCAGCAAAAATGGTACTTACAGAGTGCTCAAACATGACTTAGACCTTGTTTTTGAAAAACTGTTTATTTCTGTATTTCATGATTGCAACTTGCTGAAAAGTGTCAACAGTGTTCCTTTCATCGAGCTTAAACAGTACAGCAAAATGGTACTTACAGAGTGACTCTTGTTTTTGAGAAACTGTTTATTTCTGTATTTCATGATTGCAACTTGCTGAAAAGTGTTAACAGGGTTCCTTTCATCGAGTTTAAACAGTACAGCAAAATGGTACTTACAGAGTGACCTTGTTTTTGAGAAACTGTTTATTTCTGTATTACATCATTGCAACTTGCTGAAAAGTGTCAACAGTGTTCTTATCATCCTGATTAAGCAGTTCAACAAAAATGGTACTTACAGAGTGACTCAAACATGACTTAGACCTTGTTTTGAGAAACTGTTTATTTCTGTATTTCATGATTGCAACTTGCTGAAAAGTGTTAACAGAGTTCCTTTCATCGAGTTTAAACAGTACAGCAAAATGGTACTTACAGAGTGACCTTGTTTTTGAGAAACTGTTTATTTCTGTATTACATCATTGCAACTTGCTGAAAAGTGTCAACAGTGTTCTTATCATCCTGATTAAGCAGTACAGCAAAAATGGCTTACAGAGTGACCTTGTTTTTGAGAAACTGTTTATTTCTGTATTACATGATTGCAACTTGCTGAAAAGTGTCAACAGTGTTCCTATCATCCTGATTAAGCAATACAGCAAAAATGGTTCTTACAGAGTGACCTTGTTTGTGAAAAACTATTTATTTCTGTATTTCATGATTGCAACTTGCTGAAAAGTGTCAACAGTGTTCTTATCATCCTGATTAAGCAGTTCAACAAAAATGGTACTTACAGAGTGACCTTGTTTTTGAGAAACTGTTTATTTCTGTATTACATGATTGCAACTTGCTGAAAAGTGTCAACAGTGTTCTTATCATCCTGATTAAGCAGTTCAACAAAAAGGTTACTTACAGAGTGACTTTGTTTTTGAGAAACTGTTTATTTCTGTATTTCATGATTGCAACTTGCTGAAAAGTGTTAACAGGGTTCCTTTCATCGAGTTTAAACAGTACAGCAAAATGGTACTTACAGAGTGACCTTGTTTTTGAGAAACTGTTTATTTCTGTATTACATCATTGCAACTTGCTGAAAAGTGTCAACAGTGTTCTTATCATCCTGATTAACCTCTTGGGGCTAGGTGGGACGCTAGCGTGCCACCTGTGGTGCACTCCATCAACAGCAGGTGCATTTCAAGAGCGGCAAATTTGAATCCAAATAAATGTCAAAATTCAAATTTTTCAAAAATACAACTATGTTACACCATTTGAAAGATAAACATCTCCTTAATCTAACCACGTTTTACGATTTCAAAAAGGTTTTACGGCGAAAGCATAAATTTAGAGTATGTTAGGACAGTACATTTACAAGAGTTGTGTGTAATGTTTTGTCAAGTCAAAGACAGGGTCACCAAAACCATAAAACCAGCTAAAATGATACACTAACCTTTTACAATCTCCATCAGATGACACTCCTAGGACATTATGTTAGACAATGCATGCATTTTTAGTTCTATCAAGTTCATATTTATATACAAAAACAGCGTTTTACTATGGCATTGATGTTGAGGAAATCGTTTCCCTCCAATAACCGGCAGTCAAGTCAGCGTCACAAATTAAATAATTAAAATTAGAAAACATTGGTAAAATATTATATTGTCATTTAAAGAATTATAGATTTACATCTTTTGAACGCAATCAACTTGCCAGATTTAAAAATAACCTTACTGGGAAATCACACTTTGCAATAATCTGAGCACTGTGCCCAGAAAAATACGCGTTGCGATACAGACTAGACGTCATGTTGGGGAGATCTAAAATCGAAAATACTATGTAAATAATCCATTACCTTTGATTCTCTTCATCAGATGTCACTTCCAGGTATCACAGGTCCATAACGAATGTAGTTTTGTTCAAAAAAGCTCATCATTTATGTCCAAAAATCTCCGTCTCGTTAGCACATGATGTAAGCCAGCCGGACTTCTCGTCATGAACGAGGGGAAAAAATATATTTCCGTTCGTTCAAACATGTCAAACGTTGTATAGCATAAATCATTAGGGCCTTTTTTAACCAGAACATGAATAATATTCAAGGTGGACGAATGCATAGCCTTTTATAACGTATTGGAACGAGGGTACCCAACATGAAGTAGCGCGCCAGGTGTCTAATGGGACATCACCGTTCCATGGCTCTTGTTCGGTCAGATCTCCCTCCAGAAGACTCAAAACACTTTGTAAAGGCTGGTGACATCTAGTGGAAGCAATAGGAAGTGCCAAAATATTCCTAAACCCCTGTGTCTTTCAATGGGATAGCTTTAAAGTCAATACAACACATCAGGTATCCACTTCCTGTCAGAAAATGTCTCAGGGTTTTGCCTGCCAAATGAGTTCTGTTATACTCACAGACACCATTCAAACAGTTTTGGAAACTTTAGAGTGTTTTCTATCCATATATAATAAGTATATGCATATTCTAGTTACTGGGTAGGATTAGTAACCAGATTAAATCGGGTACATTTTTTTTATCCAGACGTGCAAATGCTGCCCCCTAGACCCAACAGGTTAAGCAGTTCAACAAAAATGGTACTTACAGAGTGACCTTGTTTTTGAGAAACTGTTTATTTCTGTATTTCATGATTGCAACTTGCTGAAAAGTGTTAACAGGGTTCCTTTCATCGAGTTTAAACAGTACAGCAAAATGGTACTTACAGAGTGACCTTGTTTTTGAGAAACTGTTTATTTCTGTATTACATGATTGCAACTTGCTGAAAAGTGTCAACAGTGTTCTTATCATCCTGATTAAGCAGTTCAACAAAAATGTGTACTTACAGAGTGACTCAAACATGACTTAGACCTTGTTTTTGAAAAACTGTTTATTTCTGTATTTCATGATTGCAACTTGCTGAAAAGTGTTAACAGAGTTCCTTTCATCGAGTTTAAACAGTACAGCAAAATGGTAGTTACAGAGTGACCTTGTTTTTGAGAAACTGTTTATTTCTGTATTACATCATTGCAACTTGCTGAAAAGTGTCAACAGTGTTCTTATCATCCTGATTAAACAGTTCAACAAAAATGGTACTTACAGAGTGACCTTGTTTTTGAGAAACTGTTTATTTCTGTATTACATGATTGCAACTTGCTGAAAATTAGTCAACAGTGTTCTTATCATCCTGATTAAGCAGTTCAACAAAAATGGTACTTACAGAGTGACCTTGTTTTGAAAACTGTTTATTTCTGTATTCATATTGCAACTTGCTGAAAAGTGTCAACAGGTTCCTTCATCGATTAACATACAGCAAAATGGTCTTCAGAGTGACCTTGTTTTTGAAAAACTGTTTATTTCTGTATTTCATGATTGCAACTTGCTGAAAAGTGTTAACAGGGTTCCTTTCATCGAGTTTAAACAGTACAGCAAAATGGTACTTACAGAGTGACCTTGTTTTTGAGAAACTGTTTATTTCTGTATTACATCATTGCAACTTGCTGAAAAGTGTCAACAGTGTTCCTATCATCCTGATTAAGCAGTACAGCAAAAATGGTTCTTACACACTGTATACATAATTCACCGAAAACGAAAGATGTTCTGAAACTTTTGATTTAGACCTTGTTTGTGAAAAACTATTTATTTCTGTATTTCATGATTGCAACTTGCTGAAAAGTGTCAACAGTGTTCTTATCATCCTGATTAAGCAGTTCAACAAAAATGTTACTTACAGAGTGACCTTGTTTTTGAGAAACTGTTTATTTCTGTATTACATGATTGCAACTTGCTGAAAAGTGTCAACAGTGTTCTTATCATCCTGATTAAGCAGTTCAACAAAAATTGTACTTACAGAGTGACCTTGTTTTTGAGAAACTGTTTATTTCTGTATTACATCATTGCAACTTGCTGAAAAGTGTCAACAGTGTTCCTATCATCCTGATTAAGCAATACAGCAAAAATGGTTCTTACAGAGTGCATCAAACATGACTTAGACCTTGTTTTTGAAAAACTGTTTATTTCTGTATTTCATGATTGCAACTTGCTGAAAAGTGTTAACAGAGTTCCTTTCATCGAGTTTAAACAGTACAGCAAAATGGTACTTACAGAGTGACCTTGTTTTTGAGAAACTGTTTATTTCTGTATTACATCATTGCAACTTGCTGAAAAGTGTCAACAGTGTTCTTATCATCCTGATTAAACAGTACAGCAAAATGGTACTTACAGAGTGACCTTGTTTTTGAGAAACTGTTTATTTCTGTATTACATGATTGCAACTTGCTGAAAAGTGTCAACAGTGTTCTTATCATCCTGATTAAGCAGTTCAACAAAAATTGTACTTACAGAGTGACTCAAACATGACTTAGACCTTGTTTTTGAAAAACTGTTTATTTCTGTATTTCATGATTGCAACTTGCTGAAAAGTGTTAACAGAGTTCCTTTCATCGAGTTTAAACAGTACAGCAAAATGGTACTTACAGAGTGACCTTGTTTTTGAGAAACTGTTTATTTCTGTATTACATCATTGCAACTTGCTGAAAAGTGTCAACAGTGTTCTTATCATCCTGATTAAGCAGTTCAACAAAAATGGTTACATGTACAGAGTGACCTTGTTTTTGAGAAACTGTTTATTTCTGTATTACATGATTGCAACTTGCTGAAAAGTGTCAACAGTGTTCTTATCATCCTTATTAAGCAGTTCAACAAAAATGGTACTTACAGAGTGACTCAAACATGACTTAGACCTTGTTTTTGAGAAACTGTTTATTTCTGTATTTCATGATTGCAACTTGCTGAAAAGTGTTAACAGGGTTCCTTTCATCGAGTTTAAACAGTACAGCAAAATGGTACTTACAGAGTGACCTTGTTTTTGAAAAACTGTTTATTTCTGTATTACATGATTGCAACTTGCTGAAAAGTGTCAACAGTGTTCTTATCATCCTGATTAAGCAGTTCAACAAAAATGGTACTTACAGAGTGACCTTGTTTTTGAGAAACTGTTTATTTCTGTATTACATGATTGCAACTTGCTGAAAAGTGTCAACAGTGTTCCTATCATCCTGATTAAGCAATACAGCAAAAATGGTTCTTACAGAGTGACATCAAACTGATTTAGACCTTGTTTGTGAAAAACTATTTATTTCTGTATTTCATGATTGCAACTTGCTGAAAAGTGTTAACAGGGTTCCTTTCATCGAGTTTAAACAGTACAGCAAAATGGTACTTACAGAGTGACCTTGTTTTTGAGAAACTGTTTATTTCTGTATTACATCATTGCAACTTGCTGAAAAGTGTCAACAGTGTTCTTATCATCCTGATTAAGCAGTTCAACAAAAATGGTACTTACAGAGTGACCTTGTTTTTGAGAAACTGTTTATTTCTGTATTTCATGATTGCAACTTGCTGAAAAGTGTCAACAGGGTTCCTTTCATCGAGTTTAAACAGTACAGCAAAATGGTACTTACAGAGTGACCTTGTTTTTGAGAAACTGTTTATTTCTGTATTTCATGATTGCAACTTGCTGAAAAGTGTTAACAGGGTTCCTTTCATCGAGTTTAAACAGTACAGCAAAATGGTACTTACAGAGTGACCTTGTTTTTGAGAAACTGTTTATTTCTGTATTACATGATTGCAACTTGCTGAAAAGTGTCAACAGTGTTCCTTATCATCCTGATTAAGCAGTACAGCAAAATGGTACTTACAGAGTGACCTTGTTTTTGAGAAACTGTTTATTTCTGTATTTCATGATTGCAACTTGCTGAAAAGTGTCAACAGTGTTCTTATCATCCTGATTAAGCAGTTCAGCAAAAATGGTACTTACAGAGTGACCTTGTTTTTGAGAAACTGTTTATTTCTGTATTACATGATTGCAACTTGCTGAAAAGTGTCAACAGTGTTCTTATCATCCTGATTAAGCAGTTCAACAAAAATGGTACTTACAGAGTGCTCAAACATGACTTAGACCTTGTTTTGAGAAACTGTTTATTTCTGTATTTCATGATTGCAACTTGCTGAAAAGTGTTAACAGGGTTCCTTTCATCGAGTTTAAACAGTACAGCAAAATGGTACTTACAGAGTGACCTTGTTTTTGAGAAACTGTTTATTTCTGTATTACATCATTGCAACTTGCTGAAAAGTGTCAACAGTGTTCTTATCATCCTGATTAAGCAGTTCAACAAAAATGGTACTTACAGAGTGACCTTGTTTTTGAGAAACTGTTTATTTCTGTATTACATGATTGCAACTTGCTGAAAAGTGTCAACAGTGTTCCTATCATCCTGATTAAGCAGTACAGCAAAAATGGTACTTACAGAGTGCATCAAACATGATTTAGACCTTGTTTGTGAAAAACTGTTTATTTCTGTATTTCATGATTGCAACTTGCTGAAAAGTGTCAACAGTGTTCCTTTCATCCTGAGTTAAGCAGTACAGCAAAAATGGTACTTTCAGAGTGATCAAACATGATTAGACCTTGTTTTGAAAAACTATTTATTTCTGTATTTCATGATTGCAACTTGCTGAAAAGTGTTAACAGGGTTCCTTTCATCGAGTTTAAACAGTACAGCAAAATGGTACTTACAGAGTGACCTTGTTTTTGAGAAACTGTTTATTTCTGTATTACATCATTGCAACTTGCTGAAAAGTGTCAACAGTGTTCTTATCATCCTGATTAAGCAGTTCAACAAAAATGGTACTTACAGAGTGACCTTGTTTTTGAGAAACTGTTTATTTCTGTATTACATGATTGCAACTTGCTGAAAAGTGTCAACAGTGTTCCTATCATCCTGATTAAGCAGTACAGCAAAAATGGTACTTACAGAGTGCTCAAACATGACTTAGACCTTGTTTTTGAAAAACTGTTTATTTCTGTATTTCATGATTGCAACTTGCTGAAAAGTGTCAACAGGGTTCCTTTCATCGAGTTTAAACAGTACAGCAAAATGGTACTTACAGAGTGACCTTGTTTTTGAGAAACTGTTTATTTCTGTATTACATGATTGCAACTTGCTGAAAAGTGTCAACAGTGTTCCTATCATCCTGATTAAGCAATACAGCAAAAATGGTTCTTACAGAGTGCATCAAACTGATTTAGACCTTGTTTGTGAAAAACTATTTATTTCTGTATTTCATGATTGCAACTTGCTGAAAAGTGTCAACAGTGTTCTTATCATCCTGATTAAGCAGTTCAACAAAAATGGTACTTACAGAGTGACCTTGTTTTTGAGAAACTGTTTATTTCTGTATTACATGATTGCAACTTGCTGAAAAGTGTCAACAGTGTTCTTATCATCCTGATTAAGCAGTTCAACAAAAATTGTACTTACAGAGTGCTCAAACATGACTTAGACCTTGTTTTTGAAAAACTGTTTATTTCTGTATTTCATGATTGCAACTTGCTGAAAAGTGTTAACAGGGTTCCTTTCATCGAGTTTAAACAGTACAGCAAAATGGTACTTACAGAGTGACCTTGTTTTTGAGAAACTGTTTATTTCTGTATTACATCATTGCAACTTGCTGAAAAGTGTCAACAGTGTTCTTATCATCCTGATTAAGCAGTACAGCAAAATGGTACTTACAGAGTGACCTTGTTTTTGAGAAACTGTTTATTTCTGTATTTCATGATTGCAACTTGCTGAAAAGTGTCAACAGTGTTCCTTTCATCGAGTTTAAACAGTACAGCAAAATGGTACTTACAGAGTGACCTTGTTTTTGAGAAACTGTTTATTTCTGTATTACATGATTGCAACTTGCTGAAAAGTGTCAACAGTGTTCTTATCATCCTGATTAAGCAGTTCAACAAAAATGGTACTTACAGAGTGTCAAACATGACTTAGACCTTGTTTTGAAAAACTGTTTATTTCTGTATTTCATGATTGCAACTTGCTGAAAAGTGTCAACAGTGTTCCTTTCATCTGAGTTTAAACAGTACAGCAAAATGGTACTTACAGAGTGACCTTGTTTTTGAGAAACTGTTTATTTCTGTATTACATGATTGCAACTTGCTGAAAAGTGTCAACAGTGTTCCTATCATCCTGATTAAGCAGTACAGCAAAAATGGTACTTACAGAGTGCTCAAACATGACTTAGACCTTGTTTTGAAAAACTGTTTATTTCTGTATTTCATGATTGCAACTTGCTGAAAAGTGTCAACAGTGTTCCTTTCATCGAGTTTAAACAGTACAGCAAAATGGTACTTACAGAGTGACCTTGTTTTTGAGAAACTGTTTATTTCTGTATTACATGATTGCAACTTGCTGAAAAGTGTCAACAGTGTTCTTATCATCCTGATTAAGCAGTTCAACAAAAATGGTACTTACAGAGTGCTCAAACATGACTTAGACCTTGTTTTGAAAAACTGTTTATTTCTGTATTTCATGATTGCAACTTGCTGAAAAGTGTTAACAGGGTTCCTTTCATCGAGTTTAAACAGTACAGCAAAATGGTACTTACAGAGTGACCTTGTTTTTGAAAAACTGTTTATTTCTGTATTTCATGATTGCAACTTGCTGAAAAGTGTTAACAGGGTTCCTTTCATCGAGTTTAAACAGTACAGCAAAATGGTACTTACAGAGTGACCTTGTTTTTGAGAAACTGTTTATTTCTGTATTACATCATTGCAACTTGCTGAAAAGTGTCAACAGTGTTCCTTTCATCCTGAGTTAAGCAGTACAGCAAAATGGTACTTACAGAGTGACCTTGTTTTTGAGAAACTGTTTATTTCTGTATTTCATGATTGCAACTTGCTGAAAAGTGTCAACAGTGTTCTTATCATCCTGATTAAGCAGTTCAACAAAAATGGTACTTACAGAGTGACCTTGTTTTTGAGAAACTGTTTATTTCTGTATTACATGATTGCAACTTGCTGAAAAGTGTCAACAGTGTTCTTATCATCCTGATTAAGCAGTTCAACAAAAATGGTACTTACAGAGTGACTCAAACATGACTTAGACCTTGTTTTTGAAAAACTGTTTATTTCTGTATTTCATGATTGCAACTTGCTGAAAAGTGTTAACAGGGTTCCTTTCATCGAGTTTAAACAGTACAGCAAAATGGTACTTACAGAGTGACCTTGTTTTTGAGAAACTGTTTATTTCTGTATTACATCATTGCAACTTGCTGAAAAGTGTCAACAGTGTTCTTATCATCCTGATTAAGCAGTTCAACAAACATGGTACTTACAGAGTGACCTTGTTTTTGAGAAACTGTTTATTTCTGTATTACATGATTGCAACTTGCTGAAAAGTGTCAACAGTGTTCCTATCATCCTGATTAAGCAATACAGCAAAAATGGTTCTTACAGAGTGCATCAAACATGATTTAGACCTTGTTTGTGAAAAACTATTTATTTCTGTATTTCATGATTGCAACTTGCTGAAAAGTGTCAACAATGTTCCTTTCATCGAGCTTAAACAGTACAGCAAAATGGTACTTACAGAGTGACTCAAACATGACTTAGACCTTGTTTTTGAAAAACTGTTTATTTCTGTATTTCATGATTGCAACTTGCTGAAAAGTGTTAACAGGGTTCCTTTCATCGAGTTTAAACAGTACAGCAAAATGGTACTTACAGAGTGACCTTGTTTTTGAGAAACTGTTTATTTCTGTATTACATCATTGCAACTTGCTGAAAAGTGTCAACAGTGTTCTTATCATCCTGATTAAGCAGTTCAACAAAAATGGTACTTACAGAGTGACCTTGTTTTTGAGAAACTGTTTATTTCTGTATTACATGATTGCAACTTGCTGAAAAGTGTCAACAGTGTTCCTATCATCCTGATTAAGCAGTACAGCAAAAATGGTACTTACAGAGTGATCAAACATGATTTAGACCTTGTTTGTGAAAAACTGTTTATTTCTGTATTTCATGATTGCAACTTGCTGAAAAGTGTTAACAGGGTTCCTTTCATCGAGTTTAAACAGTACAGCAAAATGGTACTTACAGAGTGACCTTGTTTTTGAGAAACTGTTTATTTCTGTATTACATCATTGCAACTTGCTGAAAAGTGTCAACAGTGTTCTTATCATCCTGATTAAGCAGTTCAACAAAAATGGTACTTACAGAGTGACCTTGTTTTTGAGAAACTGTTTATTTCTGTATTACATGATTGCAACTTGCTGAAAAGTGTCAACAGTGTTCCTATCATCCTGATTAAGCAGTACAGCAAAAATGGTACTTACAGAGTGATCAAACATGATTAGACCTTGTTTTGAGAAACTGTTTATTTCTGTATTTCATGATTGCAACTTGCTGAAAAGTGTCAACAGTGTTCCTTTCATCGAGTTAAACAGTACAGCAAAATGGTACTTACAGAGTGCTCAAACATGACTTAGACCTTGTTTTTGAAAAACTGTTTATTTCTGTATTTCATGATTGCAACTTGCTGAAAAGTGTTAACAGGGTTCCTTTCATCGAGTTTAAACAGTACAGCAAAATGGTACTTACAGAGTGACCTTGTTTTTGAGAAACTGTTTATTTCTGTATTACATCATTGCAACTTGCTGAAAAGTGTCAACAGTGTTCTTATCATCCTGATTAAGCAGTTCAACAAAATGGTACTTACAGAGTGACCTTGTTTTTGAGAAACTGTTTATTTCTGTATTACATGATTGCAACTTGCTGAAAAGTGTCAACAGTGTTCCTATCATCCTGATTAAGCAATACAGCAAAAATGGTTCTTACAGAGTGCATCAAACATGATTTAGACCTTGTTTTTGAAAAACTGTTTATTTCTGTATTTCATGATTGCAACTTGCTGAAAAGTGTTAACAGGGTTCCTTTCATCGAGTTTAAACAGTACAGCAAAATGGTACTTACAGAGTGACCTTGTTTTTGAGAAACTGTTTATTTCTGTATTACATGATTGCAACTTGCTGAAAAGTGTCAACAGTGTTCCTATCATCCTGATTAAGCAGTACAGCAAAAATGGTACTTACAGAGTGCTCAAACATGACTTAGACCTTGTTTTGAAAAACTGTTTATTTCTGTATTTCATGATTGCAACTTGCTGAAAAGTGTCAACAGTGTTCCTTTCATCGAGTTAAACAGTACAGCAAAATGGTACTTACAGAGTGACCTTGTTTTTGAGAAACTGTTTATTTCTGTATTTCATGATTGCAACTTGCTGAAAAGTGTTAACAGGGTTCCTTTCATCGAGTTTAAACAGTACAGCAAAATGGTACTTACAGAGTGACCTTGTTTTTGAGAAACTGTTTATTTCTGTATTACATCATTGCAACTTGCTGAAAAGTGTCAACAGTGTTCTTATCATCCTGATTAAGCAGTTCAACAAAAATGGTACTTACAGAGTGACCTTGTTTTTGAGAAACTGTTTATTTCTGTATTACATGATTGCAACTTGCTGAAAAGTGTCAACAGTGTTCCTATCATCCTGATTAAGCAATACAGCAAAAATGGTTCTTACAGAGTGCATCAAACATGATTTAGACCTTGTTTTTGAAAAACTGTTTATTTCTGTATTTCATGATTGCAACTTGCTGAAAAGTGTTAACAGGGTTCCTTTCATCGAGTTTAAACAGTACAGCAAAATGGTACTTACAGAGTGACCTTGTTTTTGAGAAACTGTTTATTTCTGTATTACATCATTGCAACTTGCTGAAAAGTGTCAACAGTGTTCTTATCATCCTGATTAAGCAGTTCAACAAAAATGGTACTTACAGAGTGACCTGTTGCCTTGTTTGAGAAACTGTTTATTTCTGTATTTCATGATTGCAACTTGCTGAAAAGTGTCAACAGTGTTCCTTTCATCCTGAGTTAAACAGTACAGCAAAATGGTACTTACAGAGTGATCAAACATGATTAGACCTTGTTTTGAAAAACTGTTTATTTCTGTATTTCATGATTGCAACTTGCTGAAAAGTGTTAACAGGGTTCCTTTCATCGAGTTTAAACAGTACAGCAAAATGGTACTTACAGAGTGACCTTGTTTTTGAGAAACTGTTTATTTCTGTATTACATCATTGCAACTTGCTGAAAAGTGTCAACAGTGTTCTTATCATCCTGATTAAGCAGTTCAACAAACATGGTACTTACAGAGTGACCTTGTTTTTGAGAAACTGTTTATTTCTGTATTACATGATTGCAACTTGCTGAAAAGTGTCAACAGTGTTCCTATCATCCTGATTAAGCAGTACAGCAAAAATGGTTCTTACAGAGTGCATCAAACATGATTTAGACCTTGTTTGTGAAAAACTATTTATTTCTGTATTTCATGATTGCAACTTGCTGAAAAGTGTCAACAGTGTTCCTTTCATCGAGCTTAAGCAGTACAGCAAAATGGTACTTACAGAGTGCACTCAAACATGACTTAGACCTTGTTTTTGAAAAACTGTTTATTTCTGTATTTCATGATTGCAACTTGCTGAAAAGTGTTAACAGGGTTCCTTTCATTGAGTTTAAACAGTACAGCAAAATGGTACTTACAGAGTGACCTTGTTTTTGAGAAACTGTTTATTTCTGTATTACATCATTGCAACTTGCTGAAAAGTGTCAACAGTGTTCTTATCATCCTGATTAAGCAGTTCAACAAAAATGGTACTTACAGAGTGACCTTGTTTTTGAGAAACTGTTTATTTCTGTATTACATGATTGCAACTTGCTGAAAAGTGTCAACAGTGTTCCTATCATCCTGATTAAGCAATACAGCAAAAATGGTTCTTACAGAGTGCATCAAACATGATTTAGACCTTGTTTGTGAAAAACTATTTATTTCTGTATTTCATGATTGCAACTTGCTGAAAAGTGTCAACAGTGTTCCTTTCATCGAGCTTAAACAGTACAGCAAAATGGTACTTACAGAGTGCTCAAACATGACTTAGACCTTGTTTTGAAAAACTGTTTATTTCTGTATTTCATGATTGCAACTTGCTGAAAAGTGTTAACAGGGTTCCTTTCATCGAGTTTAAACAGTACAGCAAAATGGTACTTACAGAGTGACCTTGTTTTTGAGAAACTGTTTATTTCTGTATTACATCATTGCAACTTGCTGAAAAGTGTCAACAGTGTTCTTATCATCCTGATTAAGCAGTTCAACAAACATGGTACTTACAGAGTGACCTTGTTTTTGAGAAACTGTTTATTTCTGTATTACATGATTGCAACTTGCTGAAAAGTGTCAACAGTGTTCCTATCATCCTGATTAAGCAATACAGCAAAAATGGTTCTTACAGAGTGCATCAAACATGATTTAGACCTTGTTTTTGAAAAACTATTTATTTCTGTATTTCATGATTGCAACTTGCTGAAAAGTGTTAACAGGGTTCCTTTCATTGAGTTTAAACAGTACAGCAAAATGGTACTTACAGAGTGACCTTGTTTTTGAGAAACTGTTTATTTCTGTATTACATCATTGCAACTTGCTGAAAAGTGTCAACAGTGTTCTTATCATCCTGATTAAGCAGTACAGCAAAAATGGTACTTACAGAGTGATCAAACATGATTTAGACCTTGTTTGTGAAAAACTATTTATTTCTGTATTTCATGATTGCAACTTGCTGAAAAGTGTCAACAATGTTCCTTTCATCGAGCTTAAACAGTACAGCAAAATGGTACTTACAGAGTGACTCAAACATGACTTAGACCTTGTTTTTGAAAAACTCTTTATTTCTGTATTTCATGATTGCAACTTGCTGAAAAGTGTTAACAGGGTTCCTTTCATTGAGTTTAAACAGTACAGCAAAATGGTACTTACAGAGTGACCTTGTTTTTGAGAAACTGTTTATTTCTGTATTACATCATTGCAACTTGCTGAAAAGTGTCAACAGTGTTCTTATCATCCTGATTAAGCAGTTCAACAAAAATGGTACTTACAGAGTGACCTTGTTTTTGAGAAACTGTTTATTTCTGTATTACATGATTGCAACTTGCTGAAAAGTGTCAACAGTGTTCCTATCATCCTGATTAAGCAATACAGCAAAAATGGTTCTTACAGAGTGCATCAAACATGATTTAGACCTTGTTTGTGAAAAACTGTTTATTTCTGTATTTCATGATTGCAACTTGCTGAAAAGTGTTAACAGGGTTCCTTTCATCGAGTTTAAACAGTACAGCAAAATGGTACTTACAGAGTGACCTTGTTTTTGAGAAACTGTTTATTTCTGTATTACATGATTGCAACTTGCTGAAAAGTGTCAACAGTGTTCCTATCATCCTGATTAAGCAGTACAGCAAAAATGGTTCTTACAGAGTGCATCAAACATGATTTAGACCTTGTTTGTGAAAAACTATTTATTTCTGTATTTCATGATTGCAACTTGCTGAAAAGTGTTAACAGGGTTCCTTTCATTGAGTTTAAACAGTACAGCAAAATGGTACTTACAGAGTGACCTTGTTTTTGAGAAACTGTTTATTTCTGTATTACATCATTGCAACTTGCTGAAAAGTGTCAACAGTGTTCTTATCATCCTGATTAAGCAGTTCAACAAACATGGTACTTACAGAGTGACCTTGTTTTTGAGAAACTGTTTATTTCTGTATTACATGATTGCAACTTGCTGAAAAGTGTCAACAGTGTTCCTTTCATCTGAGTTAAGCAGTACAGCAAAATGGTACTTACAGAGTGCTCAAACATGACTTAGACCTTGTTTTGAAAAACTGTTTATTTCTGTATTTCATGATTGCAACTTGCTGAAAAGTGTTAACAGGGTTCCTTTCATCGAGTTTAAACAGTACAGCAAAATGGTACTTACAGAGTGACCTTGTTTTTGAGAAACTGTTTATTTCTGTATTACATGATTGCAACTTGCTGAAAAGTGTCAACAGTGTTCCTATCATCCTGATTAAGCAGTACAGCAAAAATGGTTCTTACAGAGTGCATCAAACATGATTTAGACCTTGTTTGTGAAAAACTATTTATTTCTGTATTTCATGATTGCAACTTGCTGAAAAGTGTCAACAATGTTCCTTTCATCGAGCTTAAACAGTACAGCAAAATGGTACTTACAGAGTGACTCAAACATGACTTAGACCTTGTTTTTGAAAAACTCTTTATTTCTGTATTTCATGATTGCAACTTGCAGAAAAGAGTTAACAGGGTTCCTTTCATTGAGTTTAAACAGTACAGCAAAATGGTACTTACAGAGTGACCTTGTTTTTGAGAAACTGTTTATTTCTTTATTACATCATTGCAACTTGCTGAAAAGTGTCAACAGTGTTCTTATCATCCTGATTAAGCAGTTCAACAAAAATGGTACTTACAGAGTGACCTTGTTTTTGAGAAACTGTTTATTTCTGTATTACATGATTGCAACTTGCTGAAAAGTGTCAACAGTGTTCCTATCATCCTGATTAAGCAATACAGCAAAAATGGTTCTTACAGAGTGCATCAAACATGATTTAGACCTTGTTTTTGAAAAACTATTTATTTCTGTATTTCATGATTGCAACTTGCTGAAAAGTGTTAACAGGGTTCCTTTCATCGAGTTTAAACAGTACAGCAAAATGGTACTTACAGAGTGACCTTGTTTTTGAGAAACTGTTTATTTCTGTATTACATGATTGCAACTTGCTGAAAAGTGTCAACAGTGTTCCTTTCATCCTGATTAAGCAGTACAGCAAAAATGGTACTTACAGAGTGCTCAAACATGACTTAGACCTTGTTTTTGAAAAACTGTTTATTTCTGTATTTCATGATTGCAACTTGCTGAAAAGTGTTAACAGGGTTCCTTTCATTGAGTTTAAACAGTACAGCAAAATGGTACTTACAGAGTGACCTTGTTTTTGAGAAACTGTTTATTTCTGTATTACATCATTGCAACTTGCTGAAAAGTGTCAACAGTGTTCTTATCATCCTGATTAAGCAGTTCAACAAAAATGGTACTTACAGAGTGACCTTGTTTTTGAGAAACTGTTTATTTCTGTATTACATGATTGCAACTTGCTGAAAAGTGTCAACAGTGTTCCTATCATCCTGATTAAGCAATACAGCAAAAATGGTTCTTACAGAGTGCATCAAACATGATTTAGACCTTGTTTGTGAAAAACTATTTATTTCTGTATTTCATGATTGCAACTTGCTGAAAAGTGTTAACAGGGTTCCTTTCATTGAGTTTAAACAGTACAGCAAAATGGTACTTTCAGAGTGACCTTGTTTTTGAGAAACTGTTTATTTCTGTATTACATCATTGCAACTTGCTGAAAAGTGTCAACAGTGTTCTTATCATCCTGATTAAGCAGTTCAACAAACATGGTACTTACAGAGTGACCTTGTTTTTGAGAAACTGTTTATTTCTGTATTACATGATTGCAACTTGCTGAAAAGTGTCAACAGTGTTCCTATCATCCTGATTAAGCAATACAGCAAAAATGGTTCTTACAGAGTGCATCAAACATGATTTAGACCTTGTTTGTGAAAAACTATTTATTTCTGTATTTCATGATTGCAACTTGCTGAAAAGTGTTAACAGTGTTCCTTTCATCGAGTTTAAACAGTACAGCAAAATGGTACTTACAGAGTGACCTGTGCCTTGTTTGAAAAACTGTTTATTTCTGTATTTCATGATTGCAACTTGCTGAAAAGTGTTAACAGGGTTCCTTTCATTGAGTTTAAACAGTACAGCAAAATGGTACTTACAGAGTGACCTTGTTTTTGAGAAACTGTTTATTTCTGTATTACATCATTGCAACTTGCTGAAAAGTGTCAACAGTGTTCTTATCATCCTGATTAAGCAGTTCAACAAACATGGTACTTACAGAGTGACCTTGTTTTTGAGAAACTGTTTATTTCTGTATTACATGATTGCAACTTGCTGAAAAGTGTCAACAGTGTTCCTATCATCCTGATTAAGCAATACAGCAAAAATGGTTCTTACAGAGTGCATCAAACATGATTTAGACCTTGTTTGTGAA
Source organism: Salmo salar (assembly GCF_965601325.2). Classification (NCBI taxonomy): domain Eukaryota; kingdom Metazoa; phylum Chordata; class Actinopteri; order Salmoniformes; family Salmonidae; genus Salmo; species Salmo salar. The sequence goes on along the minus strand of NC_138296.1, from coordinate 52,012,655 downwards.
AAACTATTTATTTCTGTATTTCATGATTGCAACTTGCTGAAAAGTGTCAACAATGTTCCTTTCATCGAGCTTAAACAGTACAGCAAAATGGTACTTACAGAGTGACTCAAACATGACTTAGACCTTGTTTTTGAAAAACTCTTTATTTCTGTATTTCATGATTGCAACTTGCAGAAAAAGTTAACAGGGTTCCTTTCATTGAGTTTAAACAGTACAGCAAAATGGTACTTACAGAGTGACCTTGTTTTTGAGAAACTGTTTATTTCTGTATTACATCATTGCAACTTGCTGAAAAGTGTCAACAGTGTTCTTATCATCCTGATTAAGCAGTTCAACAAAAATGGTACTTACAGAGTGACCTTGTTTTTGAGAAACTGTTTATTTCTGTATTACATGATTGCAACTTGCTGAAAAGTGTCAACAGTGTTCCTATCATCCTGATTAAGCAATACAGCAAAAATGGTTCTTACAGAGTGCATCAAACATGATTTAGACCTTGTTTGTGAAAAACTGTTTATTTCTGTATTTCATGATTGCAACTTGCTGAAAAGTGTTAACAGGGTTCCTTTCATCGAGTTTAAACAAGTACAGCAAAATGGTACTTACAGAGTGACCTTGTTTTTGAGAAACTGTTTATTTCTGTATTACATGATTGCAACTTGCTGAAAAGTGTCAACAGTGTTCCTATCATCCTGATTAAGCAATACAGCAAAAATGGTTCTTACAGAGTGCATCAAACATGATTTAGACCTTGTTTGTGAAAAACTATTTATTTCTGTATTTCATGATTGCAACTTGCTGAAAAGTGTTAACAGGGTTCCTTTCATTGAGTTTAAACAGTACAGCAAAATGGTACTTTCAGAGTGACCTTGTTTTTGAGAAACTGTTTATTTCTTTATTACATCATTGCAACTTGCTGAAAAGTGTTAACAGGGTTCCTTTCATCGAGTTTAAACAGTACAGCAAAATGGTACTTACAGAGTGACCTTGTTTTTGAGAAACTGTTTATTTCTGTATTACATCATTGCAACTTGCTGAAAAGTGTCAACAGTGTTCCTATCATCCTGATTAAGCAGTACAGCAAAAATGGTACTTACAGAGTGCATCAAACATGATTAGACCTTGTTTGTGAAAAACTGTTTATTTCTGTATTTCATGATTGCAACTTGCTGAAAAGTGTCAACAGTGTTCCTTTCATCGAGCTTAAACAGTACAGCAAAATGGTACTTACAGAGTGACTCAAACATGACTTAGACCTTGTTTTTGAAAAACTCTTTATTTCTGTATTTCATGATTGCAACTTGCTGAAAAGTGTTAACAGGGTTCCTTTCATTGAGTTTAAACAGTACAGCAAAATGGTACTTACAGAGTGACCTTGTTTTTGAGAAACTGTTTATTTCTTTATTACATCATTGCAACTTGCTGAAAAGTGTCAACAGTGTTCTTATCATCCTGATTAAGCAGTTCAACAAACATGGTACTTACAGAGTGACCTTGTTTTTGAGAAACTGTTTATTTCTGTATTACATGATTGCAACTTGCTGAAAAGTGTCAACAGTGTTCCTATCATCCTGATTAAGCAATACAGCAAAAATGGTTCTTACAGAGTGCATCAAACATGATTTAGACCTTGTTTGTGAAAAACTATTTATTTCTGTATTTCATGATTGCAACTTGCTGAAAAGTGTCAACAATGTTCCTTTCATCGAGCTTAAACAGTACAGCAAAATGGTACTTACAGAGTGACTCAAACATGACTTAGACCTTGTTTTTGAAAAACTCTTTATTTCTGTATTTCATGATTGCAACTTGCAGAAAAAGTTAACAGGGTTCCTTTCATTGAGTTTAAACAGTACAGCAAAATGGTACTTACAGAGTGACCTTGTTTTTGAGAAACTGTTTATTTCTTTATTACATCATTGCAACTTGCTGAAAAGTGTCAACAGTGTTCTTATCATCCTGATTAAGCAGTTCAACAAAAATGGTACTTACAGAGTGACCTTGTTTTTGAGAAACTGTTTATTTCTGTATTACATGATTGCAACTTGCTGAAAAGTGTCAACAGTGTTCCTATCATCCTGATTAAGCAATACAGCAAAAATGGTTCTTACAGAGTGCATCAAACATGATTTAGACCTTGTTTGTGAAAAACTATTTATTTCTGTATTTCATGATTGCAACTTGCTGAAAAGTGTTAACAGGGTTCCTTTCATTGAGTTTAAACAGTACAGCAAAATGGTACTTACAGAGTGACCTTGTTTTTGAGAAACTGTTTATTTCTGTATTACATCATTGCAACTTGCTGAAAAGTGTCAACAGTGTTCTTATCATCCTGATTAAGCAGTTCAACAAAAATGGTACTTACAGAGTGACCTTGTTTTTGAGAAACTGTTTATTTCTGTATTACATGATTGCAACTTGCTGAAAAGTGTCAACAGTGTTCCTATCATCCTGATTAAGCAATACAGCAAAAATGGTTCTTACAGAGTGCATCAAACATGATTTAGACCTTGTTTGTGAAAAACTATTTATTTCTGTATTTCATGATTGCAACTTGCTGAAAAGTGTTAACAGGGTTCCTTTCATTGAGTTTAAACAGTACAGCAAAATGGTACTTTCAGAGTGACCTTGTTTTTGAGAAACTGTTTATTTCTGTATTACATCATTGCAACTTGCTGAAAAGTGTCAACAGTGTTCTTATCATCCTGATTAAGCAGTTCAACAAACATGGTACTTACAGAGTGACCTTGTTTTTGAGAAACTGTTTATTTCTGTATTACATGATTGCAACTTGCTGAAAAGTGTCAACAGTGTTCCTATCATCCTGATTAAGCAATACAGCAAAAATGGTTCTTACAGAGTGCATCAAACATGATTTAGACCTTGTTTTTGAAAAACTGTTTATTTCTGTATTTCATGATTGCAACTTGCTGAAAAGTGTTAACAGGGTTCCTTTCATCGAGTTTAAACAGTACAGCAAAATGGTACTTACAGAGTGACCTTGTTTTTGAGAAACTGTTTATTTCTGTATTACATGATTGCAACTTGCTGAAAAGTGTCAACAGTGTTCCTATCATCCTGATTAAGCAATACAGCAAAAATGGTTCTTACAGAGTGCATCAAACATGATTTAGACCTTGTTTGTGAAAAACTATTTATTTCTGTATTTCATGATTGCAACTTGCTGAAAAGTGTCAACAATGTTCCTTTCATCGAGCTTAAACAGTACAGCAAAATGGTACTTACAGAGTGACTCAAACATGACTTAGACCTTGTTTTTGAAAAACTCTTTATTTCTGTATTTCATGATTGCAACTTGCTGAAAAGTGTTAACAGGGTTCCTTTCATTGAGTTTAAACAGTACAGCAAAATGGTACTTACAGAGTGACCTTGTTTTTGAGAAACTGTTTATTTCTTTATTACATCATTGCAACTTGCTGAAAAGTGTCAACAGTGTTCTTATCATCCTGATTAAGCAGTTCAACAAACATGGTACTTACAGAGTGACCTTGTTTTTGAGAAACTGTTTATTTCTGTATTACATGATTGCAACTTGCTGAAAAGTGTCAACAGTGTTCCTATCATCCTGATTAAGCAATACAGCAAAAATGGTTCTTACAGAGTGCATCAAACATGATTTAGACCTTGTTTGTGAAAAACTATTTATTTCTGTATTTCATGATTGCAACTTGCTGAAAAGTGTTAACAGGGTTCCTTTCATCGAGTTTAAACAGTACAGCAAAATGGTACTTACAGAGTGACCTTGTTTTTGAGAAACTGTTTATTTCTGTATTACATGATTGCAACTTGCTGAAAAGTGTCAACAGTGTTCCTATCATCCTGATTAAGCAGTACAGCAAAATGGTACTTACAGAGTGACCTTGTTTTTGAGAAACTGTTTATTTCTGTATTACATGATTGCAACTTGCTGAAAAGTGTCAACAGTGTTCCTTTCATCTGAGTTAAACAGTACAGCAAAATGGTACTTACAGAGTGCATCAAACATGATTTAGACCTTGTTTGTGAAAAACTGTTTATTTCTGTATTTCATGATTGCAACTTGCTGAAAAGTGTTAACAGGGTTCCTTTCATTGAGTTTAAACAGTACAGCAAAATGGTACTTACAGAGTGACCTTGTTTTTGAGAAACTGTTTATTTCTGTATTACATCATTGCAACTTGCTGAAAAGTGTCAACAGTGTTCTTATCATCCTGATTAAGCAGTTCAACAAACATGGTACTTACAGAGTGACCTTGTTTTTGAGAAACTGTTTATTTCTGTATTACATGATTGCAACTTGCTGAAAAGTGTCAACAGTGTTCCTATCATCCTGATTAAGCAATACAGCAAAAATGGTTCTTACAGAGTGCATCAAACATGATTTAGACCTTGTTTGTGAAAAACTATTTATTTCTGTATTTCATGATTGCAACTTGCTGAAAAGTGTCAACAATGTTCCTTTCATCGAGCTTAAACAGTACAGCAAAATGGTACTTACAGAGTGACTCAAACATGACTTAGACCTTGTTTTTGAAAAACTCTTTATTTCTGTATTTCATGATTGCAACTTGCAGAAAAAAGTTAACAGGGTTCCTTTCATTGAGTTTAAACAGTACAGCAAAATGGTACTTACAGAGTGACCTTGTTTTTGAGAAACTGTTTATTTCTGTATTACATCATTGCAACTTGCTGAAAAGTGTCAACAGTGTTCTTATCATCCTGATTAAGCAGTTCAACAAAAATGGTACTTACAGAGTGACCTTGTTTTTGAGAAACTGTTTATTTCTGTATTACATGATTGCAACTTGCTGAAAAGTGTCAACAGTGTTCCTATCATCCTGATTAAGCAATACAGCAAAAATGGTTCTTACAGAGTGCATCAAACATGATTTAGACCTTGTTTGTGAAAAACTATTTATTTCTGTATTTCATGATTGCAACTTGCTGAAAAGTGTTAACAGGGTTCCTTTCATTGAGTTTAAACAGTACAGCAAAATGGTACTTTCAGAGTGACCTTGTTTTTGAGAAACTGTTTATTTCTTTATTACATCATTGCAACTTGCTGAAAAGTGTCAACAGTGTTCTTATCATCCTGATTAAGCAGTTCAACAAACATGGTACTTACAGAGTGACCTTGTTTTTGAGAAACTGTTTATTTCTGTATTACATGATTGCAACTTGCTGAAAAGTGTCAACAGTGTTCCTATCATCCTGATTAAGCAATACAGCAAAAATGGTTCTTACAGAGTGCATCAAACATGATTTAGACCTTGTTTTTGAAAAACTGTTTATTTCTGTATTTCATGATTGCAACTTGCTGAAAAGTGTTAACAGGGTTCCTTTCATCGAGTTTAAACAGTACAGCAAAATGGTACTTACAGAGTGACCTTGTTTTTGAGAAACTGTTTATTTCTGTATTACATGATTGCAACTTGCTGAAAAGTGTCAACAGTGTTCCTATCATCCTGATTAAGCAATACAGCAAAAATGGTTCTTACAGAGTGCATCAAACATGATTTAGACCTTGTTTGTGAAAAACTATTTATTTCTGTATTTCATGATTGCAACTTGCTGAAAAGTGTCAACAGTGTTCCTTTCATCGAGCTTAAACAGTACAGCAAAATGGTACTTACAGAGTGCTCAAACATGACTTAGACCTTGTTTGTGAAAAACTATTTATTTCTGTATTTCATGATTGCAACTTGCTGAAAAGTGTTAACAGGGTTCCTTTCATTGAGTTTAAACAGTACAGCAAAATGGTACTTACAGAGTGACCTTGTTTTTGAGAAACTGTTTATTTCTGTATTACATCATTGCAACTTGCTGAAAAGTGTCAACAGTGTTCTTATCATCCTGATTAAGCAGTTCAACAAACATGGTACTTACAGAGTGACCTTGTTTTTGAGAAACTGTTTATTTCTGTATTACATGATTGCAACTTGCTGAAAAGTGTCAACAGTGTTCCTATCATCCTGATTAAGCAATACAGCAAAAATGGTTCTTACAGAGTGCATCAAACATGATTTAGACCTTGTTTGTGAAAAACTATTTATTTCTGTATTTCATGATTGCAACTTGCTGAAAAGTGTCAACAATGTTCCTTTCATCGAGCTTAAACAGTACAGCAAAATGGTACTTACAGAGTGACTCAAACATGACTTAGACCTTGTTTTTGAAAAACTCTTTATTTCTGTATTTCATGATTGCAACTTGCTGAAAAGTGTTAACAGGGTTCCTTTCATTGAGTTTAAACAGTACAGCAAAATGGTACTTACAGAGTGACCTTGTTTTTGAGAAACTGTTTATTTCTGTATTACATCATTGCAACTTGCTGAAAAGTGTCAACAGTGTTCTTATCATCCTGATTAAGCAGTTCAACAAACATGGTACTTACAGAGTGACCTTGTTTTTGAGAAACTGTTTATTTCTGTATTACATGATTGCAACTTGCTGAAAAGTGTCAACAGTGTTCCTATCATCCTGATTAAGCAATACAGCAAAAATGGTTCTTACAGAGTGCATCAAACATGATTTAGACCTTGTTTGTGAAAAACTGTTTATTTCTGTATTTCATGATTGCAACTTGCTGAAAAGTGTTAACAGGGTTCCTTTCATCGAGTTTAAACAGTACAGCAAAATGGTACTTACAGAGTGACCTTGTTTTTGAGAAACTGTTTATTTCTGTATTACATGATTGCAACTTGCTGAAAAGTGTCAACAGTGTTCCTATCATCCTGATTAAGCAATACAGCAAAAATGGTTCTTACAGAGTGCATCAAACATGATTTAGACCTTGTTTGTGAAAAACTATTTATTTCTGTATTTCATGATTGCAACTTGCTGAAAAGTGTCAACAGTGTTCCTTTCATCGAGCTTAAACAGTACAGCAAAATGGTACTTACAGAGTGACTCAAACATGACTTAGACCTTGTTTTTGAAAAACTGTTTATTTCTGTATTTCATGATTGCAACTTGCTGAAAAGTGTTAACAGGGTTCCTTTCATTGAGTTTAAACAGTACAGCAAAATGGTACTTACAGAGTGACCTTGTTTTTGAGAAACTGTTTATTTCTGTATTACATCATTGCAACTTGCTGAAAAGTGTCAACAGTGTTCTTATCATCCTGATTAAGCAGTTCAACAAACATGGTACTTACAGAGTGACCTTGTTTTTGAGAAACTGTTTATTTCTGTATTACATGATTGCAACTTGCTGAAAAGTGTCAACAGTGTTCCTATCATCCTGATTAAGCAATACAGCAAAAATGGTTCTTACAGAGTGCATCAAACATGATTTAGACCTTGTTTGTGAAAAACTATTTATTTCTGTATTTCATGATTGCAACTTGCTGAAAAGTGTCAACAATGTTCCTTTCATCGAGCTTAAACAGTACAGCAAAATGGTACTTACAGAGTGACTCAAACATGACTTAGACCTTGTTTTTGAAAAACTCTTTATTTCTGTATTTCATGATTGCAACTTGCTGAAAAGTTAACAGGGTTCCTTTCATTGAGTTTAAACAGTACAGCAAAATGGTACTTACAGAGTGACCTTGTTTTTGAGAAACTGTTTATTTCTGTATTACATCATTGCAACTTGCTGAAAAGTGTCAACAGTGTTCTTATCATCCTGATTAAGCAGTTCAACAAAAATGGTACTTACAGAGTGACCTTGTTTTTGAGAAACTGTTTATTTCTGTATTACATGATTGCAACTTGCTGAAAAGTGTCAACAGTGTTCCTATCATCCTGATTAAGCAATACAGCAAAAATGGTTCTTACAGAGTGCATCAAACATGATTTAGACCTTGTTTGTGAAAAACTATTTATTTCTGTATTTCATGATTGCAACTTGCTGAAAAGTGTTAACAGGGTTCCTTTCATTGAGTTTAAACAGTACAGCAAAATGGTACTTACAGAGTGACCTTGTTTTTGAGAAACTGTTTATTTCTGTATTACATGATTGCAACTTGCTGAAAAGTGTCAACAGTGTTCTTATCATCCTGATTAAGCAGTACAGCAAACATGGTACTTACAGAGTGACCTTGTTTTTGAGAAACTGTTTATTTCTGTATTACATGATTGCAACTTGCTGAAAAGTGTCAACAGTGTTCCTTTCATCGAGCTTAAACAGTACAGCAAAATGGTACTTACAGAGTGCTCAAACATGATTTAGACCTTGTTTTTGAAAAACTGTTTATTTCTGTATTTCATGATTGCAACTTGCTGAAAAGTGTTAACAGGGTTCCTTTCATTGAGTTTAAACAGTACAGCAAAATGGTACTTACAGAGTGACCTTGTTTTTGAGAAACTGTTTATTTCTTTATTACATCATTGCAACTTGCTGAAAAGTGTCAACAGTGTTCTTATCATCCTGATTAAGCAGTTCAACAAACATTGTACTTACAGAGTGACCTTGTTTTTGAGAAACTGTTTATTTCTGTATTACATGATTGCAACTTGCTGAAAAGTGTCAACAGTGTTCCTATCATCCTGATTAAGCAATACAGCAAAAATGGTTCTTACAGAGTGCATCAAACATGATTTAGACCTTGTTTGTGAAAAACTATTTATTTCTGTATTTCATGATTGCAACTTGCTGAAAAGTGTCAACAATGTTCCTTTCATCGAGCTTAAACAGTACAGCAAAATGGTACTTACAGAGTGACTCAAACATGACTTAGACCTTGTTTTTGAAAAACTCTTTATTTCTGTATTTCATGATTGCAACTTGCTGAAAAGTGTTAACAGGGTTCCTTTCATTGAGTTTAAACAGTACAGCAAAATGGTACTTACAGAGTGACCTTGTTTTTGAGAAACTGTTTATTTCTGTATTACATCATTGCAACTTGCTGAAAAGTGTCAACAGTGTTCTTATCATCCTGATTAAGCAGTTCAACAAAAATGGTACTTACAGAGTGACCTTGTTTTTGAGAAACTGTTTATTTCTGTATTACATGATTGCAACTTGCTGAAAAGTGTCAACAGTGTTCCTATCATCCTGATTAAGCAATACAGCAAAAATGGTTCTTACAGAGTGCATCAAACATGATTTAGACCTTGTTTGTGAAAAACTATTTATTTCTGTATTTCATGATTGCAACTTGCTGAAAAGTGTTAACAGGGTTCCTTTCATTGAGTTTAAACAGTACAGCAAAATGGTACTTTCAGAGTGACCTTGTTTTTGAGAAACTGTTTATTTCTTTATTACATCATTGCAACTTGCTGAAAAGTGTCAACAGTGTTCTTATCATCCTGATTAAGCAGTTCAACAAACATGGTACTTACAGAGTGACCTTGTTTTTGAGAAACTGTTTATTTCTGTATTACATGATTGCAACTTGCTGAAAAGTGTCAACAGTGTTCCTATCATCCTGATTAAGCAATACAGCAAAAATGGTTCTTACAGAGTGCATCAAACATGATTTAGACCTTGTTTGTGAAAAACTATTTATTTCTGTATTTCATGATTGCAACTTGCTGAAAAGTGTCAACAGTGTTCCTTTCATCGAGCTTAAACAGTACAGCAAAATGGTACTTACAGAGTGACTCAAACATGACTTAGACCTTGTTTTTGAAAAACTCTTTATTTCTGTATTTCATGATTGCAACTTGCTGAAAAGTGTTAACAGGGTTCCTTTCATTGAGTTTAAACAGTACAGCAAAATGGTACTTACAGAGTGACCTTGTTTTTGAGAAACTGTTTATTTCTGTATTACATCATTGCAACTTGCTGAAAAGTGTCAACAGTGTTCTTATCATCCTGATTAAGCAGTTCAACAAACATGGTACTTACAGAGTGACCTTGTTTTTGAGAAACTGTTTATTTCTGTATTACATGATTGCAACTTGCTGAAAAGTGTCAACAGTGTTCCTATCATCCTGATTAAGCAATACAGCAAAAATGGTTCTTACAGAGTGCATCAAACATGATTTAGACCTTGTTTGTGAAAAACTATTTATTTCTGTATTTCATGATTGCAACTTGCTGAAAAGTGTCAACAGTGTTCCTTTCATCGAGCTTAAACAGTACAGCAAAATGGTACTTACAGAGTGCTCAAACATGACTTAGACCTTGTTTTGAAAAACTGTTTATTTCTGTATTTCATGATTGCAACTTGCTGAAAAGTGTTAACAGGGTTCCTTTCATTGAGTTTAAACAGTACAGCAAAATGGTACTTACAGAGTGACCTTGTTTTTGAGAAACTGTTTATTTCTTTATTACATCATTGCAACTTGCTGAAAAGTGTCAACAGTGTTCTTATCATCCTGATTAAGCAGTTCAACAAACATGGTACTTACAGAGTGACCTTGTTTTTGAGAAACTGTTTATTTCTGTATTACATGATTGCAACTTGCTGAAAAGTGTCAACAGTGTTCCTATCATCCTGATTAAGCAATACAGCAAAAATGGTTCTTACAGAGTGCATCAAACATGATTTAGACCTTGTTTGTGAAAAACTATTTATTTCTGTATTTCATGATTGCAACTTGCTGAAAAGTGTTAACAGGGTTCCTTTCATTGAGTTTAAACAGTACAGCAAAATGGTACTTTCAGAGTGACCTTGTTTTTGAGAAACTGTTTATTTCTGTATTACATCATTGCAACTTGCTGAAAAGTGTCAACAGTGTTCTTATCATCCTGATTAAGCAGTTCAACAAACATGGTACTTACAGAGTGACCTTGTTTTTGAGAAACTGTTTATTTCTGTATTACATGATTGCAACTTGCTGAAAAGTGTCAACAGTGTTCCTATCATCCTGATTAAGCAATACAGCAAAAATGGTTCTTACAGAGTGCATCAAACATGATTTAGACCTTGTTTGTGAAAAACTGTTTATTTCTGTATTTCATGATTGCAACTTGCTGAAAAGTGTCAACAGTGTTCCTTTCATCTGAGTTAAACAGTACAGCAAAATGGTACTTACAGAGTGCTCAAACATGATTAGACCTTGTTTTTGAAAAACTGTTTATTTCTGTATTTCATGATTGCAACTTGCTGAAAAGTGTTAACAGGGTTCCTTTCATCTGAGTTTAAACAGTACAGCAAAATGGTACTTACAGAGTGACCTTGTTTTTGAGAAACTGTTTATTTCTGTATTACATCATTGCAACTTGCTGAAAAGTGTCAACAGTGTTCTTATCATCCTGATTAAGCAGTTCAACAAACATGGTACTTACAGAGTGACCTTGTTTTTGAGAAACTGTTTATTTCTGTATTACATGATTGCAACTTGCTGAAAAGTGTCAACAGTGTTCCTATCATCCTGATTAAGCAATACAGCAAAAATGGTTCTTACAGAGTGCATCAAACATGATTTAGACCTTGTTTGTGAAAAACTATTTATTTCTGTATTTCATGATTGCAACTTGCTGAAAAGTGTCAACAATGTTCCTTTCATCGAGCTTAAACAGTACAGCAAAATGGTACTTACAGAGTGACTCAAACATGACTTAGACCTTGTTTTTGAAAAACTCTTTATTTCTGTATTTCATGATTGCAACTTGCAGAAAAAAGTTAACAGGGTTCCTTTCATTGAGTTTAAACAGTACAGCAAAATGGTACTTACAGAGTGACCTTGTTTTTGAGAAACTGTTTATTTCTTTATTACATCATTGCAACTTGCTGAAAAGTGTCAACAGTGTTCTTATCATCCTGATTAAGCAGTTCAACAAAAATGGTACTTACAGAGTGACCTTGTTTTTGAGAAACTGTTTATTTCTGTATTACATGATTGCAACTTGCTGAAAAGTGTCAACAGTGTTCCTATCATCCTGATTAAGCAATACAGCAAAAATGGTTCTTACAGAGTGCATCAAACATGATTTAGACCTTGTTTGTGAAAAACTATTTATTTCTGTATTTCATGATTGCAACTTGCTGAAAAGTGTTAACAGGGTTCCTTTCATTGAGTTTAAACAGTACAGCAAAATGGTACTTTCAGAGTGACCTTGTTTTTGAGAAACTGTTTATTTCTTTATTACATCATTGCAACTTGCTGAAAAGTGTCAACAGTGTTCTTATCATCCTGATTAAGCAGTTCAACAAACATGGTACTTACAGAGTGACCTTGTTTTTGAGAAACTGTTTATTTCTGTATTACATGATTGCAACTTGCTGAAAAGTGTCAACAGTGTTCCTATCATCCTGATTAAGCAATACAGCAAAAATGGTTCTTACAGAGTGCATCAAACATGATTTAGACCTTGTTTTGAAAAACTGTTTATTTCTGTATTTCATGATTGCAACTTGCTGAAAAGTGTTAACAGGGTTCCTTTCATCGAGTTTAAACAGTACAGCAAAATGGTACTTACAGAGTGACCTTGTTTTTGAGAAACTGTTTATTTCTGTATTACATGATTGCAACTTGCTGAAAAGTGTCAACAGTGTTCCTATCATCCTGATTAAGCAATACAGCAAAAATGGTTCTTACAGAGTGCATCAAACATGATTTAGACCTTGTTTGTGAAAAACTATTTATTTCTGTATTTCATGATTGCAACTTGCTGAAAAGTGTCAACAGTGTTCCTTTCATCGAGCTTAAACAGTACAGCAAAATGGTACTTACAGAGTGACTCAAACATGACTTAGACCTTGTTTTTGAAAAACTCTTTATTTCTGTATTTCATGATTGCAACTTGCTGAAAAGTGTTAACAGGGTTCCTTTCATTGAGTTTAAACAGTACAGCAAAATGGTACTTACAGAGTGACCTTGTTTTTGAGAAACTGTTTATTTCTGTATTACATCATTGCAACTTGCTGAAAAGTGTCAACAGTGTTCTTATCATCCTGATTAAGCAGTTCAACAAACATGGTACTTACAGAGTGACCTTGTTTTTGAGAAACTGTTTATTTCTGTATTACATGATTGCAACTTGCTGAAAAGTGTCAACAGTGTTCCTATCATCCTGATTAAGCAATACAGCAAAAATGGTTCTTACAGAGTGCATCAAACATGATTTAGACCTTGTTTGTGAAAAACTATTTATTTCTGTATTTCATGATTGCAACTTGCTGAAAAGTGTTAACAGGGTTCCTTTCATTGAGTTTAAACAGTACAGCAAAATGGTACTTACAGAGTGACCTTGTTTTTGAGAAACTGTTTATTTCTGTATTACATCATTGCAACTTGCTGAAAAGTGTCAACAGTGTTCTTATCATCCTGATTAAGCAGTTCAACAAAAATGGTACTTACAGAGTGACCTTGTTTTTGAGAAACTGTTTATTTCTGTATTACATGATTGCAACTTGCTGAAAAGTGTCAACAGTGTTCCTATCATCCTGATTAAGCAATACAGCAAAATGGTACTTACAGAGTGCATCAAACATGATTTAGACCTTGTTTGTGAAAAACTATTTATTTCTGTATTTCATGATTGCAACTTGCTGAAAAGTGTTAACAGGGTTCCTTTCATTGAGTTTAAACAGTACAGCAAAATGGTACTTTCAGAGTGACCTTGTTTTTGAGAAACTGTTTATTTCTGTATTACATCATTGCAACTTGCTGAAAAGTGTCAACAGTGTTCTTATCATCCTGATTAAGCAGTTCAACAAACATGGTACTTACAGAGTGACCTTGTTTTTGAGAAACTGTTTATTTCTGTATTACATGATTGCAACTTGCTGAAAAGTGTCAACAGTGTTCCTATCATCCTGATTAAGCAATACAGCAAAAATGGTTCTTACAGAGTGCATCAAACATGATTTAGACCTTGTTTGTGAAAAACTATTTATTTCTGTATTTCATGATTGCAACTTGCTGAAAAGTGTCAACAATGTTCCTTTCATCGAGCTTAAACAGTACAGCAAAATGGTACTTACAGAGTGACTCAAACATGACTTAGACCTTGTTTTTGAAAAACTCTTTATTTCTGTATTTCATGATTGCAACTTGCTGAAAAGTGTTAACAGGGTTCCTTTCATTGAGTTTAAACAGTACAGCAAAATGGTACTTACAGAGTGACCTTGTTTTTGAGAAACTGTTTATTTCTGTATTACATCATTGCAACTTGCTGAAAAGTGTCAACAGTGTTCTTATCATCCTGATTAAGCAGTTCAACAAAAATGGTACTTACAGAGTGACCTTGTTTTTGAGAAACTGTTTATTTCTGTATTACATGATTGCAACTTGCTGAAAAGTGTCAACAGTGTTCCTATCATCCTGATTAAGCAATACAGCAAAAATGGTTCTTACAGAGTGCATCAAACATGATTTAGACCTTGTTTGTGAAAAACTATTTATTTCTGTATTTCATGATTGCAACTTGCTGAAAAGTGTTAACAGGGTTCCTTTCATTGAGTTTAAACAGTACAGCAAAATGGTACTTTCAGAGTGACCTTGTTTTTGAGAAACTGTTTATTTCTGTATTACATCATTGCAACTTGCTGAAAAGTGTCAACAGTGTTCTTATCATCCTGATTAAGCAGTTCAACAAAAATGGTACTTATCAAACATGAGTTAGACCTTGTTTTTGAGAAACTGTTTATTTCTGTATTTCATGATTGCAACTTGCTGAAAAGTGTCAACAGTGTTCCTTTCATCTGAGTTAAACAGTACAGCAAAATGGTACTTACAGAGTGCTCAAACATGATTTAGACCTTGTTTTTGAAAAACTGTTTATTTCTGTATTTCATGATTGCAACTTGCTGAAAAGTGTTAACAGGGTTCCTTTCATCGAGTTTAAACAGTACAGCAAAATGGTACTTACAGAGTGACCTTGTTTTTGAGAAACTGTTTATTTCTGTATTACATCATTGCAACTTGCTGAAAAGTGTCAACAGTGTTCTTATCATCCTGATTAAGCAGTTCAACAAACATGGTACTTACAGAGTGACCTTGTTTTTGAGAAACTGTTTATTTCTGTATTACATGATTGCAACTTGCTGAAAAGTGTCAACAGTGTTCCTATCATCCTGATTAAGCAATACAGCAAAAATGGTTCTTACAGAGTGCATCAAACATGATTTAGACCTTGTTTGTGAAAAACTATTTATTTCTGTATTTCATGATTGCAACTTGCTGAAAAGTGTCAACAGTGTTCCTTTCATCGAGCTTAAACAGTACAGCAAAATGGTACTTACAGAGTGACTCAAACATGACTTAGACCTTGTTTTTGAAAAACTGTTTATTTCTGTATTTCATGATTGCAACTTGCTGAAAAGTGTTAACAGGGTTCCTTTCATCGAGTTTAAACAGTACAGCAAAATGGTACTTACAGAGTGACCTTGTTTTTGAGAAACTGTTTATTTCTGTATTACATGATTGCAACTTGCTGAAAAGTGTCAACAGTGTTCCTTATCATCCTGATTAAGCAGTACAGCAAAATGGTACTTACAGAGTGACCTTGTTTTTGAGAAACTGTTTATTTCTGTATTACATGATTGCAACTTGCTGAAAAGTGTCAACAGTGTTCTTATCATCCTGATTAAGCAGTTCAACAAAAATGGTACTTACAGAGTGACCTTGTTTTTGAGAAACTGTTTATTTCTGTATTACATGATTGCAACTTGCTGAAAAGTGTCAACAGTGTTCCTATCATCCTGATTAAGCAATACAGCAAAAATGGTTCTTACAGAGTGCATCAAACATGATTTAGACCTTGTTTGTGAAAAACTATTTATTTCTGTATTTCATGATTGCAACTTGCTGAAAAGTGTTAACAGGGTTCCTTTCATTGAGTTTAAACAGTACAGCAAAATGGTACTTACAGAGTGACCTTGTTTTTGAGAAACTGTTTATTTCTGTATTACATCATTGCAACTTGCTGAAAAGTGTCAACAGTGTTCTTATCATCCTGATTAAGCAGTTCAACAAAAATGGTACTTACAGAGTGACCTTGTTTTTGAGAAACTGTTTATTTCTGTATTACATGATTGCAACTTGCTGAAAAGTGTCAACAGTGTTCCTATCATCCTGATTAAGCAATACAGCAAAAATGGTTCTTACAGAGTGCATCAAACATGATTTAGACCTTGTTTGTGAAAAACTATTTATTTCTGTATTTCATGATTGCAACTTGCTGAAAAGTGTTAACAGGGTTCCTTTCATCGAGTTTAAACAGTACAGCAAAATGGTACTTTCAGAGTGACCTTGTTTTTGAGAAACTGTTTATTTCTGTATTACATCATTGCAACTTGCTGAAAAGTGTCAACAGTGTTCTTATCATCCTGATTAAGCAGTTCAACAAACATGGTACTTACAGAGTGACCTTGTTTTTGAGAAACTGTTTATTTCTGTATTACATGATTGCAACTTGCTGAAAAGTGTCAACAGTGTTCCTATCATCCTGATTAAGCAATACAGCAAAAATGGTTCTTACAGAGTGCATCAAACATGATTTAGACCTTGTTTGTGAAAAACTATTTATTTCTGTATTTCATGATTGCAACTTGCTGAAAAGTGTTAACAGGGTTCCTTTCATCGAGTTTAAACAGTACAGCAAAATGGTACTTACAGAGTGACCTTGTTTTTGAGAAACTGTTTATTTCTGTATTACATGATTGCAACTTGCTGAAAAGTGTCAACAGTGTTCCTATCATCCTGATTAAGCAATACAGCAAAAATGGTTCTTACAGAGTGCATCAAACATGATTTAGACCTTGTTTGTGAAAAACTATTTATTTCTGTATTTCATGATTGCAACTTGCTGAAAAGTGTCAACAGTGTTCCTTTCATCTGAGCTTAAACAGTACAGCAAAATGGTACTTACAGAGTGCTCAAACATGACTTAGACCTTGTTTTTGAAAAACTGTTTATTTCTGTATTTCATGATTGCAACTTGCTGAAAAGTGTTAACAGGGTTCCTTTCATCGAGTTTAAACAGTACAGCAAAATGGTACTTACAGAGTGACCTTGTTTTTGAGAAACTGTTTATTTCTGTATTACATCATTGCAACTTGCTGAAAAGTGTCAACAGTGTTCTTATCATCCTGATTAAGCAGTTCAACAAACATGGTACTTACAGAGTGACCTTGTTTTTGAGAAACTGTTTATTTCTGTATTACATGATTGCAACTTGCTGAAAAGTGTCAACAGTGTTCCTATCATCCTGATTAAGCAATACAGCAAAAATGGTTCTTACAGAGTGCATCAAACATGATTTAGACCTTGTTTGTGAAAAACTGTTTATTTCTGTATTTCATGATTGCAACTTGCTGAAAAGTGTCAACAGTGTTCCTTTCATCGAGTTTAAACAGTACAGCAAAATGGTACTTACAGAGTGACCTTGTTTTTGAGAAACTGTTTATTTCTGTATTACATGATTGCAACTTGCTGAAAAGTGTCAACAGTGTTCTTATCATCCTGATTAAGCAGTTCAGCAAAAATGGTACTTACAGAGTGACCTTGTTTTTGAGAAACTGTTTATTTCTGTATTTCATGATTGCAACTTGCTGAAAAGTGTCAACAGGGTTCCTTTCATCTGAGTTTAAACAGTACAGCAAAATGGTACTTACAGAGTGACCTTGTTTTTGAGAAACTGTTTATTTCTGTATTACATGATTGCAACTTGCTGAAAAGTGTCAACAGTGTTCCTATCATCCTGATTAAGCAGTACAGCAAAAATGGTACTTACAGAGTGCTCAAACATGACTTAGACCTTGTTTGTGAAAAACTGTTTATTTCTGTATTTCATGATTGCAACTTGCTGAAAAGTGTCAACAGTGTTCCTTTCATCGAGTTAAACAGTACAGCAAAATGGTACTTACAGAGTGCTCAAACATGACTTAGACCTTGTTTTGAAAAACTGTTTATTTCTGTATTTCATGATTGCAACTTGCTGAAAAGTGTTAACAGGGTTCCTTTCATCGAGTTTAAACAGTACAGCAAAATGGTACTTACAGAGTGACCTTGTTTTTGAGAAACTGTTTATTTCTGTATTACATCATTGCAACTTGCTGAAAAGTGTCAACAGTGTTCTTATCATCCTGATTAAGCAGTTCAACAAAAATGGTACTTACAGAGTGACCTTGTTTTTGAGAAACTGTTTATTTCTGTATTACATGATTGCAACTTGCTGAAAAGTGTCAACAGTGTTCCTATCATCCTGATTAAGCAATACAGCAAAAATGGTTCTTACAGAGTGCATCAAACATGATTTAGACCTTGTTTGTGAAAAACTATTTATTTCTGTATTTCATGATTGCAACTTGCTGAAAAGTGTCAACAATGTTCCTTTCATCGAGCTTAAACAGTACAGCAAAATGGTACTTACAGTGACTCAAACATGACTTAGACCTTGTTTTTGAAAAACTGTTTATTTCTGTATTTCATGATTGCAACTTGCTGAAAAGTGTTAACAGGGTTCCTTTCATCGAGTTTAAACAGTACAGCAAAATGGTACTTACAGAGTGACCTTGTTTTTGAGAAACTGTTTATTTCTGTATTACATCATTGCAACTTGCTGAAAAGTGTCAACAGTGTTCTTATCATCCTGATTAAGCAGTTCAACAAAAATGGTACTTACAGAGTGACCTTGTTTTTGAGAAACTGTTTATTTCTGTATTACATGATTGCAACTTGCTGAAAAGTGTCAACAGTGTTCCTATCATCCTGATTAAGCAATACAGCAAAAATGGTTCTTACAGAGTGCATCAAACATGATTTAGACCTTGTTTGTGAAAAACTATTTATTTCTGTATTTCATGATTGCAACTTGCTGAAAAGTGTTAACAGGGTTCCTTTCATCGAGTTTAAACAGTACAGCAAAATGGTACTTACAGAGTGACCTTGTTTTTGAGAAACTGTTTATTTCTGTATTACATGATTGCAACTTGCTGAAAAGTGTCAACAGTGTTCCTTATCATCCTGATTAAGCAGTACAGCAAAAATGGTACTTACAGAGTGACCTTGTTTTTGAGAAACTGTTTATTTCTGTATTTCATGATTGCAACTTGCTGAAAAGTGTCAACAGGGTTCCTTTCATCTGAGTTTAAACAGTACAGCAAAATGGTACTTACAGAGTGACCTTGTTTTTGAGAAACTGTTTATTTCTGTATTACATGATTGCAACTTGCTGAAAAGTGTCAACAGTGTTCCTATCATCCTGATTAAGCAATACAGCAAAAATGGTTCTTACAGAGTGCATCAAACATGATTTAGACCTTGTTTGTGAAAAACTATTTATTTCTGTATTTCATGATTGCAACTTGCTGAAAAGTGTCAACAGTGTTCCTTTCATCGAGCTTAAACAGTACAGCAAAATGGTACTTACAGTGCTCAAACATGACTTAGACCTTGTTTTTGAAAAACTGTTTATTTCTGTATTTCATGATTGCAACTTGCTGAAAAGTGTTAACAGGGTTCCTTTCATCGAGTTTAAACAGTACAGCAAAATGGTACTTACAGAGTGACCTTGTTTTTGAGAAACTGTTTATTTCTGTATTACATCATTGCAACTTGCTGAAAAGTGTCAACAGTGTTCTTATCATCCTGATTAAGCAGTTCAACAAAAATGGTACTTACAGAGTGACCTTGTTTTTGAGAAACTGTTTATTTCTGTATTACATGATTGCAACTTGCTGAAAAGTGTCAACAGTGTTCCTATCATCCTGATTAAGCAATACAGCAAAAATGGTTCTTACAGAGTGCATCAAACATGATTTAGACCTTGTTTGTGAAAAACTATTTATTTCTGTATTTCATGATTGCAACTTGCTGAAAAGTGTCAACAATGTTCCTTTCATCGAGCTTAAACAGTACAGCAAAATGGTACTTACAGAGTGACTCAAACATGACTTAGACCTTGTTTTTGAAAAACTGTTTATTTCTGTATTTCATGATTGCAACTTGCTGAAAAGTGTTAACAGGGTTCCTTTCATCGAGTTTAAACAGTACAGCAAAATGGTACTTACAGAGTGACCTTGTTTTTGAGAAACTGTTTATTTCTGTATTACATCATTGCAACTTGCTGAAAAGTGTCAACAGTGTTCTTATCATCCTGATTAAGCAGTTCAACAAAAATGGTACTTACAGAGTGACCTTGTTTTTGAGAAACTGTTTATTTCTGTATTACATGATTGCAACTTGCTGAAAAGTGTCAACAGTGTTCCTATCATCCTGATTAAGCAATACAGCAAAAATGGTTCTTACAGAGTGCATCAAACATGATTTAGACCTTGTTTGTGAAAAACTATTTATTTCTGTATTTCATGATTGCAACTTGCTGAAAAGTGTCAACAGTGTTCCTTTCATCTGAGTTAAACAGTACAGCAAAATGGTACTTACAGAGTGACCTTGTTTTTGAGAAACTGTTTATTTCTGTATTACATGATTGCAACTTGCTGAAAAGTGTCAACAGTGTTCCTATCATCCTGATTAAGCAGTACAGCAAAAATGGTACTTACAGAGTGCTCAAACATGATTTAGACCTTGTTTTTGAAAAACTGTTTATTTCTGTATTTCATGATTGCAACTTGCTGAAAAGTGTCAACAGTGTTCCTTTCATCGAGTTTAAACAGTACAGCAAAATGGTACTTACAGAGTGACCTTGTTTTTGAAAAACTGTTTATTTCTGTATTTCATGATTGCAACTTGCTGAAAAGTGTTAACAGGGTTCCTTTCATCGAGTTTAAACAGTACAGCAAAATGGTACTTACAGAGTGACCTTGTTTTTGAGAAACTGTTTATTTCTGTATTACATCATTGCAACTTGCTGAAAAGTGTCAACAGTGTTCTTATCATCCTGATTAAGCAGTTCAACAAAAATGGTACTTACAGAGTGACCTTGTTTTTGAGAAACTGTTTATTTCTGTATTACATGATTGCAACTTGCTGAAAAGTGTCAACAGTGTTCCTATCATCCTGATTAAGCAATACAGCAAAAATGGTTCTTACAGAGTGCATCAAACATGATTTAGACCTTGTTTGTGAAAAACTATTTATTTCTGTATTTCATGATTGCAACTTGCTGAAAAGTGTCAACAATGTTCCTTTCATCGAGCTTAAACAGTACAGCAAAATGGTACTTACAGAGTGACTCAAACATGACTTAGACCTTGTTTTTGAAAAACTGTTTATTTCTGTATTTCATGATTGCAACTTGCTGAAAAGTGTTAACAGGGTTCCTTTCATCGAGTTTAAACAGTACAGCAAAATGGTACTTACAGAGTGACCTTGTTTTTGAGAAACTGTTTATTTCTGTATTACATGATTGCAACTTGCTGAAAAGTGTCAACAGTGTTCTTATCATCCTGATTAAGCAGTTCAACAAAAATGGTACTTACAGAGTGACCTTGTTTTTGAGAAACTGTTTATTTCTGTATTACATGATTGCAACTTGCTGAAAAGTGTCAACAGTGTTCCTATCATCCTGATTAAGCAATACAGCAAAAATGGTTCTTACAGAGTGCATCAAACATGATTTAGACCTTGTTTGTGAAAAACTATTTATTTCTGTATTTCATGATTGCAACTTGCTGAAAAGTGTCAACAATGTTCCTTTCATCGAGCTTAAACAGTACAGCAAAATGGTACTTACAGTGACTCAAACATGACTTAGACCTTGTTTTTGAAAAACTGTTTATTTCTGTATTTCATGATTGCAACTTGCTGAAAAGTGTTAACAGGGTTCCTTTCATCGAGTTTAAACAGTACAGCAAAATGGTACTTACAGAGTGACCTTGTTTTTGAGAAACTGTTTATTTCTGTATTACATCATTGCAACTTGCTGAAAAGTGTCAACAGTGTTCTTATCATCCTGATTAAGCAGTTCAACAAAAATGGTACTTACAGAGTGACCTTGTTTTTGAGAAACTGTTTATTTCTGTATTACATGATTGCAACTTGCTGAAAAGTGTCAACAGTGTTCCTATCATCCTGATTAAGCAATACAGCAAAAATGGTTCTTACAGAGTGCATCAAACATGATTTAGACCTTGTTTGTGAAAAACTATTTATTTCTGTATTTCATGATTGCAACTTGCTGAAAAGTGTCAACAATGTTCCTTTCATCGAGCTTAAACAGTACAGCAAAATGGTACTTACAGGTGACTCAAACATGACTTAGACCTTGTTTTTGAAAAACTGTTTATTTCTGTATTTCATGATTGCAACTTGCTGAAAAGTGTTAACAGGGTTCCTTTCATCGAGTTTAAACAGTACAGCAAAATGGTACTTACAGAGTGACCTTGTTTTTGAGAAAGCTGTTTATTTCTGTATTTCATGATTGCAACTTGCTGAAAAGTGTCAACAGTGTTCCTTTCATCGAGTTTAAACAGTACAGCAAAATGGTACTTACAGAGTGACCTTGTTTTTGAGAAACTGTTTATTTCTGTATTACATGATTGCAACTTGCTGAAAAGTGTCAACAGTGTTCTTATCATCCTGATTAAGCAGTTCAACAAAAATGGTACTTACAGAGTGACCTTGTTTTTGAGAAACTGTTTATTTCTGTATTTCATGATTGCAACTTGCTGAAAAGTGTTAACAGGGTTCCTTTCATCGAGTTTAAACAGTACAGCAAAATGGTACTTACAGAGTGACCTTGTTTTTGAGAAACTGTTTATTTCTGTATTACATGATTGCAACTTGCTGAAAAGTGTCAACAGTGTTCCTATCATCCTGATTAAGCAATACAGCAAAAATGGTTCTTACAGAGTGCATCAAACATGATTTAGACCTTGTTTGTGAAAAACTATTTATTTCTGTATTTCATGATTGCAACTTGCTGAAAAGTGTCAACAATGTTCCTTTCATCGAGCTTAAACAGTACAGCAAAATGGTACTTACAGTGCCAAACATGACTTAGACCTTGTTTTTGAAAAACTGTTTATTTCTGTATTTCATGATTGCAACTTGCTGAAAAGTGTTAACAGGGTTCCTTTCATCGAGTTTAAACAGTACAGCAAAATGGTACTTACAGAGTGACCTTGTTTTTGAGAAACTGTTTATTTCTGTATTACATCATTGCAACTTGCTGAAAAGTGTCAACAGTGTTCTTATCATCCTGATTAAGCAGTTCAACAAAAATGGTACTTACAGAGTGACCTTGTTTTTGAGAAACTGTTTATTTCTGTATTACATGATTGCAACTTGCTGAAAAGTGTCAACAGTGTTCCTATCATCCTGATTAAGCAATACAGCAAAAATGGTTCTTACAGAGTGCATCAAACATGATTTAGACCTTGTTTGTGAAAAACTATTTATTTCTGTATTTCATGATTGCAACTTGCTGAAAAGTGTCAACAATGTTCCTTTCATCGAGCTTAAACAGTACAGCAAAATGGTACTTACAGAGTGACTCAAACATGACTTAGACCTTGTTTTTGAAAAACTGTTTATTTCTGTATTTCATGATTGCAACTTGCTGAAAAGTGTTAACAGGGTTCCTTTCATCGAGTTTAAACAGTACAGCAAAATGGTACTTACAGAGTGACCTTGTTTTTGAGAAACTGTTTATTTCTGTATTACATGATTGCAACTTGCTGAAAAGTGTCAACAGTGTTCTTATCATCCTGATTAAGCAGTTCAACAAAAATGGTACTTACAGAGTGACCTTGTTTTTGAGAAACTGTTTATTTCTGTATTACATGATTGCAACTTGCTGAAAAGTGTCAACAGTGTTCCTATCATCCTGATTAAGCAGTACAGCAAAAATGGTACTTACAGAGTGACACTTGTTTTTGAGAAACTGTTTATTTCTGTATTTCATGATTGCAACTTGCTGAAAAGTGTCAACAGTGTTCCTTATCATCCTGATTAAGCAGTTCAACAAAATGGTACTTACAGAGTGACCTTGTTTTTGAGAAACTGTTTATTTCTGTATTACATGATTGCAACTTGCTGAAAAGTGTCAACAGTGTTCCTATCATCCTGATTAAGCAATACAGCAAAAATGGTTCTTACAGAGTGCATCAAACATGATTTAGACCTTGTTTGTGAAAAACTATTTATTTCTGTATTTCATGATTGCAACTTGCTGAAAAGTGTCAACAATGTTCCTTTCATCGAGCTTAAACAGTACAGCAAAATGGTACTTACAGTGACTCAAACATGACTTAGACCTTGTTTTTGAAAAACTGTTTATTTCTGTATTTCATGATTGCAACTTGCTGAAAAGTGTTAACAGGGTTCCTTTCATCGAGTTTAAACAGTACAGCAAAATGGTACTTACAGAGTGACCTTGTTTTTGAGAAACTGTTTATTTCTGTATTTCATCATTGCAACTTGCTGAAAAGTGTCAACAGTGTTCTTATCATCCTGATTAAGCAGTTCAACAAAAATGGTACTTACAGAGTGACCTTGTTTTTGAGAAACTGTTTATTTCTGTATTACATGATTGCAACTTGCTGAAAAGTGTCAACAGTGTTCCTATCATCCTGATTAAGCAATACAGCAAAAATGGTTCTTACAGAGTGCATCAAACATGATTTAGACCTTGTTTGTGAAAAACTATTTATTTCTGTATTTCATGATTGCAACTTGCTGAAAAGTGTCAACAATGTTCCTTTCATCGAGCTTAAACAGTACAGCAAAATGGTACTTACAGAGTGACTCAAACATGACTTAGACCTTGTTTTTGAAAAAAGGTTTATTTCTGTATTTCATGATTGCAACTTGCTGAAAAGTGTTTACAGGGTTCCTTTTCATCGAGTTTAAACAGTACTGCAAAATGGTACTTACAGAGTGACCTTGTTTTTGAAAAGCTGTTTATTTCTGTATTTCATGATTGCAACTTGCTGAAAAGTGTTAACAGGGTTCCTTTCATCGAGTTTAAACAGTACAGCAAAATGGTACTTACAGAGTGACCTTGTTTTTGAGAAACTGTTTATTTCTGTATTACATCATTGCAACTTGCTGAAAAGTGTCAACAGTGTTCTTATCATCCTGATTAAGCAGTTCAACAAAAATGGTACTTACAGAGTGACCTTGTTTTTGAGAAACTGTTTATTTCTGTATTACATGATTGCAACTTGCTGAAAAGTGTCAACAGTGTTCCTATCATCCTGATTAAGCAGTACAGCAAAAATGGTTCTTACAGAGTGCATCAAACATGATTTAGACCTTGTTTGTGAAAAACTGTTTATTTCTGTATTTCATGATTGCAACTTGCTGAAAAGTGTCAACAGTGTTCCTTATCATCCTGAGTTAAGCAGTTCAGCAAAAATGGTACTTACAGAGTGACCTTGTTTTTGAGAAACTGTTTATTTCTGTATTACATGATTGCAACTTGCTGAAAAGTGTCAACAGTGTTCCTATCATCCTGATTAAGCAATACAGCAAAAATGGTTCTTACAGAGTGCATCAAACATGATTTAGACCTTGTTTGTGAAAAACTATTTATTTCTGTATTTCATGATTGCAACTTGCTGAAAAGTGTCAACAGTGTTCCTTTCATCGAGCTTAAACAGTACAGCAAAATGGTACTTACAGTGACTCAAACATGACTTAGACCTTGTTTTTGAGAAACTGTTTATTTCTGTATTTCATGATTGCAACTTGCTGAAAAGTGTTAACAGGGTTCCTTTCATCGAGTTTAAACAGTACAGCAAAATGGTACTTACAGAGTGACCTTGTTTTTGAGAAACTGTTTATTTCTGTATTACATCATTGCAACTTGCTGAAAAGTGTCAACAGTGTTCTTATCATCCTGATTAAGCAGTTCAACAAAAATGGTACTTACAGAGTGACCTTGTTTTTGAGAAACTGTTTATTTCTGTATTACATGATTGCAACTTGCTGAAAAGTGTCAACAGTGTTCCTATCATCCTGATTAAGCAATACAGCAAAAATGGTTCTTACAGAGTGCATCAAACATGATTTAGACCTTGTTTGTGAAAAACTATTTATTTCTGTATTTCATGATTGCAACTTGCTGAAAAGTGTCAACAATGTTCCTTTCATCGAGCTTAAACAGTACAGCAAAATGGTACTTACAGTGACTCAAACATGACTTAGACCTTGTTTTTGAAAAACTGTTTATTTCTGTATTTCATGATTGCAACTTGCTGAAAAGTGTTAACAGGGTTCCTTTCATCGAGTTTAAACAGTACAGCAAAATGGTACTTACAGAGTGACCTTGTTTTTGAGAAACTGTTTATTTCTGTATTTCATCATTGCAACTTGCTGAAAAGTGTCAACAGTGTTCTTATCATCCTGATTAAGCAGTTCAACAAAAATGGTACTTACAGAGTGACCTTGTTTTTGAGAAACTGTTTATTTCTGTATTACATGATTGCAACTTGCTGAAAAGTGTCAACAGTGTTCCTATCATCCTGATTAAGCAATACAGCAAAAATGGTTCTTACAGAGTGCATCAAACATGATTTAGACCTTGTTTGTGAAAAACTATTTATTTCTGTATTTCATGATTGCAACTTGCTGAAAAGTGTCAACAATGTTCCTTTCATCGAGCTTAAACAGTACAGCAAAATGGTACTTACAGAGTGACTCAAACATGACTTAGACCTGTTTTGAAAAACTGTTTATTTCTGTATTTCATGATTGCAACTTGCTGAAAAGTGTCAACAGTGTTCCTTATCATCCTGAGTTAAGCAGTACAGCAAAAATGGTACTTACAGAGTGACCTTGTTTTTGAAAAGCTGTTTATTTCTGTATTTCATGATTGCAACTTGCTGAAAAGTGTTAACAGGGTTCCTTTCATCGAGTTTAAACAGTACAGCAAAATGGTACTTACAGAGTGACCTTGTTTTTGAGAAACTGTTTATTTCTGTATTACATGATTGCAACTTGCTGAAAAGTGTCAACAGTGTTCTTATCATCCTGATTAAGCAGTTCAACAAAAATGGTACTTACAGAGTGACCTTGTTTTTGAGAAACTGTTTATTTCTGTATTACATGATTGCAACTTGCTGAAAAGTGTCAACAGTGTTCCTATCATCCTGATTAAGCAATACAGCAAAAATGGTTCTTACAGAGTGATCAAACATGATTTAGACCTTGTTTGTGAAAAACTATTTATTTCTGTATTTCATGATTGCAACTTGCTGAAAAGTGTCAACAGTGTTCCTTTCATCGAGTTTAAACAGTACAGCAAAATGGTACTTACAGAGTGACCTTGTTTTTGAGAAACTGTTTATTTCTGTATTACATGATTGCAACTTGCTGAAAAGTGTCAACAGTGTTCTTATCATCCTGATTAAGCAGTTCAACAAAAATTGTACTTACAGAGTGACCATTGTTTTTGAAAAACTGTTTATTTCTGTATTTCATGATTGCAACTTGCTGAAAAGTGTTAACAGTGTTCCTTTCATCGAGTTTAAACAGTACAGCAAAATGGTACTTACAGAGTGACCTTGTTTTTGAGAAACTGTTTATTTCTGTATTTCATGATTGCAACTTGCTGAAAAGTGTCAACAGTGTTCTTATCATCCTGATTAAGCAGTTCAACAAAAATGGTACTTACAGAGTGACCTTGTTTTTGAGAAACTGTTTATTTCTGTATTACATGATTGCAACTTGCTGAAAAGTGTCAACAGTGTTCCTATCATCCTGATTAAGCAATACAGCAAAAATGGTTCTTACAGAGTGCATCAAACATGATTTAGACCTTGTTTGTGAAAAACTATTTATTTCTGTATTTCATGATTGCAACTTGCTGAAAAGTGTCAACAATGTTCCTTTCATCGAGCTTAAACAGTACAGCAAAATGGTACTTACAGTGACTCAAACATGACTTAGACCTTGTTTTTGAAAAACTGTTTATTTCTGTATTTCATGATTGCAACTTGCTGAAAAGTGTTAACAGGGTTCCTTTCATCGAGTTTAAACAGTACAGCAAAATGGTACTTACAGAGTGACCTTGTTTTTGAGAAACTGTTTATTTCTGTATTTCATCATTGCAACTTGCTGAAAAGTGTCAACAGTGTTCTTATCATCCTGATTAAGCAGTTCAACAAAAATGGTACTTACAGAGTGACCTTGTTTTTGAGAAACTGTTTATTTCTGTATTACATGATTGCAACTTGCTGAAAAGTGTCAACAGTGTTCCTATCATCCTGATTAAGCAATACAGCAAAAATGGTTCTTACAGAGTGCATCAAACATGATTTAGACCTTGTTTGTGAAAAACTATTTATTTCTGTATTTCATGATTGCAACTTGCTGAAAAGTGTCAACAATGTTCCTTTCATCGAGCTTAAACAGTACAGCAAAATGGTACTTACAGAGTGACTCAAACATGACTTAGACCTTGTTTTTGAAAAACTGTTTATTTCTGTATTTCATGATTGCAACTTGCTGAAAAGTGTTAACAGGGTTCCTTTCATCGAGTTTAAACAGTACAGCAAAATGGTACTTACAGAGTGACCTTGTTTTTGAGAAACTGTTTATTTCTGTATTTCATCATTGCAACTTGCTGAAAAGTGTCAACAGTGTTCTTATCATCCTGATTAAGCAGTTCAACAAAAATGGTACTTACAGAGTGACCTTGTTTTTGAGAAACTGTTTATTTCTGTATTACATGATTGCAACTTGCTGAAAAGTGTCAACAGTGTTCCTATCATCCTGATTAAGCAGTACAGCAAAAATGGTTCTTACAGAGTGCATCAAACATGATTTAGACCTTGTTTGTGAAAAACTATTTATTTCTGTATTTCATGATTGCAACTTGCTGAAAAGTGTCAACAGTGTTCCTTTCATCGAGCTTAAACAGTACAGCAAAATGGTACTTACAGAGTGACCTTGTTTTTGAGAAACTGTTTATTTCTGTATTACATGATTGCAACTTGCTGAAAAGTGTCAACAGTGTTCCTATCATCCTGATTAAGCAGTACAGCAAAAATGGTACTTACAGAGTGCTCAAACATGACTTAGACCTTGTTTTTGAAAAACTGTTTATTTCTGTATTTCATGATTGCAACTTGCTGAAAAGTGTTAACAGTGTTCCTTTCATCGAGTTTAAACAGTACAGCAAAATGGTACTTACAGAGTGACCTTGTTTTTGAGAAACTGTTTATTTCTGTATTTCATGATTGCAACTTGCTGAAAAGTGTTAACAGGGTTCCTTTCATCGAGTTTAAACAGTACAGCAAAATGGTACTTACAGAGTGACCTTGTTTTTGAGAAACTGTTTATTTCTGTATTACATCATTGCAACTTGCTGAAAAGTGTCAACAGTGTTCTTATCATCCTGATTAAGCAGTTCAACAAAAATGGTACTTACAGAGTGACCTTGTTTTTGAGAAACTGTTTATTTCTGTATTACATGATTGCAACTTGCTGAAAAGTGTCAACAGTGTTCCTATCATCCTGATTAAGCAATACAGCAAAAATGGTTCTTACAGAGTGCATCAAACATGATTTAGACCTTGTTTGTGAAAAACTATTTATTTCTGTATTTCATGATTGCAACTTGCTGAAAAGTGTCAACAATGTTCCTTTCATCGAGCTTAAACAGTACAGCAAAATGGTACTTACAGGTGACTCAAACATGACTTAGACCTTGTTTTTGAAAAACTGTTTATTTCTGTATTTCATGATTGCAACTTGCTGAAAAGTGTTAACAGGGTTCCTTTCATCGAGTTTAAACAGTACAGCAAAATGGTACTTACAGAGTGACCTTGTTTTTGAGAAACTGTTTATTTCTGTATTTCATCATTGCAACTTGCTGAAAAGTGTCAACAGTGTTCTTATCATCCTGATTAAGCAGTTCAACAAAAATGGTACTTACAGAGTGACCTTGTTTTTGAGAAACTGTTTATTTCTGTATTACATGATTGCAACTTGCTGAAAAGTGTCAACAGTGTTCCTATCATCCTGATTAAGCAATACAGCAAAAATGGTTCTTACAGAGTGCATCAAACATGATTTAGACCTTGTTTGTGAAAAACTATTTATTTCTGTATTTCATGATTGCAACTTGCTGAAAAGTGTCAACAATGTTCCTTTCATCGAGCTTAAACAGTACAGCAAAATGGTACTTACAGGTGACTCAAACATGACTTAGACCTTGTTTTTGAAAAACTGTTTATTTCTGTATTTCATGATTGCAACTTGCTGAAAAGTGTTAACAGGGTTCCTTTCATCGAGTTTAAACAGTACAGCAAAATGGTACTTACAGAGTGACCTTGTTTTTGAGAAACTGTTTATTTCTGTATTACATCATTGCAACTTGCTGAAAAGTGTCAACAGTGTTCTTATCATCCTGATTAAGCAGTTCAACAAAAATGGTACTTACAGAGTGACCTTGTTTTTGAGAAACTGTTTATTTCTGTATTACATGATTGCAACTTGCTGAAAAGTGTCAACAGTGTT
This sequence comes from Salmo salar, assembly GCF_965601325.2. Lineage (NCBI taxonomy): Eukaryota > Metazoa > Chordata > Actinopteri > Salmoniformes > Salmonidae > Salmo > Salmo salar. Next base: position 51,982,443 of record NC_138296.1, on the reverse strand, counting down.
CCTATCATCCTGATTAAGCAATACAGCAAAAATGGTTCTTACAGAGTGCATCAAACATGATTTAGACCTTGTTTGTGAAAAACTATTTATTTCTGTATTTCATGATTGCAACTTGCTGAAAAGTGTCAACAATGTTCCTTTCATCGAGCTTAAACAGTACAGCAAAATGGTACTTACAGTGACTCAAACATGACTTAGACCTTGTTTTTGAAAAACTGTTTATTTCTGTATTTCATGATTGCAACTTGCTGAAAAGTGTTAACAGGGTTCCTTTCATCGAGTTTAAACAGTACAGCAAAATGGTACTTACAGAGTGACCTTGTTTTTGAGAAACTGTTTATTTCTGTATTTCATCATTGCAACTTGCTGAAAAGTGTCAACAGTGTTCTTATCATCCTGATTAAGCAGTTCAACAAAAATGGTACTTACAGAGTGACCTTGTTTTTGAGAAACTGTTTATTTCTGTATTACATGATTGCAACTTGCTGAAAAGTGTCAACAGTGTTCCTATCATCCTGATTAAGCAATACAGCAAAAATGGTTCTTACAGAGTGCATCAAACATGATTTAGACCTTGTTTGTGAAAAACTATTTATTTCTGTATTTCATGATTGCAACTTGCTGAAAAGTGTCAACAATGTTCCTTTCATCGAGCTTAAACAGTACAGCAAAATGGTACTTACAGAGTGACTCAAACATGACTTAGACCTTGTTTTTGAAAAAAGGTTTATTTCTGTATTTCATGATTGCAACTTGCTGAAAAGTGTTAACAGGGTTCCTTTCATCGAGTTTAAACAGTACAGCAAAATGGTACTTACAGAGTGACCTTGTTTTTGAGAAACTGTTTATTTCTGTATTTCATGATTGCAACTTGCTGAAAAGTGTTAACAGGGTTCCTTTCATCGAGTTTAAACAGTACAGCAAAATGGTACTTACAGAGTGACCTTGTTTTTGAGAAACTGTTTATTTCTGTATTTCATGATTGCAACTTGCTGAAAAGTGTCAACAGTGTTCTTATCATCCTGATTAAGCAGTTCAGCAAAAATGGTACTTACAGGACCAGCTTAGACCTTGTTTTTGAGAAACTGTTTATTTCTGTATTACATGATTGCAACTTGCTGAAAAGTGTCAACAGTGTTCCTATCATCCTGATTAAGCAATACAGCAAAAATGGTTCTTACAGAGTGCATCAAACATGATTTAGACCTTGTTTGTGAAAAACTATTTATTTCTGTATTTCATGATTGCAACTTGCTGAAAAGTGTCAACAATGTTCCTTTCATCGAGCTTAAACAGTACAGCAAAATGGTACTTACAGAGTGACTCAAACATGACTTAGACCTTGTTTTTGAAAAACGGTTTATTTCTGTATTTCATGATTGCAACTTGCTGAAAAGTGTTAACAGGGTTCCTTTCATCGAGTTTAAACAGTACAGCAAAATGGTACTTACAGAGTGACCTTGTTTTTGAGAAAGCTGTTTATTTCTGTATTTACATCATTGCAACTTGCTGAAAAGTGTCAACAGTGTTCTTATCATCCTGATTAAGCAGTTCAACAAAAATGGTACTTACAGAGTGACCTTGTTTTTGAGAAACTGTTTATTTCTGTATTACATGATTGCAACTTGCTGAAAAGTGTCAACAGTGTTCCTATCATCCTGATTAAGCAATACAGCAAAAATGGTTCTTACAGAGTGCATCAAACATGACTTAGACCTTGTTTTTGAAAAACTATTTATTTCTGTATTTCATGATTGCATCTTGCTGAAAAGTGTCAACAGTGTTCCTTTCATCGAGCTTAAACAGTACAGCAAAATGGTACTTACAGTGACTCAAACATGACTTAGACCTTGTTTTTGAAAAACTGTTTATTTCTGTATTTCATGATTGCAACTTGCTGAAAAGTGTTAACAGGGTTCCTTTCATCGAGTTTAAACAGTACAGCAAAATGGTACTTACAGAGTGACCTTGTTTTTGAGAAACTGTTTATTTCTGTATTTCATCATTGCAACTTGCTGAAAAGTGTCAACAGTGTTCTTATCATCCTGATTAAGCAGTTCAACAAAAATGGTACTTACAGAGTGACCTTGTTTTTGAGAAACTGTTTATTTCTGTATTACATGATTGCAACTTGCTGAAAAGTGTCAACAGTGTTCTTATCATCCTGATTAAGCAGTTCAACAAAAATGGTACTTACAGAGTGACCTTGTTTTTGAGAAACTGTTTATTTCTGTATTTCATGATTGCAACTTGCTGAAAAGTGTTAACAGGGTTCCTTTCATCGAGTTTAAACAGTACAGCAAAATGGTACTTACAGAGTGACCTTGTTTTTGAGAAACTGTTTATTTCTGTATTTCATGATTGCAACTTGCTGAAAAGTGTCAACAGTGTTCCTTTCATCCGAGTTTAAACAGTACAGCAAAATGGTACTTACAGAGTGACCTTGTTTTTGAGAAACTGTTTATTTCTGTATTACATCATTGCAACTTGCTGAAAAGTGTCAACAGTGTTCTTATCATCCTGATTAAGCAGTTCAACAAAAATGGTACTTACAGAGTGACCTTGTTTTTGAGAAACTGTTTATTTCTGTATTACATGATTGCAACTTGCTGAAAAGTGTCAACAGTGTTCCTATCATCCTGATTAAGCAATACAGCAAAAATGGTTCTTACAGAGTGCATCAAACATGATTTAGACCTTGTTTGTGAAAAACTATTTATTTCTGTATTTCATGATTGCAACTTGCTGAAAAGTGTCAACAGTGTTCCTTTCATCGAGCTTAAACAGTACAGCAAAATGGTACTTACAGAGTGACCTTGTTTTTGAGAAACTGTTTATTTCTGTATTACATGATTGCAACTTGCTGAAAAGTGTCAACAGTGTTCCTATCATCCTGATTAAGCAATACAGCAAAAATGGTTCTTACAGAGTGCATCAAACATGATTTAGACCTTGTTTGTGAAAAACTATTTATTTCTGTATTTCATGATTGCAACTTGCTGAAAAGTGTCAACAATGTTCCTTTCATCGAGCTTAAACAGTACAGCAAAATGGTACTTACAGAGTGACTCAAACATGACTTAGACCTTGTTTTTGAAAAACTGTTTATTTCTGTATTTCATGATTGCAACTTGCTGAAAAGTGTTAACAGGGTTCCTTTCATCGAGTTTAAACAGTACAGCAAAATGGTACTTACAGAGTGACCTTGTTTTTGAGAAACTGTTTATTTCTGTATTTCATGATTGCAACTTGCTGAAAAGTGTCAACAGTGTTCCTTATCATCCTGATTAAGCAGTTCAGCAAAATGGTACTTACAGAGTGACTCAAACATGACTTAGACCTTGTTTTTGAGAAACTGTTTATTTCTGTATTTCATGATTGCAACTTGCTGAAAAGTGTCAACAGTGTTCCTATCATCCTGATTAAGCAATACAGCAAAAATGGTTCTTACAGAGTGCATCAAACATGATTTAGACCTTGTTTGTGAAAAACTATTTATTTCTGTATTTCATGATTGCAACTTGCTGAAAAGTGTCAACAATGTTCCTTTCATCGAGCTTAAACAGTACAGCAAAATGGTACTTACAGAGTGACTCAAAACATGACTTAGACCTTGTTTTTGAAAAAAGGTTTATTTCTGTATTTCATGATTGCAACTTGCTGAAAAGTGTTAACAGGGTTCCTTTCATCGAGTTTAAACAGTACAGCAAAATGGTACTTACAGAGTGACCTTGTTTTTGAAAAACTGTTTATTTCTGTATTACATCATTGCAACTTGCTGAAAAGTGTCAACAGTGTTCTTATCATCCTGATTAAGCAGTTCAACAAAAATGGTACTTACAGAGTGACCTTGTTTTTGAAAAACTGTTTATTTCTGTATTACATGATTGCAACTTGCTGAAAAGTGTCAACAGTGTTCCTTATCATCCTGAGTTAAACAGTACAGCAAAATGGTACTTACAGAGTGACCTTGTTTTTGAAAACTGTTTATTTCTGTATTTCATCATTGCAACTTGCTGAAAAGTGTCAACAGTGTTCTTATCATCCTGATTAAGCAGTTCAACAAAAATGGTACTTACAGAGTGACCTTGTTTTTGAGAAACTGTTTATTTCTGTATTACATCATTGCAACTTGCTGAAAAGTGTCAACAGTGTTCTTATCATCCTGATTAAGCAGTTCAACAAAAATGGTACTTACAGAGTGACCTTGTTTTTGAGAAACTGTTTATTTCTGTATTACATGATTGCAACTTGCTGAAAAGTGTCAACAGTGTTCCTATCATCCTGATTAAGCAATACAGCAAAAATGGTTCTTACAGAGTGCATCAAACATGATTTAGACCTTGTTTGTGAAAAACTATTTATTTCTGTATTTCATGATTGCAACTTGCTGAAAAGTGTCAACAATGTTCCTTTCATCGAGCTTAAACAGTACAGCAAAATGGTACTTACAGTGACTCAAACATGACTTAGACCTTGTTTTTGAAAAACTGTTTATTTCTGTATTTCATGATTGCAACTTGCTGAAAAGTGTTAACAGGGTTCCTTTCATCGAGTTTAAACAGTACAGCAAAATGGTACTTACAGAGTGACCTTGTTTTTGAGAAACTGTTTATTTCTGTATTTCATCATTGCAACTTGCTGAAAAGTGTCAACAGTGTTCTTATCATCCTGATTAAGCAGTTCAACAAAAATGGTACTTACAGAGTGACCTTGTTTTTGAGAAACTGTTTATTTCTGTATTACATCATTGCAACTTGCTGAAAAGTGTCAACAGTGTTCTTATCATCCTGATTAAGCAGTTCAACAAAAATGGTACTTACAGAGTGACCTTGTTTTTGAGAAACTGTTTATTTCTGTATTACATGATTGCAACTTGCTGAAAAGTGTCAACAGTGTTCCTATCATCCTGATTAAGCAATACAGCAAAAATGGTTCTTACAGAGTGCATCAAACATGATTTAGACCTTGTTTGTGAAAAACTATTTATTTCTGTATTTCATGATTGCAACTTGCTGAAAAGTGTCAACAGTGTTCTTATCATCCTGATTAAGCAGTTCAACAAAAATTGTACTTACAGAGTGACTCAAACATGACTTAGACCTTGTTTTTGAAAAACTGTTTATTTCTGTATTTCATGATTGCAACTTGCTGAAAAGTGTTAACAGAGTTCCTTTCATCGAGTTTAAACAGTACAGCAAAATGGTACTTACAGAGTGACCTTGTTTTTGAGAAACTGTTTATTTCTGTATTACATCATTGCAACTTGCTGAAAAGTGTCAACAGTGTTCCTTATCATCCTGATTAAGCAGTTCAACAAAAATGGTACTTACAGAGTGACCTTGTTTTTGAGAAACTGTTTATTTCTGTATTACATCATTGCAACTTGCTGAAAAGTGTCAACAGTGTTCTTATCATCCTGATTAAGCAGTTCAACAAAAATGGTACTTACAGAGTGACCTTGTTTTTGAGAAACTGTTTATTTCTGTATTACATGATTGCAACTTGCTGAAAAGTGTCAACAGTGTTCCTATCATCCTGATTAAGCAATACAGCAAAAATGGTTCTTACAGAGTGCATCAAACATGATTTAGACCTTGTTTGTGAAAAACTATTTATTTCTGTATTTCATGATTGCAACTTGCTGAAAAGTGTCAACAATGTTCCTTTCATCGAGCTTAAACAGTACAGCAAAATGGTACTTACAGTGACTCAAACATGACTTAGACCTTGTTTTTGAAAAACTGTTTATTTCTGTATTTCATGATTGCAACTTGCTGAAAAGTGTTAACAGGGTTCCTTTCATCGAGTTTAAACAGTACAGCAAAATGGTACTTACAGAGTGACCTTGTTTTTGAGAAACTGTTTATTTCTGTATTTCATCATTGCAACTTGCTGAAAAGTGTCAACAGTGTTCTTATCATCCTGATTAAGCAGTTCAACAAAAATGGTACTTACAGAGTGACCTTGTTTTTGAGAAACTGTTTATTTCTGTATTACATCATTGCAACTTGCTGAAAAGTGTCAACAGTGTTCTTATCATCCTGATTAAGCAGTTCAACAAAAATGGTACTTACAGAGTGACCTTGTTTTTGAGAAACTGTTTATTTCTGTATTACACGATTGCAACTTGCTGAAAAGTGTCAACAGTTTTCCTATTATCCTGATTAAGCAATACAGCAAAAATGGTTCTTACAGAGTGCATCAAACATGATTTAGACCTTGTTTGTGAAAAACTATTTATTTCTGTATTTCATGATTGCAACTTGCTGAAAAGTGTCAACAATGTTCCTTTCATCGAGCTTAAACAGTACAGCAAAATGGTACTTACAGAGTGACTCAAACATGACTTAGACCTTGTTTTTGAAAAAAGGTTTATTTCTGTATTTCATGATTGCAACTTGCTGAAAAGTGTTAACAGGGTTCCTTTCATCGAGTTTAAACAGTACAGCAAAATGGTACTTACAGAGTGACCTTGTTTTTGAGAAACTGTTTATTTCTGTATTACATGATTGCAACTTGCTGAAAAGTGTCAACAGTGTTCCTATCATCCTGATTAAGCAATACAGCAAAAATGGTTCTTACAGAGTGCATCAAACATGATTTAGACCTTGTTTGTGAAAAACTATTTATTTCTGTATTTCATGATTGCAACTTGCTGAAAAGTGTCAACAATGTTCCTTTCATCGAGCTTAAACAGTACAGCAAAATGGTACTTACAGTGACTCAAACATGACTTAGACCTTGTTTTTGAAAAACTGTTTATTTCTGTATTTCATGATTGCAACTTGCTGAAAAGTGTCAACAGTGTTCCTATCATCCTGATTAAGCAATACAGCAAAAATGGTTCTTACAGAGTGCATCAAACATGATTTAGACCTTGTTTGTGAAAAACTATTTATTTCTGTATTTCATGATTGCAACTTGCTGAAAAGTGTCAACAATGTTCCTTTCATCGAGCTTAAACAGTACAGCAAAATGGTACTTACAGAGTGACTCAAACATGACTTAGACCTTGTTTTTGAAAAACGGTTTATTTCTGTATTTCATGATTGCAACTTGCTGAAAAGTGTTAACAGGGTTCCTTTCATCGAGTTTAAACAGTACAGCAAAATGGTACTTACAGAGTGACCTTGTTTTTGAAAAGCTGTTTATTTCTGTTTTACATCATTGCAACTTGCTAAAAAGTGTCAACAGTGTTCTTATATCATCCTGATTAAGCAGTTCAACAAAAATGGTACTTACAGAGTGACTCAAACATGACTTAGACCTTGTTTTTGAAAAACTATTTATTTCTGTATTACATCATTGCATCTTGCTGAAAAGTGTTAACAGTGTTCCTTTCATCGAGTTTAAACAGTACAGCAAAATGGTCCTTACAGAGTGACCTTGTTTTTGAAAAACTGTTTATTTCTGTATTACATCATTGCAACTTGCTGAAAAGTGTCAACAGTGTTCTTATCATCCTGATTAAGCAGTTCAACAAAAATGGTACTTACAGAGTGACCTTGTTTTTGAGAAACTGTTTATTTCTGTATTACATCATTGCAACTTGCTGAAAAGTGTCAACAGTGTTCCTATCATCTTGATGAAGCAATACAGCAAAAATGGTTCTTACAGAGTCCATCAAACATGATTAGACCTTGTTTGTGAAAAACTATTTATTTCTGTATTTCATGATTGCAACTTGCTGAAAAGTGTCAACAATGTTCCTTTCATCGAGCTTAAACAGTACAGCAAAATGGTACTTACAGGTGACTCAAACATGACTAGACCTTGTTTTTGAAAAACTGTTTATTTCTGTATTTCATGATTGCAACTTGCTGAAAAGTGTTAACAGGGTTCCTTTCATCGAGTTTAAACAGTACAGCAAAATGGTACTTACAGAGTGACCTTGTTTTTGAGAAACTGTTTATTTCTGTATTACATGATTGCAACTTGCTGAAAAGTGTTAACAGGGTTCCTTTCATCGAGTTTAAACAGTACAGCAAAATGGTACTTACAGAGTGACCTTGTTTTTGAGAAACTGTTTATTTCTGTATTACATGATTGCAACTTGCTGAAAAGTGTCAACAGTGTTCCTTTCATCCTGAGTTAAGCAGTACAGCAAAAATGGTCCTTACAGAGTGACCTTGTTTTTGAAAAACTGTTTATTTCTGTATTTCATGATTGCAACTTGCTGAAAAGTGTTAACAGTGTTCCTTTCATCGAGTTAAACAGTACAGCAAAATGGTACTTACAGAGTGACCTTGTTTTTGAGAAACTGTTTATTTCTGTATTACATCATTGCAACTTGCTGAAAAGTGTCAACAGTGTTCTTATCATCCTGATTAAGCAGTTCAACAAAAATGGTACTTACAGAGTGACCTTGTTTTTGAGAAACTGTTTATTTCTGTATTTCATGATTGCAACTTGCTGAAAAGTGTCAACAGTGTTCCTATCATCGTGATTAAGCAGTACAGCAAAAATGGTACTTACAGAGTGACTCAAACATGACTTAGACCTTGTTTTTGAAAAACTGTTTATTTCTGTATTTCATGATTGCAACTTGCTGAAAAGTGTTAACAGGGTTCCTTTCATCGAGTTTAAACAGTACAGCAAAATGGTACTTACAGAGTGACCTTGTTTTTGAGAAACTGTTTATTTCTGTATTACATGATTGCAACTTGCTGAAAAGTGTCAACAGTGTTCCTATCATCCTGATTAAGCAGTACAGCAAAAATGGTACTTACAGAGTGCATCAAACATGATTTAGACCTTGTTTTTGAAAAACTATTTATTTCTGTATTTCATGATTGCAACTTGCTGAAAAGTGTTAACAGTGTTCCTTTCATCGAGCTTAAACAGTACAGCAAAATGGTACTTACAGAGTGACTCAAACATGACTTAGACCTTGTTTTTGAAAAACTGTTTATTTCTGTATTTCATGATTGCATCTTGCTGAAAAGTGTTAACAGTGTTCCTTTCATCGAGTTTAAACAGTACAGCAAAATGGTACTTACAGAGTGACCTTGTTTTTGAAAAACTGTTTATTTCTGTATTACATCATTGCAACTTGCTGAAAAGTGTCAACAGTGTTCTTATCATCCTGATTAAGCAGTTCAACAAAAATGGTACTTACAGAGTGACCTTGTTTTTGAGAAACTGTTTATTTCTGTATTACATCATTGCAACTTGCTGAAAAGTGTCAACAGTGTTCCTATCATCCTGATTAAGCAATACAGCAAAAATGGTTCTTACAGAGTGCATCAAACATGATTAGACCTTGTTTGTGAAAAACTATTTATTTCTGTATTTCATGATTGCAACTTGCTGAAAAGTGTCAACAATGTTCCTTTCATCGAGCTTAAACAGTACAGCAAAATGGTACTTACAGAGTGACTCAAACATGACATAGACCTTGTTTTTGAAAAACGGTTTATTTCTGTATTTCATGATTGCAACTTGCTGAAAAGTGTTAACAGGGTTCCTTTCATCCGAGTTTAAACAGTACAGCAAAATGGTACTTACAGAGTGACCTTGTTTTTGAGAAACTGTTTATTTCTGTATTTCATGATTGCAACTTGCTGAAAAGTGTTAACAGGGTTCCTTTCATCGAGTTTAAACAGTACAGCAAAATGGTACTTACAGAGTGACCTTGTTTTTGAGAAACTGTTTATTTCTGTATTTCATGATTGCAACTTGCTGAAAAGTGTCAACAGTGTTCCTTATCATCCTGAGTTAAGCAGTTCAGCAAAAATGGTACTTACAGAGTGACCTTGTTTTTGAGAAACTGTTTATTTCTGTATTACATCATTGCAACTTGCTGAAAAGTGTCAACAGTGTTCTTATCATCCTGATTAAGCAGTTCAACAAAAATGGTACTTACAGAGTGACCTTGTTTTTGAGAAACTGTTTATTTCTGTATTACATGATTGCAACTTGCTGAAAAGTGTCAACAGTGTTCCTATCATCCTGATTAAGCAATACAGCAAAAATGGTTCTTACAGAGTGCATCAAACATGATTTAGACCTTGTTTGTGAAAAACTATTTATTTCTGTATTTCATGATTGCAACTTGCTGAAAAGTGTCAACAATGTTCCTTTCATCGAGCTTAAACAGTACAGCAAAATGGTACTTACAGAGTGACTCAAACATGACTTAGACCTTGTTTTTGAAAAACTGTTTATTTCTGTATTTCATGATTGCAACTTGCTGAAAAGTGTTAACAGGGTTCCTTTCATCGAGTTTAAACAGTACAGCAAAATGGTACTTACAGAGTGACCTTGTTTTTGAGAAACTGTTTATTTCTGTATTACATCATTGCAACTTGCTGAAAAGTGTCAACAGTGTTCTTATCATCCTGATTAAGCAGTTCAACAAAAATGGTACTTACAGAGTGACCTTGTTTTTGAGAAACTGTTTATTTCTGTATTACATGATTGCAACTTGCTGAAAAGTGTCAACAGTGTTCCTATCATCGTGATTAAGCAATACAGCAAAAATGGTTCTTACAGAGTGCATCAAACATGATTAGACCTTGTTTGTGAAAAACTATTTATTTCTGTATTTCATGATTGCAACTTGCTGAAAAGTGTCAACAATGTTCCTTTCATCGAGCTTAAACAGTACAGCAAAATGGTACTTACAGAGTGACTCAAACATGACTTAGACCTTGTTTTTGAAAAACTGTTTATTTCTGTATTTCATGATTGCAACTTGCTGAAAAGTGTTAACAGGGTTCCTTTCATCGAGTTTAAACAGTACAGCAAAATGGTACTTACAGAGTGACCTTGTTTTTGAGAAACTGTTTATTTCTGTATTACATCATTGCAACTTGCTGAAAAGTGTCAACAGTGTTCTTATCATCCTGATTAAGCAGTTCAACAAAAATGGTACTTACAGAGTGACCTTGTTTTTGAGAAACTGTTTATTTCTGTATTACATCATTGCAACTTGCTGAAAAGTGTCAACAGTGTTCCTATCATCCTGATTAAGCAGTACAGCAAAAATGGTACTTACAGAGTGACCTTGTTTTTGAAAAACTGTTTATTTCTGTATTTCATGATTGCAACTTGCTGAAAAGTGTCAACAATGTTCCTTTCATCGAGCTTAAACAGTACAGCAAAATGGTACTTACAGAGTGACTCAAACATGACTTAGACCTTGTTTTGAAAAACTGTTTATTTCTGTATTTCATGATTGCAACTTGCTGAAAAGTGTCAACAGGGTTCCTTTCATCGAGTTTAAACAGTACAGCAAAATGGTACTTACAGAGTGACCTTGTTTTTGAGAAACTGTTTATTTCTGTATTACATCATTGCAACTTGCTGAAAAGTGTCAACAGTGTTCTTATCATCCTGATTAAGCAGTTCAACAAAAATGGTACTTACAGAGTGACCTTGTTTTTGAGAAACTGTTTATTTCTGTATTACATGATTGCAACTTGCTGAAAAGTGTCAACAGTGTTCCTATCATCCTGATTAAGCAGTACAGCAAAAATGGTACTTACAGAGTGCATCAAACATGACTTAGACCTTGTTTTTGAAAAACTATTTATTTCTGTATTTCATGATTGCAACTTGCTGAAAAGTGTTAACAGTGTTCCTTTCATCGAGTTTAAACAGTACAGCAAAATGGTACTTACAGAGTGACCTTGTTTTTGAAAAACTGTTTATTTCTGTATTACATGATTGCAACTTGCTGAAAAGTGTCAACAGTGTTCCTTTCATCCTGAGTTAAGCAGTACAGCAAAAATGGTACTTACAGAGTGCTCAAACATGACTTAGACCTTGTTTTGAAAAACTGTTTATTTCTGTATTTCATGATTGCAACTTGCTGAAAAGTGTTAACAGGGTTCCTTTCATCGAGTTTAAACAGTACAGCAAAATGGTACTTACAGAGTGACCTTGTTTTTGAGAAACTGTTTATTTCTGTATTACATCATTGCAACTTGCTGAAAAGTGTCAACAGTGTTCTTATCATCCTGATTAAGCAGTTCAACAAAAATGGTACTTACAGAGTGACCTTGTTTTTGAGAAACTGTTTATTTCTGTATTACATGATTGCAACTTGCTGAAAAGTGTCAACAGTGTTCCTATCATCCTGATTAAGCAATACAGCAAAAATGGTTCTTACAGAGTGCATCAAACATGATTTAGACCTTGTTTGTGAAAAACTATTTATTTCTGTATTTCATGATTGCAACTTGCTGAAAAGTGTCAACAATGTTCCTTTCATCGAGCTTAAACAGTACAGCAAAATGGTACTTACAGTGACTCAAACATGACTTAGACCTTGTTTTTGAAAAACTGTTTATTTCTGTATTTCATCATTGCAACTTGCTGAAAAGTGTCAACAGTGTTCTTATCATCCTGATTAAGCAGTTCAACAAAAATGGTACTTACAGAGTGACCTTGTTTTTGAGAAACTGTTTATTTCTGTATTTCATGATTGCAACTTGCTGAAAAGTGTCAACAGTGTTCCTTTCATCGTGATTAAGCAGTACAGCAAAAATGGTACTTACAGAGTGATCAAACATGATTAGACCTTGTTTGTGAAAAACTGTTTATTTCTGTATTTCATGATTGCAACTTGCTGAAAAGTGTCAACAGTGTTCCTTTCATCGAGCTTAAACAGTACAGCAAAATGGTACTTACAGAGTGACCTGTGCCTTGTTTGAAAAACTGTTTATTTCTGTATTTCATGATTGCAACTTGCTGAAAAGTGTCAACAGTGTTCCTTTCATCCGAGTTTAAACAGTACAGCAAAAATGGTACTTACAGAGTGACTCAAACATGACTTAGACCTTGTTTTGAAAAACTGTTTATTTCTGTATTTCATGATTGCAACTTGCTGAAAAGTGTTAACAGTGTTCCTTTCATCGAGTTTAAACAGTACAGCAAAATGGTACTTACAGAGTGACCTTGTTTTTGAAAAACTGTTTATTTCTGTATTACATCATTGCAACTTGCTGAAAAGTGTCAACAGTGTTCTTATCATCCTGATTAAGCAGTTCAACAAAAATGGTACTTACAGAGTGACCTTGTTTTTGAGAAACTGTTTATTTCTGTATTACATGATTGCAACTTGCTGAAAAGTGTCAACAGTGTTCCTATCATCGTGATTAAGCAATACAGCAAAAATGGTTCTTACAGAGTGCATCAAACATGATTAGACCTTGTTTGTGAAAAACTATTTATTTCTGTATTTCATGATTGCAACTTGCTGAAAAGTGTCAACAATGTTCCTTTCATCGAGCTTAAACAGTACAGCAAAATGGTACTTACAGGTGACTCAAACATGACTTAGACCTTGTTTTTGAAAAACTGTTTATTTCTGTATTTCATGATTGCAACTTGCTGAAAAGTGTCAACAGTGTTCCTATCATCGTGATTAAGCAGTACAGCAAAAATGGTACTTACAGAGTGCATCAAACATGATTAGACCTTGTTTGTGAAAAACTATTTATTTCTGTATTTCATGATTGCAACTTGCTGAAAAGTGTCAACAGTGTTCCTTTCATCGAGCTTAAACAGTACAGCAAAATGGTACTTACAGAGTGACTCAAACATGACTTAGACCTTGTTTTTGAAAAACTGTTTATTTCTGTATTTCATGATTGCAACTTGCTGAAAAGTGTTAACAGGGTTCCTTTCATCGAGTTTAAACAGTACAGCAAAATGGTACTTACAGAGTGACCTTGTTTTTGAGAAACTGTTTATTTCTGTATTACATCATTGCAACTTGCTGAAAAGTGTCAACAGTGTTCTTATCATCCTGATTAAGCAGTTCAACAAAAATGGTACTTACAGAGTGACCTTGTTTTTGAGAAACTGTTTATTTCTGTATTACATCATTGCAACTTGCTGAAAAGTGTCAACAGTGTTCCTATCATCTTGATTAAGCAATACAGCAAAAATGGTTCTTACAGAGTCCATCAAACATGATTAGACCTTGTTTGTGAAAAACTATTTATTTCTGTATTTCATGATTGCAACTTGCTGAAAAGTGTCAACAATGTTCCTTTCATCGAGCTTAAACAGTACAGCAAAATGGTACTTACAGAGTGACTCAAACATGACTTAGACCTTGTTTTTGAAAAACTGTTTATTTCTGTATTTCATGATTGCAACTTGCTGAAAAGTGTTAACAGGGTTCCTTTCATCGAGTTTAAACAGTACAGCAAAATGGTACTTACAGAGTGACCTTGTTTTTGAAAAGCTGTTTATTTCTGTTTTACATCATTGCAACTTGCTGAAAAGTGTCAACAGTGTTCTTATCGTCCTGATTAAGCAGTTCAACAAAAATGGTTACTTACAGAGTGCATCAAACATGATTAGGCCTTGTTTGTGAAGAAACTAGTTTATTTCTGTATTTCATGATTGCAACTTGCTGAAAAGTGTCAACAATGTTCATTTCATCGAGCTTAAACAGTACAGCAAAATGGTACTTACAGTGTGACTCAAACATGACATAGACCTTGTTTTTGAAAAACGGTTTATTTCTCTATTTCATGATTGCAACTTGCTGAAAAGTGTTAACAGGGTTCCTTTCATCGAGTTTAAACAGTACAGCAAAATGGTACTTACAGAGTGACCTTGTTTTTGAAAAGCTGTTTATTTCTGTTTACATCATTGCAACTTGCTGAAAAGTGTCAACAGTGTTCTTATCGTCCTGATTAAGCAGTTCAACAAAAATGGTACTTACAGAGTGACTCAAACATGACTTAGACCTTGTTTTGAAAAACTGTTTATTTCTGTATTACATAATTGCAACTTGCTGAAAAGTGTCAACAGTGTTCCTATCATCTTGATGAAGCAATACAGCAAAAATGGTTCTTACAGAGTCCATCAAACATGACTTAGACCTTGTTTTTGAAAAACTGTTTATTTCTGTATTTCATGATTGCAACTTGATGAAAAGTGTTAACACGGTTCCTTTCATCGAGTTTAAACAGTACAGCAAAATGATACTTACTGAGTGACCTTGTTTTTGAGAAACTGTTTATTTCTGTATTACATGATTGCAACTTGCTGAAAAGTGTCAACAGTGTTCTTATCATCCTGATTAAGCAGTTCAAAAAAATTGTACTTACAGAGTGACTCAAACATGACTTAGACCTTGTTTTTGAAAAACTATTTATTTCTGTATTACATCATTGCATCTTGCTGAAAAGTGTTAACAGTGTTCCTTTCATCGAGTTTAAACAGTACAGCAAAATGGTCCTTACAGAGTGACCTTGTTTTTGAAAAACTATTTATTTCTGTATTACATGATTGCATCTTGCTGAAAAGTGTTAACAGTGTTCCTTTCATCGAGTTTAAACAGTACAGCAAAATGGTACTTACAGAGTGACCTTGTTTTTGAGAAACTGTTTATTTCTGTATTACATCATTGCAACTTGCTGAAAAGTGTCAACAGTGTTCTTATCATCCTGATTAAGCAGTTCAACAAAAATGGTACTTACAGAGTGACCTTGTTTTTGAGAAACTGTTTATTTCTGTATTACATGATTGCAACTTGCTGAAAAGTGTCAACAGTGTTCCTATCATCCTGATTAAGCAATACAGCAAAAATGGTTCTTACAGAGTGCATCAAACATGATTTAGACCTTGTTTGTGAAAAACTATTTATTTCTGTATTTCATGATTGCAACTTGCTGAAAAGTGTCAACAATGTTCCTTTCATCGAGCTTAAACAGTACAGCAAAATGGTACTTACAGAGTGACTCAAACATGACTTAGACCTTGTTTTTGAAAAACTGTTTATTTCTGTATTTCATGATTGCAACTTGCTGAAAAGTGTTAACAGAGTTCCTTTCATCGAGTTTAAACAGTACAGCAAAATGGTACTTACAGAGTGACCTTGTTTTTGAGAAACTGTTTATTTCTGTATTACATCATTGCAACTTGCTGAAAAGTGTCAACAGTGTTCTTATCATCCTGATTAAGCAGTTCAACAAAAATGGTACTTACAGAGTGACCTTGTTTTTGAGAAACTGTTTATTTCTGTATTACATGATTGCAACTTGCTGAAAAGTGTCAACAGTGTTCTTATCATCCTGATTAAGCAGTTCAACAAAAATGGTACTTACAGAGTGACCTTGTTTTTGAGAAACTGTTTATTTCTGTATTACATGATTGCAACTTGCTGAAAAGTGTCAACAGTGTTCCTATCATCCTGATTAAGCAATACAGCAAAAATGGTTATTTCAGAGTGCATCAAACATGATTTAGACCTTGTTTGTGAAAAACTATTTATTTCTGTATTTCATGATTGCAACTTGCTGAAAAGTGTCAACAATGTTCCTTTCATCGAGCTTAAACAGTACAGCAAAATGGTACTTACAGAGTGACTCAAACATGACTTAGACCTTATGTTTGAAAAACGGTTTATTTCTGTATTTCATGATTGCAACTTGCTGAAAAGTGTTAACAGGGTTCCTTTCATCGAGTTTAAACAGTACAGCAAAATGGTACTTACAGAGTGACCTTGTTTTTGAGAAACTGTTTATTTCTGTATTACATCATTGCATCTTGCTGAAAAGTGTCAACAGTGTTCCTTATCATCCTGAGTTTAAGCAGTTCAGCAAAATGGTCCTTACAGAGTGACCTTGTTTTTGAAAAACTGTTTATTTCTGTATTACATGATTGCATCTTGCTGAAAAGTGTTAACAGTGTTCCTTTCATCGAGTTTAAACAGTACAGCAAAATGGTCCTTACAGAGTGACCTTGTTTTTGAAAAACTATTTATTTCTGTATTTCATGATTGCATCTTGCTGAAAAGTGTCAACAGTGTTCCTTTCATCGAGTTTAAACAGTACAGCAAAATGGTCCTTACAGAGTGACTCAAACATGACTTAGACCTTGTTTTTGAAAAACTGTTTATTTCTGTATTTCATGATTGCAACTTGCTGAAAAGTGTCAACAGGGTTCCTTATCATCCTGAGTTTAAGCAGTTCAGCAAAAATGGTACTTACAGAGTGACCTTGTTTTTGAGAAACTGTTTATTTCTGTATTTCATCATTGCAACTTGCTGAAAAGTGTTAACAGGGTTCCTTTCATCGAGTTTAAACAGTACAGCAAAATGGTACTTACAGAGTGACCTTGTTTTTGAGAAACTGTTTATTTCTGTATTACATCATTGCAACTTGCTGAAAAGTGTCAACAGTGTTCTTATCATCCTGATTAAGCAGTTCAACAAAAATGGTACTTACAGAGTGACCTTAGACCTTGTTTTGAGAAACTGTTTATTTCTGTATTTCATGATTGCAACTTGCTGAAAAGGGTTAACAGGGTTCCTTTCATCGAGTTTAAACAGTACAGCAAAATGGTACTTACAGAGTGACCTTGTTTTTGAGAAACTGTTTATTTCTGTATTACATCATTGCAACTTGCTGAAAAGTGTCAACAGTGTTCTTATCATCCTGATTAAGCAGTTCAACAAAAATGGTACTTACAGAGTGACCTTGTTTTTGAGAAACTGTTTATTTCTGTATTACATGATAGCAACTTGCTGAAAAGTGTCAACAGTGTTCTTATCATCCCGATTAAGCAGTTCAACAAAAATTGTACTTACAGAGTGACTCAAACATGACTTAGACCTTGTTTTTGAAAAACTGTTTATTTCTGTATTTCATGATTGCAACTTGCTGAAAAGTGTTAACAGAGTTCCTTTCATCGAGTTTAAACAGTACAGCAAAATGGTACTTACAGAGTGACCTTGTTTTTGAGAAACTGTTTATTTCTGTATTACATCATTGCAACTTGCTGAAAAGTGTCAACAGTGTTCTTATCATCCTGATTAAGCAGTTCAACAAAAATGGTACTTACAGAGTGACCTTGTTTTTGAGAAACTGTTTATTTCTGTATTACATGATTGCAACTTGCTGAAAAGTGTCAACAGTGTTCCTATCATCCTGATTAAGCAATACAGCAAAAATGGTTCTTTCAGAGTGCATCAAACATGATTTAGACCTTGTTTGTGAAAAACTATTTATTTCTGTATTTCATGATTGCAACTTGCTGAAAAGTGTCAACAATGTTCCTTTCATCGAGCTTAAACAGTACAGCAAAATGGTACTTACAGAGTGACTCAAACATGACTTAGACCTTGTTTTTGAAAAACTGTTTATTTCTGTATTTCATGATTGCAACTTGCTGAAAAGTGTTAACAGGGTTCCTTTCATCGAGTTTAAACAGTACAGCAAAATGGTACTTACAGAGTGACCTTGTTTTTGAGAAACTGTTTATTTCTGTATTACATCATTGCAACTTGCTGAAAAGTGTCAACAGTGTTCTTATCATCCTGATTAAGCAGTTCAACAAAAATGGTACTTACAGAGTGACCTTGTTTTTGAGAAACTGTTTATTTCTGTATTACATGATTGCAACTTGCTGAAAAGTGTCAACAGTGTTCTTATCATCCTGATTAAGCAGTTCAACAAAAATGGTACTTACAGAGTGACCTTGTTTTTGAGAAACTGTTTATTTCTGTATTACATGATTGCAACTTGCTGAAAAGTGTCAACAGTGTTCCTATCATCCTGATTAAGCAATACAGCAAAAATGGTTATTTCAGAGTGCATCAAACATGATTTAGACCTTGTTTTTGAAAAACTGTTTATTTCTGTATTTCATGATTGCAACTTGCTGAAAAGTGTTAACAGGGTTCCTTTCATCGAGTTTAAACAGTACAGCAAAATGGTACTTACAGAGTGACCTTGTTTTTGAGAAACTGTTTATTTCTGTATTACATGATTGCAACTTGCTGAAAAGTGTCAACAGTGTTCCTATCATCCTGATTAAGCAATACAGCAAAAATGGTTCTTTCAGAGTGCATCAAACATGATTTAGACCTTGTTTGTGAAAAACTATTTATTTCTGTATTTCATGATTGCAACTTGCTGAAAAGTGTCAACAATGTTCCTTTCATCGAGCTTAAACAGTACAGCAAAATGGTACTTACAGAGTGACTCAAACATGACTTAGACCTTATTTTTGAAAAACGGTTTATTTCTGTATTTCATGATTGCAACTTGCTGAAAAGTGTTAACAGGGTTCCTTTCATCAAGTTTAAACAGTACAGCAAAATGGTACTTACAGAGTGACCTTGTTTTTGAGAAACTATTTATTTCTGTATTACATGATTGCAACTTGCTGAAAAGTGTCAACAGTGTTCCTATCATCCTGATTAAGCAATACAGCAAAAATGGTTCTTACAGAGTGCATCAAACATGATTAGACCTTGTTTGTGAAAAACTATTTATTTCTGTATTTCATGATTGCAACTTGCTGAAAAGTGTCAACAGTGTTCCTTTCATCGAGTTTAAACAGTACAGCAAAATGGTCCTTACAGAGTGACCTTGTTTTTGAAAAACTGTTTATTTCTGTATTACATCATTGCAACTTGCTGAAAAGTGTCAGCAGTGTTCTTATCATCCTGATTAAGCAGTTCAGCAAAAATGGTACTTACAGAGTGACCTTGTTTTTGAGAAACTGTTTATTTCTGTATTTCATTATTGCAACTTGCTGAAAAGTGTTAACAGGGTTCCTTTCATCGAGTTTAAACAGTACAGCAAAATGGTACTTACAGAGTGACCTTGTTTTTGAGAAACTGTTTATTTCTGTATTACATCATTGCAACTTGCTGAAAAGTGTCAACAGTGTTCTTATCATCCTGATTAAGCAGTACAGCAAAAATGGTACTTACAGAGTGACCTTGTTTTTGAGAAACTGTTTATTTCTGTATTACATGATTGCAACTTGCTGAAAAGTGTCAACAGTGTTCTTATCATCCCGATTAAGCAGTTCAACAAAAATGGTACTTACAGAGTGACTCAAACATGACTTAGACCTTGTTTTTGAAAAACTGTTTATTTCTGTATTTCATGATTGCAACTTGCTGAAAAGTGTTAACAGGGTTCCTTTCATCGAGTTTAAACAGTACAGCAAAATGGTACTTACAGAGTGACCTTGTTTTTGAGAAACTGTTTATTTCTGTATTACATCATTGCAACTTGCTGAAAAGTGTCAACAGTGTTCTTATCATCCGTGATTAAGCAGTTCAACAAAAATGGTACTTACAGAGTGACCTTGTTTTTGAGAAACTGTTTATTTCTGTATTACATGATTGCAACTTGCTGAAAAGTGTCAACAGTGTTCCTATCATCCTGATTAAGCAATACAGCAAAAATGGTTCTTACAGAGTGCATCAAACATGATTTAGACCTTGTTTGTGAAAAACTGTTTATTTCTGTATTTCATGATTGCAACTTGCTGAAAAGTGTCAACAGTGTTCCTTTCATCGAGCTTAAACAGTACAGCAAAATGGTACTTACAGAGTGACCTTGTTTTTGAGAAACTGTTTATTTCTGTATTACATGATTGCAACTTGCTGAAAAGTGTCAACAGTGTTCCTATCATCCTGATTAAGCAATACAGCAAAAATGGTTCTTACAGAGTGCATCAAACATGACTTAGACCTTGTTTGTGAAAAACTGTTTATTTCTGTATTTCATGATTGCAACTTGCTGAAAAGTGTTAACAGGGTTCCTTTCATCGAGTTTAAACAGTACAGCAAAATGGTACTTACAGAGTGACCTTGTTTTTGAGAAACTGTTTATTTCTGTATTACATCATTGCAACTTGCTGAAAAGTGTTAACAGGGTTCCTTTCATCGAGTTTAAACAGTACAGCAAAATGGTACTTACAGAGTGACCTTGTTTTTGAGAAACTGTTTATTTCTGTATTACATCATTGCAACTTGCTGAAAAGTGTCAACAGTGTTCCTATCATCCTGATTAAGCAATACAGCAAAAATGGTTCTTACAGAGTGCATCAAACATGATTTAGACCTTGTTTGTGAAAAACTGTTTATTTCTGTATTTCATGATTGCAACTTGCTGAAAAGTGTTAACAGGGTTCCTTTCATCGAGTTTAAACAGTACAGCAAAATGGTACTTACAGAGTGACCTTGTTTTTGAGAAACTGTTTATTTCTGTATTACATCATTGCAACTTGCTGAAAAGTGTCAACAGTGTTCTTATCATCCTGATTAAGCAGTTCAACAAAAATGGTACTTACAGAGTGACCTTGTTTTTGAGAAACTGTTTATTTCTGTATTACATGATTGCAACTTGCTGAAAAGTGTCAACAGTGTTCTTATCATCCTGATTAAGCAGTACAGCAAAAATGGTACTTACAGAGTGACTCAAACATGACTTAGACCTTGTTTTTGAAAAACTGTTTATTTCTGTATTTCATGATTGCAACTTGCTGAAAAGTGTTAACAGGGTTCCTTTCATCGAGTTTAAACAGTACAGCAAAATGGTACTTACAGAGTGACCTTGTTTTTGAGAAACTGTTTATTTCTGTATTACATCATTGCAACTTGCTGAAAAGTGTCAACAGTGTTCCTATCATCCTGATTAAGCAATACAGCAAAAATGGTTCTTACAGAGTGCATCAAACATGATTTAGACCTTGTTTGTGAAAAACTGTTTATTTCTGTATTTCATGATTGCAACTTGCTGAAAAGTGTTAACAGGGTTCCTTTCATCGAGTTTAAACAGTACAGCAAAATGGTACTTACAGAGTGACCTTGTTTTTGAGAAACTGTTTATTTCTGTATTACATGATTGCAACTTGCTGAAAAGTGTCAACAGTGTTCTTATCATCCTGATTAAGCAGTTCAACAAAAATGGTACTTACAGAGTGACCTTGTTTTTGAGAAACTGTTTATTTCTGTATTACATGATTGCAACTTGCTGAAAAGTGTCAACAGTGTTCCTATCATCCTGATTAAGCAATACAGCAAAAATGGTTCTTACAGAGTGCATCAAACATGATTTAGACCTTGTTTGTGAAAAACTGTTTATTTCTGTATTTCATGATTGCAACTTGCTGAAAAGTGTTAACAGGGTTCCTTTCATCGAGTTTAAACAGTACAGCAAAATGGTACTTACAGAGTGACCTTGTTTTTGAGAAACTGTTTATTTCTGTATTTCATGATTGCAACTTGCTGAAAAGTGTTAACAGGGTTCCTTTCATCGAGTTTAAACAGTACAGCAAAATGGTACTTACAGAGTGACCTTGTTTTTGAGAAACTGTTTATTTCTGTATTACATCATTGCAACTTGCTGAAAAGTGTCAACAGTGTTCTTATCATCCTGATTAAGCAGTTCAACAAACATGGTACTTACAGAGTGACCTTGTTTTTGAGAAACTGTTTATTTCTGTATTACATGATTGCAACTTGCTGAAAAGTGTCAACAGTGTTCCTATCATCCTGATTAAGCAATACAGCAAAAATGGTTCTTACAGAGTGCATCAAACATGATTTAGACCTTGTTTGTGAAAAACTATTTATTTCTGTATTTCATGATTGCAACTTGCTGAAAAGTGTCAACAATGTTCCTTTCATCGAGCTTAAACAGTACAGCAAAATGGTACTCAATATCATGACTTAGACCTTGTTTTTGAAAAACTCTTTATTTCTGTATTTCATGATTGCAACTTGCTGAAAAGTGTTAACAGGGTTCCTTTCATTGAGTTTAAGCAGTACAGCAAAATGGTACTTACAGAGTGACCTTGTTTTTGAGAAACTGTTTATTTCTGTATTACATCATTGCAACTTGCTGAAAAGTGTCAACAGTGTTCTTATCATCCTGATTAAGCAGTTCAACAAAAATGGTACTTACAGAGTGACCTTGTTTTTGAGAAACTGTTTATTTCTGTATTACATGATTGCAACTTGCTGAAAAGTGTCAACAGTGTTCCTATCATCCTGATTAAGCAATACAGCAAAAATGGTTCTTACAGAGTGCATCAAACATGATTTAGACCTTGTTTGTGAAAAACTATTTATTTCTGTATTTCATGATTGCAACTTGCTGAAAAGTGTCAACAATGTTCCTTTCATCGAGCTTAAACAGTACAGCAAAATGGTACTTACAGAGTGACTCAAACATGACTTAGACCTTGTTTTTGAAAAACTGTTTATTTCTGTATTTCATGATTGCAACTTGCTGAAAAGTGTTAACAGGGTTCCTTTCATTGAGTTTAAACAGTACAGCAAAATGGTACTTACAGAGTGACCTTGTTTTTGAGAAACTGTTTATTTCTGTATTACATCATTGCAACTTGCTGAAAAGTGTCAACAGTGTTCTTATCATCCTGATTAAGCAGTTCAACAAACATGGTACTTACAGAGTGACCTTGTTTTTGAGAAACTGTTTATTTCTGTATTACATGATTGCAACTTGCTGAAAAGTGTCAACAGTGTTCCTATCATCCTGATTAAGCAATACAGCAAAAATGGTTCTTACAGAGTGCATCAAACATGATTTAGACCTTGTTTTTGAAAAACTGTTTATTTCTGTATTTCATGATTGCAACTTGCTGAAAAGTGTTAACAGGGTTCCTTTCATCGAGTTTAAACAAGTACAGCAAAATGGTACTTACATAGTGACCTTGTTTTTGAGAAACTGTTTATTTCTGTATTACATGATTGCAACTTGCTGAAAAGTGTCAACAGTGTTCCTATCATCCTGATTAAGCAATACAGCAAAAATGGTTCTTACAGAGTGCATCAAACATGATTTAGACCTTGTTTGTGAAAAACTATTTATTTCTGTATTTCATGATTGCAACTTGCTGAAAAGTGTCAACAATGTTCCTTTCATCGAGCTTAAACAGTACAGCAAAATGCGTACTCAAACATGACTTAGACCTTGTTTTTGAAAAACTCTTTATTTCTGTATTTCATGATTGCAACTTGCTGAAAAGTGTTAACAGGGTTCCTTTCATCGAGTTTAAACAGTACAGCAAAATGGTACTTACAGAGTGACCTTGTTTTTGAGAAACTGTTTATTTCTGTATTACATCATTGCAACTTGCTGAAAAGTGTCAACAGTGTTCTTATCATCCTGATTAAGCAGTTCAACAAACATGGTACTTACAGAGTGACCTTGTTTTTGAGAAACTGTTTATTTCTGTATTACATGATTGCAACTTGCTGAAAAGTGTCAACAGTGTTCCTATCATCCTGATTAAGCAATACAGCAAAAATGGTTCTTACAGAGTGCATCAAACATGATTTAGACCTTGTTTGTGAAAAACTATTTATTTCTGTATTTCATGATTGCAACTTGCTGAAAAGTGTTAACAGGGTTCGTTTCATCGAGTTTAAACAAGTACAGCAAAATGGTACTTACAGAGTGACCTTGTTTTTGAGAAACTGTTTATTTCTGTATTTCGTCATTGCAACTTGCTGAAAAGTGTTAACAGGGTTCCTTTCATTGAGTTTAAACAGTACAGCAAAATGGTACTTACAGAGTGACCTTGTTTTTGAGAAACTGTTTATTTCTGTATTACATCATTGCAACTTGCTGAAAAGTGTCAACAGTGTTCTTATCATCCTGATTAAGCAGTTCAACAAACATGGTACTTACAGAGTGACCTTGTTTTTGAGAAACTGTTTATTTCTGTATTACATGATTGCAACTTGCTGAAAAGTGTCAACAGTGTTCCTATCATCCTGATTAAGCAATACAGCAAAAATGGTTCTTACAGAGTGCATCAAACATGATTTAGACCTTGTTTTTGAAAAACTGTTTATTTCTGTATTTCATGATTGCAACTTGCTGAAAAGTGTTAACAGGGTTCGTTTCATCGAGTTTAAACAGTACAGCAAAATGGTACTTACAGAGTGACCTTGTTTTTGAGAAACTGTTTATTTCTGTATTACATGATTGCAACTTGCTGAAAAGTGTCAACAATGTTCCTATCATCCTGATTAAGCAATACAGCAAAAATGGTTCTTACAGAGTGCATCAAACATGATTTAGACCTTGTTTGTGAAAAACTGTTTATTTCTGTATTTCATGATTGCAACTTGCTGAAAAGTGTTAACAGGGTTCCTTTCATCTGAGTTTAAACAAGTACAGCAAAATGGTACTTACAGAGTGACCTTGTTTTTGAAAAACTGTTTATTTCTGTATTTCATGATTGCAACTTGCTGAAAAGTGTCAACAGTGTTCCTTTCATCGAGTTTAAACAGTACAGCAAAATGGTACTTACAGAGTGACCTTGTTTTTGAGAAACTGTTTATTTCTGTATTACGTCATTGCAACTTGCTGAAAAGTGTCAACAGTGTTCCTATCATCCTGATTAAGCAATACAGCAAAAATGGTTCTTACAGAGTGCATCAAACATGATTTAGACCTTGTTTGTGAAAAACTGTTTATTTCTGTATTTCATGATTGCAACTTGCTGAAAAGTGTTAACAGGGTTCCTTTCATCGAGTTTAAACAAGTACAGCAAAATGGTACTTACAGAGTGACCTTGTTTTTGAGAAACTGTTTATTTCTGTATTACATCATTGCAACTTGCTGAAAAGTGTCAACAGTGTTCCTATCATCCTGATTAAGCAGTACAGCAAACATGGTACTTACAGAGTGCACCTTGCCTTGTTTGAGAAACTGTTTATTTCTGTATTACATGATTGCAACTTGCTGAAAAGTGTCAACAGTGTTCCTTTCATCGAGTTTAAACAGTACAGCAAAATGGTACTTACAGAGTGACCTGTGCCTTGTTTGAGAAACTGTTTATTTCTGTATTACATCATTGCAACTTGCTGAAAAGTGTCAACAGTGTTCCTATCATCCTGATTAAGCAATACAGCAAAAATGGTTCTTACAGAGTGCATCAAACATGATTTAGACCTTGTTTGTGAAAAACTCTTTATTTCTGTATTTCATGATTGCAACTTGCTGAAAAGTGTCAACAATGTTCCTTTCATCGAGCTTAAACAGTACAGCAAAATGGTACTTACAGAGTGACTCAAACATGACTTAGACCTTGTTTTTGAAAAACTCTTTATTTCTGTATTTCATGATTGCAACTTGCTGAAAAGTGTTAACAGGGTTCCTTTCATTGAGTTTAAACAGTACAGCAAAATGGTACTTACAGAGTGACCTTGTTTTTGAGAAACTGTTTATTTCTTTGTTACATCATTGCAACTTGCTGAAAAGTGTCAACAGTGTTCTTATCATCCTGATTAAGCAGTTCAACAAACATGGTACTTACAGAGTGACCTTGTTTTTGAGAAACTGTTTATTTCTGTATTACATGATTGCAACTTGCTGAAAAGTGTCAACAGTGTTCCTATCATCCTGATTAAGCAATACAGCAGAAATGGTTCTTACAGAGTAACTCAAACATGACTTAGACCTTGTTTTTGAAAAACTCTTTATTTCTGTATTTCATGATTGCAACTTGCTGAAAAGTGTTAACAGGGTTCCTTTCATCGAGTTTAAACAAGTACAGCAAAATGGTACTTACATAGTGACCTTGTTTTTGAGAAACTGTTTATTTCTGTATTACATGATTGCAACTTGCTGAAAAGTGTCAACAGTGTTCCTATCATCCTGATTAAGCAATACAGCAAAAATGGTTCTTACAGAGTGCATCAAACATGATTTAGACCTTGTTTTTGAAAAACTGTTTATTTCTGTATTTCATGATTGCAACTTGCTGAAAAGTGTTAACAGGGTTCCTTTCATCGAGTTTAAACAAGTACAGCAAAATGGTACTTACATAGTGACCTTGTTTTTGAGAAACTGTTTATTTCTGTATTACATGATTGCAACTTGCTGAAAAGTGTCAACAGTGTTCCTATCATCCTGATTAAGCAATACAGCAAAAATGGTTCTTACAGAGTGCATCAAACATGATTTAGACCTTGTTTGTGAAAAACTATTTATTTCTGTATTTCATGATTGCAACTTGCTGAAAAGTGTTAACAGGGTTCCTTTCATTGAGTTTAAACAGTAGAGCAAAATGGTACTTACATAGTGACCTTGTTTTTGAGAAACTGTTTATTTCTTTATTACATCATTGCAACTTGCTGAAAAGTGTCAACAGTGTTCTTATCATCCTGATTAAGCAGTTCAACAAACATGGTACTTACAGAGTGACCTTGTTTTTGAGAAACGGTTTATTTCTGTATTACATGATTGCAACTTGCTGAAAAGTGTCAACAGTGTTCCTATCATCCTGATTAAGCAATACAGCAAAAATGGTTCTTACAGAGTGCATCAAACATGATTTAGACCTTGTTTTTGAAAAACTGTTTATTTCTGTATTTCATGATTGCAACTTGCTGAAAAGTGTTAACAGGGTTCGTTTCATCGAGTTTAAACAAGTACAGCAAAATGGTACTTACAGAGTGACCTTGTTTTTGAGAAACTGTTTATTTCTGTATTACGTCATTGCAACTTGCTGAAAAGTGTTAACAGGGTTCCTTTCATCGAGCTTAAACAGTACAGCAAAATGCTACTCAAACATGACTTAGACCTTGTTTTTGAAAAACTCTTTATTTCTGTATTACATCATTGCAACTTGCTGAAAAGTGTCAACAGTGTTCTTATCATCCTGATTAAGCAGTTCAACAAACATGGTACTTACAGAGTGACCTTGTTTTTGAGAAACGGTTTATTTCTGTATTACATGATTGCAACTTGCTGAAAAGTGTCAACAGTGTTCCTATCATCCTGATTAAGCAATACAGCAAAAATGGTTCTTACAGAGTGCATCAAACATGATTTAGACCTTGTTTTTGAAAAACTGTTTATTTCTGTATTTCATGATTGCAACTTGCTGAAAAGTGTTAACAGGGTTCGTTTCATCGAGTTTAAACAAGTACAGCAAAATGGTACTTACAGAGTGACCTTGTTTTTGAGAAACTGTTTATTTCTGTATTACGTCATTGCAACTTGCTGAAAAGTGTCAACAATGTTCCTATCATCCTGATTAAGCAATACAGCAAAAATGGTTCTTACAGAGTGCATCAAACATGATTTAGACCTTGTTTGTGAAAAACTGTTTATTTCTGTATTTCATGATTTCAACTTGCTGAAAAGTGTTAACAGGGTTCCTTTCATCGAGTTTAAACAAGTACAGCAAAATGGTACTTACAGAGTGACCTTGTTTTTGAAAAACTGTTTATTTCTGTATTTCATGATTTCAACTTGCTGAAAAGTGTTAACAGGGTTCCTTTCATCGAGTTTAAACAAGTACAGCAAAATGGTACTTACAGAGTGACCTTGTTTTTGAGAAACTGTTTATTTCTGTATTACGTCATTGCAACTTGCTGAAAAGTGTCAACAGTGTTCCTATCATCCTGATTAAGCAATACAGCAAAAATGGTTCTTACAGAGTGCATCAAACATGATTTAGACCTTGTTTGTGAAAAACTGTTTATTTCTGTATTTCATGATTTCAACTTGCTGAAAAGTGTTAACAGGGTTCCTTTCATCGAGTTTAAACAAGTACAGCAAAATGGTACTTACAGAGTGACCTTGTTTTTGAGAAACTGTTTATTTCTGTATTACGTCATTGCAACTTGCTGAAAAGTGTCAACAGTGTTCCTATCATCCTGATTAAGCAATACAGCAAAAATGGTTCTTACAGAGTGCATCAAACATAATTTAGACCTTGTTTGTGAAAAACTGTTTATTTCTGTATTTCATGATTTCAACTTGCTGAAAAGTGTTAACAGGGTTCCTTTCATCGAGTTTAAACAAGTACAGCAAAATGGTACTTACAGAGTGACCTTGTTTTTGAGAAACTGTTTATTTCTGTATTACGTCATTGCAACTTGCTGAAAAGTGTCAACAGTGTTCCTATCATCCTGATTAAGCAATACAGCAAAAATGGTTCTTACAGAGTGCATCAAACATGATTTAGACCTTGTTTGTGAAAAACTCTTTATTTCTGTATTTCATGATTGCAACTTGCTGAAAAGTGTCAACAATGTTCCTTTCATCGAGCTTAAACAGTACAGCAAAATGGTACTTACAGAGTGACTCAAACATGACTTAGACCTTGTTTTTGAAAAACTCTTTATTTCTGTATTTCATGATTGCAACTTGCTGAAAAGTGTTAACAGGGTTCCTTTCATTGAGTTTAAACAGTAGAGCAAAATGGTACTTACATAGTGACCTTGTTTTTGAGAAACTGTTTATTTCTTTATTACATCATTGCAACTTGCTGAAAAGTGTCAACAGTGTTCTTATCATCCTGATTAAGCAGTTCAACAAACATGGTACTTACAGAGTGACCTTGTTTTTGAGAAACTGTTTATTTCTGTATTACATGATTGCAACTTGCTGAAAAGTGTCAACAGTGTTCCTATCATCCTGATTAAGCAATACAGCAGAAATGGTTCTTACAGAGTAACTCAAACATGACTTAGACCTTGTTTTTGAAAAACTCTTTATTTCTGTATTTCATGATTGCAACTTGCTGAAAAGTGTTAACAGGGTTCCTTTCATCGAGTTTAAACAAGTACAGCAAAATGGTACTTACATAGTGACCTTGTTTTTGAGAAACTGTTTATTTCTGTATTACATGATTGCAACTTGCTGAAAAGTGTCAACAGTGTTCCTATCATCCTGATTAAGCAATACAGCAAAAATGGTTCTTACAGAGTGCATCAAACATGATTTAGACCTTGTTTTTGAAAAACTGTTTATTTCTGTATTTCATGATTGCAACTTGCTGAAAAGTGTTAACAGGGTTCCTTTCATCGAGTTTAAACAAGTACAGCAAAATGGTACTTACATAGTGACCTTGTTTTTGAGAAACTGTTTATTTCTGTATTACATGATTGCAACTTGCTGAAAAGTGTCAACAGTGTTCCTATCATCCTGATTAAGCAATACAGCAAAAATGGTTCTTACAGAGTGCATCAAACATGATTTAGACCTTGTTTGTGAAAAACTATTTATTTCTGTATTTCATGATTGCAACTTGCTGAAAAGTGTTAACAGGGTTCCTTTCATTGAGTTTAAACAGTAGAGCAAAATGGTACTTACATAGTGACCTTGTTTTTGAGAAACTGTTTATTTCTTTATTACATCATTGCAACTTGCTGAAAAGTGTCAACAGTGTTCTTATCATCCTGATTAAGCAGTTCAACAAACATGGTACTTACAGAGTGACCTTGTTTTTGAGAAACTGTTTATTTCTGTATTACATGATTGCAACTTGCTGAAAAGTGTCAACAGTGTTCCTATCATCCTGATTAAGCAATACAGCAGAAATGGTTCTTACAGAGTGCATCAAACATTATTTAGACCTTGTTTGTGAAAAACTATTTATTTCTGTATTTCATGATTGCAACTTGCTGAAAATGTCAACAATGTTCCTTTCATCGAGCTTAAACAGTACAGCAAAATGGTACTCAAACATGACTTAGACCTTTTTTTTGAAAAACTCTTTATTTCTGTATTTCATGATTGCAACTTGCTGAAAAGTGTCAACAGTGTTCCTATCATCCTGATTAAGCAATACAGCAAAAATGGTTTTTACAGAGTGCATCAAACATGATTTAGACCTTGTTTGTGAAAAACTATTTATTTCTGTATTTCATGATTGCAACTTGCTGAAAAGTGTCAACAATGTTCCTTTCATCGAGCTTAAACAGTACAGCAAAATGCTACTCAAACATGACTTAGACCTTGTTTTTGAAAAACTCTTTATTTCTGTATTTCATGATTGCAACTTGCTGAAAAGTGTTAACAGGGTTCCTTTCATCGAGCTTAAACAGTACAGCAAAATGCTACTCAAACATGACTTAGACCTTGTTTTTGAAAAACTCTTTATTTCTGTATTACATCATTGCAACTTGCTGAAAAGTGTCAACAGTGTTCTTATCATCCTGATTAAGCAGTTCAACAAACATGGTACTTACAGAGTGACCTTGTTTTTGAGAAACGGTTTATTTCTGTATTACATGATTGCAACTTGCTGAAAAGTGTCAACAGTGTTCCTATCATCCTGATTAAGCAATACAGCAAAAATGGTTCTTACAGAGTGCATCAAACATGATTTAGACCTTGTTTTTGAAAAACTGTTTATTTCTGTATTTCATGATTGCAACTTGCTGAAAAGTGTTAACAGGGTTCGTTTCATCGAGTTTAAACAAGTACAGCAAAATGGTACTTACAGAGTGACCTTGTTTTTGAAAAACTGTTTATTTCTGTATTTCATGATTTCAACTTGCTGAAAAGTGTTAACAGGGTTCCTTTCATCGAGTTTAAACAAGTACAGCAAAATGGTACTTACAGAGTGACCTTGTTTTTGAGAAACTGTTTATTTCTTTATTACGTCATTGCAACTTGCTGAAAAGTGTCAACAGTGTTCCTATCATCCTGATTAAGCAATACAGCAAAAATGGTTCTTACAGAGTGCATCAAACATGATTTAGACCTTGTTTGTGAAAAACTGTTTATTTCTGTATTTCATGATTTCAACTTGCTGAAAAGTGTTAACAGGGTTCCTTTCATCGAGTTTAAACAAGTACAGCAAAATGGTACTTACAGAGTGACCTTGTTTTTGAAAAACTGTTTATTTCTGTATTTCATGATTTCAACTTGCTGAAAAGTGTTAACAGGGTTCCTTTCATCGAGTTTAAACAAGTACAGCAAAATGGTACTTACAGAGTGACCTTGTTTTTGAGAAACTGTTTATTTCTGTATTACATCATTGCAACTTGCTGAAAAGTGTCAACAGTGTTCTTATCATCCTGATTAAGCAGTTCAACAAACATGGTACTTACAGAGTGACCTTGTTTTTGAGAAACGGTTTATTTCTGTATTACATGATTGCAACTTGCTGAAAAGTGTCAACAGTGTTCCTATCATCCTGATTAAGCAATACAGCAAAAATGGTTCTTACAGAGTGCATCAAACATGATTTAGACCTTGTTTGTGAAAAACTCTTTATTTCTGTATTTCATGATTGCAACTTGCTGAAAAGTGTCAACAATGTTCCTTTCATCGAGCTTAAACAGTACAGCAAAATGGTACTTACAGAGTGACTCAAACATGACTTAGACCTTGTTTTTGAAAAACTCTTTATTTCTGTATTTCATGATTGCAACTTGCTGAAAAGTGTTAACAGGGTTCCTTTCATTGAGTTTAAACAGTAGAGCAAAATGGTACTTACATAGTGACCTTGTTTTTGAGAAACTCTTTATTTCTGTATTTCATGATTGCAACTTGCTGAAAAGTGTCAACAGTGTTCCTATCATCCTGATTAAGCAATACAGCAGAAATGGTTCTTACAGAGTGCATCAAACATTATTTAGACCTTGTTTGTGAAAAACTATTTATTTCTGTATTTCATGATTGCAACTTGCTGAAAATGTCAACAATGTTCCTTTCATCGAGCTTAAACAGTACAGCAAAATGGTACTCAAACATGACTTAGACCTTTTTTTTGAAAAACTCTTTATTTCTGTATTTCATGATTGCAACTTGCTGAAAAGTGTCAACAGTGTTCCTATCATCCTGATTAAGCAATACAGCAAAAATGGTTCTTACAGAGTGCATCAAACATGATTTAGACCTTGTTTGTGAAAAACTATTTATTTCTGTATTTCATGATTGCAACTTGCTGAAAAGTGTCAACAATGTTCCTTTCATCGAGCTTAAACAGTACAGCAAAATGCTACTCAAACATGACTTAGACCTTGTTTTTGAAAAACTCTTTATTTCTGTATTACATCATTGCAACTTGCTGAAAAGTGTCAACAGTGTTCTTATCATCCTGATTAAGCAGTTCAACAAACATGGTACTTACAGAGTGACCTTGTTTTTGAGAAACGGTTTATTTCTGTATTACATGATTGCAACTTGCTGAAAAGTGTCAACAGTGTTCCTATCATCCTGATTAAGCAATACAGCAAAAATGGTTCTTACAGAGTGCATCAAACATGATTTAGACCTTGTTTTTGAAAAACTGTTTATTTCTGTATTTCATGATTGCAACTTGCTGAAAAGTGTTAACAGGGTTCGTTTCATCGAGTTTAAACAAGTACAGCAAAATGGTACTTACAGAGTGACCTTGTTTTTGAAAAACTGTTTATTTCTGTATTTCATGATTTCAACTTGCTGAAAAGTGTTAACAGGGTTCCTTTCATCGAGTTTAAACAAGTACAGCAAAATGGTACTTACAGAGTGACCTTGTTTTTGAGAAACTGTTTATTTCTTTATTACGTCATTGCAACTTGCTGAAAAGTGTCAACAGTGTTCCTATCATCCTGATTAAGCAATACAGCAAAAATGGTTCTTACAGAGTGCATCAAACATGATTTAGACCTTGTTTGTGAAAAACTGTTTATTTCTGTATTTCATGATTTCAACTTGCTGAAAAGTGTTAACAGGGTTCCTTTCATCGAGTTTAAACAAGTACAGCAAAATGGTACTTACAGAGTGACCTTGTTTTTGAAAAACTGTTTATTTCTGTATTTCATGATTTCAACTTGCTGAAAAGTGTTAACAGGGTTCCTTTCATCGAGTTTAAACAAGTACAGCAAAATGGTACTTACAGAGTGACCTTGTTTTTGAGAAACTGTTTATTTCTGTATTACATCATTGCAACTTGCTGAAAAGTGTCAACAGTGTTCTTATCATCCTGATTAAGCAGTTCAACAAACATGGTACTTACAGAGTGACCTTGTTTTTGAGAAACGGTTTATTTCTGTATTACATGATTGCAACTTGCTGAAAAGTGTCAACAGTGTTCCTATCATCCTGATTAAGCAATACAGCAAAAATGGTTCTTACAGAGTGCATCAAACATGATTTAGACCTTGTTTGTGAAAAACTCTTTATTTCTGTATTTCATGATTGCAACTTGCTGAAAAGTGTCAACAATGTTCCTTTCATCGAGCTTAAACAGTACAGCAAAATGGTACTTACAGAGTGACTCAAACATGACTTAGACCTTGTTTTTGAAAAACTCTTTATTTCTGTATTTCATGATTGCAACTTGCTGAAAAGTGTTAACAGGGTTCCTTTCATTGAGTTTAAACAGTAGAGCAAAATGGTACTTACATAGTGACCTTGTTTTTGAGAAACTCTTTATTTCTGTATTTCATGATTGCAACTTGCTGAAAAGTGTCAACAGTGTTCCTATCATCCTGATTAAGCAATACAGCAGAAATGGTTCTTACAGAGTGCATCAAACATTATTTAGACCTTGTTTGTGAAAAACTATTTATTTCTGTATTTCATGATTGCAACTTGCTGAAAATGTCAACAATGTTCCTTTCATCGAGCTTAAACAGTACAGCAAAATGGTACTCAAACATGACTTAGACCTTTTTTTTGAAAAACTCTTTATTTCTGTATTTCATGATTGCAACTTGCTGAAAAGTGTCAACAGTGTTCCT
This sequence comes from Salmo salar, assembly GCF_965601325.2. Classification (NCBI taxonomy): domain Eukaryota; kingdom Metazoa; phylum Chordata; class Actinopteri; order Salmoniformes; family Salmonidae; genus Salmo; species Salmo salar. The sequence goes on along the minus strand of NC_138296.1, from coordinate 51,948,218 downwards.
ATCATCCTGATTAAGCAATACAGCAAAAATGGTTCTTACAGAGTGCATCAAACATGATTTAGACCTTGTTTGTGAAAAACTATTTATTTCTGTATTTCATGATTGCAACTTGCTGAAAAGTGTCAACAATGTTCCTTTCATCGAGCTTAAACAGTACAGCAAAATGCTACTCAAACATGACTTAGACCTTGTTTTTGAAAAACTCTTTATTTCTGTATTTCATGATTGCAACTTGCTGAAAAGTGTTAACAGGGTTCCTTTCATCGAGCTTAAACAGTACAGCAAAATGCTACTCAAACATGACTTAGACCTTGTTTTTGAAAAACTCTTTATTTCTGTATTACATCATTGCAACTTGCTGAAAAGTGTTAACAGTTCCTTTCATTGAGTTTAAACAGTACAGCAAAATGGTACTTACAGAGTGACCTTGTTTTTGAGAAACTGTTTATTTCTGTATTACATCATTGCAACTTGCTGAAAAGTGTCAACAGTGTTCTTATCATCCTGATTAAGCAGTTCAACAAACATGGTACTTACAGAGTGACCTTGTTTTTGAGAAACGGTTTATTTCTGTATTACATGATTGCAACTTGCTGAAAAGTGTCAACAGTGTTCCTATCATCCTGATTAAGCAATACAGCAAAAATGGTTCTTACAGAGTGCATCAAACATGATTTAGACCTTGTTTGTGAAAAACTCTTTATTTCTGTATTTCATGATTGCAACTTGCTGAAAAGTGTCAACAATGTTCCTTTCATCGAGCTTAAACAGTACAGCAAAATGGTACTTACAGAGTGACTCAAACATGACTTAGACCTTGTTTTTGAAAAACTCTTTATTTCTGTATTTCATGATTGCAACTTGCTGAAAAGTGTTAACAGGGTTCCTTTCATTGAGTTTAAACAGTAGAGCAAAATGGTACTTACATAGTGACCTTGTTTTTGAGAAACTGTTTATTTCTTTATTACATCATTGCAACTTGCTGAAAAGTGTCAACAGTGTTCTTATCATCCTGATTAAGCAGTTCAACAAACATGGTACTTACAGAGTGACCTTGTTTTTGAGAAACTGTTTATTTCTGTATTACATGATTGCAACTTGCTGAAAAGTGTCAACAGTGTTCCTATCATCCTGATTAAGCAATACAGCAGAAATGGTTCTTACAGAGTAACTCAAACATGACTTAGACCTTGTTTTTGAAAAACTCTTTATTTCTGTATTTCATGATTGCAACTTGCTGAAAAGTGTTAACAGGGTTCCTTTCATCGAGTTTAAACAAGTACAGCAAAATGGTACTTACATAGTGACCTTGTTTTTGAGAAACTGTTTATTTCTGTATTACATGATTGCAACTTGCTGAAAAGTGTCAACAGTGTTCCTATCATCCTGATTAAGCAATACAGCAAAAATGGTTCTTACAGAGTGCATCAAACATGATTTAGACCTTGTTTGTGAAAAACTATTTATTTCTGTATTTCATGATTGCAACTTGCTGAAAAGTGTTAACAGGGTTCCTTTCATTGAGTTTAAACAGTAGAGCAAAATGGTACTTACATAGTGACCTTGTTTTTGAGAAACTCTTTATTTCTGTATTTCATGATTGCAACTTGCTGAAAAGTGTCAACAGTGTTCCTATCATCCTGATTAAGCAATACAGCAGAAATGGTTCTTACAGAGTGCATCAAACATTATTTAGACCTTGTTTGTGAAAAACTATTTATTTCTGTATTTCATGATTGCAACTTGCTGAAAATGTCAACAATGTTCCTTTCATCGAGCTTAAACAGTACAGCAAAATGGTACTCAAACATGACTTAGACCTTTTTTTTGAAAAACTCTTTATTTCTGTATTTCATGATTGCAACTTGCTGAAAAGTGTCAACAGTGTTCCTATCATCCTGATTAAGCAATACAGCAAAAATGGTTCTTACAGAGTGCATCAAACATGATTTAGACCTTGTTTGTGAAAAACTATTTATTTCTGTATTTCATGATTGCAACTTGCTGAAAAGTGTCAACAATGTTCCTTTCATCGAGCTTAAACAGTACAGCAAAATGCTACTCAAACATGACTTAGACCTTGTTTTTGAAAAACTCTTTATTTCTGTATTTCATGATTGCAACTTGCTGAAAAGTGTTAACAGGGTTCCTTTCATCGAGCTTAAACAGTACAGCAAAATGCTACTCAAACATGACTTAGACCTTGTTTTTGAAAAACTCTTTATTTCTGTATTACATCATTGCAACTTGCTGAAAAGTGTTAACAGTTCCTTTCATTGAGTTTAAACAGTACAGCAAAATGGTACTTACAGAGTGACCTTGTTTTTGAGAAACTGTTTATTTCTGTATTACATCATTGCAACTTGCTGAAAAGTGTCAACAGTGTTCTTATCATCCTGATTAAGCAGTTCAACAAACATGGTACTTACAGAGTGACCTTGTTTTTGAGAAACGGTTTATTTCTGTATTACATGATTGCAACTTGCTGAAAAGTGTCAACAGTGTTCCTATCATCCTGATTAAGCAATACAGCAAAAATGGTTCTTACAGAGTGCATCAAACATGATTTAGACCTTGTTTGTGAAAAACTCTTTATTTCTGTATTTCATGATTGCAACTTGCTGAAAAGTGTCAACAATGTTCCTTTCATCGAGCTTAAACAGTACAGCAAAATGGTACTTACAGAGTGACTCAAACATGACTTAGACCTTGTTTTTGAAAAACTCTTTATTTCTGTATTTCATGATTGCAACTTGCTGAAAAGTGTTAACAGGGTTCCTTTCATTGAGTTTAAACAGTAGAGCAAAATGGTACTTACATAGTGACCTTGTTTTTGAGAAACTGTTTATTTCTTTATTACATCATTGCAACTTGCTGAAAAGTGTCAACAGTGTTCTTATCATCCTGATTAAGCAGTTCAACAAACATGGTACTTACAGAGTGACCTTGTTTTTGAGAAACTGTTTATTTCTGTATTACATGATTGCAACTTGCTGAAAAGTGTCAACAGTGTTCCTATCATCCTGATTAAGCAATACAGCAGAAATGGTTCTTACAGAGTAACTCAAACATGACTTAGACCTTGTTTTTGAAAAACTCTTTATTTCTGTATTTCATGATTGCAACTTGCTGAAAAGTGTTAACAGGGTTCCTTTCATCGAGTTTAAACAAGTACAGCAAAATGGTACTTACATAGTGACCTTGTTTTTGAGAAACTGTTTATTTCTGTATTACATGATTGCAACTTGCTGAAAAGTGTCAACAGTGTTCCTATCATCCTGATTAAGCAATACAGCAAAAATGGTTCTTACAGAGTGCATCAAACATGATTTAGACCTTGTTTGTGAAAAACTATTTATTTCTGTATTTCATGATTGCAACTTGCTGAAAAGTGTTAACAGGGTTCCTTTCATTGAGTTTAAACAGTAGAGCAAAATGGTACTTACATAGTGACCTTGTTTTTGAGAAACTGTTTATTTCTTTATTACATCAAGCAACTTGCTGAAAAGTGTCAACAGTGTTCTTATCATCCTGATTAAGCAGTTCAACAAACATGGTACTTACAGAGTGACCTTGTTTTTGAGAAACTGTTTATTTCTGTATTACATGATTGCAACTTGCTGAAAAGTGTCAACAGTGTTCCTATCATCCTGATTAAGCAATACAGCAGAAATGGTTCTTACAGAGTGCATCAAACATTATTTAGACCTTGTTTGTGAAAAACTATTTATTTCTGTATTTCATGATTGCAACTTGCTGAAAATGTCAACAATGTTCCTTTCATCGAGCTTAAACAGTACAGCAAAATGGTACTCAAACATGACTTAGACCTTTTTTTTGAAAAACTCTTTATTTCTGTATTTCATGATTGCAACTTGCTGAAAAGTGTCAACAGTGTTCCTATCATCCTGATTAAGCAATACAGCAAAAATGGTTCTTACAGAGTGCATCAAACATGATTTAGACCTTGTTTGTGAAAAACTATTTATTTCTGTATTTCATGATTGCAACTTGCTGAAAAGTGTCAACAATGTTCCTTTCATCGAGCTTAAACAGTACAGCAAAATGCTACTCAAACATGACTTAGACCTTGTTTTTGAAAAACTCTTTATTTCTGTATTTCATGATTGCAACTTGCTGAAAAGTGTTAACAGGGTTCCTTTCATCGAGCTTAAACAGTACAGCAAAATCCTACTCAAACATGACTTAGACCTTGTTTTTGAAAAACTCTTTATTTCTGTATTACATCATTGCAACTTGCTGAAAAGTGTCAACAGTGTTCTTATCATCCTGATTAAGCAGTTCAACAAACATGGTACTTACAGAGTGACCTTGTTTTTGAGAAACGGTTTATTTCTGTATTACATGATTGCAACTTGCTGAAAAGTGTCAACAGTGTTCCTATCATCCTGATTAAGCAATACAGCAAAAATGGTTCTTACAGAGTGCATCAAACATGATTTAGACCTTGTTTTTGAAAAACTGTTTATTTCTGTATTTCATGATTGCAACTTGCTGAAAAGTGTTAACAGGGTTCGTTTCATCGAGTTTAAACAAGTACAGCAAAATGGTACTTACAGAGTGACCTTGTTTTTGAGAAACTGTTTATTTCTGTATTACGTCATTGCAACTTGCTGAAAAGTGTCAACAGTGTTCCTATCATCCTGATTAAGCAATACAGCAAAAATGGTTCTTACAGAGTGCATCAAACATGATTTAGACCTTGTTTGTGAAAAACTGTTTATTTCTGTATTTCATGATTTCAACTTGCTGAAAAGTGTTAACAGGGTTCCTTTCATCGAGTTTAAACAAGTACAGCAAAATGGTACTTACAGAGTGACCTTGTTTTTGAAAAACTGTTTATTTCTGTATTTCATGATTTCAACTTGCTGAAAAGTGTTAACAGGGTTCCTTTCATCGAGTTTAAACAAGTACAGCAAAATGGTACTTACAGAGTGACCTTGTTTTTGAGAAACTGTTTATTTCTGTATTACGTCATTGCAACTTGCTGAAAAGTGTCAACAGTGTTCCTATCATCCTGATTAAGCAATACAGCAAAAATGGTTCTTACAGAGTGCATCAAACATGATTTAGACCTTGTTTGTGAAAAACTGTTTATTTCTGTATTTCATGATTTCAACTTGCTGAAAAGTGTTAACAGGGTTCCTTTCATCGAGTTTAAACAAGTACAGCAAAATGGTACTTACAGAGTGACCTTGTTTTTGAAAAACTGTTTATTTCTGTATTTCATGATTTCAACTTGCTGAAAAGTGTTAACAGGGTTCCTTTCATCGAGTTTAAACAAGTACAGCAAAATGGTACTTACAGAGTGACCTTGTTTTTGAGAAACTGTTTATTTCTGTATTACATCATTGCAACTTGCTGAAAAGTGTCAACAGTGTTCCTATCATCCTGATTAAGCAATACAGCAAAAATGGTTCTTACAGAGTGCATCAAACATGATTTAGACCTTGTTTGTGAAAAACTCTTTATTTCTGTATTTCATGATTGCAACTTGCTGAAAAGTGTCAACAATGTTCCTTTCATCGAGCTTAAACAGTACAGCAAAATGGTACTTACAGAGTGACTCAAACATGACTTAGACCTTGTTTTTGAAAAACTCTTTATTTCTGTATTTCATGATTGCAACTTGCTGAAAAGTGTTAACAGGGTTCCTTTCATTGAGTTTAAACAGTAGAGCAAAATGGTACTTACATAGTGACCTTGTTTTTGAGAAACTGTTTATTTCTGTATTACATGATTGCAACTTGCTGAAAAGTGTCAACAGTGTTCCTATCATCCTGATTAAGCAATACAGCAAAAATGGTTCTTACAGAGTGCATCAAACATGATTTAGACCTTGTTTGTGAAAAACTATTTATTTCTGTATTTCATGATTGCAACTTGCTGAAAAGTGTCAACAATGTTCCTTTCATCGAGCTTAAACAGTACAGCAAAATGGTACTCAAACATGACTTAGACCTTGTTTTTGAAAAACTCTTTATTTCTGTATTTCATGATTGCAACTTGCTGAAAAGTGTTAACAGTTCCTTTCATTGAGTTTAAACAGTACAGCAAAATGGTACTTACAGAGTGACCTTGTTTTTGAGAAACTGTTTATTTCTGTATTACATCATTGCAACTTGCTGAAAAGTGTCAACAGTGTTCTTATCATCCTGATTAAGCAGTTCAACAAACATGGTACTTACAGAGTGACCTTGTTTTTGAGAAACGGTTTATTTCTGTATTACATGATTGCAACTTGCTGAAAAGTGTCAACAGTGTTCCTATCATCCTGATTAAGCAATACAGCAAAAATGGTTCTTACAGAGTGCATCAAACATGATTTAGACCTTGTTTGTGAAAAACTCTTTATTTCTGTATTTCATGATTGCAACTTGCTGAAAAGTGTCAACAATGTTCCTTTCATCGAGCTTAAACAGTACAGCAAAATGGTACTTACAGAGTGACTCAAACATGACTTAGACCTTGTTTTTGAAAAACTCTTTATTTCTGTATTTCATGATTGCAACTTGCTGAAAAGTGTTAACAGGGTTCCTTTCATTGAGTTTAAACAGTAGAGCAAAATGGTACTTACATAGTGACCTTGTTTTTGAGAAACTGTTTATTTCTTTATTACATCATTGCAACTTGCTGAAAAGTGTCAACAGTGTTCTTATCATCCTGATTAAGCAGTTCAACAAACATGGTACTTACAGAGTGACCTTGTTTTTGAGAAACTGTTTATTTCTGTATTACATGATTGCAACTTGCTGAAAAGTGTCAACAGTGTTCCTATCATCCTGATTAAGCAATACAGCAGAAATGGTTCTTACAGAGTAACTCAAACATGACTTAGACCTTGTTTTTGAAAAACTCTTTATTTCTGTATTTCATGATTGCAACTTGCTGAAAAGTGTTAACAGGGTTCCTTTCATCGAGTTTAAACAAGTACAGCAAAATGGTACTTACATAGTGACCTTGTTTTTGAGAAACTGTTTATTTCTGTATTACATGATTGCAACTTGCTGAAAAGTGTCAACAGTGTTCCTATCATCCTGATTAAGCAATACAGCAAAAATGGTTCTTACAGAGTGCATCAAACATGATTTAGACCTTGTTTGTGAAAAACTATTTATTTCTGTATTTCATGATTGCAACTTGCTGAAAAGTGTTAACAGGGTTCCTTTCATTGAGTTTAAACAGTAGAGCAAAATGGTACTTACATAGTGACCTTGTTTTTGAGAAACTGTTTATTTCTTTATTACATCATTGCAACTTGCTGAAAAGTGTCAACAGTGTTCTTATCATCCTGATTAAGCAGTTCAACAAACATGGTACTTACAGAGTGACCTTGTTTTTGAGAAACTGTTTATTTCTGTATTACATGATTGCAACTTGCTGAAAAGTGTCAACAGTGTTCCTATCATCCTGATTAAGCAATACAGCAGAAATGGTTCTTACAGAGTGCATCAAACATTATTTAGACCTTGTTTGTGAAAAACTATTTATTTCTGTATTTCATGATTGCAACTTGCTGAAAATGTCAACAATGTTCCTTTCATCGAGCTTAAACAGTACAGCAAAATGGTACTCAAACATGACTTAGACCTTTTTTTTGAAAAACTCTTTATTTCTGTATTTCATGATTGCAACTTGCTGAAAAGTGTCAACAGTGTTCATATCATCCTGATTAAGCAATACAGCAAAAATGGTTCTTACAGAGTGCATCAAACATGATTTAGACCTTGTTTGTGAAAAACTATTTATTTCTGTATTTCATGATTGCAACTTGCTGAAAAGTGTCAACAATGTTCCTTTCATCGAGCTTAAACAGTACAGCAAAATGCTACTCAAACATGACTTAGACCTTGTTTTTGAAAAACTCTTTATTTCTGTATTTCATGATTGCAACTTGCTGAAAAGTGTTAACAGGGTTCCTTTCATCGAGCTTAAACAGTACAGCAAAATGCTACTCAAACATGACTTAGACCTTGTTTTTGAAAAACTCTTTATTTCTGTATTACATCATTGCAACTTGCTGAAAAGTGTCAACAGTGTTCCTATCATCCTGATTAAGCAATACAGCAAAAATGGTTCTTACAGAGTGCATCAAACATGAGTTAGACCTTGTTTGTGAAAAACTGTTTATTTCTGTATTTCATGATTTCAACTTGCTGAAAAGTGTTAACAGGGTTCCTTTCATCGAGTTTAAACAAGTACAGCAAAATGGTACTTACAGAGTGACCTTGTTTTTGAAAAACTGTTTATTTCTGTATTACGTCATTGCAACTTGCTGAAAAGTGTCAACAGTGTTCCTATCATCCTGATTAAGCAATACAGCAAAAATGGTTCTTACAGAGTGCATCAAACATGAGTTAGACCTTGTTTGTGAAAAACTGTTTATTTCTGTATTTCATGATTTCAACTTGCTGAAAAGTGTTAACAGGGTTCCTTTCATCGAGTTTAAACAAGTACAGCAAAATGGTACTTACAGAGTGACCTTGTTTTTGAAAAACTGTTTATTTCTGTATTACGTCATTGCAACTTGCTGAAAAGTGTCAACAGTGTTCCTATCATCCTGATTAAGCAATACAGCAAAAATGGTTCTTACAGAGTGCATCAAACATGTTTTAGACCTTGTTTGTGAAAAACTGTTTATTTCTGTATTTCATGATTTCAACTTGCTGAAAAGTGTTAACAGGGTTCCTTTCATCGAGTTTAAACAAGTACAGCAAAATGGTACTTACAGAGTGACCTTGTTTTTGAAAAACTGTTTATTTCTGTATTTCATGATTTCAACTTGCTGAAAAGTGTTAACAGGGTTCCTTTCATCGAGTTTAAACAAGTACAGCAAAATGGTACTTACAGAGTGACCTTGTTTTTGAGAAACTGTTTATTTCTGTATTACGTCATTGCAACTTGCTGAAAAGTGTCAACAGTGTTCCTATCATCCTGATTAAGCAATACAGCAAAAATGGTTCTTACAGAGTGCATCAAACATGATTTAGACCTTGTTTGTGAAAAACTGTTTATTTCTGTATTTCATGATTTCAACTTGCTGAAAAGTGTTAACAGGGTTCCTTTCATCGAGTTTAAACAAGTACAGCAAAATGGTACTTACAGAGTGACCTTGTTTTTGAAAAACTGTTTATTTCTGTATTTCATGATTTCAACTTGCTGAAAAGTGTTAACAGGGTTCCTTTCATCGAGTTTAAACAAGTACAGCAAAATGGTACTTACAGAGTGACCTTGTTTTTGAGAAACTGTTTATTTCTGTATTACATCATTGCAACTTGCTGAAAAGTGTCAACAGTGTTCTTATCATCCTGATTAAGCAGTTCAACAAACATGGTACTTACAGAGTGACCTTGTTTTTGAGAAACGGTTTATTTCTGTATTACATGATTGCAACTTGCTGAAAAGTGTCAACAGTGTTCCTATCATCCTGATTAAGCAATACAGCAAAAATGGTTCTTACAGAGTGCATCAAACATGATTTAGACCTTGTTTGTAAAAAAAACTCTTTATTTCTGTATTTCATGATTGCAACTTGCTGAAAAGTGTCAACAATGTTCCTTTCATCGAGCTTAAACAGTACAGCAAAATGGTACTTACAGAGTGACTCAAACATGACTTAGACCTTGTTTTTGAAAAACTCTTTATTTCTGTATTTCATGATTGCAACTTGCTGAAAAGTGTTAACAGGGTTCCTTTCATTGAGTTTAAACAGTAGAGCAAAATGGTACTTACATAGTGACCTTGTTTTTGAGAAACTGTTTATTTCTTTATTACATCATTGCAACTTGCTGAAAAGTGTCAACAGTGTTCTTATCATCCTGATTAAGCAGTTCAACAAACATGGTACTTACAGAGTGACCTTGTTTTTGAGAAACTGTTTATTTCTGTATTACATGATTGCAACTTGCTGAAAAGTGTCAACAGTGTTCCTATCATCCTGATTAAGCAATACAGCAAAAATGGTTCTTACAGAGTGCATCAAACATGATTTAGACCTTGTTTTTGAAAAACTGTTTATTTCTGTATTTCATGATTGCAACTTGCTGAAAAGTGTTAACAGGGTTCGTTTCATCGAGTTTAAACAAGTACAGCAAAATGGTACTTACAGAGTGACCTTGTTTTTGAGAAACTGTTTATTTCTGTATTACGTCATTGCAACTTGCTGAAAAGTGTCAACAGTGTTCCTATCATCCTGATTAAGCAATACAGCAAAAATGGTTCTTACAGAGTGCATCAAACATGATTTAGACCTTGTTTGTGAAAAACTCTTTATTTCTGTATTTCATGATTGCAACTTGCTGAAAAGTGTTAACAGTTCCTTTCATTGAGTTTAAACAGTACAGCAAAATGGTACTTACAGAGTGACCTTGTTTTTGAGAAACTGTTTATTTCTGTATTACATCATTGCAACTTGCTGAAAAGTGTCAACAGTGTTCTTATCATCCTGATTAAGCAGTTCAACAAACATGGTACTTACAGAGTGACCTTGTTTTTGAGAAACGGTTTATTTCTGTATTACATGATTGCAACTTGCTGAAAAGTGTCAACAGTGTTCCTATCATCCTGATTAAGCAATACAGCAAAAATGGTTCTTACAGAGTGCATCAAACATGATTTAGACCTTGTTTGTGAAAAACTCTTTATTTCTGTATTTCATGATTGCAACTTGCTGAAAAGTGTCAACAATGTTCCTTTCATCGAGCTTAAACAGTACAGCAAAATGGTACTTACAGAGTGACTCAAACATGACTTAGACCTTGTTTTTGAAAAACTCTTTATTTCTGTATTTCATGATTGCAACTTGCTGAAAAGTGTTAACAGGGTTCCTTTCATTGAGTTTAAACAGTAGAGCAAAATGGTACTTACATAGTGACCTTGTTTTTGAGAAACTGTTTATTTCTTTATTACATCATTGCAACTTGCTGAAAAGTGTCAACAGTGTTCTTATCATCCTGATTAAGCAGTTCAACAAACATGGTACTTACAGAGTGACCTTGTTTTTGAGAAACTGTTTATTTCTGTATTACATGATTGCAACTTGCTGAAAAGTGTCAACAGTGTTCCTATCATCCTGATTAAGCAATACAGCAGAAATGGTTCTTACAGAGTAACTCAAACATGACTTAGACCTTGTTTTTGAAAAACTCTTTATTTCTGTATTTCATGATTGCAACTTGCTGAAAAGTGTTAACAGGGTTCCTTTCATCGAGTTTAAACAAGTACAGCAAAATGGTACTTACATAGTGACCTTGTTTTTGAGAAACTGTTTATTTCTGTATTACATGATTGCAACTTGCTGAAAAGTGTCAACAGTGTTCCTATCATCCTGATTAAGCAATACAGCAAAAATGGTTCTTACAGAGTGCATCAAACATGATTTAGACCTTGTTTGTGAAAAACTATTTATTTCTGTATTTCATGATTGCAACTTGCTGAAAAGTGTTAACAGGGTTCCTTTCATTGAGTTTAAACAGTAGAGCAAAATGGTACTTACATAGTGACCTTGTTTTTGAGAAACTGTTTATTTCTTTATTACATCATTGCAACTTGCTGAAAAGTGTCAACAGTGTTCTTATCATCCTGATTAAGCAGTTCAACAAACATGGTACTTACAGAGTGACCTTGTTTTTGAGAAACTGTTTATTTCTGTATTACATGATTGCAACTTGCTGAAAAGTGTCAACAGTGTTCCTATCATCCTGATTAAGCAATACAGCAGAAATGGTTCTTACAGAGTGCATCAAACATTATTTAGACCTTGTTTGTGAAAAACTATTTATTTCTGTATTTCATGATTGCAACTTGCTGAAAATGTCAACAATGTTCCTTTCATCGAGCTTAAACAGTACAGCAAAATGGTACTCAAACATGACTTAGACCTTTTTTTTGAAAAACTCTTTATTTCTGTATTTCATGATTGCAACTTGCTGAAAAGTGTCAACAGTGTTCCTATCATCCTGATTAAGCAATACAGCAAAAATGGTTCTTACAGAGTGCATCAAACATGATTTAGACCTTGTTTGTGAAAAACTATTTATTTCTGTATTTCATGATTGCAACTTGCTGAAAAGTGTCAACAATGTTCCTTTCATCGAGCTTAAACAGTACAGCAAAATGCTACTCAAACATGACTTAGACCTTGTTTTTGAAAAACTCTTTATTTCTGTATTTCATGATTGCAACTTGCTGAAAAGTGTTAACAGGGTTCCTTTCATCGAGCTTAAACAGTACAGCAAAATGCTACTCAAACATGACTTAGACCTTGTTTTTGAAAAACTCTTTATTTCTGTATTACATCATTGCAACTTGCTGAAAAGTGTCAACAGTGTTCTTATCATCCTGATTAAGCAGTTCAACAAACATGGTACTTACAGAGTGACCTTGTTTTTGAGAAACGGTTTATTTCTGTATTACATGATTGCAACTTGCTGAAAAGTGTCAACAGTGTTCCTATCATCCTGATTAAGCAATACAGCAAAAATGGTTCTTACAGAGTGCATCAAACATGATTTAGACCTTGTTTTTGAAAAACTGTTTATTTCTGTATTTCATGATTGCAACTTGCTGAAAAGTGTTAACAGGGTTCGTTTCATCGAGTTTAAACAAGTACAGCAAAATGGTACTTACAGAGTGACCTTGTTTTTGAGAAACTGTTTATTTCTGTATTACGTCATTGCAACTTGCTGAAAAGTGTCAACAGTGTTCCTATCATCCTGATTAAGCAATACAGCAAAAATGGTTCTTACAGAGTGCATCAAACATGATTTAGACCTTGTTTGTGAAAAACTGTTTATTTCTGTATTTCATGATTTCAACTTGCTGAAAAGTGTTAACAGGGTTCCTTTCATCGAGTTTAAACAAGTACAGCAAAATGGTACTTACAGAGTGACCTTGTTTTTGAAAAACTGTTTATTTCTGTATTTCATGATTTCAACTTGCTGAAAAGTGTTAACAGGGTTCCTTTCATCGAGTTTAAACAAGTACAGCAAAATGGTACTTACAGAGTGACCTTGTTTTTGAGAAACTGTTTATTTCTGTATTACGTCATTGCAACTTGCTGAAAAGTGTCAACAGTGTTCCTATCATCCTGATTAAGCAATACAGCAAAAATGGTTCTTACAGAGTGCATCAAACATGATTTAGACCTTGTTTGTGAAAAACTGTTTATTTCTGTATTTCATGATTTCAACTTGCTGAAAAGTGTTAACAGGGTTCCTTTCATCGAGTTTAAACAAGTACAGCAAAATGGTACTTACAGAGTGACCTTGTTTTTGAAAAACTGTTTATTTCTGTATTTCATGATTTCAACTTGCTGAAAAGTGTTAACAGGGTTCCTTTCATCGAGTTTAAACAAGTACAGCAAAATGGTACTTACAGAGTGACCTTGTTTTTGAGAAACTGTTTATTTCTGTATTACGTCATTGCAACTTGCTGAAAAGTGTCAACAGTGTTCCTATCATCCTGATTAAGCAATACAGCAAAAATGGTTCTTACAGAGTGCATCAAACATGATTTAGACCTTGTTTGTGAAAAACTGTTTATTTCTGTATTTCATGATTTCAACTTGCTGAAAAGTGTTAACAGGGTTCCTTTCATCGAGTTTAAACAAGTACAGCAAAATGGTACTTACAGAGTGACCTTGTTTTTGAAAAACTGTTTATTTCTGTATTTCATGATTTCAACTTGCTGAAAAGTGTTAACAGGGTTCCTTTCATCGAGTTTAAACAAGTACAGCAAAATGGTACTTACAGAGTGACCTTGTTTTTGAGAAACGGTTTATTTCTGTATTACATGATTGCAACTTGCTGAAAAGTGTCAACAGTGTTCCTATCATCCTGATTAAGCAATACAGCAAAAATGGTTCTTACAGAGTGCATCAAACATGATTTAGACCTTGTTTGTAAAAAAAACTCTTTATTTCTGTATTTCATGATTGCAACTTGCTGAAAAGTGTCAACAATGTTCCTTTCATCGAGCTTAAACAGTACAGCAAAATGGTACTTACAGAGTGACTCAAACATGACTTAGACCTTGTTTTTGAAAAACTCTTTATTTCTGTATTTCATGATTGCAACTTGCTGAAAAGTGTTAACAGGGTTCCTTTCATTGAGTTTAAACAGTAGAGCAAAATGGTACTTACATAGTGACCTTGTTTTTGAGAAACTGTTTATTTCTTTATTACATCATTGCAACTTGCTGAAAAGTGTCAACAGTGTTCTTATCATCCTGATTAAGCAGTTCAACAAACATGGTACTTACAGAGTGACCTTGTTTTTGAGAAACTGTTTATTTCTGTATTACATGATTGCAACTTGCTGAAAAGTGTCAACAGTGTTCCTATCATCCTGATTAAGCAATACAGCAAAAATGGTTCTTACAGAGTGCATCAAACATGATTTAGACCTTGTTTTTGAAAAACTGTTTATTTCTGTATTTCATGATTGCAACTTGCTGAAAAGTGTTAACAGGGTTCGTTTCATCGAGTTTAAACAAGTACAGCAAAATGGTACTTACAGAGTGACCTTGTTTTTGAGAAACTGTTTATTTCTGTATTACGTCATTGCAACTTGCTGAAAAGTGTCAACAGTGTTCCTATCATCCTGATTAAGCAATACAGCAAAAATGGTTCTTACAGAGTGCATCAAACATGATTTAGACCTTGTTTGTGAAAAACTGTTTATTTCTGTATTTCATGATTTCAACTTGCTGAAAAGTGTTAACAGGGTTCCTTTCATCGAGTTTAAACAAGTACAGCAAAATGGTACTTACAGAGTGACCTTGTTTTTGAAAAACTGTTTATTTCTGTATTTCATGATTTCAACTTGCTGAAAAGTGTTAACAGGGTTCCTTTCATCGAGTTTAAACAAGTACAGCAAAATGGTACTTACAGAGTGACCTTGTTTTTGAGAAACTGTTTATTTCTGTATTACGTCATTGCAACTTGCTGAAAAGTGTCAACAGTGTTCCTATCATCCTGATTAAGCAATACAGCAAAAATGGTTCTTACAGAGTGCATCAAACATGATTTAGACCTTGTTTGTGAAAAACTGTTTATTTCTGTATTTCATGATTTCAACTTGCTGAAAAGTGTTAACAGGGTTCCTTTCATCGAGTTTAAACAAGTACAGCAAAATGGTACTTACAGAGTGACCTTGTTTTTGAAAAACTGTTTATTTCTGTATTTCATGATTTCAACTTGCTGAAAAGTGTTAACAGGGTTCCTTTCATCGAGTTTAAACAAGTACAGCAAAATGGTACTTACAGAGTGACCTTGTTTTTGAGAAACTGTTTATTTCTGTATTACATCATTGCAACTTGCTGAAAAGTGTCAACAGTGTTCTTATCATCCTGATTAAGCAGTTCAACAAACATGGTACTTACAGAGTGACCTTGTTTTTGAGAAACGGTTTATTTCTGTATTACATGATTGCAACTTGCTGAAAAGTGTCAACAGTGTTCCTATCATCCTGATTAAGCAATACAGCAAAAATGGTTCTTACAGAGTGCATCAAACATGATTTAGACCTTGTTTGTAAAAAAAACTCTTTATTTCTGTATTTCATGATTGCAACTTGCTGAAAAGTGTCAACAATGTTCCTTTCATCGAGCTTAAACAGTACAGCAAAATGGTACTTACAGAGTGACTCAAACATGACTTAGACCTTGTTTTTGAAAAACTCTTTATTTCTGTATTTCATGATTTCAACTTGCTGAAAAGTGTTAACAGGGTTCCTTTCATCGAGTTTAAACAAGTACAGCAAAATGGTACTTACAGAGTGACCTTGTTTTTGAGAAACTGTTTATTTCTGTATTACGTCATTGCAACTTGCTGAAAAGTGTCAACAGTGTTCCTATCATCCTGATTAAGCAATACAGCAAAAATGGTTCTTACAGAGTGCATCAAACATGATTTAGACCTTGTTTGTGAAAAACTGTTTATTTCTGTATTTCATGATTTCAACTTGCTGAAAAGTGTTAACAGGGTTCCTTTCATCGAGTTTAAACAAGTACAGCAAAATGGTACTTACAGAGTGACCTTGTTTTTGAAAAACTGTTTATTTCTGTATTTCATGATTTCAACTTGCTGAAAAGTGTTAACAGGGTTCCTTTCATCGAGTTTAAACAAGTACAGCAAAATGGTACTTACAGAGTGACCTTGTTTTTGAGAAACGGTTTATTTCTGTATTACATGATTGCAACTTGCTGAAAAGTGTCAACAGTGTTCCTATCATCCTGATTAAGCAATACAGCAAAAATGGTTCTTACAGAGTGCATCAAACATGATTTAGACCTTGTTTGTAAAAAAAACTCTTTATTTCTGTATTTCATGATTGCAACTTGCTGAAAAGTGTCAACAATGTTCCTTTCATCGAGCTTAAACAGTACAGCAAAATGGTACTTACAGAGTGACTCAAACATGACTTAGACCTTGTTTTTGAAAAACTCTTTATTTCTGTATTTCATGATTGCAACTTGCTGAAAAGTGTTAACAGGGTTCCTTTCATTGAGTTTAAACAGTAGAGCAAAATGGTACTTACATAGTGACCTTGTTTTTGAGAAACTGTTTATTTCTTTATTACATCATTGCAACTTGCTGAAAAGTGTCAACAGTGTTCTTATCATCCTGATTAAGCAGTTCAACAAACATGGTACTTACAGAGTGACCTTGTTTTTGAGAAACTGTTTATTTCTGTATTACATGATTGCAACTTGCTGAAAAGTGTCAACAGTGTTCCTATCATCCTGATTAAGCAATACAGCAAAAATGGTTCTTACAGAGTGCATCAAACATGATTTAGACCTTGTTTTTGAAAAACTGTTTATTTCTGTATTTCATGATTGCAACTTGCTGAAAAGTGTTAACAGGGTTCGTTTCATCGAGTTTAAACAAGTACAGCAAAATGGTACTTACAGAGTGACCTTGTTTTTGAGAAACTGTTTATTTCTGTATTACGTCATTGCAACTTGCTGAAAAGTGTCAACAGTGTTCCTATCATCCTGATTAAGCAATACAGCAAAAATGGTTCTTACAGAGTGCATCAAACATGATTTAGACCTTGTTTGTGAAAAACTGTTTATTTCTGTATTTCATGATTTCAACTTGCTGAAAAGTGTTAACAGGGTTCCTTTCATCGAGTTTAAACAAGTACAGCAAAATGGTACTTACAGAGTGACCTTGTTTTTGAAAAACTGTTTATTTCTGTATTTCATGATTTCAACTTGCTGAAAAGTGTTAACAGGGTTCCTTTCATCGAGTTTAAACAAGTACAGCAAAATGGTACTTACAGAGTGACCTTGTTTTTGAGAAACTGTTTATTTCTGTATTACGTCATTGCAACTTGCTGAAAAGTGTCAACAGTGTTCCTATCATCCTGATTAAGCAATACAGCAAAAATGGTTCTTACAGAGTGCATCAAACATGATTTAGACCTTGTTTGTGAAAAACTGTTTATTTCTGTATTTCATGATTTCAACTTGCTGAAAAGTGTTAACAGGGTTCCTTTCATCGAGTTTAAACAAGTACAGCAAAATGGTACTTACAGAGTGACCTTGTTTTTGAAAAACTGTTTATTTCTGTATTTCATGATTTCAACTTGCTGAAAAGTGTTAACAGGGTTCCTTTCATCGAGTTTAAACAAGTACAGCAAAATGGTACTTACAGAGTGACCTTGTTTTTGAGAAACTGTTTATTTCTGTATTACATCATTGCAACTTGCTGAAAAGTGTCAACAGTGTTCTTATCATCCTGATTAAGCAGTTCAACAAACATGGTACTTACAGAGTGACCTTGTTTTTGAGAAACGGTTTATTTCTGTATTACATGATTGCAACTTGCTGAAAAGTGTCAACAGTGTTCCTATCATCCTGATTAAGCAATACAGCAAAAATGGTTCTTACAGAGTGCATCAAACATGATTTAGACCTTGTTTGTAAAAAAAACTCTTTATTTCTGTATTTCATGATTGCAACTTGCTGAAAAGTGTCAACAATGTTCCTTTCATCGAGCTTAAACAGTACAGCAAAATGGTACTTACAGAGTGACTCAAACATGACTTAGACCTTGTTTTTGAAAAACTCTTTATTTCTGTATTTCATGATTGCAACTTGCTGAAAAGTGTTAACAGGGTTCCTTTCATTGAGTTTAAACAGTAGAGCAAAATGGTACTTACATAGTGACCTTGTTTTTGAGAAACTGTTTATTTCTTTATTACATCATTGCAACTTGCTGAAAAGTGTCAACAGTGTTCTTATCATCCTGATTAAGCAGTTCAACAAACATGGTACTTACAGAGTGACCTTGTTTTTGAGAAACTGTTTATTTCTGTATTACATGATTGCAACTTGCTGAAAAGTGTCAACAGTGTTCCTATCATCCTGATTAAGCAATACAGCAGAAATGGTTCTTACAGAGTGACTCAAACATGACTTAGACCTTGTTTTTGAAAAACTCTTTATTTCTGTATTTCATGATTGCAACTTGCTGAAAAGTGTTAACAGGGTTCCTTTCATCGAGTTTAAACAAGTACAGCAAAATGGTACTTACATAGTGACCTTGTTTTTGAGAAACTGTTTATTTCTGTATTACATGATTGCAACTTGCTGAAAAGTGTCAACAGTGTTCCTATCATCCTGATTAAGCAATACAGCAAAAATGGTTCTTACAGAGTGCATCAAACATGATTTAGACCTTGTTTGTGAAAAACTATTTATTTCTGTATTTCATGATTGCAACTTGCTGAAAAGTGTTAACAGGGTTCCTTTCATTGAGTTTAAACAGTAGAGCAAAATGGTACTTACATAGTGACCTTGTTTTTGAGAAACTGTTTATTTCTTTATTACATCATTGCAACTTGCTGAAAAGTGTCAACAGTGTTCTTATCATCCTGATTAAGCAGTTCAACAAACATGGTACTTACAGAGTGACCTTGTTTTTGAGAAACTGTTTATTTCTGTATTACATGATTGCAACTTGCTGAAAAGTGTCAACAGTGTTCCTATCATCCTGATTAAGCAATACAGCAGAAATGGTTCTTACAGAGTGCATCAAACATTATTTAGACCTTGTTTGTGAAAAACTATTTATTTCTGTATTTCATGATTGCAACTTGCTGAAAATGTCAACAATGTTCCTTTCATCGAGCTTAAACAGTACAGCAAAATGGTACTCAAACATGACTTAGACCTTTTTTTTGAACAACTCTTTATTTCTGTATTTCATGATTGCAACTTGCTGAAAAGTGTCAACAGTGTTCCTATCATCCTGATTAAGCAATACAGCAAAAATGGTTCTTACAGAGTGCATCAAACATGATTTAGACCTTGTTTGTGAAAAACTATTTATTTCTGTATTTCATGATTGCAACTTGCTGAAAAGTGTCAACAATGTTCCTTTCATCGAGCTTAAACAGTACAGCAAAATGCTACTCAAACATGACTTAGACCTTGTTTTTGAAAAACTCTTTATTTCTGTATTTCATGATTGCAACTTGCTGAAAAGTGTTAACAGGGTTCCTTTCATCGAGCTTAAACAGTACAGCAAAATGCTACTCAAACATGACTTAGACCTTGTTTTTGAAAAACTCTTTATTTCTGTATTACATCATTGCAACTTGCTGAAAAGTGTCAACAGTGTTCTTATCATCCTGATTAAGCAGTTCAACAAACATGGTACTTACAGAGTGACCTTGTTTTTGAGAAACGGTTTATTTCTGTATTACATGATTGCAACTTGCTGAAAAGTGTCAACAGTGTTCCTATCATCCTGATTAAGCAATACAGCAAAAATGGTTCTTACAGAGTGCATCAAACATGATTTAGACCTTGTTTTTGAAAAACTGTTTATTTCTGTATTTCATGATTGCAACTTGCTGAAAAGTGTTAACAGGGTTCGTTTCATCGAGTTTAAACAAGTACAGCAAAATGGTACTTACAGAGTGACCTTGTTTTTGAGAAACTGTTTATTTCTGTATTACGTCATTGCAACTTGCTGAAAAGTGTCAACAGTGTTCCTATCATCCTGATTAAGCAATACAGCAAAAATGGTTCTTACAGAGTGCATCAAACATGATTTAGACCTTGTTTGTGAAAAACTGTTTATTTCTGTATTTCATGATTTCAACTTGCTGAAAAGTGTTAACAGGGTTCCTTTCATCGAGTTTAAACAAGTACAGCAAAATGGTACTTACAGAGTGACCTTGTTTTTGAAAAACTGTTTATTTCTGTATTTCATGATTTCAACTTGCTGAAAAGTGTTAACAGGGTTCCTTTCATCGAGTTTAAACAAGTACAGCAAAATGGTACTTACAGAGTGACCTTGTTTTTGAGAAACTGTTTATTTCTGTATTACGTCATTGCAACTTGCTGAAAAGTGTCAACAGTGTTCCTATCATCCTGATTAAGCAATACAGCAAAAATGGTTCTTACAGAGTGCATCAAACATGATTTAGACCTTGTTTGTGAAAAACTGTTTATTTCTGTATTTCATGATTTCAACTTGCTGAAAAGTGTTAACAGGGTTCCTTTCATCGAGTTTAAACAAGTACAGCAAAATGGTACTTACAGAGTGACCTTGTTTTTGAAAAACTGTTTATTTCTGTATTTCATGATTTCAACTTGCTGAAAAGTGTTAACAGGGTTCCTTTCATCGAGTTTAAACAAGTACAGCAAAATGGTACTTACAGAGTGACCTTGTTTTTGAGAAACTGTTTATTTCTGTATTACGTCATTGCAACTTGCTGAAAAGTGTCAACAGTGTTCCTATCATCCTGATTAAGCAATACAGCAAAAATGGTTCTTACAGAGTGCATCAAACATGATTTAGACCTTGTTTGTGAAAAACTGTTTATTTCTGTATTTCATGATTTCAACTTGCTGAAAAGTGTTAACAGGGTTCCTTTCATCGAGTTTAAACAAGTACAGCAAAATGGTACTTACAGAGTGACCTTGTTTTTGAAAAACTGTTTATTTCTGTATTTCATGATTTCAACTTGCTGAAAAGTGTTAACAGGGTTCCTTTCATCGAGTTTAAACAAGTACAGCAAAATGGTACTTACAGAGTGACCTTGTTTTTGAGAAACGGTTTATTTCTGTATTACATGATTGCAACTTGCTGAAAAGTGTCAACAGTGTTCCTATCATCCTGATTAAGCAATACAGCAAAAATGGTTCTTACAGAGTGCATCAAACATGATTTAGACCTTGTTTGTAAAAAAAACTCTTTATTTCTGTATTTCATGATTGCAACTTGCTGAAAAGTGTCAACAATGTTCCTTTCATCGAGCTTAAACAGTACAGCAAAATGGTACTTACAGAGTGACTCAAACATGACTTAGACCTTGTTTTTGAAAAACTCTTTATTTCTGTATTTCATGATTGCAACTTGCTGAAAAGTGTTAACAGGGTTCCTTTCATTGAGTTTAAACAGTAGAGCAAAATGGTACTTACATAGTGACCTTGTTTTTGAGAAACTGTTTATTTCTTTATTACATCATTGCAACTTGCTGAAAAGTGTCAACAGTGTTCTTATCATCCTGATTAAGCAGTTCAACAAACATGGTACTTACAGAGTGACCTTGTTTTTGAGAAACTGTTTATTTCTGTATTACATGATTGCAACTTGCTGAAAAGTGTCAACAGTGTTCCTATCATCCTGATTAAGCAATACAGCAAAAATGGTTCTTACAGAGTGCATCAAACATGATTTAGACCTTGTTTTTGAAAAACTGTTTATTTCTGTATTTCATGATTGCAACTTGCTGAAAAGTGTTAACAGGGTTCGTTTCATCGAGTTTAAACAAGTACAGCAAAATGGTACTTACAGAGTGACCTTGTTTTTGAGAAACTGTTTATTTCTGTATTACGTCATTGCAACTTGCTGAAAAGTGTCAACAGTGTTCCTATCATCCTGATTAAGCAATACAGCAAAAATGGTTCTTACAGAGTGCATCAAACATGATTTAGACCTTGTTTGTGAAAAACTGTTTATTTCTGTATTTCATGATTTCAACTTGCTGAAAAGTGTTAACAGGGTTCCTTTCATCGAGTTTAAACAAGTACAGCAAAATGGTACTTACAGAGTGACCTTGTTTTTGAAAAACTGTTTATTTCTGTATTTCATGATTTCAACTTGCTGAAAAGTGTTAACAGGGTTCCTTTCATCGAGTTTAAACAAGTACAGCAAAATGGTACTTACAGAGTGACCTTGTTTTTGAGAAACTGTTTATTTCTGTATTACGTCATTGCAACTTGCTGAAAAGTGTCAACAGTGTTCCTATCATCCTGATTAAGCAATACAGCAAAAATGGTTCTTACAGAGTGCATCAAACATGATTTAGACCTTGTTTGTGAAAAACTGTTTATTTCTGTATTTCATGATTTCAACTTGCTGAAAAGTGTTAACAGGGTTCCTTTCATCGAGTTTAAACAAGTACAGCAAAATGGTACTTACAGAGTGACCTTGTTTTTGAAAAACTGTTTATTTCTGTATTTCATGATTTCAACTTGCTGAAAAGTGTTAACAGGGTTCCTTTCATCGAGTTTAAACAAGTACAGCAAAATGGTACTTACAGAGTGACCTTGTTTTTGAGAAACTGTTTATTTCTGTATTACATCATTGCAACTTGCTGAAAAGTGTCAACAGTGTTCTTATCATCCTGATTAAGCAGTTCAACAAACATGGTACTTACAGAGTGACCTTGTTTTTGAGAAACGGTTTATTTCTGTATTACATGATTGCAACTTGCTGAAAAGTGTCAACAGTGTTCCTATCATCCTGATTAAGCAATACAGCAAAAATGGTTCTTACAGAGTGCATCAAACATGATTTAGACCTTGTTTGTAAGAAAAACTCTTTATTTCTGTATTTCATGATTGCAACTTGCTGAAAAGTGTCAACAATGTTCCTTTCATCGAGCTTAAACAGTACAGCAAAATGGTACTTACAGAGTGACTCAAACATGACTTAGACCTTGTTTTTGAAAAACTCTTTATTTCTGTATTTCATGATTTCAACTTGCTGAAAAGTGTTAACAGGGTTCCTTTCATCGAGTTTAAACAAGTACAGCAAAATGGTACTTACAGAGTGACCTTGTTTTTGAGAAACTGTTTATTTCTGTATTACGTCATTGCAACTTGCTGAAAAGTGTCAACAGTGTTCCTATCATCCTGATTAAGCAATACAGCAAAAATGGTTCTTACAGAGTGCATCAAACATGATTTAGACCTTGTTTGTGAAAAACTGTTTATTTCTGTATTTCATGATTTCAACTTGCTGAAAAGTGTTAACAGGGTTCCTTTCATCGAGTTTAAACAAGTACAGCAAAATGGTACTTACAGAGTGACCTTGTTTTTGAAAAACTGTTTATTTCTGTATTTCATGATTTCAACTTGCTGAAAAGTGTTAACAGGGTTCCTTTCATCGAGTTTAAACAAGTACAGCAAAATGGTACTTACAGAGTGACCTTGTTTTTGAGAAACTGTTTATTTCTGTATTACATGATTGCAACTTGCTGAAAAGTGTCAACAGTGTTCCTATCATCCTGATTAAGCAATACAGCAAAAATGGTTCTTACAGAGTGCATCAAACATGATTTAGACCTTGTTTGTGAAAAACTCTTTATTTCTGTATTTCATGATTGCAACTTGCTGAAAAGTGTCAACAATGTTCCTTTCATCGAGCTTAAACAGTACAGCAAAATGGTACTTACAGAGTGACTCAAACATGACTTAGACCTTGTTTTTGAAAAACTCTTTATTTCTGTATTTCATGATTGCAACTTGCTGAAAAGTGTTAACAGGGTTCCTTTCATTGAGTTTAAACAGTACAGCAAAATGGTACTTACATAGTGACCTTGTTTTTGAGAAACTGTTTATTTCTTTATTACATCATTGCAACTTGCTGAAAAGTGTCAACAGTGTTCTTATCATCCTGATTAAGCAGTTCAACAAACATGGTACTTACAGAGTGACCTTGTTTTTGAGAAACTGTTTATTTCTGTATTACATGATTGCAACTTGCTGAAAAGTGTCAACAGTGTTCCTATCATCCTGATTAAGCAATACAGCAAAAATGGTTCTTACAGAGTGCATCAAACATGATTTAGACCTTGTTTTTGAAAAACTGTTTATTTCTGTATTTCATGATTGCAACTTGCTGAAAAGTGTTAACAGGGTTCCTTTCATCGAGTTTAAACAAGTACAGCAAAATGGTACTTACAGAGTGACCTTGTTTTTGAGAAACTGTTTATTTCTGTATTACATGATTGCAACTTGCTGAAAAGTGTCAACAGTGTTCCTATCATCCTGATTAAGCAATACAGCAAAAATGGTTCTTACAGAGTGCATCAAACATGATTTAGACCTTGTTTGTGAAAAACTGTTTATTTCTGTATTTCATGATTGCAACTTGCTGAAAAGTGTTAACAGGGTTCCTTTCATCGAGTTTAAACAAGTACAGCAAAATGGTACTTACAGAGTGACCTTGTTTTTGAGAAACTGTTTATTTCTGTATTACATCATTGCAACTTGCTGAAAAGTGTCAACAGTGTTCTTATCATCCTGATTAAGCAGTTCAACAAACATGGTACTTACAGAGTGACCTTGTTTTTGAGAAACTGTTTATTTCTGTATTACATGATTGCAACTTGCTGAAAAGTGTCAACAGTGTTCCTATCATCCTGATTAAGCAATACAGCAAAAATGGTTCTTACAGAGTGCATCAAACATGATTTAGACCTTGTTTGTGAAAAACTATTTATTTCTGTATTTCATGATTGCAACTTGCTGAAAAGTGTCAACAATGTTCCTTTCATCGAGCTTAAACAGTACAGCAAAATGGTACTTACAGAGTGACTCAAACATGACTTAGACCTTGTTTTTGAAAAACTCTTTATTTCTGTATTTCATGATTGCAACTTGCTGAAAAGTGTTAACAGGGTTCCTTTCATTGAGTTTAAACAGTACAGCAAAATGGTACTTACAGAGTGACCTTGTTTTTGAGAAACTGTTTATTTCTTTATTACATCATTGCAACTTGCTGAAAAGTGTCAACAGTGTTCTTATCATCCTGATTAAGCAGTTCAACAAACATGGTACTTACAGAGTGACCTTGTTTTTGAGAAACTGTTTATTTCTGTATTACATGATTGCAACTTGCTGAAAAGTGTCAACAGTGTTCCTATCATCCTGATTAAGCAATACAGCAAAAATGGTTCTTACAGAGTGCATCAAACATGATTTAGACCTTGTTTTTGAAAAACTCTTTATTTCTGTATTTCATGATTGCAACTTGCTGAAAAGTGTTAACAGGGTTCCTTTCATTGAGTTTAAACAGTACAGCAAAATGGTACTTACAGAGTGACCTTGTTTTTGAGAAACTGTTTATTTCTTTATTACATCATTGCAACTTGCTGAAAAGTGTCAACAGTGTTCTTATCATCCTGATTAAGCAGTTCAACAAACATGGTACTTACAGAGTGACCTTGTTTTTGAGAAACTGTTTATTTCTGTATTACATGATTGCAACTTGCTGAAAAGTGTCAACAGTGTTCCTATCATCCTGATTAAGCAATACAGCAAAAATGGTTCTTACAGAGTGCATCAAACATGATTTAGACCTTGTTTGTGAAAAACTATTTATTTCTGTATTTCATGATTGCAACTTGCTGAAAAGTGTCAACAATGTTCCTTTCATCGAGCTTAAACAGTACAGCAAAATGGTACTTACAGAGTGACCTTGTTTTTGAGAAACTGTTTATTTCTGTATTACATGATTGCAACTTGCTGAAAAGTGTCAACAGTGTTCCTATCATCCTGATTAAGCAATACAGCAAAAATGGTTCTTACAGAGTGCATCAAACATGATTTAGACCTTGTTTGTGAAAAACTATTTATTTCTGTATTTCATGATTGCAACTTGCTGAAAAGTGTCAACAATGTTCCTTTCATCGAGCTTAAACAGTACAGCAAAATGGTACTTACAGAGTGCTCAAACATGACTTAGACCTTGTTTTTGAAAAACTCTTTATTTCTGTATTTCATGATTGCAACTTGCTGAAAAGTGTTAACAGGGTTCCTTTCATTGAGTTTAAACAGTACAGCAAAATGGTACTTTCAGAGTGACCTTGTTTTTGAGAAACTGTTTATTTCTGTATTACATCATTGCAACTTGCTGAAAAGTGTCAACAGTGTTCTTATCATCCTGATTAAGCAGTTCAACAAACATGGTACTTACAGAGTGACCTTGTTTTTGAGAAACTGTTTATTTCTGTATTACATGATTGCAACTTGCTGAAAAGTGTCAACAGTGTTCCTATCATCCTGATTAAGCAATACAGCAAAAATGGTTCTTACAGAGTGCATCAAACATGATTTAGACCTTGTTTTTGAAAAACTGTTTATTTCTGTATTTCATGATTGCAACTTGCTGAAAAGTGTTAACAGGGTTCCTTTCATCTGAGTTTAAACAGTACAGCAAAATGGTACTTACAGAGTGACCTTGTTTTTGAGAAACTGTTTATTTCTGTATTACATCATTGCAACTTGCTGAAAAGTGTCAACAGTGTTCCTATCATCCTGATTAAGCAGTACAGCAAAATGGTACTTACAGAGTGACTCAAACATGACTTAGACCTTGTTTTTGAAAAACTGTTTATTTCTGTATTTCATGATTGCAACTTGCTGAAAAGTGTCAACAGGGTTCCTTTCATCGAGTTTAAACAGTACAGCAAAATGGTACTTACAGAGTGACCTTGTTTTTGAGAAACTGTTTATTTCTGTATTTCATGATTGCAACTTGCTGAAAAGTGTCAACAGTGTTCCTTTCATCGAGTTAAACAGTACAGCAAAATGGTACTTACAGAGTGACCTTGTTTTTGAGAAACTGTTTATTTCTGTATTTCATGATTGCAACTTGCTGAAAAGTGTCAACAGTGTTCCTATCATCCTGATTAAGCAATACAGCAAAAATGGTTCTTACAGAGTGCATCAAACATGATTTAGACCTTGTTTGTGAAAAACTATTTATTTCTGTATTTCATGATTGCAACTTGCTGAAAAGTGTTAACAGGGTTCCTTTCATTGAGTTTAAACAGTACAGCAAAATGGTACTTACAGAGTGACCTTGTTTTTGAGAAACTGTTTATTTCTGTATTACATGATTGCAACTTGCTGAAAAGTGTCAACAGTGTTCCTTTCATCGAGCTTAAACAGTACAGCAAACATGGTACTTACAGAGTGACCTTGTTTTTGAGAAACTGTTTATTTCTGTATTACATGATTGCAACTTGCTGAAAAGTGTCAACAGTGTTCCTATCATCCTGATTAAGCAATACAGCAAAAATGGTTCTTACAGAGTGCATCAAACATGATTTAGACCTTGTTTGTGAAAAACTGTTTATTTCTGTATTTCATGATTGCAACTTGCTGAAAAGTGTTAACAGGGTTCCTTTCATTGAGTTTAAACAGTACAGCAAAATGGTACTTTCAGAGTGACCTTGTTTTTGAAGAAACTGTTTATTTCTTTATTACATCATTGCAACTTGCTGAAAAGTGTTAACAGGGTTCCTTTCATCGAGTTTAAACAGTACAGCAAAATGGTACTTACAGAGTGACCTTGTTTTTGAGAAACTGTTTATTTCTGTATTACATCATTGCAACTTGCTGAAAAGTGTCAACAGTGTTCCTATCATCCTGATTAAGCAGTACAGCAAAAATGGTTCTTACAGAGTGCATCAAACATGATTTAGACCTTGTTTGTGAAAAACTGTTTATTTCTGTATTTCATGATTGCAACTTGCTGAAAAGTGTCAACAATGTTCCTTTCATCGAGCTTAAACAGTACAGCAAAATGGTACTTACAGAGTGACTCAAACATGACTTAGACCTTGTTTTTGAAAAACTCTTTATTTCTGTATTTCATGATTGCAACTTGCTGAAAAGTGTTAACAGGGTTCCTTTCATTGAGTTTAAACAGTACAGCAAAATGGTACTTACAGAGTGACCTTGTTTTTGAGAAACTGTTTATTTCTGTATTACATCATTGCAACTTGCTGAAAAGTGTCAACAGTGTTCTTATCATCCTGATTAAGCAGTTCAACAAAAATGGTACTTACAGAGTGACCTTGTTTTTGAGAAACTGTTTATTTCTGTATTACATGATTGCAACTTGCTGAAAAGTGTCAACAGTGTTCCTATCATCCTGATTAAGCAATACAGCAAAAATGGTTCTTACAGAGTGCATCAAACATGATTTAGACCTTGTTTTTGAAAAACTGTTTATTTCTGTATTTCATGATTGCAACTTGCTGAAAAGTGTTAACAGGGTTCCTTTCATCGAGTTTAAACAAGTACAGCAAAATGGTACTTACAGAGTGACCTTGTTTTTGAGAAACTGTTTATTTCTGTATTACATGATTGCAACTTGCTGAAAAGTGTCAACAGTGTTCCTATCATCCTGATTAAGCAATACAGCAAAAATGGTTCTTACAGAATGCATCAAACATGATTTAGACCTTGTTTGTGAAAAACTATTTATTTCTGTATTTCATGATTGCAACTTGCTGAAAAGTGTTAACAGGGTTCCTTTCATCTGAGTTTAAACAGTACAGCAAAATGGTACTTACAGAGTGACCTTGTTTTTGAAGAAACTGTTTATTTCTGTATTACATCATTGCAACTTGCTGAAAAGTGTTAACAGGGTTCCTTTCATCGAGTTTAAACAAGTACAGCAAAATGGTACTTACAGAGTGACCTTGTTTTTGAGAAACTGTTTATTTCTGTATTACATGATTGCAACTTGCTGAAAAGTGTCAACAGTGTTCCTATCATCCTGATTAAGCAATACAGCAAAAATGGTTCTTACAGAGTGCATCAAACATGATTTAGACCTTGTTTGTGAAAAACTATTTATTTCTGTATTTCATGATTGCAACTTGCTGAAAAGTGTCAACAATGTTCCTTTCATCGAGCTTAAACAGTACAGCAAAATGGTACTTACAGAGTGACTCAAACATGACTTAGACCTTGTTTTTGAAAAACTCTTTATTTCTGTATTTCATGATTGCAACTTGCAGAAAAAGTTAACAGGGTTCCTTTCATTGAGTTTAAACAGTACAGCAAAATGGTACTTACAGAGTGACCTTGTTTTTGAGAAACTGTTTATTTCTGTATTACATCATTGCAACTTGCTGAAAAGTGTCAACAGTGTTCTTATCATCCTGATTAAGCAGTTCAACAAACATGGTACTTACAGAGTGACCTTGTTTTTGAGAAACTGTTTATTTCTGTATTACATGATTGCAACTTGCTGAAAAGTGTCAACAGTGTTCCTATCATCCTGATTAAGCAATACAGCAAAAATGGTTCTTACAGAGTGCATCAAACATGATTTAGACCTTGTTTGTGAAAAACTATTTATTTCTGTATTTCATGATTGCAACTTGCTGAAAAGTGTCAACAATGTTCCTTTCATCGAGCTTAAACAGTACAGCAAAATGGTACTTACAGAGTGACTCAAACATGACTTAGACCTTGTTTTGAAAAACTCTTTATTTCTGTATTTCATGATTGCAACTTGCTGAAAAGTGTTAACAGGGTTCCTTTCATTGAGTTTAAACAGTACAGCAAAATGGTACTTACAGAGTGACCTTGTTTTTGAGAAACTGTTTATTTCTGTATTACATCATTGCAACTTGCTGAAAAGTGTCAACAGTGTTCTTATCATCCTGATTAAGCAATACAGCAAAAATGGTTCTTACAGAGTGCATCAAACATGATTTAGACCTTGTTTGTGAAAAACTGTTTATTTCTGTATTTCATGATTGCAACTTGCTGAAAAGTGTCAACAGGGTTCCTTTCATCTGAGTTTAAACAGTACAGCAAAATGGTACTTACAGAGTGACCTTGTTTTTGAAGAAACTGTTTATTTCTGTATTTCATGATTGCAACTTGCTGAAAAGTGTTAACAGGGTTCCTTTCATCGAGTTTAAACAGTACAGCAAAATGGTACTTACAGAGTGACCTTGTTTTTGAGAAACTGTTTATTTCTGTATTACATGATTGCAACTTGCTGAAAAGTGTCAACAGTGTTCCTATCATCCTGATTAAGCAATACAGCAAAAATGGTTCTTACAGAGTGCATCAAACATGATTTAGACCTTGTTTGTGAAAAACTATTTATTTCTGTATTTCATGATTGCAACTTGCTGAAAAGTGTCAACAGTGTTCCTTTCATCTGAGCTTAAACAGTACAGCAAAATGGTACTTACAGAGTGCTCAAACATGAGTTAGACCTTGTTTTTGAAAAACTGTTTATTTCTGTATTTCATGATTGCAACTTGCTGAAAAGTGTTAACAGGGTTCCTTTCATTGAGTTTAAACAGTACAGCAAAATGGTACTTTCAGAGTGACCTTGTTTTTGAGAAACTGTTTATTTCTTTATTACATCATTGCAACTTGCTGAAAAGTGTCAACAGTGTTCTTATCATCCTGATTAAGCAGTTCAACAAACATGGTACTTACAGAGTGACCTTGTTTTTGAGAAACTGTTTATTTCTGTATTACATGATTGCAACTTGCTGAAAAGTGTCAACAGTGTTCCTATCATCCTGATTAAGCAATACAGCAAAAATGGTTCTTACAGAGTGCATCAAACATGATTTAGACCTTGTTTTTGAAAAACTGTTTATTTCTGTATTTCATGATTGCAACTTGCTGAAAAGTGTTAACAGGGTTCCTTTCATCGAGTTTAAACAAGTACAGCAAAATGGTACTTACAGAGTGACCTTGTTTTTGAGAAACTGTTTATTTCTGTATTACATGATTGCAACTTGCTGAAAAGTGTCAACAGTGTTCCTATCATCCTGATTAAGCAATACAGCAAAAATGGTTCTTACAGAGTGCATCAAACATGATTTAGACCTTGTTTTTGAAAAACTATTTATTTCTGTATTTCATGATTGCAACTTGCTGAAAAGTGTTAACAGGGTTCCTTTCATCGAGTTTAAACAGTACAGCAAAATGGTACTTACAGAGTGACCTTGTTTTTGAGAAACTGTTTATTTCTGTATTACATCATTGCAACTTGCTGAAAAGTGTCAACAGTGTTCTTATCATCCTGATTAAGCAGTTCAACAAACATGGTACTTACAGAGTGACCTTGTTTTTGAGAAACTGTTTATTTCTGTATTACATGATTGCAACTTGCTGAAAAGTGTCAACAGTGTTCCTATCATCCTGATTAAGCAATACAGCAAAAATGGTTCTTACAGAGTGCATCAAACATGATTTAGACCTTGTTTGTGAAAAACTATTTATTTCTGTATTTCATGATTGCAACTTGCTGAAAAGTGTCAACAATGTTCCTTTCATCGAGCTTAAACAGTACAGCAAAATGGTACTTACAGAGTGACTCAAACATGACTTAGACCTTGTTTTTGAAAAACTCTTTATTTCTGTATTTCATGATTGCAACTTGCTGAAAAGTGTTAACAGGGTTCCTTTCATTGAGTTTAAACAGTACAGCAAAATGGTACTTACAGAGTGACCTTGTTTTTGAGAAACTGTTTATTTCTTTATTACATCATTGCAACTTGCTGAAAAGTGTCAACAGTGTTCTTATCATCCTGATTAAGCAGTTCAACAAACATGGTACTTACAGAGTGACCTTGTTTTTGAGAAACTGTTTATTTCTGTATTACATGATTGCAACTTGCTGAAAAGTGTCAACAGTGTTCCTATCATCCTGATTAAGCAATACAGCAAAAATGGTTCTTACAGAGTGCATCAAACATGATTTAGACCTTGTTTTTGAAAAACTATTTATTTCTGTATTTCATGATTGCAACTTGCTGAAAAGTGTTAACAGGGTTCCTTTCATCGAGTTTAAACAGTACAGCAAAATGGTACTTTCAGAGTGACCTTGTTTTTGAGAAACTGTTTATTTCTGTATTACATCATTGCAACTTGCTGAAAAGTGTCAACAGTGTTCCTATCATCCTGATTAAGCAGTACAGCAAAAATGGTTCTTACAGAGTGCATCAAACATGATTTAGACCTTGTTTTGAAAAACTGTTTATTTCTGTATTTCATGATTGCAACTTGCTGAAAAGTGTCAACAGGGTTCCTTTCATCGAGTTAAGCAGTACAGCAAAATGGTACTTACAGAGTGACCTTGTTTTTGAGAAACTGTTTATTTCTGTATTACATGATTGCAACTTGCTGAAAAGTGTCAACAGTGTTCCTTTCATCGAGTTAAACAGTACAGCAAAATGGTACTTACAGAGTGACCTTGTTTTTGAGAAACTGTTTATTTCTGTATTACATGATTGCAACTTGCTGAAAAGTGTCAACAGTGTTCCTATCATCCTGATTAAGCAATACAGCAAAAATGGTTCTTACAGAGTGCATCAAACATGATTTAGACCTTGTTTGTGAAAAACTATTTATTTCTGTATTTCATGATTGCAACTTGCTGAAAAGTGTTAACAGGGTTCCTTTCATTGAGTTTAAACAGTACAGCAAAATGGTACTTTCAGAGTGACCTTGTTTTTAAGAAACTGTTTATTTCTTTATTACATCATTGCAACTTGCTGAAAAGTTTTAACAGGGTTCCTTTCATCGAGTTTAAACAGTACAGCAAAATGGTACTTACAGAGTGACCTTGTTTTTGAGAAACTGTTTATTTCTGTATTACATCATTGCAACTTGCTGAAAAGTGTCAACAGTGTTCTTATCATCCTGATTAAGCAGTTCAACAAACATGGTACTTACAGAGTGACCTTGTTTTTGAGAAACTGTTTATTTCTGTATTACATGATTGCAACTTGCTGAAAAGTGTCAACAGTGTTCCTATCATCCTGATTAAGCAATACAGCAAAAATGGTTCTTACAGAGTGCATCAAACATGATTTAGACCTTGTTTGTGAAAAACTATTTATTTCTGTATTTCATGATTGCAACTTGCTGAAAAGTGTCAACAATGTTCCTTTCATCGAGCTTAAACAGTACAGCAAAATGGTACTTACAGAGTGACTCAAACATGACTTAGACCTTGTTTTTGAAAAACTCTTTATTTCTGTATTTCATGATTGCAACTTGCAGGAAAAAGTTAACAGGGTTCCTTTCATTGAGTTTAAACAGTACAGCAAAATGGTACTTACAGAGTGACCTTGTTTTTGAGAAACTGTTTATTTCTGTATTACATCATTGCAACTTGCTGAAAAGTGTCAACAGTGTTCTTATCATCCTGATTAAGCAGTTCAACAAAAATGGTACTTACAGAGTGACCTTGTTTTTGAGAAACTGTTTATTTCTGTATTACATGATTGCAACTTGCTGAAAAGTGTCAACAGTGTTCCTATCATCCTGATTAAGCAATACAGCAAAAATGGTTCTTACAGAGTGCATCAAACATGATTTAGACCTTGTTTGTGAAAAACTATTTATTTCTGTATTTCATGATTGCAACTTGCTGAAAAGTGTTAACAGGGTTCCTTTCATCGAGTTTAAACAGTACAGCAAAATGGTACTTTCAGAGTGACCTTGTTTTTGAGAAACTGTTTATTTCTGTATTTCATGATTGCAACTTGCTGAAAAGTGTTAACAGGGTTCCTTTCATCGAGTTTAAACAAGTACAGCAAAATGGTACTTACAGAGTGACCTTGTTTTTGAGAAACTGTTTATTTCTGTATTACATGATTGCAACTTGCTGAAAAGTGTCAACAGTGTTCCTATCATCCTGATTAAGCAATACAGCAAAAATGGTTCTTACAGAGTGCATCAAACATGATTTAGACCTTGTTTGTGAAAAACTATTTATTTCTGTATTTCATGATTGCAACTTGCTGAAAAGTGTTAACAGGGTTCCTTTCATCGAGTTTAAACAGTACAGCAAAATGGTACTTTCAGAGTGACCTTGTTTTTGAGAAACTGTTTATTTCTGTATTACATGATTGCAACTTGCTGAAAAGTGTTAACAGGGTTCCTTTCATCGAGTTTAAACAGTACAGCAAAATGGTACTTACAGAGTGACCTTGTTTTTGAGAAACTGTTTATTTCTGTATTACATCATTGCAACTTGCTGAAAAGTGTCAACAGTGTTCTTATCATCCTGATTAAGCAGTTCAACAAACATGGTACTTACAGAGTGACCTTGTTTTTGAGAAACTGTTTATTTCTGTATTACATGATTGCAACTTGCTGAAAAGTGTCAACAGTGTTCCTATCATCCTGATTAAGCAATACAGCAAAAATGGTTCTTACAGAGTGCATCAAACATGATTTAGACCTTGTTTGTGAAAAACTATTTATTTCTGTATTTCATGATTGCAACTTGCTGAAAAGTGTCAACAATGTTCCTTTCATCGAGCTTAAACAGTACAGCAAAATGGTACTTACAGAGTGACTCAAACATGACTTAGACCTTGTTTTTGAAAAACTGTTTATTTCTGTATTTCATGATTGCAACTTGCTGAAAAGTGTTAACAGGGTTCCTTTCATTGAGTTTAAACAGTACAGCAAAATGGTACTTACAGAGTGACCTTGTTTTTGAGAAACTGTTTATTTCTGTATTACATCATTGCAACTTGCTGAAAAGTGTCAACAGTGTTCTTATCATCCTGATTAAGCAGTTCAACAAAAATGGTACTTACAGAGTGACCTTGTTTTTGAGAAACTGTTTATTTCTGTATTACATGATTGCAACTTGCTGAAAAGTGTCAACAGTGTTCCTATCATCCTGATTAAGCAATACAGCAAAAATGGTTCTTACAGAGTGCATCAAACATGATTTAGACCTTGTTTTTGAAAAACTGTTTATTTCTGTATTTCATGATTGCAACTTGCTGAAAAGTGTCAACAGTGTTCCTTTCATCGAGTTTAAACAGTACAGCAAAATGGTACTTACAGAGTGACCTTGTTTTTGAGAAACTGTTTATTTCTGTATTACATGATTGCAACTTGCTGAAAAGTGTCAACAGTGTTCCTATCATCCTGATTAAGCAATACAGCAAAAATGGTTCTTACAGAGTGCATCAAACATGATTTAGACCTTGTTTGTGAAAAACTGTTTATTTCTGTATTTCATGATTGCAACTTGCTGAAAAGTGTCAACAGTGTTCCTTTCATCTGAGTTAAACAGTACAGCAAAATGGTACTTACAGAGTGACCTTGTTTTTGAGAAACTGTTTATTTCTGTATTACATGATTGCAACTTGCTGAAAAGTGTTAACAGGGTTCCTTTCATCGAGTTTAAACAGTACAGCAAAATGGTACTTACAGAGTGACCTTGTTTTTGAGAAACTGTTTATTTCTGTATTACATGATTGCAACTTGCTGAAAAGTGTCAACAGTGTTCCTATCATCCTGATTAAGCAGTTCAGCAAAAATGGTTCTTACAGAGTGCATCAAACATGATTTAGACCTTGTTTGTGAAAAACTATTTATTTCTGTATTTCATGATTGCAACTTGCTGAAAAGTGTCAACAATGTTCCTTTCATCGAGCTTAAACAGTACAGCAAAATGGTACTTACAGAGTGACTCAAACATGACTTAGACCTTGTTTTTGAAAAACTGTTTATTTCTGTATTTCATGATTGCAACTTGCTGAAAAGTGTTAACAGGGTTCCTTTCATTGAGTTTAAACAGTACAGCAAAATGGTACTTACAGAGTGACCTTGTTTTTGAGAAACTGTTTATTTCTGTATTACATCATTGCAACTTGCTGAAAAGTGTCAACAGTGTTCTTATCATCCTGATTAAGCAGTTCAACAAAAATGGTACTTACAGAGTGACCTTGTTTTTGAGAAACTGTTTATTTCTGTATTACATGATTGCAACTTGCTGAAAAGTGTCAACAGTGTTCCTATCATCCTGATTAAGCAATACAGCAAAAATGGTTCTTACAGAGTGCATCAAACATGATTTAGACCTTGTTTGTGAAAAACTATTTATTTCTGTATTTCATGATTGCAACTTGCTGAAAAGTGTCAACAATGTTCCTTTCATCGAGCTTAAACAGTACAGCAAAATGGTACTTACAGAGTGACTCAAACATGACTTAGACCTTGTTTTTGAAAAACTGTTTATTTCTGTATTTCATGATTGCAACTTGCTGAAAAGTGTTAACAGGGTTCCTTTCATCGAGTTTAAACAGTACAGCAAAATGGTACTTACAGAGTGACCTTGTTTTTGAGAAACTGTTTATTTCTGTATTACATCATTGCAACTTGCTGAAAAGTGTCAACAGTGTTCTTATCATCCTGATTAAGCAGTTCAACAAAAATGGTACTTACAGAGTGACCTTGTTTTTGAGAAACTGTTTATTTCTGTATTACATGATTGCAACTTGCTGAAAAGTGTCAACAGTGTTCCTATCATCCTGATTAAGCAGTACAGCAAA
This sequence comes from Salmo salar, assembly GCF_965601325.2. NCBI lineage: Eukaryota > Metazoa > Chordata > Actinopteri > Salmoniformes > Salmonidae > Salmo > Salmo salar. The sequence continues at coordinate 51,911,802 of NC_138296.1, read as the reverse complement.
AATGGTACTTACAGAGTGCATCAAACATGATTTAGACCTTGTTTTGAAAAACTGTTTATTTCTGTATTTCATGATTGCAACTTGCTGAAAAGTGTTAACAGGGTTCCTTTCATCGAGTTTAAACAGTACAGCAAAATGGTACTTACAGAGTGACCTTGTTTTTGAGAAACTGTTTATTTCTGTATTACATGATTGCAACTTGCTGAAAAGTGTCAACAGTGTTCCTATCATCCTGATTAAGCAATACAGCAAAAATGGTTCTTACAGAGTGCATCAAACATGATTTAGACCTTGTTTGTGAAAAACTATTTATTTCTGTATTTCATGATTGCAACTTGCTGAAAAGTGTCAACAGTGTTCCTTTCATCGAGCTTAAACAGTACAGCAAAATGGTACTTACAGAGTGACTCAAACATGACTTAGACCTTGTTTTTGAAAAACTGTTTATTTCTGTATTTCATGATTGCAACTTGCTGAAAAGTGTCAACAGTGTTCCTTTCATCGAGTTAAACAGTACAGCAAAATGGTACTTACAGAGTGCTCCGAGACCTTGTTTTTGAAAAACTGTTTATTTCTGTATTTCATGATTGCAACTTGCTGAAAAGTGTTAACAGGGTTCCTTTCATCGAGTTTAAACAGTACAGCAAAATGGTACTTACAGAGTGACCTTGTTTTTGAGAAACTGTTTATTTCTGTATTACATCATTGCAACTTGCTGAAAAGTGTCAACAGTGTTCTTATCATCCTGATTAAGCAGTTCAACAAAAATGGTACTTACAGAGTGACCTTGTTTTTGAGAAACTGTTTATTTCTGTATTACATGATTGCAACTTGCTGAAAAGTGTCAACAGTGTTCCTATCATCCTGATTAAGCAGTACAGCAAAAATGGTACTTACAGAGTGCATCAAACATGATTTAGACCTTGTTTTTGAAAAACTGTTTATTTCTGTATTTCATGATTGCAACTTGCTGAAAAGTGTTAACAGGGTTCCTTTCATCGAGTTTAAACAGTACAGCAAAATGGTACTTACAGAGTGACCTTGTTTTTGAGAAACTGTTTATTTCTGTATTACATGATTGCAACTTGCTGAAAAGTGTCAACAGTGTTCCTATCATCCTGATTAAGCAATACAGCAAAAATGGTTCTTACAGAGTGCATCAAACATGATTTAGACCTTGTTTGTGAAAAACTATTTATTTCTGTATTTCATGATTGCAACTTGCTGAAAAGTGTCAACAGTGTTCCTTTCATCGAGCTTAAACAGTACAGCAAAATGGTACTTACAGAGTGACTCAAACATGACTTAGACCTTGTTTTTGAAAAACTGTTTATTTCTGTATTTCATGATTGCAACTTGCTGAAAAGTGTTAACAGGGTTCCTTTCATCGAGTTTAAACAGTACAGCAAAATGGTACTTACAGAGTGACCTTGTTTTTGAGAAACTGTTTATTTCTGTATTACATCATTGCAACTTGCTGAAAAGTGTCAACAGTGTTCTTATCATCCTGATTAAGCAGTTCAACAAAAATGGTACTTACAGAGTGACCTTGTTTTTGAGAAACTGTTTATTTCTGTATTACATGATTGCAACTTGCTGAAAAGTGTCAACAGTGTTCCTTATCATCCTGATTAAGCAGTACAGCAAAAATGGTACTTACAGAGTGCCAAACATGACTTAGACCTTGTTTTTGAAAAACTGTTTATTTCTGTATTTCATGATTGCAACTTGCTGAAAAGTGTTAACAGGGTTCCTTTCATCGAGTTTAAACAGTACAGCAAAATGGTACTTACAGAGTGACCTTGTTTTTGAGAAACTGTTTATTTCTGTATTACATGATTGCAACTTGCTGAAAAGTGTCAACAGTGTTCTTATCATCCTGATTAAGCAGTTCAACAAAAATTGTACTTACAGAGTGCATCAAACATGATTTAGACCTTGTTTGTGAAAAACTGTTTATTTCTGTATTTCATGATTGCAACTTGCTGAAAAGTGTCAACAGGGTTCCTTTCATCGAGTTTAAACAGTACAGCAAAATGGTACTTACAGAGTGACCTTGTTTTTGAGAAACTGTTTATTTCTGTATTTCATGATTGCAACTTGCTGAAAAGTGTCAACAGTGTTCTTATCATCCTGATTAAGCAGTTCAACAAAAATGGTACTTACAGAGTGACCTTGTTTTTGAGAAACTGTTTATTTCTGTATTACATGATTGCAACTTGCTGAAAAGTGTCAACAGTGTTCCTATCATCCTGATTAAGCAGTACAGCAAAAATGGTTCTTACAGAGTGCATCAAACATGATTTAGACCTTGTTTGTGAAAAACTATTTATTTCTGTATTTCATGATTGCAACTTGCTGAAAAGTGTCAACAATGTTCCTTTCATCGAGCTTAAACAGTACAGCAAAATGGTACTTACAGAGTGACTCAAACATGACTTAGACCTTGTTTTTGAAAAACTGTTTATTTCTGTATTTCATGATTGCAACTTGCTGAAAAGTGTTAACAGGGTTCCTTTCATCGAGTTTAAACAGTACAGCAAAATGGTACTTACAGAGTGACCTTGTTTTTGAGAAACTGTTTATTTCTGTATTACATCATTGCAACTTGCTGAAAAGTGTCAACAGTGTTCTTATCATCCTGATTAAGCAGTTCAACAAAAATGGTACTTACAGAGTGACCTTGTTTTTGAGAAACTGTTTATTTCTGTATTACATGATTGCAACTTGCTGAAAAGTGTCAACAGTGTTCCTATCATCCTGATTAAGCAATACAGCAAAAATGGTTCTTACAGAGTGCATCAAACATGATTTAGACCTTGTTTGTGAAAAACTATTTATTTCTGTATTTCATGATTGCAACTTGCTGAAAAGTGTCAACAATGTTCCTTTCATCGAGCTTAAACAGTACAGCAAAATGGTACTTACAGAGTGACTCAAACATGACTTAGACCTTGTTTTTGAAAAACTGTTTATTTCTGTATTTCATGATTGCAACTTGCTGAAAAGTGTTAACAGGGTTCCTTTCATCGAGTTTAAACAGTACAGCAAAATGGTACTTACAGAGTGACCTTGTTTTTGAGAAACTGTTTATTTCTGTATTACATGATTGCAACTTGCTGAAAAGTGTCAACAGTGTTCTTATCATCCTGATTAAGCAGTTCAGCAAAAATGGTACTTACAGAGTGACCTTGTTTTTGAGAAACTGTTTATTTCTGTATTACATGATTGCAACTTGCTGAAAAGTGTCAACAGTGTTCCTTATCATCCTGATTAAGCAGTACAGCAAAAATGGTACTTACAGAGTGACTCAAACATGACTTAGACCTTGTTTTTGAAAAACTGTTTATTTCTGTATTTCATGATTGCAACTTGCTGAAAAGTGTTAACAGGGTTCCTTTCATCGAGTTTAAACAGTACAGCAAAATGGTACTTACAGAGTGACCTTGTTTTTGAGAAACTGTTTATTTCTGTATTACATCATTGCAACTTGCTGAAAAGTGTCAACAGTGTTCTTATCATCCTGATTAAGCAGTTCAACAAAAATGGTACTTACAGAGTGACCTTGTTTTTGAGAAACTGTTTATTTCTGTATTACATGATTGCAACTTGCTGAAAAGTGTCAACAGTGTTCCTATCATCCTGATTAAGCAATACAGCAAAAATGGTTCTTACAGAGTGCATCAAACATGATTTAGACCTTGTTTGTGAAAAACTATTTATTTCTGTATTTCATGATTGCAACTTGCTGAAAAGTGTCAACAGTGTTCCTTTCATCGAGCTTAAACAGTACAGCAAAATGGTACTTACAGAGTGACTCAAACATGACTTAGACCTTGTTTTTGAAAAACTGTTTATTTCTGTATTTCATGATTGCAACTTGCTGAAAAGTGTTAACAGGGTTCCTTTCATCGAGTTTAAACAGTACAGCAAAATGGTACTTACAGAGTGACCTTGTTTTTGAGAAACTGTTTATTTCTGTATTACATCATTGCAACTTGCTGAAAAGTGTCAACAGTGTTCTTATCATCCTGATTAAGCAGTTCAACAAAAATGGTACTTACAGAGTGACCTTGTTTTTGAGAAACTGTTTATTTCTGTATTACATGATTGCAACTTGCTGAAAAGTGTCAACAGTGTTCCTATCATCCTGATTAAGCAGTACAGCAAAAATGGTACTTACAGAGTGCTCAAACATGATTTAGACCTTGTTTTTGAAAAACTGTTTATTTCTGTATTTCATGATTGCAACTTGCTGAAAAGTGTTAACAGGGTTCCTTTCATCGAGTTTAAACAGTACAGCAAAATGGTACTTACAGAGTGACCTTGTTTTTGAGAAACTGTTTATTTCTGTATTACATGATTGCAACTTGCTGAAAAGTGTCAACAGTGTTCCTTATCATCCTGATTAAGCAGTACAGCAAAAATGGTACTTACAGAGTGCATCAAACATGATTTAGACCTTGTTTGTGAAAAACTGTTTATTTCTGTATTTCATGATTGCAACTTGCTGAAAAGTGTTAACAGGGTTCCTTTCATCGAGTTTAAACAGTACAGCAAAATGGTACTTACAGTGACTCAAACATGACTTAGACCTTGTTTTTGAAAAACTGTTTATTTCTGTATTTCATGATTGCAACTTGCTGAAAAGTGTTAACAGGGTTCCTTTCATCGAGTTTAAACAGTACAGCAAAATGGTACTTACAGAGTGACCTTGTTTTTGAGAAACTGTTTATTTCTGTATTACATCATTGCAACTTGCTGAAAAGTGTCAACAGTGTTCTTATCATCCTGATTAAGCAGTTCAACAAAAATGGTACTTACAGAGTGACCTTGTTTTTGAGAAACTGTTTATTTCTGTATTACATGATTGCAACTTGCTGAAAAGTGTCAACAGTGTTCCTATCATCCTGATTAAGCAATACAGCAAAAATGGTTCTTACAGAGTGCATCAAACATGATTTAGACCTTGTTTGTGAAAAACTATTTATTTCTGTATTTCATGATTGCAACTTGCTGAAAAGTGTCAACAATGTTCCTTTCATCGAGCTTAAACAGTACAGCAAAATGGTACTTACAGAGTGACTCAAACATGACTTAGACCTTGTTTTTGAAAAACTGTTTATTTCTGTATTTCATGATTGCAACTTGCTGAAAAGTGTTAACAGGGTTCCTTTCATCGAGTTTAAACAGTACAGCAAAATGGTACTTACAGAGTGACCTTGTTTTTGAGAAACTGTTTATTTCTGTATTACATCATTGCAACTTGCTGAAAAGTGTCAACAGTGTTCTTATCATCCTGATTAAGCAGTTCAACAAAAATGGTACTTACAGAGTGACCTTGTTTTTGAGAAACTGTTTATTTCTGTATTACATGATTGCAACTTGCTGAAAAGTGTCAACAGTGTTCCTATCATCCTGATTAAGCAATACAGCAAAAATGGTTCTTACAGAGTGCATCAAACATGATTTAGACCTTGTTTGTGAAAAACTGTTTATTTCTGTATTTCATGATTGCAACTTGCTGAAAAGTGTCAACAGTGTTCCTTTCATCGAGCTTAAACAGTACAGCAAAATGGTACTTACAGAGTGACCTTGTTTTTGAAAAACTGTTTATTTCTGTATTTCATGATTGCAACTTGCTGAAAAGTGTCAACAGTGTTCCTTTCATCGAGTTTAAACAGTACAGCAAAATGGTACTTACAGAGTGACCTTGTTTTTGAGAAACTGTTTATTTCTGTATTTCATGATTGCAACTTGCTGAAAAGTGTTAACAGGGTTCCTTTCATCGAGTTTAAACAGTACAGCAAAATGGTACTTACAGAGTGACCTTGTTTTTGAGAAACTGTTTATTTCTGTATTACATGATTGCAACTTGCTGAAAAGTGTCAACAGTGTTCTTATCATCCTGATTAAGCAGTTCAACAAAAATGGTACTTACAGAGTGACCTTGTTTTTGAGAAACTGTTTATTTCTGTATTACATGATTGCAACTTGCTGAAAAGTGTCAACAGTGTTCCTATCATCCTGATTAAGCAATACAGCAAAAATGGTTCTTACAGAGTGCATCAAACATGATTTAGACCTTGTTTGTGAAAAACTATTTATTTCTGTATTTCATGATTGCAACTTGCTGAAAAGTGTCAACAATGTTCCTTTCATCGAGCTTAAACAGTACAGCAAAATGGTACTTACAGTGACTCAAACATGACTTAGACCTTGTTTTTGAAAAACTGTTTATTTCTGTATTTCATGATTGCAACTTGCTGAAAAGTGTTAACAGGGTTCCTTTCATCGAGTTTAAACAGTACAGCAAAATGGTACTTACAGAGTGACCTTGTTTTTGAGAAACTGTTTATTTCTGTATTACATCATTGCAACTTGCTGAAAAGTGTCAACAGTGTTCTTATCATCCTGATTAAGCAGTTCAACAAAAATGGTACTTACAGAGTGACCTTGTTTTTGAGAAACTGTTTATTTCTGTATTACATGATTGCAACTTGCTGAAAAGTGTCAACAGTGTTCCTATCATCCTGATTAAGCAGTACAGCAAAAATGGTTCTTACAGAGTGCATCAAACATGATGACCTTGTTTGTGAGAAACTGTTTATTTCTGTATTTCATGATTGCAACTTGCTGAAAAGTGTCAACAATGTTCCTTTCATCCGAGCTTAAACAGTACAGCAAAATGGTACTTACAGAGTGACTCAAACATGACTTAGACCTTGTTTTTGAAAAACTGTTTATTTCTGTATTTCATGATTGCAACTTGCTGAAAAGTGTTAACAGGGTTCCTTTCATCGAGTTTAAACAGTACAGCAAAATGGTACTTACAGAGTGACCTTGTTTTTGAGAAACTGTTTATTTCTGTATTACATAATCGCAACTTGCTGAAAAGTGTCAACAGTGTTCTTATCATCCTGATTAAGCAGTTCAACAAAAATGGTACTTACAGAGTGACCTTGTTTTTGAGAAACTGTTTATTTCTGTATTACATGATTGCAACTTGCTGAAAAGTGTCAACAGTGTTCTTATCATCCTGATTAAGCAGTTCAACAAAAATTGTACTTACAGAGTGACTCAAACATGACTTAGACCTTGTTTTTGAAAAACTGTTTATTTCTGTATTTCATGATTGCAACTTGCTGAAAAGTGTTAACAGGGTTCCTTTCATCGAGTTTAAACAGTACAGCAAAATGGTACTTACAGAGTGACCTTGTTTTTGAGAAACTGTTTATTTCTGTATTACATAATCGCAACTTGCTGAAAAGTGTCAACAGTGTTCTTATCATCCTGATTAAGCAGTTCAACAAAAATGGTACTTACAGAGTGACCTTGTTTTTGAGAAACTGTTTATTTCTGTATTACATGATTGCAACTTGCTGAAAAGTGTCAACAGTGTTCTTATCATCCTGATTAAGCAGTTCAACAAAAATTGTACTTACAGAGTGACTCAAACATGACTTAGACCTTGTTTTTGAAAAACTGTTTATTTCTGTATTTCATGATTGCAACTTGCTGAAAAGTGTTAACAGGGTTCCTTTCATCGAGTTTAAACAGTACAGCAAAATGGTACTTACAGAGTGACCTTGTTTTTGAGAAACTGTTTATTTCTGTATTACATAATTGCAACTTGCTGAAAAGTGTCAACAGTGTTCTTATCATCCTGATTAAGCAGTTCAACAAAAATGGTACTTACAGAGTGACCTTGTTTTTGAGAAACTGTTTATTTCTGTATTACATGATTGCAACTTGCTGAAAAGTGTCAACAGTGTTCCTATCATCCTGATTAAGCAATACAGCAAAAATGGTTCTTACAGAGTGCATCAAACATGATTTAGACCTTGTTTGTGAAAAACTATTTATTTCTGTATTTCATGATTGCAACTTGCTGAAAAGTGTCAACAATGTTCCTTTCATCGAGCTTAAACAGTACAGCAAAATGGTACTTACAGAGTGACTCAAACATGACTTAGACCTTGTTTTTGAAAAACTGTTTATTTCTGTATTTCATGATTGCAACTTGCTGAAAAGTGTTAACAGGGTTCCTTTCATCGAGTTTAAACAGTACAGCAAAATGGTACTTACAGAGTGACCTTGTTTTTGAGAAACTGTTTATTTCTGTATTACATGATTGCAACTTGCTGAAAAGTGTCAACAGTGTTCTTATCATCCTGATTAAGCAGTTCAACAAAAATTGTACTTACAGAGTGACATTGTTTTTGAGAAACTGTTTATTTCTGTATTTCATGATTGCAACTTGCTGAAAAGTGTTAACAGGGTTCCTTTCATCGAGTTTAAACAGTACAGCAAAATGGTACTTACAGAGTTACCTTGTTTTTGAGAAACTGTTTATTTCTGTATTACATGATTGCAACTTGCTGAAAAGTGTCAACAGTGTTCTTATCATCCTGATTAAGCAGTTCAACAAAAATTGTACTTACAGAGTGCATCAAACATGATTTAGACCTTGTTTGTGAAAAACTATTTATTTCTGTATTTCATGATTGCAACTTGCTGAAAAGTGTCAACAATGTTCCTTTCATCGAGCTTAAACAGTACAGCAAAATGGTACTTACAGTGACTCAAACATGACTTAGACCTTGTTTTTGAAAAACTGTTTATTTCTGTATTTCATGATTGCAACTTGCTGAAAAGTGTTAACAGGGTTCCTTTCATCGAGTTTAAACAGTACAGCAAAATGGTACTTACAGAGTGACCTTGTTTTTGAGAAACTGTTTATTTCTGTATTACATCATTGCAACTTGCTGAAAAGTGTCAACAGTGTTCTTATCATCCTGATTAAGCAGTTCAACAAAAATGGTACTTACAGAGTGACCTTGTTTTTGAGAAACTGTTTATTTCTGTATTACATGATTGCAACTTGCTGAAAAGTGTCAACAGTGTTCCTATCATCCTGATTAAGCAATACAGCAAAAATGGTTCTTACAGAGTGCATCAAACATGATTTAGACCTTGTTTGTGAAAAACTATTTATTTCTGTATTTCATGATTGCAACTTGCGGAAAAGTGTCAACAATGTTCCTTTCATCGAGCTTAAACAGTACAGCAAAATGGTACTTACAGAGTGACTCAAACATGACTTAGACCTTGTTTTTGAAAAACTGTTTATTTCTGTATTTCATGATTGCAACTTGCTGAAAAGTGTTAACAGGGTTCCTTTCATCGAGTTTAAACAGTACAGCAAAATGGTACTTACAGAGTGACCTTGTTTTTGAGAAACTGTTTATTTCTGTATTTCATCATTGCAACTTGCTGAAAAGTGTCAACAGTGTTCTTATCATCCTGATTAAGCAGTTCAACAAAAATGGTACTTACAGAGTGACCTTGTTTTTGAGAAACTGTTTATTTCTGTATTACATCATTGCAACTTGCTGAAAAGTGTCAACAGTGTTCTTATCATCCTGATTAAGCAGTTCAACAAAAATGGTACTTACAGAGTGACCTTGTTTTTGAGAAACTGTTTATTTCTGTATTACATGATTGCAACTTGCTGAAAAGTGTCAACAGTGTTCCTATCATCCTGATTAAGCAATACAGCAAAAATGGTTCTTACAGAGTGCATCAAACATGATTTAGACCTTGTTTGTGAAAAACTATTTATTTCTGTATTTCATGATTGCAACTTGCTGAAAAGTGTCAACAATGTTCCTTTCATCGAGCTTAAACAGTACAGCAAAATGGTACTTACAGAGTGACTCAAACATGACTTAGACCTTGTTTTTGAAAAACTGTTTATTTCTGTATTTCATGATTGCAACTTGCTGAAAAGTGTCAACAGTGTTCCTTATCATCCTGAGTTAAGCAGTTCAGCAAAAATTGTACTTACAGAGTGACTCAAACATGACTTAGACCTTGTTTTTGAAAAACTGTTTATTTCTGTATTTCATGATTGCAACTTGCTGAAAAGTGTTAACAGGGTTCCTTTCATCGAGTTTAAACAGTACAGCAAAATGGTACTTACAGAGTGACCTTGTTTTTGAGAAACTGTTTATTTCTGTATTACATAATCGCAACTTGCTGAAAAGTGTCAACAGTGTTCTTATCATCCTGATTAAGCAGTTCAACAAAAATGGTACTTACAGAGTGACCTTGTTTTTGAGAAACTGTTTATTTCTGTATTACATGATTGCAACTTGCTGAAAAGTGTCAACAGTGTTCTTATCATCCTGATTAAGCAGTTCAACAAAAATTGTACTTACAGAGTGACTCAAACATGACTTAGACCTTGTTTTTGAAAAACTGTTTATTTCTGTATTTCATGATTGCAACTTGCTGAAAAGTGTTAACAGGGTTCCTTTCATCGAGTTTAAACAGTACAGCAAAATGGTACTTACAGAGTGACCTTGTTTTTGAGAAACTGTTTATTTCTGTATTACATAATCGCAACTTGCTGAAAAGTGTCAACAGTGTTCTTATCATCCTGATTAAGCAGTTCAACAAAAATGGTACTTACAGAGTGACCTTGTTTTTGAGAAACTGTTTATTTCTGTATTACATGATTGCAACTTGCTGAAAAGTGTCAACAGTGTTCTTATCATCCTGATTAAGCAGTTCAACAAAAATGGTACTTACAGAGTGCACTCAAACATGACTTAGACCTTGTTTTTGAAAAACTGTTTATTTCTGTATTTCATGATTGCAACTTGCTGAAAAGTGTTAACAGGGTTCCTTTCATCGAGTTTAAACAGTACAGCAAAATGGTACTTACAGAGTGACCTTGTTTTTGAGAAACTGTTTATTTCTGTATTACATGATTGCAACTTGCTGAAAAGTGTCAACAGTGTTCTTATCATCCTGATTAAGCAGTTCAACAAAAATGGTACTTACAGAGTGACCTTGTTTTTGAGAAACTGTTTATTTCTGTATTACATGATTGCAACTTGCTGAAAAGTGTCAACAGTGTTCCTATCATCCTGATTAAGCAATACAGCAAAAATGGTTCTTACAGAGTGCATCAAACATGATTTAGACCTTGTTTGTGAAAAACTATTTATTTCTGTATTTCATGATTGCAACTTGCTGAAAAGTGTCAACAGTGTTCCTTTCATCGAGCTTAAACAGTACAGCAAAATGGTACTTACAGAGTGACCTTGTTTTTGAGAAACTGTTTATTTCTGTATTTCATGATTGCAACTTGCTGAAAAGTGTCAACAGTGTTCTTATCATCCTGAGTTAAGCAGTTCAACAAAAATGGTACTTACAGAGTGACCTTGTTTTTGAGAAACTGTTTATTTCTGTATTACATGATTGCAACTTGCTGAAAAGTGTCAACAGTGTTCCTATCATCCTGATTAAGCAATACAGCAAAAATGGTTCTTACAGAGTGCATCAAACATGATTTAGACCTTGTTTGTGAAAAACTATTTATTTCTGTATTTCATGATTGCAACTTGCTGAAAAGTGTCAACAATGTTCCTTTCATCGAGCTTAAACAGTACAGCAAAATGGTACTTACAGAGTGACTCAAACATGACTTAGACCTTGTTTTTGAAAAACTGTTTATTTCTGTATTTCATGATTGCAACTTGCTGAAAAGTGTTAACAGGGTTCCTTTCATCGAGTTTAAACAGTACAGCAAAATGGTACTTACAGAGTGACCTTGTTTTTGAGAAACTGTTTATTTCTGTATTACATCATTGCAACTTGCTGAAAAGTGTCAACAGTGTTCTTATCATCCTGATTAAGCAGTTCAACAAAAATGGTACTTACAGAGTGACCTTGTTTTTGAGAAACTGTTTATTTCTGTATTACATGATTGCAACTTGCTGAAAAGTGTCAACAGTGTTCTTATCATCCTGATTAAGCAGTTCAACAAAAATGGTACTTACAGAGTGACCTTGTTTTTGAGAAACTGTTTATTTCTGTATTACATGATTGCAACTTGCTGAAAAGTGTCAACAGTGTTCCTATCATCCTGATTAAGCAATACAGCAAAAATGGTTCTTACAGAGTGCATCAAACATGATTTAGACCTTGTTTGTGAAAAACTATTTATTTCTGTATTTCATGATTGCAACTTGCTGAAAAGTGTCAACAATGTTCCTTTCATCGAGCTTAAACAGTACAGCAAAATGGTACTTACAGAGTGACTCAAACATGACTTAGACCTTGTTTTTGAAAAACTGTTTATTTCTGTATTTCATGATTGCAACTTGCTGAAAAGTGTTAACAGGGTTCCTTTCATCGAGTTTAAACAGTACAGCAAAATGGTACTTACAGAGTGACCTTGTTTTTGAGAAACTGTTTATTTCTGTATTTCATCATTGCAACTTGCTGAAAAGTGTCAACAGTGTTCTTATCATCCTGATTAAGCAGTTCAACAAAAATGGTACTTACAGAGTGACCTTGTTTTTGAGAAACTGTTTATTTCTGTATTACATGATTGCAACTTGCTGAAAAGTGTCAACAGTGTTCTTATCATCCTGATTAAGCAGTTCAACAAAAATTGTACTTACAGAGTGACTCAAACATGACTTAGACCTTGTTTTTGAAAAACTGTTTATTTCTGTATTTCATGATTGCAACTTGCTGAAAAGTGTTAACAGGGTTCCTTTCATCGAGTTTAAACAGTACAGCAAAATGGTACTTACAGAGTGACCTTGTTTTTGAGAAACTGTTTATTTCTGTATTACATCATTGCAACTTGCTGAAAAGTGTCAACAGTGTTCTTATCATCCTGATTAAGCAGTTCAACAAAAATGGTACTTACAGAGTGACCTTGTTTTTGAGAAACTGTTTATTTCTGTATTACATGATTGCAACTTGCTGAAAAGTGTCAACAGTGTTCCTATCATCCTGATTAAGCAATACAGCAAAAATGGTTCTTACAGAGTGCATCAAACATGATTTAGACCTTGTTTGTGAAAAACTATTTATTTCTGTATTTCATGATTGCAACTTGCTGAAAAGTGTCAACAATGTTCCTTTCATCGAGCTTAAACAGTACAGCAAAATGGTACTTACAGAGTGACTCAAACATGACTTAGACCTTGTTTTTGAAAAACTGTTTATTTCTGTATTTCATGATTGCAACTTGCTGAAAAGTGTTAACAGGGTTCCTTTCATCGAGTTTAAACAGTACAGCAAAATGGTACTTACAGAGTGACCTTGTTTTTGAGAAACTGTTTATTTCTGTATTACATGATTGCAACTTGCTGAAAAGTGTCAACAGTGTTCTTATCATCCTGATTAAGCAGTTCAACAAAAATGGTACTTACAGAGTGACCTTGTTTTTGAGAAACTGTTTATTTCTGTATTACATGATTGCAACTTGCTGAAAAGTGTCAACAGTGTTCTTATCATCCTGATTAAGCAGTACAGCAAAAATGGTACTTACAGAGTGCACTCAAACATGATTTAGACCTTGTTTTTGAAAAACTATTTATTTCTGTATTTCATGATTGCAACTTGCTGAAAAGTGTTAACAGTGTTCCTTTCATCGAGTTTAAACAGTACAGCAAAATGGTACTTACAGAGTGACCTTGTTTTTGAGAAACTGTTTATTTCTGTATTACATGATTGCAACTTGCTGAAAAGTGTCAACAGTGTTCCTTATCATCCTGATTAAGCAGTACAGCAAAAATGGTACTTACAGAGTGACCTTGTTTTTGAGAAACTGTTTATTTCTGTATTACATGATTGCAACTTGCTGAAAAGTGTCAACAGTGTTCCTATCATCCTGATTAAGCAGTACAGCAAAAATGGTACTTACAGAGTGACCTTGTTTTTGAGAAACTGTTTATTTCTGTATTTCATGATTGCAACTTGCTGAAAAGTGTCAACAGTGTTCCTATCATCCTGATTAAGCAATACAGCAAAAATGGTTCTTACAGAGTGCATCAAACATGATTTAGACCTTGTTTGTGAAAAACTATTTATTTCTGTATTTCATGATTGCAACTTGCTGAAAAGTGTCAACAATGTTCCTTTCATCGAGCTTAAACAGTACAGCAAAATGGTACTTACAGAGTGACTCAAACATGACTTAGACCTTGTTTTTGAAAAACTGTTTATTTCTGTATTTCATGATTGCAACTTGCTGAAAAGTGTTAACAGGGTTCCTTTCATCGAGTTTAAACAGTACAGCAAAATGGTACTTACAGAGTGACCTTGTTTTTGAGAAACTGTTTATTTCTGTATTTCATCATTGCAACTTGCTGAAAAGTGTCAACAGTGTTCTTATCATCCTGATTAAGCAGTTCAACAAAAATGGTACTTACAGAGTGACCTTGTTTTTGAGAAACTGTTTATTTCTGTATTACATGATTGCAACTTGCTGAAAAGTGTCAACAGTGTTCTTATCATCCTGATTAAGCAGTTCAACAAAAATTGTACTTACAGAGTGCTCAAACATGACTTAGACCTTGTTTTTGAAAAACTGTTTATTTCTGTATTTCATGATTGCAACTTGCTGAAAAGTGTTAACAGGGTTCCTTTCATCGAGTTTAAACAGTACAGCAAAATGGTACTTACAGAGTGACCTTGTTTTTGAGAAACTGTTTATTTCTGTATTTCATGATTGCAACTTGCTGAAAAGTGTCAACAGTGTTCTTATCATCCTGATTAAGCAGTTCAACAAAAATGGTACTTACAGTGCTCAAACATGACTTAGACCTTGTTTTTGAAAAACTGTTTATTTCTGTATTTCATGATTGCAACTTGCTGAAAAGTGTTAACAGGGTTCCTTTCATCGAGTTTAAACAGTACAGCAAAATGGTACTTACAGAGTGACCTTGTTTTTGAGAAACTGTTTATTTCTGTATTTCATCATTGCAACTTGCTGAAAAGTGTCAACAGTGTTCTTATCATCCTGATTAAGCAGTTCAACAAAAATGGTACTTACAGAGTGACCTTGTTTTTGAGAAACTGTTTATTTCTGTATTACATGATTGCAACTTGCTGAAAAGTGTCAACAGTGTTCCTATCATCCTGATTAAGCAATACAGCAAAAATGGTTCTTACAGAGTGCATCAAACATGATTTAGACCTTGTTTGTGAAAAACTATTTATTTCTGTATTTCATGATTGCAACTTGCTGAAAAGTGTCAACAATGTTCCTTTCATCGAGCTTAAACAGTACAGCAAAATGGTACTTACAGTGACTCAAACATGACTTAGACCTTGTTTTTGAAAAACTGTTTATTTCTGTATTTCATGATTGCAACTTGCTGAAAAGTGTTAACAGGGTTCCTTTCATCGAGTTTAAACAGTACAGCAAAATGGTACTTACAGAGTGACCTTGTTTTTGAGAAACTGTTTATTTCTGTATTACATGATTGCAACTTGCTGAAAAGTGTCAACAGTGTTCTTATCATCCTGATTAAGCAGTTCAACAAAAATGGTACTTACAGAGTGACCTTGTTTTTGAGAAACTGTTTATTTCTGTATTACATGATTGCAACTTGCTGAAAAGTGTCAACAGTGTTCCTATCATCCTGATTAAGCAATACAGCAAAAATGGTTCTTACAGAGTGCATCAAACATGATTTAGACCTTGTTTGTGAAAAACTATTTATTTCTGTATTTCATGATTGCAACTTGCTGAAAAGTGTCAACAATGTTCCTTTCATCGAGCTTAAACAGTACAGCAAAATGGTACTTACAGAGTGACTCAAACATGACTTAGACCTTGTTTTTGAAAAACTGTTTATTTCTGTATTTCATGATTGCAACTTGCTGAAAAGTGTTAACAGGGTTCCTTTCATCGAGTTTAAACAGTACAGCAAAATGGTACTTACAGAGTGACCTTGTTTTTGAGAAACTGTTTATTTCTGTATTTCATGATTGCAACTTGCTGAAAAGTGTCAACAGTGTTCCTTATCATCCTGAGTTTAAGCAGTTCAGCAAAAATGGTACTTACAGAGTGACCTTGTTTTTGAGAAACTGTTTATTTCTGTATTACATGATTGCAACTTGCTGAAAAGTGTCAACAGTGTTCTTATCATCCTGATTAAGCAGTTCAACAAAAATGGTACTTACAGAGTGACCTTGTTTTTGAGAAACTGTTTATTTCTGTATTTCATGATTGCAACTTGCTGAAAAGTGTCAACAGTGTTCCTTATCATCCTGAGTTAAGCAGTACAGCAAAAATGGTACTTACAGAGTGACCTTGTTTTTGAGAAACTGTTTATTTCTGTATTACATGATTGCAACTTGCTGAAAAGTGTCAACAGTGTTCCTATCATCCTGATTAAGCAATACAGCAAAAATGGTTCTTACAGAGTGCATCAAACATGATTTAGACCTTGTTTGTGAAAAACTATTTATTTCTGTATTTCATGATTGCAACTTGCTGAAAAGTGTCAACAATGTTCCTTTCATCGAGCTTAAACAGTACAGCAAAATGGTACTTACAGTGACTCAAACATGACTTAGACCTTGTTTTTGAAAAACTGTTTATTTCTGTATTTCATGATTGCAACTTGCTGAAAAGTGTTAACAGGGTTCCTTTCATCGAGTTTAAACAGTACAGCAAAATGGTACTTACAGAGTGACCTTGTTTTTGAGAAACTGTTTATTTCTGTATTTCATCATTGCAACTTGCTGAAAAGTGTCAACAGTGTTCTTATCATCCTGATTAAGCAGTTCAACAAAAATGGTACTTACAGAGTGACCTTGTTTTTGAGAAACTGTTTATTTCTGTATTACATGATTGCAACTTGCTGAAAAGTGTCAACAGTGTTCCTATCATCCTGATTAAGCAATACAGCAAAAATGGTTCTTACAGAGTGCATCAAACATGATTTAGACCTTGTTTGTGAAAAACTATTTATTTCTGTATTTCATGATTGCAACTTGCTGAAAAGTGTCAACAATGTTCCTTTCATCGAGCTTAAACAGTACAGCAAAATGGTACTTACAGAGTGACTCAAACATGACTTAGACCTTGTTTTTGAAAAACTGTTTATTTCTGTATTTCATGATTGCAACTTGCTGAAAAGTGTTAACAGGGTTCCTTTCATCGAGTTTAAACAGTACAGCAAAATGGTACTTACAGAGTGACCTTGTTTTTGAGAAACTGTTTATTTCTGTATTACATCATTGCAACTTGCTGAAAAGTGTCAACAGTGTTCTTATCATCCTGATTAAGCAGTTCAACAAAAATGGTACTTACAGAGTGACCTTGTTTTTGAGAAACTGTTTATTTCTGTATTACATGATTGCAACTTGCTGAAAAGTGTCAACAGTGTTCCTATCATCCTGATTAAGCAGTTCAGCAAAAATGGTACTTACAGAGTGACTCAAACATGACTTAGACCTTGTTTTGAAAAACTGTTTATTTCTGTATTTCATGATTGCAACTTGCTGAAAAGTGTTAACAGGGTTCCTTTCATCGAGTTTAAACAGTACAGCAAAATGGTACTTACAGAGTGACCTTGTTTTTGAGAAACTGTTTATTTCTGTATTACATGATTGCAACTTGCTGAAAAGTGTCAACAGTGTTCCTATCATCCTGATTAAGCAGTACAGCAAAAATGGTACTTACAGAGTGACCTTGTTTTTGAGAAACTGTTTATTTCTGTATTTCATGATTGCAACTTGCTGAAAAGTGTCAACAGTGTTCCTTTCATCCGAGCTTAAACAGTACAGCAAAATGGTACTTACAGAGTGACTCAAACATGACTTAGACCTTGTTTTTGAAAAACTGTTTATTTCTGTATTTCATGATTGCAACTTGCTGAAAAGTGTTAACAGGGTTCCTTTCATCGAGTTTAAACAGTACAGCAAAATGGTACTTACAGAGTGACCTTGTTTTTGAGAAACTGTTTATTTCTGTATTACATCATTGCAACTTGCTGAAAAGTGTCAACAGTGTTCTTATCATCCTGATTAAGCAGTTCAACAAAAATGGTACTTACAGAGTGACCTTGTTTTTGAGAAACTGTTTATTTCTGTATTACATGATTGCAACTTGCTGAAAAGTGTCAACAGTGTTCCTATCATCCTGATTAAGCAGTACAGCAAAAATGGTACTTACAGAGTGCTCAAACATGACTTAGACCTTGTTTTTGAAAAACTGTTTATTTCTGTATTTCATGATTGCAACTTGCTGAAAAGTGTTAACAGTGTTCCTTTCATCGAGTTTAAACAGTACAGCAAAATGGTACTTACAGAGTGACCTTGTTTTTGAGAAACTGTTTATTTCTGTATTTCATGATTGCAACTTGCTGAAAAGTGTCAACAGTGTTCCTTATCATCCTGAGTTTAAGCAGTTCAGCAAAATGGTACTTACAGAGTGACCTTGTTTTTGAGAAACTGTTTATTTCTGTATTTCATGATTGCAACTTGCTGAAAAGTGTCAACAGTGTTCCTATCATCCTGATTAAGCAGTACAGCAAAAATGGTACTTACAGAGTGACCTTGTTTTTGAGAAACTGTTTATTTCTGTATTTCATGATTGCAACTTGCTGAAAAGTGTCAACAGTGTTCCTTTCATCCGAGTTAAACAGTACAGCAAAATGGTACTTACAGAGTGACCTTGTTTTTGAGAAACTGTTTATTTCTGTATTACATGATTGCAACTTGCTGAAAAGTGTCAACAGTGTTCCTATCATCCTGATTAAGCAATACAGCAAAAATGGTTCTTACAGAGTGCATCAAACATGATTTAGACCTTGTTTGTGAAAAACTATTTATTTCTGTATTTCATGATTGCAACTTGCTGAAAAGTGTCAACAATGTTCCTTTCATCGAGCTTAAACAGTACAGCAAAATGGTACTTACAGTGACTCAAACATGACTTAGACCTTGTTTTTGAAAAACTGTTTATTTCTGTATTTCATGATTGCAACTTGCTGAAAAGTGTTAACAGGGTTCCTTTCATCGAGTTTAAACAGTACAGCAAAATGGTACTTACAGAGTGACCTTGTTTTTGAGAAACTGTTTATTTCTGTATTACATCATTGCAACTTGCTGAAAAGTGTCAACAGTGTTCTTATCATCCTGATTAAGCAGTTCAACAAAAATGGTACTTACAGAGTGACCTTGTTTTTGAGAAACTGTTTATTTCTGTATTACATGATTGCAACTTGCTGAAAAGTGTCAACAGTGTTCCTATCATCCTGATTAAGCAATACAGCAAAAATGGTTCTTACAGAGTGCATCAAACATGATTTAGACCTTGTTTGTGAAAAACTATTTATTTCTGTATTTCATGATTGCAACTTGCTGAAAAGTGTCAACAATGTTCCTTTCATCGAGCTTAAACAGTACAGCAAAATGGTACTTACAGAGTGACTCAAACATGACTTAGACCTTGTTTTTGAAAAACTGTTTATTTCTGTATTTCATGATTGCAACTTGCTGAAAAGTGTTAACAGGGTTCCTTTCATCGAGTTTAAACAGTACAGCAAAATGGTACTTACAGAGTGACCTTGTTTTTGAGAAACTGTTTATTTCTGTATTTCATCATTGCAACTTGCTGAAAAGTGTCAACAGTGTTCTTATCATCCTGATTAAGCAGTTCAACAAAAATGGTACTTACAGAGTGACCTTGTTTTTGAGAAACTGTTTATTTCTGTATTACATGATTGCAACTTGCTGAAAAGTGTCAACAGTGTTCCTATCATCCTGATTAAGCAATACAGCAAAAATGGTTCTTACAGAGTGCATCAAACATGATTTAGACCTTGTTTGTGAAAAACTATTTATTTCTGTATTTCATGATTGCAACTTGCTGAAAAGTGTCAACAATGTTCCTTTCATCGAGCTTAAACAGTACAGCAAAATGGTACTTACAGAGTGACTCAAACATGACTTAGACCTTGTTTTTGAAAAACTGTTTATTTCTGTATTTCATGATTGCAACTTGCTGAAAAGTGTCAACAGGGTTCCTTTCATCGAGTTAAACAGTACAGCAAAATGGTACTTACAGAGTGACCTTGTTTTTGAGAAACTGTTTATTTCTGTATTTCATGATTGCAACTTGCTGAAAAGTGTCAACAGTGTTCCTTATCATCCTGATTAAGCAGTACAGCAAAATGGTACTTACAGAGTGACCTTGTTTTTGAGAAACTGTTTATTTCTGTATTTCATGATTGCAACTTGCTGAAAAGTGTTAACAGGGTTCCTTTCATCGAGTTTAAACAGTACAGCAAAATGGTACTTACAGAGTGACCTTGTTTTTGAGAAACTGTTTATTTCTGTATTACATGATTGCAACTTGCTGAAAAGTGTCAACAGTGTTCTTATCATCCTGATTAAGCAGTTCAACAAAAATGGTACTTACAGAGTGACCTGTGTTGTTTGAGAAACTGTTTATTTCTGTATTTCATGATTGCAACTTGCTGAAAAGTGTCAACAGTGTTCCTTATCATCCTGAGTTAAGCAGTTCAGCAAAAATGGTACTTACAGAGTGACTCAAACATGACTTAGACCTTGTTTTTGAAAAACTGTTTATTTCTGTATTTCATGATTGCAACTTGCTGAAAAGTGTTAACAGGGTTCCTTTCATCGAGTTTAAACAGTACAGCAAAATGGTACTTACAGAGTGACCTTGTTTTTGAGAAACTGTTTATTTCTGTATTACATGATTGCAACTTGCTGAAAAGTGTCAACAGTGTTCTTATCATCCTGATTAAGCAGTTCAACAAAAATGGTACTTACAGAGTGACCTTGTTTTTGAGAAACTGTTTATTTCTGTATTTCATGATTGCAACTTGCTGAAAAGTGTCAACAGTGTTCCTTTCATCGAGCTTAAACAGTACAGCAAAATGGTACTTACAGAGTGACTCAAACATGACTTAGACCTTGTTTTTGAAAAACTGTTTATTTCTGTATTTCATGATTGCAACTTGCTGAAAAGTGTTAACAGGGTTCCTTTCATCGAGTTTAAACAGTACAGCAAAATGGTACTTACAGAGTGACCTTGTTTTTGAAAACTGTTTATTTCTGTATTTCATGATTGCAACTTGCTGAAAAGTGTTAACAGGGTTCCTTTCATCGAGTTTAAACAGTACAGCAAAATGGTACTTACAGAGTGACCTTGTTTTTGAGAAACTGTTTATTTCTGTATTACATGATTGCAACTTGCTGAAAAGTGTCAACAGTGTTCTTATCATCCTGATTAAGCAGTTCAACAAAAATGGTACTTACAGAGTGACCTTGTTTTTGAGAAACTGTTTATTTCTGTATTACATGATTGCAACTTGCTGAAAAGTGTCAACAGTGTTCCTATCATCCTGATTAAGCAATACAGCAAAAATGGTTCTTACAGAGTGCATCAAACATGATTTAGACCTTGTTTGTGAAAAACTATTTATTTCTGTATTTCATGATTGCAACTTGCTGAAAAGTGTCAACAATGTTCCTTTCATCGAGCTTAAACAGTACAGCAAAATGGTACTTACAGAGTGACTCAAACATGACTTAGACCTTGTTTTTGAAAAACTGTTTATTTCTGTATTTCATGATTGCAACTTGCTGAAAAGTGTTAACAGGGTTCCTTTCATCGAGTTTAAACAGTACAGCAAAATGGTACTTACAGAGTGACCTTGTTTTTGAGAAACTGTTTATTTCTGTATTTCATCATTGCAACTTGCTGAAAAGTGTCAACAGTGTTCTTATCATCCTGATTAAGCAGTTCAACAAAAATGGTACTTACAGAGTGACCTTGTTTTTGAGAAACTGTTTATTTCTGTATTACATGATTGCAACTTGCTGAAAAGTGTCAACAGTGTTCCTATCATCCTGATTAAGCAATACAGCAAAAATGGTTCTTACAGAGTGCATCAAACATGACTTAGACCTTGTTTGTGAGAAACTGTTTATTTCTGTATTACATGATTGCAACTTGCTGAAAAGTGTCAACAGTGTTCCTATCATCCTGATTAAGCAATACAGCAAAAATGGTTCTTACAGAGTGCATCAAACATGATTTAGACCTTGTTTGTGAAAAACTATTTATTTCTGTATTTCATGATTGCAACTTGCTGAAAAGTGTCAACAATGTTCCTTTCATCGAGCTTAAACAGTACAGCAAAATGGTACTTACAGTGACTCAAACATGACTTAGACCTTGTTTTTGAAAAACTGTTTATTTCTGTATTTCATGATTGCAACTTGCTGAAAAGTGTTAACAGGGTTCCTTTCATCGAGTTTAAACAGTACAGCAAAATGGTACTTACAGAGTGACCTTGTTTTTGAGAAACTGTTTATTTCTGTATTTCATGATTGCAACTTGCTGAAAAGTGTCAACAGTGTTCTTATCATCCTGATTAAGCAGTTCAACAAAAATGGTACTTACAGAGTGACCTTGTTTTTGAGAAACTGTTTATTTCTGTATTACATGATTGCAACTTGCTGAAAAGTGTCAACAGTGTTCCTATCATCCTGATTAAGCAATACAGCAAAAATGGTTCTTACAGAGTGCATCAAACATGATTTAGACCTTGTTTGTGAAAAACTATTTATTTCTGTATTTCATGATTGCAACTTGCTGAAAAGTGTCAACAATGTTCCTTTCATCGAGCTTAAACAGTACAGCAAAATGGTACTTACAGAGTGACCTTGTTTTTGAGAAACTGTTTATTTCTGTATTTCATCATTGCAACTTGCTGAAAAGTGTCAACAGTGTTCTTATCATCCTGATTAAGCAGTTCAACAAAAATGGTACTTACAGAGTGACCTTGTTTTTGAGAAACTGTTTATTTCTGTATTTCATGATTGCAACTTGCTGAAAAGTGTTAACAGTGTTCCTTTCATCGAGTTTAAACAGTACAGCAAAATGGTACTTACAGAGTGACCTTGTTTTTGAGAAACTGTTTATTTCTGTATTTCATGATTGCAACTTGCTGAAAAGTGTTAACAGGGTTCCTTTCATCGAGTTTAAACAGTACAGCAAAATGGTACTTACAGAGTGACCTTGTTTTTGAGAAACTGTTTATTTCTGTATTACATGATTGCAACTTGCTGAAAAGTGTCAACAGTGTTCTTATCATCCTGATTAAGCAGTTCAACAAAAATGGTACTTACAGAGTGACCTTGTTTTTGAGAAACTGTTTATTTCTGTATTACATGATTGCAACTTGCTGAAAAGTGTCAACAGTGTTCCTATCATCCTGATTAAGCAGTACAGCAAAAATGGTACTTACAGAGTGATCAAACATGATTTAGACCTTGTTTGTGAAAAACTGTTTATTTCTGTATTTCATGATTGCAACTTGCTGAAAAGTGTCAACAGTGTTCCTTTCATCGAGTTAAACAGTACAGCAAAATGGTACTTACAGAGTGACCTTGTTTTTGAGAAACTGTTTATTTCTGTATTACATGATTGCAACTTGCTGAAAAGTGTCAACAGTGTTCCTATCATCCTGATTAAGCAGTACAGCAAAAATGGTACTTACAGAGTGACCTTGTTTTTGAAAAACTGTTTATTTCTGTATTTCATGATTGCAACTTGCTGAAAAGTGTCAACAATGTTCCTTTCATCGAGCTTAAACAGTACAGCAAAATGGTACTTACAGTGACTCAAACATGACTTAGACCTTGTTTTTGAAAAACTGTTTATTTCTGTATTTCATGATTGCAACTTGCTGAAAAGTGTTAACAGGGTTCCTTTCATCGAGTTTAAACAGTACAGCAAAATGGTACTTACAGAGTGACCTTGTTTTTGAGAAACTGTTTATTTCTGTATTTCATCATTGCAACTTGCTGAAAAGTGTCAACAGTGTTCTTATCATCCTGATTAAGCAGTTCAACAAAAATGGTACTTACAGAGTGACCTTGTTTTTGAGAAACTGTTTATTTCTGTATTACATGATTGCAACTTGCTGAAAAGTGTCAACAGTGTTCCTATCATCCTGATTAAGCAATACAGCAAAAATGGTTCTTACAGAGTGCATCAAACATGATTTAGACCTTGTTTGTGAAAAACTATTTATTTCTGTATTTCATGATTGCAACTTGCTGAAAAGTGTCAACAATGTTCCTTTCATCGAGCTTAAACAGTACAGCAAAATGGTACTTACAGAGTGACCTTGTTTTTGAGAAACTGTTTATTTCTGTATTACATGATTGCAACTTGCTGAAAAGTGTCAACAGTGTTCTTATCATCCTGATTAAGCAGTTCAACAAAAATGGTACTTACAGAGTGCATCAAACATGACTTAGACCTTGTTTTTGAAAAACTGTTTATTTCTGTATTTCATGATTGCAACTTGCTGAAAAGTGTTAACAGGGTTCCTTTCATCGAGTTTAAACAGTACAGCAAAATGGTACTTACAGAGTGACCTTGTTTTTGAAAAACTGTTTATTTCTGTATTTCATGATTGCAACTTGCTGAAAAGTGTTAACAGGGTTCCTTTCATCGAGTTTAAACAGTACAGCAAAATGGTACTTACAGAGTGACCTTGTTTTTGAGAAACTGTTTATTTCTGTATTACATCATTGCAACTTGCTGAAAAGTGTCAACAGTGTTCTTATCATCCTGATTAAGCAGTTCAACAAAAATGGTACTTACAGAGTGACCTTGTTTTTGAGAAACTGTTTATTTCTGTATTACATGATTGCAACTTGCTGAAAAGTGTCAACAGTGTTCCTATCATCCTGATTAAGCAATACAGCAAAAATGGTTCTTACAGAGTGCATCAAACATGATTTAGACCTTGTTTGTGAAAAACTATTTATTTCTGTATTTCATGATTGCAACTTGCTGAAAAGTGTCAACAATGTTCCTTTCATCGAGCTTAAACAGTACAGCAAAATGGTACTTACAGTGACTCAAACATGACTTAGACCTTGTTTTTGAAAAACTGTTTATTTCTGTATTTCATGATTGCAACTTGCTGAAAAGTGTCAACAGGGTTCCTTTCATCCGAGTTAAGCAGTACAGCAAAAATGGTACTTACAGAGTGACCTTGTTTTTGAGAAACTGTTTATTTCTGTATTTCATGATTGCAACTTGCTGAAAAGTGTCAACAGTGTTCCTATCATCCTGATTAAGCAGTACAGCAAAAATGGTACTTACAGAGTGCTCAAACATGACTTAGACCTTGTTTTGAAAAACTGTTTATTTCTGTATTTCATGATTGCAACTTGCTGAAAAGTGTCAACAGTGTTCCTTTCATCGAGTTTAAACAGTACAGCAAAATGGTACTTACAGTGCTCAAACATGATTAGACCTTGTTTTTGAAAAACTGTTTATTTCTGTATTTCATGATTGCAACTTGCTGAAAAGTGTTAACAGGGTTCCTTTCATCGAGTTTAAACAGTACAGCAAAATGGTACTTACAGAGTGACCTTGTTTTTGAGAAACTGTTTATTTCTGTATTACATCATTGCAACTTGCTGAAAAGTGTCAACAGTGTTCTTATCATCCTGATTAAGCAGTTCAACAAAAATGGTACTTACAGAGTGACCTTGTTTTTGAGAAACTGTTTATTTCTGTATTACATGATTGCAACTTGCTGAAAAGTGTCAACAGTGTTCCTATCATCCTGATTAAGCAATACAGCAAAAATGGTTCTTACAGAGTGCATCAAACATGATTTAGACCTTGTTTGTGAAAAACTATTTATTTCTGTATTTCATGATTGCAACTTGCTGAAAAGTGTCAACAATGTTCCTTTCATCGAGCTTAAACAGTACAGCAAAATGGTACTTACAGAGTGACTCAAACATGACTTAGACCTTGTTTTTGAAAAACTGTTTATTTCTGTATTTCATGATTGCAACTTGCTGAAAAGTGTTAACAGGGTTCCTTTCATCGAGTTTAAACAGTACAGCAAAATGGTACTTACAGAGTGACCTTGTTTTTGAGAAACTGTTTATTTCTGTATTTCATGATTGCAACTTGCTGAAAAGTGTTAACAGTGTTCCTTTCATCGAGTTTAAACAGTACAGCAAAATGGTACTTACAGAGTGACCTTGTTTTTGAGAAACTGTTTATTTCTGTATTACATGATTGCAACTTGCTGAAAAGTGTCAACAGTGTTCTTATCATCCTGATTAAGCAGTTCAACAAAAATGGTACTTACAGAGTGACCTTGTTTTTGAGAAACTGTTTATTTCTGTATTACATGATTGCAACTTGCTGAAAAGTGTCAACAGTGTTCCTATCATCCTGATTAAGCAATACAGCAAAAATGGTTCTTACAGAGTGCATCAAACATGATTTAGACCTTGTTTGTGAAAAACTATTTATTTCTGTATTTCATGATTGCAACTTGCTGAAAAGTGTCAACAATGTTCCTTTCATCGAGCTTAAACAGTACAGCAAAATGGTACTTACAGAGTGACTCAAACATGACTTAGACCTTGTTTTTGAAAAACTGTTTATTTCTGTATTTCATGATTGCAACTTGCTGAAAAGTGTTAACAGGGTTCCTTTCATCGAGTTTAAACAGTACAGCAAAATGGTACTTACAGAGTGACCTTGTTTTTGAGAAACTGTTTATTTCTGTATTTCATCATTGCAACTTGCTGAAAAGTGTCAACAGTGTTCTTATCATCCTGATTAAGCAGTTCAACAAAAATGGTACTTACAGAGTGACCTTGTTTTTGAGAAACTGTTTATTTCTGTATTACATGATTGCAACTTGCTGAAAAGTGTCAACAGTGTTCCTATCATCCTGATTAAGCAAGTTCACAGCAAAAATGGTACTTACAGAGTGCACTCAAACATGACTTAGACCTTGTTTTTGAAAAACTGTTTATTTCTGTATTTCATGATTGCAACTTGCTGAAAAGTGTTAACAGGGTTCCTTTCATCGAGTTTAAACAGTACAGCAAAATGGTACTTACAGAGTGACCTTGTTTTTGAGAAACTGTTTATTTCTGTATTACATGATTGCAACTTGCTGAAAAGTGTCAACAGTGTTCCTATCATCCTGATTAAGCAATACAGCAAAAATGGTTCTTACAGAGTGCATCAAACATGATTTAGACCTTGTTTGTGAAAAACTATTTATTTCTGTATTTCATGATTGCAACTTGCTGAAAAGTGTCAACAATGTTCCTTTCATCGAGCTTAAACAGTACAGCAAAATGGTACTTACAGTGACTCAAACATGACTTAGACCTTGTTTTTGAAAAACTGTTTATTTCTGTATTTCATGATTGCAACTTGCTGAAAAGTGTTAACAGGGTTCCTTTCATCGAGTTTAAACAGTACAGCAAAATGGTACTTACAGAGTGACCTTGTTTTTGAGAAACTGTTTATTTCTGTATTTCATCATTGCAACTTGCTGAAAAGTGTCAACAGTGTTCTTATCATCCTGATTAAGCAGTTCAACAAAAATGGTACTTACAGAGTGACCTTGTTTTTGAGAAACTGTTTATTTCTGTATTACATGATTGCAACTTGCTGAAAAGTGTCAACAGTGTTCCTATCATCCTGATTAAGCAATACAGCAAAAATGGTTCTTACAGAGTGCATCAAACATGATTTAGACCTTGTTTGTGAAAAACTATTTATTTCTGTATTTCATGATTGCAACTTGCTGAAAAGTGTCAACAATGTTCCTTTCATCGAGCTTAAACAGTACAGCAAAATGGTACTTACAGAGTGACTCAAACATGACTTAGACCTTGTTTTTGAAAAACGGTTTATTTCTGTATTTCATGATTGCAACTTGCTGAAAAGTGTTAACAGGGTTCCTTTTCATCGAGTTTAAACAGTACAGCAAAATGGTACTTACAGAGTGACCTTGTTTTTGAAAAGCTGTTTATTTCTGTATTTCATGATTGCAACTTGCTGAAAAGTGTTAACAGGGTTCCTTTCATCGAGTTTAAACAGTACAGCAAAATGGTACTTACAGAGTGACCTTGTTTTTGAGAAACTGTTTATTTCTGTATTACATGATTGCAACTTGCTGAAAAGTGTCAACAGTGTTCTTATCATCCTGATTAAGCAGTTCAACAAAAATGGTACTTACAGAGTGACCTTGTTTTTGAGAAACTGTTTATTTCTGTATTACATGATTGCAACTTGCTGAAAAGTGTCAACAGTGTTCCTATCATCCTGATTAAGCAATACAGCAAAAATGGTTCTTACAGAGTGCATCAAACATGATTTAGACCTTGTTTGTGAAAAACTATTTATTTCTGTATTTCATGATTGCAACTTGCTGAAAAGTGTCAACAATGTTCCTTTCATCGAGCTTAAACAGTACAGCAAAATGGTACTTACAGTGACTCAAACATGACTTAGACCTTGTTTTTGAAAAACTGTTTATTTCTGTATTTCATGATTGCAACTTGCTGAAAAGTGTTAACAGGGTTCCTTTCATCGAGTTTAAACAGTACAGCAAAATGGTACTTACAGAGTGACCTTGTTTTTGAGAAACTGTTTATTTCTGTATTTCATCATTGCAACTTGCTGAAAAGTGTCAACAGTGTTCTTATCATCCTGATTAAGCAGTTCAACAAAAATGGTACTTACAGAGTGACCTTGTTTTTGAGAAACTGTTTATTTCTGTATTACATGATTGCAACTTGCTGAAAAGTGTCAACAGTGTTCCTATCATCCTGATTAAGCAATACAGCAAAAATGGTTCTTACAGAGTGCATCAAACATGATTTAGACCTTGTTTGTGAAAAACTATTTATTTCTGTATTTCATGATTGCAACTTGCTGAAAAGTGTCAACAATGTTCCTTTCATCGAGCTTAAACAGTACAGCAAAATGGTACTTACAGAGTGACTCAAACATGACTTAGACCTTGTTTTTGAAAAACTGTTTATTTCTGTATTTCATGATTGCAACTTGCTGAAAAGTGTTAACAGGGTTCCTTTCATCGAGTTTAAACAGTACAGCAAAATGGTACTTACAGAGTGACCTTGTTTTTGAAAAGCTGTTTATTTCTGTATTTCATGATTGCAACTTGCTGAAAAGTGTCAACAGTGTTCTTATCATCCTGATTAAGCAGTTCAACAAAAATGGTACTTACAGAGTGACCTTGTTTTTGAGAAACTGTTTATTTCTGTATTACATGATTGCAACTTGCTGAAAAGTGTCAACAGTGTTCTTATCATCCTGATTAAGCAGTTCAGCAAAAATGGTACTTACAGAGTGACCTTGTTTTTGAGAAACTGTTTATTTCTGTATTACATGATTGCAACTTGCTGAAAAGTGTCAACAGTGTTCCTATCATCCTGATTAAGCAATACAGCAAAAATGGTTCTTTCAGAGTGCATCAAACATGATTTAGACCTTGTTTGTGAAAAACTATTTATTTCTGTATTTCATGATTGCAACTTGCTGAAAAGTGTCAACAATGTTCCTTTCATCGAGCTTAAACAGTACAGCAAAATGGTACTTACAGTGACTCAAACATGACTTAGACCTTGTTTTTGAAAAACTGTTTATTTCTGTATTTCATGATTGCAACTTGCTGAAAAGTGTTAACAGGGTTCCTTTCATCGAGTTTAAACAGTACAGCAAAATGGTACTTACAGAGTGACCTTGTTTTTGAGAAACTGTTTATTTCTGTATTTCATCATTGCAACTTGCTGAAAAGTGTCAACAGTGTTCTTATCATCCTGATTAAGCAGTTCAACAAAAATGGTACTTACAGAGTGACCTTGTTTTTGAGAAACTGTTTATTTCTGTATTACATGATTGCAACTTGCTGAAAAGTGTCAACAGTGTTCCTATCATCCTGATTAAGCAATACAGCAAAAATGGTTCTTACAGAGTGCATCAAACATGATTTAGACCTTGTTTGTGAAAAACTATTTATTTCTGTATTTCATGATTGCAACTTGCTGAAAAGTGTCAACAATGTTCCTTTCATCGAGCTTAAACAGTACAGCAAAATGGTACTTACAGAGTGACTCAAACATGACTTAGACCTTGTTTTTGAAAAACGGTTTATTTCTGTATTTCATGATTGCAACTTGCTGAAAAGTGTTTACAGGGTTCCTTTTCATCGAGTTTAAACAGTACTGCAAAATGGTACTTACAGAGTGACCTTGTTTTTGAGAAACTGTTTATTTCTGTATTTCATGATTGCAACTTGCTGAAAAGTGTCAACAGTGTTCTTATCATCCTGATTAAGCAGTTCAACAAAAATGGTACTTACAGAGTGACCTTGTTTTTGAGAAACTGTTTATTTCTGTATTACATGATTGCAACTTGCTGAAAAGTGTCAACAGTGTTCTTATCATCCTGATTAAGCAGTTCAACAAAAATGGTACTTACAGAGTGCTCAAACATGACTTAGACCTTGTTTTGAGAAACTGTTTATTTCTGTATTTCATGATTGCAACTTGCTGAAAAGTGTTAACAGGGTTCCTTTCATCGAGTTTAAACAGTACAGCAAAATGGTACTTACAGAGTGACCTTGTTTTTGAGAAACTGTTTATTTCTGTATTACATGATTGCAACTTGCTGAAAAGTGTCAACAGTGTTCCTATCATCCTGATTAAGCAATACAGCAAAAATGGTTCTTACAGAGTGCATCAAACATGATTTAGACCTTGTTTGTGAAAAACTATTTATTTCTGTATTTCATGATTGCAACTTGCTGAAAAGTGTCAACAATGTTCCTTTCATCGAGCTTAAACAGTACAGCAAAATGGTACTTACAGAGTGACTCAAACATGACTTAGACCTTGTTTTTGAAAAACTGTTTATTTCTGTATTTCATGATTGCAACTTGCTGAAAAGTGTTAACAGGGTTCCTTTCATCGAGTTTAAACAGTACAGCAAAATGGTACTTACAGAGTGACCTTGTTTTTGAGAAACTGTTTATTTCTGTATTACATCATTGCAACTTGCTGAAAAGTGTCAACAGTGTTCTTATCATCCTGATTAAGCAGTTCAACAAAAATGGTACTTACAGAGTGACCTTGTTTTTGAGAAACTGTTTATTTCTGTATTACATGATTGCAACTTGCTGAAAAGTGTCAACAGTGTTCCTATCATCCTGATTAAGCAATACAGCAAAAATGGTTCTTACAGAGTGCATCAAACATGATTTAGACCTTGTTTGTGAAAAACTATTTATTTCTGTATTTCATGATTGCAACTTGCTGAAAAGTGTCAACAATGTTCCTTTCATCGAGCTTAAACAGTACAGCAAAATGGTACTTACAGAGTGACTCAAACATGACTTAGACCTTGTTTTTGAAAAACTGTTTATTTCTGTATTTCATGATTGCAACTTGCTGAAAAGTGTTAACAGGGTTCCTTTCATCGAGTTTAAACAGTACAGCAAAATGGTACTTACAGAGTGACCTTGTTTTTGAGAAACTGTTTATTTCTGTATTTCATCATTGCAACTTGCTGAAAAGTGTCAACAGTGTTCTTATCATCCTGATTAAGCAGTTCAACAAAAATGGTACTTACAGAGTGACCTTGTTTTTGAGAAACTGTTTATTTCTGTATTACATGATTGCAACTTGCTGAAAAGTGTCAACAGTGTTCTTATCATCCTGATTAAGCAGTTCAACAAAAATGGTACTTACAGAGTGACCTTGTTTTTGAGAAACTGTTTATTTCTGTATTACATGATTGCAACTTGCTGAAAAGTGTCAACAGTGTTCCTATCATCCTGATTAAGCAATACAGCAAAAATGGTTCTTACAGAGTGCATCAAACATGATTTAGACCTTGTTTGTGAAAAACTATTTATTTCTGTATTTCATGATTGCAACTTGCTGAAAAGTGTCAACAATGTTCCTTTCATCGAGCTTAAACAGTACAGCAAAATGGTACTTACAGTGACTCAAACATGACTTAGACCTTGTTTTTGAAAAACTGTTTATTTCTGTATTTCATGATTGCAACTTGCTGAAAAGTGTTAACAGGGTTCCTTTCATCGAGTTTAAACAGTACAGCAAAATGGTACTTACAGAGTGACCTTGTTTTTGAGAAACTGTTTATTTCTGTATTTCATCATTGCAACTTGCTGAAAAGTGTCAACAGTGTTCTTATCATCCTGATTAAGCAGTTCAACAAAAATGGTACTTACAGAGTGACCTTGTTTTTGAGAAACTGTTTATTTCTGTATTACATGATTGCAACTTGCTGAAAAGTGTCAACAGTGTTCCTATCATCCTGATTAAGCAATACAGCAAAAATGGTTCTTACAGAGTGCATCAAACATGATTTAGACCTTGTTTGTGAAAAACTATTTATTTCTGTATTTCATGATTGCAACTTGCTGAAAAGTGTCAACAATGTTCCTTTCATCGAGCTTAAACAGTACAGCAAAATGGTACTTACAGAGTGACTCAAACATGACTTAGACCTTGTTTTTGAAAAACTGTTTATTTCTGTATTTCATGATTGCAACTTGCTGAAAAGTGTTAACAGGGTTCCTTTCATCGAGTTTAAACAGTACAGCAAAATGGTACTTACAGAGTGACCTTGTTTTTGAGAAACTGTTTATTTCTGTATTTCATGATTGCAACTTGCTGAAAAGTGTCAACAGTGTTCCTTTCATCCGATTTAAGCAGTACAGCAAAATGGTACTTACAGAGTGACCTTGTTTTTGAGAAACTGTTTATTTCTGTATTTCATCATTGCAACTTGCTGAAAAGTGTCAACAGTGTTCTTATCATCCTGATTAAGCAGTTCAACAAAAATGGTACTTACAGAGTGACCTTGTTTTTGAGAAACTGTTTATTTCTGTATTACATGATTGCAACTTGCTGAAAAGTGTCAACAGTGTTCCTATCATCCTGATTAAGCAATACAGCAAAAATGGTTCTTACAGAGTGCATCAAACATGATTTAGACCTTGTTTGTGAAAAACTATTTATTTCTGTATTTCATGATTGCAACTTGCTGAAAAGTGTCAACAATGTTCCTTTCATCGAGCTTAAACAGTACAGCAAAATGGTACTTACAGAGTGACTCAAACATGACTTAGACCTTGTTTTTGAAAAACTGTTTATTTCTGTATTTCATGATTGCAACTTGCTGAAAAGTGTTAACAGGGTTCCTTTCATCGAGTTTAAACAGTACAGCAAAATGGTACTTACAGAGTGACCTTGTTTTTGAGAAACTGTTTATTTCTGTATTTCATCATTGCAACTTGCTGAAAAGTGTCAACAGTGTTCTTATCATCCTGATTAAGCAGTTCAACAAAAATGGTACTTACAGAGTGACCTTGTTTTTGAGAAACTGTTTATTTCTGTATTACATGATTGCAACTTGCTGAAAAGTGTCAACAGTGTTCCTATCATCCTGATTAAGCAATACAGCAAAAATGGTTCTTACAGAGTGCATCAAACATGATTTAGACCTTGTTTGTGAAAAACTATTTATTTCTGTATTTCATGATTGCAACTTGCTGAAAAGTGTCAACAGTGTTCCTTTCATCGAGCTTAAACAGTACAGCAAAATGGTACTTACAGAGTGACCTTGTTTTTGAGAAACTGTTTATTTCTGTATTACATGATTGCAACTTGCTGAAAAGTGTCAACAGTGTTCCTATCATCCTGATTAAGCAATACAGCAAAAATGGTTCTTACAGAGTGCATCAAACATGATTTAGACCTTGTTTGTGAAAAACTATTTATTTCTGTATTTCATGATTGCAACTTGCTGAAAAGTGTCAACAATGTTCCTTTCATCGAGCTTAAACAGTACAGCAAAATGGTACTTACAGAGTGACTCAAACATGACTTAGACCTTGTTTTTGAAAAACTGTTTATTTCTGTATTTCATGATTGCAACTTGCTGAAAAGTGTTAACAGGGTTCCTTTCATCGAGTTTAAACAGTACAGCAAAATGGTACTTACAGAGTGACCTTGTTTTTGAGAAACTGTTTATTTCTGTATTTCATGATTGCAACTTGCTGAAAAGTGTCAACAGTGTTCTTATCATCCTGATTAAGCAGTTCAACAAAAATGGTACTTACAGAGTGACCTTGTTTTTGAGAAACTGTTTATTTCTGTATTACATGATTGCAACTTGCTGAAAAGTGTCAACAGTGTTCTTATCATCCTGATTAAGCAGTACAGCAAAAATGGTACTTACAGAGTGACCTTGTTTTTGAGAAACTGTTTATTTCTGTATTTCATGATTGCAACTTGCTGAAAAGTGTCAACAGTGTTCCTTATCATCCTGAGTTAAGCAGTTCAGCAAAAATGGTACTTACAGAGTGACCTTGTTTTTGAGAAACTGTTTATTTCTGTATTACATGATTGCAACTTGCTGAAAAGTGTCAACAGTGTTCCTATCATCCTGATTAAGCAATACAGCAAAAATGGTTCTTACAGAGTGCATCAAACATGATTTAGACCTTGTTTGTGAAAAACTATTTATTTCTGTATTTCATGATTGCAACTTGCTGAAAAGTGTCAACAATGTTCCTTTCATCGAGCTTAAACAGTACAGCAAAATGGTACTTACAGTGACTCAAACATGACTTAGACCTTGTTTTTGAAAAACTGTTTATTTCTGTATTTCATGATTGCAACTTGCTGAAAAGTGTTAACAGGGTTCCTTTCATCGAGTTTAAACAGTAC
Organism: Salmo salar; assembly: GCF_965601325.2. Taxonomy (NCBI): domain Eukaryota; kingdom Metazoa; phylum Chordata; class Actinopteri; order Salmoniformes; family Salmonidae; genus Salmo; species Salmo salar. The sequence continues at coordinate 51,877,359 of NC_138296.1, read as the reverse complement.
AGCAAAATGGTACTTACAGAGTGACCTTGTTTTTGAGAAACTGTTTATTTCTGTATTTCATCATTGCAACTTGCTGAAAAGTGTCAACAGTGTTCTTATCATCCTGATTAAGCAGTTCAACAAAAATGGTACTTACAGAGTGACCTTGTTTTTGAGAAACTGTTTATTTCTGTATTACATGATTGCAACTTGCTGAAAAGTGTCAACAGTGTTCCTATCATCCTGATTAAGCAGTACAGCAAAAATGGTACTTACAGAGTGCATCAAACATGATTTAGACCTTGTTTGTGAAAAACTATTTATTTCTGTACCTTGTTTGAAAATGTTATTCTTTCATGATTGCAACTTGCTGAAAAGTGTCAACAATGTTCCTTTCATCTGAGCTTAAACAGTACAGCAAAATGGTTCTTACAGAGTGCACTCAAACATGACTTAGACCTTGTTTTTGAAAAACTGTTTATTTCTGTATTTCATGATTGCAACTTGCTGAAAAGTGTCAACAGTGTTCCTTTCATCGAGTTTAAACAGTACAGCAAAATGGTACTTACAGAGTGACCTTGTTTTTGAAAAACTGTTTATTTCTGTATTTCATGATTGCAACTTGCTGAAAAGTGTTAACAGGGTTCCTTTCATCGAGTTTAAACAGTACAGCAAAATGGTACTTACAGAGTGACCTTGTTTTTGAGAAACTGTTTATTTCTGTATTACATCATTGCAACTTGCTGAAAAGTGTCAACAGTGTTCTTATCATCCTGATTAAGCAGTTCAACAAAAATGGTACTTACAGAGTGACCTTGTTTTTGAGAAACTGTTTATTTCTGTATTACATGATTGCAACTTGCTGAAAAGTGTCAACAGTGTTCCTATCATCCTGATTAAGCAATACAGCAAAAATGGTTCTTACAGAGTGCATCAAACATGATTTAGACCTTGTTTGTGAAAAACTATTTATTTCTGTATTTCATGATTGCAACTTGCTGAAAAGTGTCAACAGTGTTCCTTTCATCGAGCTTAAACAGTACAGCAAAATGGTACTTACAGAGTGACCTTGTTTTTGAGAAACTGTTTATTTCTGTATTTCATGATTGCAACTTGCTGAAAAGTGTTAACAGGGTTCCTTTCATCGAGTTTAAACAGTACAGCAAAATGGTACTTACAGAGTGACCTTGTTTTTGAGAAACTGTTTATTTCTGTATTACATGATTGCAACTTGCTGAAAAGTGTCAACAGTGTTCTTATCATCCTGATTAAGCAGTTCAACAAAAATGGTACTTACAGAGTGACCTTGTTTTTGAGAAACTGTTTATTTCTGTATTTCATGATTGCAACTTGCTGAAAAGTGTTAACAGGGTTCCTTTCATCGAGTTTAAACAGTACAGCAAAATGGTACTTACAGAGTGACCTTGTTTTTGAGAAACTGTTTATTTCTGTATTACATGATTGCAACTTGCTGAAAAGTGTCAACAGTGTTCCTATCATCCTGATTAAGCAATACAGCAAAAATGGTTCTTTCAGAGTGCATCAAACATGATTTAGACCTTGTTTGTGAAAAACTATTTATTTCTGTATTTCATGATTGCAACTTGCTGAAAAGTGTCAACAATGTTCCTTTCATCGAGCTTAAACAGTACAGCAAAATGGTACTTACAGTGACTCAAACATGACTTAGACCTTGTTTTTGAAAAACTGTTTATTTCTGTATTTCATGATTGCAACTTGCTGAAAAGTGTTAACAGGGTTCCTTTCATCGAGTTTAAACAGTACAGCAAAATGGTACTTACAGAGTGACCTTGTTTTTGAGAAACTGTTTATTTCTGTATTTCATCATTGCAACTTGCTGAAAAGTGTCAACAGTGTTCTTATCATCCTGATTAAGCAGTTCAACAAAAATGGTACTTACAGAGTGACCTTGTTTTTGAGAAACTGTTTATTTCTGTATTACATGATTGCAACTTGCTGAAAAGTGTCAACAGTGTTCCTATCATCCTGATTAAGCAATACAGCAAAAATGGTTCTTACAGAGTGCATCAAACATGATTTAGACCTTGTTTGTGAAAAACTATTTATTTCTGTATTTCATGATTGCAACTTGCTGAAAAGTGTCAACAATGTTCCTTTCATCGAGCTTAAACAGTACAGCAAAATGGTACTTACAGAGTGACTCAAACATGACTTAGACCTTGTTTTTGAAAAAAGGTTTATTTCTGTATTTCATGATTGCAACTTGCTGAAAAGTGTTTACAGGGTTCCTTTCATCGAGTTTAAACAGTACTGCAAAATGGTACTTACAGAGTGACCTTGTTTTTGAAAAGCTGTTTATTTCTGTATTTCATGATTGCAACTTGCTGAAAAGCGTTAACAGGGTTCCTTTCATCGAGTTTAAACAGTACAGCAAAATGGTACTTACAGAGTGACCTTGTTTTTGAGAAACTGTTTATTTCTGTATTTCATGATTGCAACTTGCTGAAAAGTGTTAACAGGGTTCCTTTCATCGAGTTTAAACAGTACAGCAAAATGGTACTTACAGAGTGACCTTGTTTTTGAGAAACTGTTTATTTCTGTATTACATGATTGCAACTTGCTGAAAAGTGTCAACAGTGTTCTTATCATCCTGATTAAGCAGTTCAGCAAAAATGGTTCTTACAGAGTGCATCAAACATGATTTAGACCTTGTTTGTGAAAAACTATTTATTTCTGTATTTCATGATTGCAACTTGCTGAAAAGTGTCAACAATGTTCCTTTCATCGAGCTTAAACAGTACAGCAAAATGGTACTTACAGTGACTCAAACATGACTTAGACCTTGTTTTTGAAAAACTGTTTATTTCTGTATTTCATGATTGCAACTTGCTGAAAAGTGTTAACAGGGTTCCTTTCATCGAGTTTAAACAGTACAGCAAAATGGTACTTACAGAGTGACCTTGTTTTTGAGAAACTGTTTATTTCTGTATTTCATCATTGCAACTTGCTGAAAAGTGTCAACAGTGTTCTTATCATCCTGATTAAGCAGTTCAACAAAAATGGTACTTACAGAGTGACCTTGTTTTTGAGAAACTGTTTATTTCTGTATTACATGATTGCAACTTGCTGAAAAGTGTCAACAGTGTTCCTATCATCCTGATTAAGCAATACAGCAAAAATGGTTCTTACAGAGTGCATCAAACATGATTTAGACCTTGTTTGTGAAAAACTATTTATTTCTGTATTTCATGATTGCAACTTGCTGAAAAGTGTCAACAATGTTCCTTTCATCGAGCTTAAACAGTACAGCAAAATGGTACTTACAGTGACTCAAACATGACTTAGACCTTGTTTTTGAAAAACTGTTTATTTCTGTATTTCATGATTGCAACTTGCTGAAAAGTGTTAACAGGGTTCCTTTCATCGAGTTTAAACAGTACAGCAAAATGGTACTTACAGAGTGACCTTGTTTTTGAGAAACTGTTTATTTCTGTATTTCATGATTGCAACTTGCTGAAAAGTGTCAACAGTGTTCTTATCATCCTGATTAAGCAGTTCAACAAAAATGGTACTTACAGAGTGACCTTGTTTTTGAGAAACTGTTTATTTCTGTATTTCATGATTGCAACTTGCTGAAAAGTGTCAACAGTGTTCTTATCATCCTGATTAAGCAGTTCAACAAAAATGGTACTTACAGAGTGACCTTGTTTTTGAGAAACTGTTTATTTCTGTATTACATGATTGCAACTTGCTGAAAAGTGTCAACAGTGTTCCTATCATCCTGATTAAGCAATACAGCAAAAATGGTTCTTACAGAGTGCATCAAACATGATTTAGACCTTGTTTGTGAAAAACTATTTATTTCTGTATTTCATGATTGCAACTTGCTGAAAAGTGTCAACAATGTTCCTTTCATCGAGCTTAAACAGTACAGCAAAATGGTACTTACAGAGTGACTCAAACATGACTTAGACCTTGTTTTTGAAAAACTGTTTATTTCTGTATTTCATGATTGCAACTTGCTGAAAAGTGTTAACAGGGTTCCTTTCATCGAGTTTAAACAGTACAGCAAAATGGTACTTACAGAGTGACCTTGTTTTTGAGAAACTGTTTATTTCTGTATTTCATGATTGCAACTTGCTGAAAAGTGTCAACAGTGTTCTTATCATCCTGATTAAGCAGTTCAACAAAAATGGTACTTACAGAGTGACCTTGTTTTTGAGAAACTGTTTATTTCTGTATTACATGATTGCAACTTGCTGAAAAGTGTCAACAGTGTTCCTATCATCCTGATTAAGCAGTACAGCAAAAATGGTACTTACAGAGTGCTCAAACATGACTTAGACCTTGTTTGTGAAAAACTGTTTATTTCTGTATTTCATGATTGCAACTTGCTGAAAAGTGTCAACAGTGTTCCTTTCATCGAGTTTAAACAGTACAGCAAAATGGTACTTACAGAGTGACCTTGTTTTTGAGAAACTGTTTATTTCTGTATTTCATCATTGCAACTTGCTGAAAAGTGTCAACAGTGTTCTTATCATCCTGATTAAGCAGTTCAACAAAAATGGTACTTACAGAGTGACCTTGTTTTTGAGAAACTGTTTATTTCTGTATTACATGATTGCAACTTGCTGAAAAGTGTCAACAGTGTTCCTATCATCCTGATTAAGCAGTACAGCAAAAATGGTACTTACAGAGTGCATCAAACATGATTAGACCTTGTTTGTGAAAAACTGTTTATTTCTGTATTTCATGATTGCAACTTGCTGAAAAGTGTCAACAGTGTTCCTTTCATCGCGATTAAACAGTACAGCAAAATGGTACTTACAGAGTGACCTTGTTTTTGAGAAACTGTTTATTTCTGTATTACATGATTGCAACTTGCTGAAAAGTGTCAACAGTGTTCCTATCATCCTGATTAAGCAATACAGCAAAAATGGTTCTTACAGAGTGCATCAAACATGATTTAGACCTTGTTTGTGAAAAACTATTTATTTCTGTATTTCATGATTGCAACTTGCTGAAAAGTGTCAACAATGTTCCTTTCATCGAGCTTAAACAGTACAGCAAAATGGTACTTACAGAGTGACTCAAACATGACTTAGACCTTGTTTTTGAAAAACTGTTTATTTCTGTATTTCATGATTGCAACTTGCTGAAAAGTGTTAACAGGGTTCCTTTCATCGAGTTTAAACAGTACAGCAAAATGGTACTTACAGAGTGACCTTGTTTTTGAGAAACTGTTTATTTCTGTATTTCATCATTGCAACTTGCTGAAAAGTGTCAACAGTGTTCTTATCATCCTGATTAAGCAGTTCAACAAAAATGGTACTTACAGAGTGACCTTGTTTTTGAGAAACTGTTTATTTCTGTATTACATGATTGCAACTTGCTGAAAAGTGTCAACAGTGTTCCTATCATCCTGATTAAGCAATACAGCAAAAATGGTTCTTACAGAGTGCATCAAACATGATTTAGACCTTGTTTGTGAAAAACTATTTATTTCTGTATTTCATGATTGCAACTTGCTGAAAAGTGTCAACAATGTTCCTTTCATCGAGCTTAAACAGTACAGCAAAATGGTACTTACAGAGTGACTCAAACATGACTTAGACCTTGTTTTTGAAAAAAGGTTTATTTCTGTATTTCATGATTGCAACTTGCTGAAAAGTGTTTACAGGGTTCCTTTTCATCGAGTTTAAACAGTACTGCAAAATGGTACTTACAGAGTGACCTTGTTTTTGAAAAGCTGTTTATTTCTGTATTTCATGATTGCAACTTGCTGAAAAGTGTTAACAGGGTTCCTTTCATCGAGTTTAAACAGTACAGCAAAATGGTACTTACAGAGTGACCTTGTTTTTGAGAAACTGTTTATTTCTGTATTACATGATTGCAACTTGCTGAAAAGTGTCAACAGTGTTCTTATCATCCTGATTAAGCAGTTCAACAAAAATTGTACTTACAGAGTGACCTTGTTTTTGAGAAACTGTTTATTTCTGTATTACATGATTGCAACTTGCTGAAAAGTGTCAACAGTGTTCCTATCATCCTGATTAAGCAGTACAGCAAAAATGGTACTTACAGAGTGACCTTGTTTTTGAAAAACTGTTTATTTCTGTATTTCATGATTGCAACTTGCTGAAAAGTGTCAACAGTGTTCCTTTCATCGAGTTTAAACAGTACAGCAAAATGGTACTTACAGAGTGACCTTGTTTTTGAGAAACTGTTTATTTCTGTATTACATGATTGCAACTTGCTGAAAAGTGTCAACAGTGTTCCTATCATCCTGATTAAGCAATACAGCAAAAATGGTTCTTACAGAGTGCATCAAACATGATTTAGACCTTGTTTGTGAAAAACTATTTATTTCTGTATTTCATGATTGCAACTTGCTGAAAAGTGTCAACAATGTTCCTTTCATCGAGCTTAAACAGTACAGCAAAATGGTACTTACAGTGACTCAAACATGACTTAGACCTTGTTTTTGAAAAACTGTTTATTTCTGTATTTCATGATTGCAACTTGCTGAAAAGTGTTAACAGGGTTCCTTTCATCGAGTTTAAACAGTACAGCAAAATGGTACTTACAGAGTGACCTTGTTTTTGAGAAACTGTTTATTTCTGTATTTCATCATTGCAACTTGCTGAAAAGTGTCAACAGTGTTCTTATCATCCTGATTAAGCAGTTCAACAAAAATGGTACTTACAGAGTGACCTTGTTTTTGAGAAACTGTTTATTTCTGTATTACATGATTGCAACTTGCTGAAAAGTGTCAACAGTGTTCCTATCATCCTGATTAAGCAATACAGCAAAAATGGTTCTTACAGAGTGCATCAAACATGATTTAGACCTTGTTTGTGAAAAACTATTTATTTCTGTATTTCATGATTGCAACTTGCTGAAAAGTGTCAACAATGTTCCTTTCATCGAGCTTAAACAGTACAGCAAAATGGTACTTACAGAGTGACTCAAACATGACTTAGACCTTGTTTTTGAAAAACGGTTTATTTCTGTATTTCATGATTGCAACTTGCTGAAAAGTGTTAACAGGGTTCCTTTTCATCGAGTTTAAACAGTACTGCAAAATGGTACTTACAGAGTGACCTTGTTTTTGAAAAGCTGTTTATTTCTGTATTTCATGATTGCAACTTGCTGAAAAGTGTTAACAGGGTTCCTTTCATCGAGTTTAAACAGTACAGCAAAATGGTACTTACAGAGTGACCTTGTTTTTGAGAAACTGTTTATTTCTGTATTACATGATTGCAACTTGCTGAAAAGTGTCAACAGTGTTCTTATCATCCTGATTAAGCAGTTCAACAAAAATGGTACTTACAGAGTGACCTTGTTTTTGAGAAACTGTTTATTTCTGTATTACATGATTGCAACTTGCTGAAAAGTGTCAACAGTGTTCCTATCATCCTGATTAAGCAATACAGCAAAAATGGTTCTTACAGAGTGCATCAAACATGATTTAGACCTTGTTTGTGAAAAACTATTTATTTCTGTATTTCATGATTGCAACTTGCTGAAAAGTGTCAACAATGTTCCTTTCATCGAGCTTAAACAGTACAGCAAAATGGTACTTACAGAGTGACTCAAACATGACTTAGACCTTGTTTTTGAAAAACTGTTTATTTCTGTATTTCATGATTGCAACTTGCTGAAAAGTGTCAACAGTGTTCCTTATCATCCTGAGTTAAGCAGTACAGCAAAAATGGTACTTACAGAGTGACCTTGTTTTTGAGAAACTGTTTATTTCTGTATTTCATGATTGCAACTTGCTGAAAAGTGTTAACAGGGTTCCTTTCATCGAGTTTAAACAGTACAGCAAAATGGTACTTACAGAGTGACCTTGTTTTTGAGAAACTGTTTATTTCTGTATTACATGATTGCAACTTGCTGAAAAGTGTCAACAGTGTTCCTATCATCCTGATTAAGCAATACAGCAAAAATGGTTCTTTCAGAGTGCATCAAACATGATTTAGACCTTGTTTGTGAAAAACTATTTATTTCTGTATTTCATGATTGCAACTTGCTGAAAAGTGTCAACAATGTTCCTTTCATCGAGCTTAAACAGTACAGCAAAATGGTACTTACAGTGACTCAAACATGACTTAGACCTTGTTTTTGAAAAACTGTTTATTTCTGTATTTCATGATTGCAACTTGCTGAAAAGTGTTAACAGGGTTCCTTTCATCGAGTTTAAACAGTACAGCAAAATGGTACTTACAGAGTGACCTTGTTTTTGAGAAACTGTTTATTTCTGTATTTCATCATTGCAACTTGCTGAAAAGTGTCAACAGTGTTCTTATCATCCTGATTAAGCAGTTCAACAAAAATGGTACTTACAGAGTGACCTTGTTTTTGAGAAACTGTTTATTTCTGTATTACATGATTGCAACTTGCTGAAAAGTGTCAACAGTGTTCCTATCATCCTGATTAAGCAATACAGCAAAAATGGTTCTTACAGAGTGCATCAAACATGATTTAGACCTTGTTTGTGAAAAACTATTTATTTCTGTATTTCATGATTGCAACTTGCTGAAAAGTGTCAACAATGTTCCTTTCATCGAGCTTAAACAGTACAGCAAAATGGTACTTACAGAGTGACTCAAACATGACTTAGACCTTGTTTTTGAAAAAAGGTTTATTTCTGTATTTCATGATTGCAACTTGCTGAAAAGTGTTAACAGGGTTCCTTTCATCGAGTTTAAACAGTACAGCAAAATGGTACTTACAGAGTGACCTTGTTTTTGAGAAACTGTTTATTTCTGTATTTCATGATTGCAACTTGCTGAAAAGTGTCAACAGTGTTCTTATCATCCTGATTAAGCAGTTCAACAAAAATGGTACTTACAGAGTGACCTTGTTTTTGAGAAACTGTTTATTTCTGTATTACATGATTGCAACTTGCTGAAAAGTGTCAACAGTGTTCCTATCATCCTGATTAAGCAATACAGCAAAAATGGTTCTTACAGAGTGCATCAAACATGATTTAGACCTTGTTTGTGAAAAACTATTTATTTCTGTATTTCATGATTGCAACTTGCTGAAAAGTGTCAACAATGTTCCTTTCATCGAGCTTAAACAGTACAGCAAAATGGTACTTACAGTGACTCAAACATGACTTAGACCTTGTTTTTGAAAAACTGTTTATTTCTGTATTTCATGATTGCAACTTGCTGAAAAGTGTCAACAGTGTTCCTTTCATCGAGTTTAAACAGTACAGCAAAATGGTACTTACAGAGTGACCTTGTTTTTGAGAAACTGTTTATTTCTGTATTTCATGATTGCAACTTGCTGAAAAGTGTCAACAGTGTTCCTTATCATCCTGATTAAGCAGTACAGCAAAATGGTACTTACAGAGTGACCTTGTTTTTGAGAAACTGTTTATTTCTGTATTACATGATTGCAACTTGCTGAAAAGTGTCAACAGTGTTCCTATCATCCTGATTAAGCAATACAGCAAAAATGGTTCTTACAGAGTGCATCAAACATGATTTAGACCTTGTTTGTGAAAAACTATTTATTTCTGTATTTCATGATTGCAACTTGCTGAAAAGTGTCAACAATGTTCCTTTCATCGAGCTTAAACAGTACAGCAAAATGGTACTTACAGAGTGACTCAAACATGACTTAGACCTTGTTTTTGAAAAACTGTTTATTTCTGTATTTCATGATTGCAACTTGCTGAAAAGTGTTAACAGGGTTCCTTTCATCGAGTTTAAACAGTACAGCAAAATGGTACTTACAGAGTGACCTTGTTTTTGAGAAACTGTTTATTTCTGTATTACATGATTGCAACTTGCTGAAAAGTGTCAACAGTGTTCTTATCATCCTGATTAAGCAGTTCAACAAAAATGGTACTTACAGAGTGACCTTGTTTTTGAGAAACTGTTTATTTCTGTATTTCATGATTGCAACTTGCTGAAAAGTGTCAACAGTGTTCCTTTCATCGAGTTTAAACAGTACAGCAAAATGGTACTTACAGAGTGACCTTGTTTTTGAGAAACTGTTTATTTCTGTATTTCATGATTGCAACTTGCTGAAAAGTGTCAACAGTGTTCTTATCATCCTGATTAAGCAGTTCAACAAAAATGGTACTTACAGAGTGACCTTGTTTTTGAGAAACTGTTTATTTCTGTATTACATGATTGCAACTTGCTGAAAAGTGTCAACAGTGTTCCTATCATCCTGATTAAGCAATACAGCAAAAATGGTTCTTACAGAGTGCATCAAACATGATTTAGACCTTGTTTGTGAAAAACTATTTATTTCTGTATTTCATGATTGCAACTTGCTGAAAAGTGTCAACAATGTTCCTTTCATCGAGCTTAAACAGTACAGCAAAATGGTACTTACAGAGTGACTCAAACATGACTTAGACCTTGTTTTTGAAAAACTGTTTATTTCTGTATTTCATGATTGCAACTTGCTGAAAAGTGTTAACAGGGTTCCTTTCATCGAGTTTAAACAGTACAGCAAAATGGTACTTACAGAGTGACCTTGTTTTTGAGAAACTGTTTATTTCTGTATTTCATCATTGCAACTTGCTGAAAAGTGTCAACAGTGTTCTTATCATCCTGATTAAGCAGTTCAACAAAAATGGTACTTACAGAGTGACCTTGTTTTTGAGAAACTGTTTATTTCTGTATTACATGATTGCAACTTGCTGAAAAGTGTCAACAGTGTTCCTATCATCCTGATTAAGCAATACAGCAAAAATGGTTCTTACAGAGTGCATCAAACATGATTTAGACCTTGTTTGTGAAAAACTATTTATTTCTGTATTTCATGATTGCAACTTGCTGAAAAGTGTCAACAATGTTCCTTTCATCGAGCTTAAACAGTACAGCAAAATGGTACTTACAGAGTGACTCAAACATGACTTAGACCTTGTTTTTGAAAAACTGTTTATTTCTGTATTTCATGATTGCAACTTGCTGAAAAGTGTCAACAGGGTTCCTTTCATCGAGTTTAAACAGTACAGCAAAATGGTACTTACAGTGCTCAAACATGATTAGACCTTGTTTTTGAAAAACTGTTTATTTCTGTATTTCATGATTGCAACTTGCTGAAAAGTGTTAACAGGGTTCCTTTCATCGAGTTTAAACAGTACAGCAAAATGGTACTTACAGAGTGACCTTGTTTTTGAGAAACTGTTTATTTCTGTATTTCATGATTGCAACTTGCTGAAAAGTGTTAACAGGGTTCCTTTCATCCGATTAAGCAGTACAGCAAAATGGTACTTACAGAGTGACCTTGTTTTTGAGAAACTGTTTATTTCTGTATTACATGATTGCAACTTGCTGAAAAGTGTCAACAGTGTTCCTATCATCCTGATTAAGCAATACAGCAAAAATGGTTCTTTCAGAGTGCATCAAACATGATTTAGACCTTGTTTGTGAAAAACTATTTATTTCTGTATTTCATGATTGCAACTTGCTGAAAAGTGTCAACAATGTTCCTTTCATCGAGCTTAAACAGTACAGCAAAATGGTACTTACAGTGACTCAAACATGACTTAGACCTTGTTTTTGAAAAACTGTTTATTTCTGTATTTCATGATTGCAACTTGCTGAAAAGTGTTAACAGGGTTCCTTTCATCGAGTTTAAACAGTACAGCAAAATGGTACTTACAGAGTGACCTTGTTTTTGAGAAACTGTTTATTTCTGTATTTCATCATTGCAACTTGCTGAAAAGTGTCAACAGTGTTCTTATCATCCTGATTAAGCAGTTCAACAAAAATGGTACTTACAGAGTGACCTTGTTTTTGAGAAACTGTTTATTTCTGTATTACATGATTGCAACTTGCTGAAAAGTGTCAACAGTGTTCCTATCATCCTGATTAAGCAATACAGCAAAAATGGTTCTTACAGAGTGCATCAAACATGATTTAGACCTTGTTTGTGAAAAACTATTTATTTCTGTATTTCATGATTGCAACTTGCTGAAAAGTGTCAACAATGTTCCTTTCATCGAGCTTAAACAGTACAGCAAAATGGTACTTACAGAGTGACTCAAACATGACTTAGACCTTGTTTTTGAAAAAAGGTTTATTTCTGTATTTCATGATTGCAACTTGCTGAAAAGTGTTTACAGGGTTCCTTTTCATCGAGTTTAAACAGTACTGCAAAATGGTACTTACAGAGTGACCTTGTTTTTGAAAAGCTGTTTATTTCTGTATTTCATGATTGCAACTTGCTGAAAAGCGTTAACAGGGTTCCTTTCATCGAGTTTAAACAGTACAGCAAAATGGTACTTACAGAGTGACCTTGTTTTTGAGAAACTGTTTATTTCTGTATTACATGATTGCAACTTGCTGAAAAGTGTCAACAGTGTTCTTATCATCCTGATTAAGCAGTTCAACAAAAATTGTACTTACAGAGTGACATTGTTTTTGAGAAACTGTTTATTTCTGTATTTCATGATTGCAACTTGCTGAAAAGTGTTAACAGGGTTCCTTTCATCGAGTTTAAACAGTACAGCAAAATGGTACTTACAGAGTGACCTTGTTTTTGAGAAACTGTTTATTTCTGTATTACATGATTGCAACTTGCTGAAAAGTGTCAACAGTGTTCTTATCATCCTGATTAAGCAGTTCAACAAAAATTGTACTTACAGAGTGACCTTGTTTTTGAGAAACTGTTTATTTCTGTATTACATGATTGCAACTTGCTGAAAAGTGTCAACAGTGTTCCTATCATCCTGATTAAGCAATACAGCAAAAATGGTTCTTTCAGAGTGCATCAAACATGATTTAGACCTTGTTTGTGAAAAACTATTTATTTCTGTATTTCATGATTGCAACTTGCTGAAAAGTGTCAACAATGTTCCTTTCATCGAGCTTAAACAGTACAGCAAAATGGTACTTACAGTGACTCAAACATGACTTAGACCTTGTTTTTGAAAAACTGTTTATTTCTGTATTTCATGATTGCAACTTGCTGAAAAGTGTTAACAGGGTTCCTTTCATCGAGTTTAAACAGTACAGCAAAATGGTACTTACAGAGTGACCTTGTTTTTGAGAAACTGTTTATTTCTGTATTTCATCATTGCAACTTGCTGAAAAGTGTCAACAGTGTTCTTATCATCCTGATTAAGCAGTTCAACAAAAATGGTACTTACAGAGTGACCTTGTTTTTGAGAAACTGTTTATTTCTGTATTACATGATTGCAACTTGCTGAAAAGTGTCAACAGTGTTCCTATCATCCTGATTAAGCAATACAGCAAAAATGGTTCTTACAGAGTGCATCAAACATGATTTAGACCTTGTTTGTGAAAAACTATTTATTTCTGTATTTCATGATTGCAACTTGCTGAAAAGTGTCAACAATGTTCCTTTCATCGAGCTTAAACAGTACAGCAAAATGGTACTTACAGAGTGACTCAAACATGACTTAGACCTTGTTTTTGAAAAAAGGTTTATTTCTGTATTTCATGATTGCAACTTGCTGAAAGGTGTTTACAGGGTTCCTTTTCATCGAGTTTAAACAGTACTGCAAAATGGTACTTACAGAGTGACCTTGTTTTTGAAAAGCTGTTTATTTCTGTATTTCATGATTGCAACTTGCTGAAAAGCGTTAACAGGGTTCCTTTCATCGAGTTTAAACAGTACAGCAAAATGGTACTTACAGAGTGACCTTGTTTTTGAGAAACTGTTTATTTCTGTATTACATGATTGCAACTTGCTGAAAAGTGTCAACAGTGTTCCTATCATCCTGATTAAGCAATACAGCAAAAATGGTTCTTTCAGAGTGCATCAAACATGATTTAGACCTTGTTTGTGAAAAACTATTTATTTCTGTATTTCATGATTGCAACTTGCTGAAAAGTGTCAACAATGTTCCTTTCATCGAGCTTAAACAGTACAGCAAAATGGTACTTACAGTGACTCAAACATGACTTAGACCTTGTTTTTGAAAAACTGTTTATTTCTGTATTTCATGATTGCAACTTGCTGAAAAGTGTTAACAGGGTTCCTTTCATCGAGTTTAAACAGTACAGCAAAATGGTACTTACAGAGTGACCTTGTTTTTGAGAAACTGTTTATTTCTGTATTTCATCATTGCAACTTGCTGAAAAGTGTCAACAGTGTTCTTATCATCCTGATTAAGCAGTTCAACAAAAATGGTACTTACAGAGTGACCTTGTTTTTGAGAAACTGTTTATTTCTGTATTACATGATTGCAACTTGCTGAAAAGTGTCAACAGTGTTCCTATCATCCTGATTAAGCAATACAGCAAAAATGGTTCTTACAGAGTGCATCAAACATGATTTAGACCTTGTTTGTGAAAAACTATTTATTTCTGTATTTCATGATTGCAACTTGCTGAAAAGTGTCAACAATGTTCCTTTCATCGAGCTTAAACAGTACAGCAAAATGGTACTTACAGAGTGACTCAAACATGACTTAGACCTTGTTTTGAAAAACTGTTTATTTCTGTATTTCATGATTGCAACTTGCTGAAAAGTGTCAACAGTGTTCCTTTCATCCTGAGTTAAGCAGTACAGCAAAAATGGTACTTACAGAGTGACCTTGTTTTTGAGAAACTGTTTATTTCTGTATTTCATGATTGCAACTTGCTGAAAAGTGTTAACAGGGTTCCTTTCATCGAGTTTAAACAGTACAGCAAAATGGTACTTACAGAGTGACCTTGTTTTTGAGAAACTGTTTATTTCTGTATTTCATGATTGCAACTTGCTGAAAAGTGTTAACAGGGTTCCTTTCATCGAGTTTAAACAGTACAGCAAAATGGTACTTACAGAGTGACCTTGTTTTTGAGAAACTGTTTATTTCTGTATTACATGATTGCAACTTGCTGAAAAGTGTCAACAGTGTTCCTATCATCCTGATTAAGCAATACAGCAAAAATGGTTCTTACAGAGTGCATCAAACATGATTTAGACCTTGTTTGTGAAAAACTGTTTATTTCTGTATTTCATGATTGCAACTTGCTGAAAAGTGTCAACAGTGTTCCTTTCATCGAGCTTAAACAGTACAGCAAAATGGTACTTACAGGTGACTCAAACATGACTTAGACCTTGTTTTTGAAAAACTGTTTATTTCTGTATTTCATGATTGCAACTTGCTGAAAAGTGTTAACAGGGTTCCTTTCATCGAGTTTAAACAGTACAGCAAAATGGTACTTACAGAGTGACCTTGTTTTTGAGAAACTGTTTATTTCTGTATTTCATGATTGCAACTTGCTGAAAAGTGTCAACAGTGTTCTTATCATCCTGATTAAGCAGTTCAGCAAAAATGGTACTTACAGAGTGACCTTGTTTTTGAGAAACTGTTTATTTCTGTATTACATGATTGCAACTTGCTGAAAAGTGTCAACAGTGTTCCTATCATCCTGATTAAGCAGTACAGCAAAAATGGTACTTACAGAGTGATCAAACATGATTTAGACCTTGTTTGTGAAAAACTGTTTATTTCTGTATTTCATGATTGCAACTTGCTGAAAAGTGTCAACAGTGTTCCTTTCATCGAGTTTAAACAGTACAGCAAAATGGTACTTACAGAGTGACCTTGTTTTTGAGAAACTGTTTATTTCTGTATTACATGATTGCAACTTGCTGAAAAGTGTCAACAGTGTTCCTTATCATCCTGATTAAGCAGTACAGCAAAAATGGTACTTACAGAGTGACCTGTGCCTTGTTTGAAAAACTGTTTATTTCTGTATTTCATGATTGCAACTTGCTGAAAAGTGTCAACAGTGTTCCTTTCATCGAGATTAAACAGTACAGCAAAATGGTACTTACAGTGCTCAAACATGATTAGACCTTGTTTTTGAAAAACTGTTTATTTCTGTATTTCATGATTGCAACTTGCTGAAAAGTGTTAACAGGGTTCCTTTCATCGAGTTTAAACAGTACAGCAAAATGGTACTTACAGAGTGACCTTGTTTTTGAGAAACTGTTTATTTCTGTATTTCATGATTGCAACTTGCTGAAAAGTGTCAACAGTGTTCTTATCATCCTGATTAAGCAGTTCAACAAAAATGGTACTTACAGAGTGACCTTGTTTTTGAGAAACTGTTTATTTCTGTATTACATGATTGCAACTTGCTGAAAAGTGTCAACAGTGTTCCTATCATCCTGATTAAGCAGTACAGCAAAAATGGTACTTACAGAGTGACCTTGTTTTTGAGAAACTGTTTATTTCTGTATTTCATGATTGCAACTTGCTGAAAAGTGTCAACAGTGTTCCTTATCATCCTGATTAAGCAGTTCAACAAAAATGGTACTTACAGAGTGACCTTGTTTTTGAGAAACTGTTTATTTCTGTATTACATGATTGCAACTTGCTGAAAAGTGTCAACAGTGTTCCTATCATCCTGATTAAGCAATACAGCAAAAATGGTTCTTTCAGAGTGCATCAAACATGATTTAGACCTTGTTTGTGAAAAACTATTTATTTCTGTATTTCATGATTGCAACTTGCTGAAAAGTGTCAACAATGTTCCTTTCATCGAGCTTAAACAGTACAGCAAAATGGTACTTACAGTGACTCAAACATGACTTAGACCTTGTTTTTGAAAAACTGTTTATTTCTGTATTTCATGATTGCAACTTGCTGAAAAGTGTTAACAGGGTTCCTTTCATCGAGTTTAAACAGTACAGCAAAATGGTACTTACAGAGTGACCTTGTTTTTGAGAAACTGTTTATTTCTGTATTTCATCATTGCAACTTGCTGAAAAGTGTCAACAGTGTTCTTATCATCCTGATTAAGCAGTTCAACAAAAATGGTACTTACAGAGTGACCTTGTTTTTGAGAAACTGTTTATTTCTGTATTACATGATTGCAACTTGCTGAAAAGTGTCAACAGTGTTCCTATCATCCTGATTAAGCAATACAGCAAAAATGGTTCTTACAGAGTGCATCAAACATGATTTAGACCTTGTTTGTGAAAAACTATTTATTTCTGTATTTCATGATTGCAACTTGCTGAAAAGTGTCAACAATGTTCCTTTCATCGAGCTTAAACAGTACAGCAAAATGGTACTTACAGAGTGACTCAAACATGACTTAGACCTTGTTTTTGAAAAACTGTTTATTTCTGTATTTCATGATTGCAACTTGCTGAAAAGTGTCAACAGTGTTCCTATCATCCTGATTAAGCAGTACAGCAAAAATGGTACTTACAGAGTGCTCAAACATGATTAGACCTTGTTTTTGAAAAACTGTTTATTTCTGTATTTCATGATTGCAACTTGCTGAAAAGTGTTAACAGGGTTCCTTTTCATCGAGTTTAAACAGTACAGCAAAATGGTACTTACAGAGTGACCTTGTTTTTGAAAAGCTGTTTATTTCTGTATTTCATGATTGCAACTTGCTGAAAAGTGTTAACAGGGTTCCTTTCATCGAGTTTAAACAGTACAGCAAAATGGTACTTACAGAGTGACCTTGTTTTTGAGAAACTGTTTATTTCTGTATTACATGATTGCAACTTGCTGAAAAGTGTCAACAGTGTTCCTATCATCCTGATTAAGCAATACAGCAAAAATGGTTCTTTCAGAGTGCATCAAACATGATTTAGACCTTGTTTGTGAAAAACTATTTATTTCTGTATTTCATGATTGCAACTTGCTGAAAAGTGTCAACAATGTTCCTTTCATCGAGCTTAAACAGTACAGCAAAATGGTACTTACAGTGACTCAAACATGACTTAGACCTTGTTTTTGAAAAACTGTTTATTTCTGTATTTCATGATTGCAACTTGCTGAAAAGTGTTAACAGGGTTCCTTTCATCGAGTTTAAACAGTACAGCAAAATGGTACTTACAGAGTGACCTTGTTTTTGAGAAACTGTTTATTTCTGTATTTCATCATTGCAACTTGCTGAAAAGTGTCAACAGTGTTCTTATCATCCTGATTAAGCAGTTCAACAAAAATGGTACTTACAGAGTGACCTTGTTTTTGAGAAACTGTTTATTTCTGTATTACATGATTGCAACTTGCTGAAAAGTGTCAACAGTGTTCCTATCATCCTGATTAAGCAATACAGCAAAAATGGTTCTTACAGAGTGCATCAAACATGATTTAGACCTTGTTTGTGAAAAACTATTTATTTCTGTATTTCATGATTGCAACTTGCTGAAAAGTGTCAACAGTGTTCCTTTCATCGAGCTTAAACAGTACAGCAAAATGGTACTTACAGAGTGACCTTGTTTTTGAGAAACTGTTTATTTCTGTATTACATGATTGCAACTTGCTGAAAAGTGTCAACAGTGTTCCTATCATCCTGATTAAGCAGTACAGCAAAAATGGTACTTACAGAGTGCACACTGTGCCTTGTTTGGAGAAACTGTTTATTTCTGTATTTCATGATTGCAACTTGCTGAAAAGTGTCAACAGTGTTCCTTTCATCGAGCTTAAACAGTACAGCAAAATGGTACTTACAGAGTGCTCAAACATGACTTAGACCTTGTTTTGAAAAACTGTTTATTTCTGTATTTCATGATTGCAACTTGCTGAAAAGTGTTAACAGGGTTCCTTTCATCGAGTTTAAACAGTACAGCAAAATGGTACTTACAGAGTGACCTTGTTTTTGAGAAACTGTTTATTTCTGTATTACATGATTGCAACTTGCTGAAAAGTGTCAACAGTGTTCTTATCATCCTGATTAAGCAGTTCAACAAAAATGGTACTTACAGAGTGACCTTGTTTTTGAGAAACTGTTTATTTCTGTATTTCATGATTGCAACTTGCTGAAAAGTGTTAACAGGGTTCCTTTCATCGAGTTTAAACAGTACAGCAAAATGGTACTTACAGAGTGACCTTGTTTTTGAGAAACTGTTTATTTCTGTATTACATGATTGCAACTTGCTGAAAAGTGTCAACAGTGTTCTTATCATCCTGATTAAGCAGTTCAACAAAAATTGTACTTACAGAGTGACCTTGTTTTTGAGAAACTGTTTATTTCTGTATTACATGATTGCAACTTGCTGAAAAGTGTCAACAGTGTTCCTATCATCCTGATTAAGCAATACAGCAAAAATGGTTCTTTCAGAGTGCATCAAACATGATTTAGACCTTGTTTGTGAAAAACTATTTATTTCTGTATTTCATGATTGCAACTTGCTGAAAAGTGTCAACAATGTTCCTTTCATCGAGCTTAAACAGTACAGCAAAATGGTACTTACAGTGACTCAAACATGACTTAGACCTTGTTTTTGAAAAACTGTTTATTTCTGTATTTCATGATTGCAACTTGCTGAAAAGTGTTAACAGGGTTCCTTTCATCGAGTTTAAACAGTACAGCAAAATGGTACTTACAGAGTGACCTTGTTTTTGAGAAACTGTTTATTTCTGTATTTCATCATTGCAACTTGCTGAAAAGTGTCAACAGTGTTCTTATCATCCTGATTAAGCAGTTCAACAAAAATGGTACTTACAGAGTGACCTTGTTTTTGAGAAACTGTTTATTTCTGTATTACATGATTGCAACTTGCTGAAAAGTGTCAACAGTGTTCCTATCATCCTGATTAAGCAATACAGCAAAAATGGTTCTTACAGAGTGCATCAAACATGATTTAGACCTTGTTTGTGAAAAACTATTTATTTCTGTATTTCATGATTGCAACTTGCTGAAAAGTGTCAACAATGTTCCTTTCATCGAGCTTAAACAGTACAGCAAAATGGTACTTACAGAGTGACTCAAACATGACTTAGACCTTGTTTTTGAAAAACGGTTTATTTCTGTATTTCATGATTGCAACTTGCTGAAAAGTGTTAACAGGGTTCCTTTCATCGAGTTTAAACAGTACAGCAAAATGGTACTTACAGAGTGACCTTGTTTTTGAGAAACTGTTTATTTCTGTATTTCATGATTGCAACTTGCTGAAAAGTGTCAACAGTGTTCCTTATCATCCTGATTAAGCAGTTCAGCAAAAATGGTACTTACAGAGTGACCTTGTTTTTGAGAAACTGTTTATTTCTGTATTACATGATTGCAACTTGCTGAAAAGTGTCAACAGTGTTCCTATCATCCTGATTAAGCAGTACAGCAAAAATGGTACTTACAGAGTGATCAAACATGATTAGACCTTGTTTGTGAAAAACTGTTTATTTCTGTATTTCATGATTGCAACTTGCTGAAAAGTGTCAACAGTGTTCCTTTCATCGAGCTTAAACAGTACAGCAAAATGGTACTTACAGAGTGCTCAAACATGACTTAGACCTTGTTTTTGAAAAACTGTTTATTTCTGTATTTCATGATTGCAACTTGCTGAAAAGTGTCAACAGTGTTCCTTTCATCGAGCTTAAACAGTACAGCAAAATGGTACTTACAGAGTGACCTTGTTTTTGAAAAACTGTTTATTTCTGTATTTCATGATTGCAACTTGCTGAAAAGTGTTAACAGGGTTCCTTTCATCGAGTTTAAACAGTACAGCAAAATGGTACTTACAGAGTGACCTTGTTTTTGAGAAACTGTTTATTTCTGTATTACATCATTGCAACTTGCTGAAAAGTGTCAACAGTGTTCTTATCATCCTGATTAAGCAGTTCAACAAAAATGGTACTTACAGAGTGACCTTGTTTTTGAGAAACTGTTTATTTCTGTATTACATGATTGCAACTTGCTGAAAAGTGTCAACAGTGTTCCTATCATCCTGATTAAGCAATACAGCAAAAATGGTTCTTACAGAGTGCATCAAACATGATTTAGACCTTGTTTGTGAAAAACTATTTATTTCTGTATTTCATGATTGCAACTTGCTGAAAAGTGTCAACAGTGTTCCTTTCATCGAGCTTAAACAGTACAGCAAAATGGTACTTACAGAGTGACCTTGTTTTTGAGAAACTGTTTATTTCTGTATTTCATGATTGCAACTTGCTGAAAAGTGTCAACAGTGTTCCTTATCATCCTGAGTTTAAGCAGTACAGCAAAATGGTACTTACAGAGTGACCTTGTTTTTGAGAAACTGTTTATTTCTGTATTTCATGATTGCAACTTGCTGAAAAGTGTTAACAGGGTTCCTTTCATCGAGTTTAAACAGTACAGCAAAATGGTACTTACAGAGTGACCTTGTTTTTGAGAAACTGTTTATTTCTGTATTACATGATTGCAACTTGCTGAAAAGTGTCAACAGTGTTCCTATCATCCTGATTAAGCAATACAGCAAAAATGGTTCTTACAGAGTGCATCAAACATGATTTAGACCTTGTTTGTGAAAAACTATTTATTTCTGTATTTCATGATTGCAACTTGCTGAAAAGTGTCAACAATGTTCCTTTCATCGAGCTTAAACAGTACAGCAAAATGGTACTTACAGTGACTCAAACATGACTTAGACCTTGTTTTTGAAAAACTGTTTATTTCTGTATTTCATGATTGCAACTTGCTGAAAAGTGTTAACAGGGTTCCTTTCATCGAGTTTAAACAGTACAGCAAAATGGTACTTACAGAGTGACCTTGTTTTTGAGAAACTGTTTATTTCTGTATTTCATCATTGCAACTTGCTGAAAAGTGTCAACAGTGTTCTTATCATCCTGATTAAGCAGTTCAACAAAAATGGTACTTACAGAGTGACCTTGTTTTTGAGAAACTGTTTATTTCTGTATTACATGATTGCAACTTGCTGAAAAGTGTCAACAGTGTTCCTATCATCCTGATTAAGCAATACAGCAAAAATGGTTCTTACAGAGTGCATCAAACATGATTTAGACCTTGTTTGTGAAAAACTATTTATTTCTGTATTTCATGATTGCAACTTGCTGAAAAGTGTCAACAATGTTCCTTTCATCGAGCTTAAACAGTACAGCAAAATGGTACTTACAGAGTGACTCAAACATGACTTAGACCTTGTTTTTGAAAAAAGGTTTATTTCTGTATTTCATGATTGCAACTTGCTGAAAAGTGTTTACAGGGTTCCTTTTCATCGAGTTTAAACAGTACTGCAAAATGGTACTTACAGAGTGACCTTGTTTTTGAAAAGCTGTTTATTTCTGTATTTCATGATTGCAACTTGCTGAAAAGTGTCAACAGTGTTCTTATCATCCTGAGTTAAGCAGTTCAACAAAAATGGTACTTACAGAGTGACCTTGTTTTTGAGAAACTGTTTATTTCTGTATTACATGATTGCAACTTGCTGAAAAGTGTCAACAGTGTTCTTATCATCCTGATTAAGCAGTACAGCAAAAATGGTACTTACAGAGTGACCTTGTTTTTGAGAAACTGTTTATTTCTGTATTTCATGATTGCAACTTGCTGAAAAGTGTCAACAGTGTTCCTTTCATCGAGTTTAAACAGTACAGCAAAATGGTACTTACAGAGTGACCTTGTTTTTGAGAAACTGTTTATTTCTGTATTACATGATTGCAACTTGCTGAAAAGTGTCAACAGTGTTCCTATCATCCTGATTAAGCAATACAGCAAAAATGGTTCTTTCAGAGTGCATCAAACATGATTTAGACCTTGTTTGTGAAAAACTATTTATTTCTGTATTTCATGATTGCAACTTGCTGAAAAGTGTCAACAATGTTCCTTTCATCGAGCTTAAACAGTACAGCAAAATGGTACTTACAGTGACTCAAACATGACTTAGACCTTGTTTTTGAAAAACTGTTTATTTCTGTATTTCATGATTGCAACTTGCTGAAAAGTGTTAACAGGGTTCCTTTCATCGAGTTTAAACAGTACAGCAAAATGGTACTTACAGAGTGACCTTGTTTTTGAGAAACTGTTTATTTCTGTATTACATCATTGCAACTTGCTGAAAAGTGTCAACAGTGTTCTTATCATCCTGATTAAGCAGTTCAACAAAAATGGTACTTACAGAGTGACCTTGTTTTTGAGAAACTGTTTATTTCTGTATTACATGATTGCAACTTGCTGAAAAGTGTCAACAGTGTTCCTATCATCCTGATTAAGCAGTACAGCAAAAATGGTTCTTACAGAGTGCATCAAACATGATTTAGACCTTGTTTGTGAAAAACTGTTTATTTCTGTATTTCATGATTGCAACTTGCTGAAAAGTGTCAACAGTGTTCCTTTCATCGAGCTTAAACAGTACAGCAAAATGGTACTTACAGAGTGACCTTGTTTTTGAGAAACTGTTTATTTCTGTATTACATGATTGCAACTTGCTGAAAAGTGTCAACAGTGTTCCTATCATCCTGATTAAGCAATACAGCAAAAATGGTTCTTACAGAGTGCATCAAACATGATTTAGACCTTGTTTGTGAAAAACTATTTATTTCTGTATTTCATGATTGCAACTTGCTGAAAAGTGTCAACAATGTTCCTTTCATCGAGCTTAAACAGTACAGCAAAATGGTACTTACAGTGACTCAAACATGACTTAGACCTTGTTTTTGAAAAACTGTTTATTTCTGTATTTCATGATTGCAACTTGCTGAAAAGTGTTAACAGGGTTCCTTTCATCGAGTTTAAACAGTACAGCAAAATGGTACTTACAGAGTGACCTTGTTTTTGAGAAACTGTTTATTTCTGTATTTCATCATTGCAACTTGCTGAAAAGTGTCAACAGTGTTCTTATCATCCTGATTAAGCAGTTCAACAAAAATGGTACTTACAGAGTGACCTTGTTTTTGAGAAACTGTTTATTTCTGTATTACATGATTGCAACTTGCTGAAAAGTGTCAACAGTGTTCCTATCATCCTGATTAAGCAATACAGCAAAAATGGTTCTTACAGAGTGCATCAAACATGATTTAGACCTTGTTTGTGAAAAACTATTTATTTCTGTATTTCATGATTGCAACTTGCTGAAAAGTGTCAACAATGTTCCTTTCATCGAGCTTAAACAGTACAGCAAAATGGTACTTACAGAGTGACTCAAACATGACTTAGACCTTGTTTTTGAAAAACTGTTTATTTCTGTATTTCATGATTGCAACTTGCTGAAAAGTGTCAACAGTGTTCCTTTCATCGAGTTTAAACAGTACAGCAAAATGGTACTTACAGAGTGACCTTGTTTTTGAGAAACTGTTTATTTCTGTATTTCATGATTGCAACTTGCTGAAAAGTGTTAACAGGGTTCCTTTCATCGAGTTTAAACAGTACAGCAAAATGGTACTTACAGAGTGACCTTGTTTTTGAGAAACTGTTTATTTCTGTATTACATCATTGCAACTTGCTGAAAAGTGTCAACAGTGTTCTTATCATCCTGATTAAGCAGTTCAACAAAAATGGTACTTACAGAGTGACCTTGTTTTTGAGAAACTGTTTATTTCTGTATTACATGATTGCAACTTGCTGAAAAGTGTCAACAGTGTTCCTATCATCCTGATTAAGCAATACAGCAAAAATGGTTCTTACAGAGTGCATCAAACATGATTTAGACCTTGTTTGTGAAAAACTATTTATTTCTGTATTTCATGATTGCAACTTGCTGAAAAGTGTCAACAATGTTCCTTTCATCGAGCTTAAACAGTACAGCAAAATGGTACTTACAGAGTGACTCAAACATGACTTAGACCTTGTTTTTGAAAAACTGTTTATTTCTGTATTTCATGATTGCAACTTGCTGAAAAGTGTTAACAGGGTTCCTTTCATCGAGTTTAAACAGTACAGCAAAATGGTACTTACAGAGTGACCTTGTTTTTGAGAAACTGTTTATTTCTGTATTTCATCATTGCAACTTGCTGAAAAGTGTCAACAGTGTTCTTATCATCCTGATTAAGCAGTTCAACAAAAATGGTACTTACAGAGTGACCTTGTTTTTGAGAAACTGTTTATTTCTGTATTACATGATTGCAACTTGCTGAAAAGTGTCAACAGTGTTCCTATCATCCTGATTAAGCAATACAGCAAAAATGGTTCTTACAGAGTGCATCAAACATGATTTAGACCTTGTTTGTGAAAAACTATTTATTTCTGTATTTCATGATTGCAACTTGCTGAAAAGTGTCAACAATGTTCCTTTCATCGAGCTTAAACAGTACAGCAAAATGGTACTTACAGAGTGACCTTGTTTTTGAGAAACTGTTTATTTCTGTATTACATGATTGCAACTTGCTGAAAAGTGTCAACAGTGTTCTTATCATCCTGATTAAGCAGTTCAACAAAAATGGTACTTACAGAGTGACTCAAACATGACTTAGACCTTGTTTTGAAAAACTGTTTATTTCTGTATTTCATGATTGCAACTTGCTGAAAAGTGTTAACAGGGTTCCTTTCATCGAGTTTAAACAGTACAGCAAAATGGTACTTACAGAGTGACCTTGTTTTTGAAAAACTGTTTATTTCTGTATTTCATGATTGCAACTTGCTGAAAAGTGTTAACAGGGTTCCTTTCATCGAGTTTAAACAGTACAGCAAAATGGTACTTACAGAGTGACCTTGTTTTTGAGAAACTGTTTATTTCTGTATTACATCATTGCAACTTGCTGAAAAGTGTCAACAGTGTTCTTATCATCCTGATTAAGCAGTTCAACAAAAATGGTACTTACAGAGTGACCTTGTTTTTGAGAAACTGTTTATTTCTGTATTACATGATTGCAACTTGCTGAAAAGTGTCAACAGTGTTCCTTTCATCGAGTTTAAACAGTACAGCAAAATGGTACTTACAGAGTGACCTTGTTTTGAGAAACTGTTTATTTCTGTATTACATGATTGCAACTTGCTGAAAAGTGTCAACAGTGTTCTTATCATCCTGATTAAGCAGTTCAACAAAAATGGTACTTACAGAGTGACCTTGTTTTTGAGAAACTGTTTATTTCTGTATTACATGATTGCAACTTGCTGAAAAGTGTCAACAGTGTTCCTATCATCCTGATTAAGCAATACAGCAAAAATGGTTCTTACAGAGTGCATCAAACATGATTTAGACCTTGTTTGTGAAAAACTATTTATTTCTGTATTTCATGATTGCAACTTGCTGAAAAGTGTCAACAATGTTCCTTTCATCGAGCTTAAACAGTACAGCAAAATGGTACTTACAGAGTGACTCAAACATGACTTAGACCTTGTTTTTGAAAAACTGTTTATTTCTGTATTTCATGATTGCAACTTGCTGAAAAGTGTTAACAGGGTTCCTTTCATCGAGTTTAAACAGTACAGCAAAATGGTACTTACAGAGTGACCTTGTTTTTGAGAAACTGTTTATTTCTGTATTTCATCATTGCAACTTGCTGAAAAGTGTCAACAGTGTTCTTATCATCCTGATTAAGCAGTTCAACAAAAATGGTACTTACAGAGTGACCTTGTTTTTGAGAAACTGTTTATTTCTGTATTACATGATTGCAACTTGCTGAAAAGTGTCAACAGTGTTCCTATCATCCTGATTAAGCAATACAGCAAAAATGGTTCTTACAGAGTGCATCAAACATGATTTAGACCTTGTTTGTGAAAAACTATTTATTTCTGTATTTCATGATTGCAACTTGCTGAAAAGTGTCAACAATGTTCCTTTCATCGAGCTTAAACAGTACAGCAAAATGGTACTTACAGAGTGACTCAAACATGACTTAGACCTTGTTTTTGAAAAACTGTTTATTTCTGTATTTCATGATTGCAACTTGCTGAAAAGTGTTAACAGGGTTCCTTTCATCGAGTTTAAACAGTACAGCAAAATGGTACTTACAGAGTGACCTTGTTTTTGAGAAACTGTTTATTTCTGTATTTCATCATTGCAACTTGCTGAAAAGTGTCAACAGTGTTCTTATCATCCTGATTAAGCAGTTCAACAAAAATGGTACTTACAGAGTGACCTTGTTTTTGAGAAACTGTTTATTTCTGTATTACATGATTGCAACTTGCTGAAAAGTGTCAACAGTGTTCCTATCATCCTGATTAAGCAGTACAGCAAAAATGGTTCTTACAGAGTGCTCAAACATGACTTAGACCTTGTTTGTGAAAAACTATTTATTTCTGTATTTCATGATTGCAACTTGCTGAAAAGTGTTAACAGTGTTCCTTTCATCGAGTTTAAACAGTACAGCAAAATGGTACTTACAGAGTGACCTTGTTTTTGAAAAACTGTTTATTTCTGTATTACATCATTGCAACTTGCTGAAAAGTGTCAACAGTGTTCTTATCATCCTGATTAAGCAGTTCAACAAAAATGGTACTTACAGAGTGACCTTGTTTTTGAGAAACTGTTTATTTCTGTATTTCATGATTGCAACTTGCTGAAAAGTGTCAACAGTGTTCCTTTCATCGAGTTTAAACAGTACAGCAAAATGGTACTTACAGAGTGACCTTGTTTTTGAGAAACTGTTTATTTCTGTATTACATGATTGCAACTTGCTGAAAAGTGTCAACAGTGTTCCTTTCATCCTGAGTTAAGCAGTACAGCAAAAATGGTACTTACAGAGTGACCTTGTTTTTGAGAAACTGTTTATTTCTGTATTTCATGATTGCAACTTGCTGAAAAGTGTCAACAGTGTTCCTTATCATCCTGATTAAGCAGTACAGCAAAATGGTACTTACAGAGTGACCTTGTTTTTGAGAAACTGTTTATTTCTGTATTTCATGATTGCAACTTGCTGAAAAGTGTTAACAGGGTTCCTTTCATCGAGTTTAAACAGTACAGCAAAATGGTACTTACAGAGTGACCTTGTTTTTGAGAAACTGTTTATTTCTGTATTACATGATTGCAACTTGCTGAAAAGTGTCAACAGTGTTCTTATCATCCTGATTAAGCAGTTCAACAAAAATGGTACTTACAGAGTGCTCAAACATGACTTAGACCTTGTTTGTGAAAAACTGTTTATTTCTGTATTTCATGATTGCAACTTGCTGAAAAGTGTCAACAGTGTTCCTTTCATCGAGCTTAAACAGTACAGCAAAATGGTACTTACAGAGTGCTCAAACATGACTTAGACCTTGTTTTTGAAAAACTGTTTATTTCTGTATTTCATGATTGCAACTTGCTGAAAAGTGTTAACAGGGTTCCTTTCATCGAGTTTAAACAGTACAGCAAAATGGTACTTACAGAGTGACCTTGTTTTTGAGAAACTGTTTATTTCTGTATTACATCATTGCAACTTGCTGAAAAGTGTCAACAGTGTTCTTATCATCCTGATTAAGCAGTTCAACAAAAATGGTACTTACAGAGTGACCTTGTTTTTGAGAAACTGTTTATTTCTGTATTACATGATTGCAACTTGCTGAAAAGTGTCAACAGTGTTCCTATCATCCTGATTAAGCAGTACAGCAAAAATGGTTCTTACAGAGTGCATCAAACATGATTTAGACCTTGTTTGTGAAAAACTATTTATTTCTGTATTTCATGATTGCAACTTGCTGAAAAGTGTCAACAGTGTTCCTTTCATCGAGCTTAAACAGTACAGCAAAATGGTACTTACAGAGTGACCTTGTTTTTGAGAAACTGTTTATTTCTGTATTACATGATTGCAACTTGCTGAAAAGTGTCAACAGTGTTCCTATCATCCTGATTAAGCAATACAGCAAAAATGGTTCTTACAGAGTGCATCAAACATGATTTAGACCTTGTTTGTGAAAAACTATTTATTTCTGTATTTCATGATTGCAACTTGCTGAAAAGTGTCAACAATGTTCCTTTCATCGAGCTTAAACAGTACAGCAAAATGGTACTTACAGAGTGACTCAAACATGACTTAGACCTTGTTTTTGAAAAACTGTTTATTTCTGTATTTCATGATTGCAACTTGCTGAAAAGTGTTAACAGGGTTCCTTTCATCGAGTTTAAACAGTACAGCAAAATGGTACTTACAGAGTGACCTTGTTTTTGAGAAACTGTTTATTTCTGTATTACATGATTGCAACTTGCTGAAAAGTGTCAACAGTGTTCTTATCATCCTGATTAAGCAGTTCAACAAAAATGGTACTTACAGAGTGACCTTGTTTTTGAGAAACTGTTTATTTCTGTATTTCATGATTGCAACTTGCTGAAAAGTGTCAACAGTGTTCCTTTCATCGAGCTTAAACAGTACAGCAAAATGGTACTTACAGAGTGACTCAAACATGACTTAGACCTTGTTTTTGAAAAACTGTTTATTTCTGTATTTCATGATTGCAACTTGCTGAAAAGTGTTAACAGGGTTCCTTTCATCGAGTTTAAACAGTACAGCAAAATGGTACTTACAGAGTGACCTTGTTTTTGAGAAACTGTTTATTTCTGTATTACATCATTGCAACTTGCTGAAAAGTGTCAACAGTGTTCTTATCATCCTGATTAAGCAGTTCAACAAAAATGGTACTTACAGAGTGACCTTGTTTTTGAGAAACTGTTTATTTCTGTATTACATGATTGCAACTTGCTGAAAAGTGTCAACAGTGTTCCTATCATCCTGATTAAGCAATACAGCAAAAATGGTTCTTACAGAGTGCATCAAACATGATTTAGACCTTGTTTGTGAAAAACTATTTATTTCTGTATTTCATGATTGCAACTTGCTGAAAAGTGTCAACAATGTTCCTTTCATCGAGCTTAAACAGTACAGCAAAATGGTACTTACAGAGTGACTCAAACATGACTTAGACCTTGTTTTGAAAAACTGTTTATTTCTGTATTTCATGATTGCAACTTGCTGAAAAGTGTTAACAGGGTTCCTTTCATCGAGTTTAAACAGTACAGCAAAATGGTACTTACAGAGTGACCTTGTTTTTGAGAAACTGTTTATTTCTGTATTACATGATTGCAACTTGCTGAAAAGTGTCAACAGTGTTCTTATCATCCTGATTAAGCAGTTCAACAAAAATGGTACTTACAGAGTGACCTTGTTTTTGAGAAACTGTTTATTTCTGTATTTCATGATTGCAACTTGCTGAAAAGTGTTAACAGGGTTCCTTTCATCGAGTTTAAACAGTACAGCAAAATGGTACTTACAGAGTGACCTTGTTTTTGAGAAACTGTTTATTTCTGTATTACATCATTGCAACTTGCTGAAAAGTGTCAACAGTGTTCTTATCATCCTGATTAAGCAGTTCAACAAAAATGGTACTTACAGAGTGACCTTGTTTTTGAGAAACTGTTTATTTCTGTATTACATGATTGCAACTTGCTGAAAAGTGTCAACAGTGTTCCTATCATCCTGATTAAGCAATACAGCAAAAATGGTTCTTACAGAGTGCATCAAACATGATTTAGACCTTGTTTGTGAAAAACTATTTATTTCTGTATTTCATGATTGCAACTTGCTGAAAAGTGTCAACAATGTTCCTTTCATCGAGCTTAAACAGTACAGCAAAATGGTACTTACAGAGTGACTCAAACATGACTTAGACCTTGTTTTTGAAAAACTGTTTATTTCTGTATTTCATGATTGCAACTTGCTGAAAAGTGTTAACAGGGTTCCTTTCATCGAGTTTAAACAGTACAGCAAAATGGTACTTACAGAGTGACCTTGTTTTTGAGAAACTGTTTATTTCTGTATTACATCATTGCAACTTGCTGAAAAGTGTCAACAGTGTTCCTTATCATCCTGATTAAGCAGTACAGCAAAAATGGTACTTACAGAGTGACCTTGTTTTTGAGAAACTGTTTATTTCTGTATTACATGATTGCAACTTGCTGAAAAGTGTCAACAGTGTTCCTATCATCCTGATTAAGCAGTACAGCAAAAATGGTACTTACAGGTCAAACATGATTAGACCTTGTTTTTGAAAAACTGTTTATTTCTGTATTTCATGATTGCAACTTGCTGAAAAGTGTTAACAGGGTTCCTTTCATCGAGTTTAAACAGTACAGCAAAATGGTACTTACAGAGTGACCTTGTTTTTGAGAAACTGTTTATTTCTGTATTACATGATTGCAACTTGCTGAAAAGTGTCAACAGTGTTCCTATCATCCTGATTAAGCAGTACAGCAAAAATGGTACTTACAGAGTGATCAAACAGATTGCTTTTTGAGAAACTGTTTATTTCTGTATTTCATGATTGCAACTTGCTGAAAAGTGTCAACAGTGTTCCTTTCATCGAGCTTAAACAGTACAGCAAAATGGTACTTACAGAGTGACTCAAACATGACTTAGACCTTGTTTTTGAAAAACTGTTTATTTCTGTATTTCATGATTGCAACTTGCTGAAAAGTGTTAACAGGGTTCCTTTCATCGAGTTTAAACAGTACAGCAAAATGGTACTTACAGAGTGACCTTGTTTTTGAGAAACTGTTTATTTCTGTATTACATCATTGCAACTTGCTGAAAAGTGTCAACAGTGTTCTTATCATCCTGATTAAGCAGTTCAACAAAAATGGTACTTACAGAGTGACCTTGTTTTTGAGAAACTGTTTATTTCTGTATTACATGATTGCAACTTGCTGAAAAGTGTCAACAGTGTTCCTTATCATCCTGATTAAGCAGTTCAACAAAAATGGTACTTACAGAGTGACCTTGTTTTTGAGAAACTGTTTATTTCTGTATTTCATGATTGCAACTTGCTGAAAAGTGTCAACAGTGTTCCTTTCATCGAGCTTAAACAGTACAGCAAAATGGTACTTACAGAGTGACCTTGTTTTTGAGAAACTGTTTATTTCTGTATTACATGATTGCAACTTGCTGAAAAGTGTCAACAGTGTTCCTATCATCCTGATTAAGCAGTACAGCAAAAATGGTACTTACAGAGTGCTCAAACATGACTTAGACCTTGTTTTGAAAAACTGTTTATTTCTGTATTTCATGATTGCAACTTGCTGAAAAGTGTCAACAATGTTCCTTTCATCGAGCTTAAACAGTACAGCAAAATGGTACTTACAGAGTGACTCAAACATGACTTAGACCTTGTTTGAAAAACTGTTTATTTCTGTATTTCATGATTGCAACTTGCTGAAAAGTGTTAACAGGGTTCCTTTCATCGAGTTTAAACAGTACAGCAAAATGGTACTTACAGAGTGACCTTGTTTTTGAGAAACTGTTTATTTCTGTATTACATGATTGCAACTTGCTGAAAAGTGTTAACAGAGTTCCTTTCATCGAGTTTAAACAGTACAGCAAAATGGTACTTACAGAGTGACCTTGTTTTTGAAAAACTATTTATTTCTGTATTTCATGATTGCAACTTGCTGAAAAGTGTCAACAGTGTTCCTTTCATCGAGTTTAAACAGTACAGCAAAATGGTCCTTACAGAGTGACCTTGTTTTTGAAAAACTGTTTATTTCTGTATTACATCATTGCAACTTGCTGAAAAGTGTCAACAGTGTTCCTTATCATCCTGAGTTAAGCAGTTCAACAAAAATGGTACTTACAGAGTGACCTTGTTTTTGAGAAACTGTTTATTTCTGTATTTCATCATTGCAACTTGCTGAAAAGTGTCAACAGTGTTCTTATCATCCTGATTAAGCAGTTCAACAAAATGGTACTTACAGAGTGACCTTGTTTTTGAGAAACTGTTTATTTCTGTATTTCATGATTGCAACTTGCTGAAAAGTGTCAACAGTGTTCCTTTCATCGAGCTTAAACAGTACAGCAAAATGGTACTTACAGAGTGACTCAAACATGACTTAGACCTTGTTTTTGAAAAACTGTTTATTTCTGTATTTCATGATTGCAACTTGCTGAAAAGTGTTAACAGGGTTCCTTTCATCGAGTTTAAACAGTACAGCAAAATGGTACTTACAGAGTGACCTTGTTTTTGAGAAACTGTTTATTTCTGTATTACATCATTGCAACTTGCTGAAAAGTGTCAACAGTGTTCCTATCATCCTGATTAAGCAGTACAGCAAAAATGGTACTTACAGAGTGCATCAAACATGATTAGACCTTGTTTGTGAAAAACTATTTATTTCTGTATTTCATGATTGCAACTTGCTGAAAAGTGTCAACAATGTTCCTTTCATCGAGCTTAAACAGTACAGCAAAATGGTACTTACAGAGTGACTCAAACATGACTTAGACCTTGTTTTTGAAAAACTGTTTATTTCTGTATTTCATGATTGCAACTTGCTGAAAAGTGTTAACAGGGTTCCTTTCATCGAGTTTAAACAGTACAGCAAAATGGTACTTACAGAGTGACCTTGTTTTTGAGAAACTGTTTATTTCTGTATTACATCATTGCAACTTGCTGAAAAGTGTCAACAGTGTTCTTATCATCCTGATTAAGCAGTTCAACAAAAATGGTACTTACAGAGTGACCTTGTTTTTGAGAAACTGTTTATTTCTGTATTACATGATTGCAACTTGCTGAAAAGTGTCAACAGTGTTCCTTTCATCGAGTTTAAACAGTACAGCAAAATGGTACTTACAGAGTGACCTTGTTTTTGAGAAACTGTTTATTTCTGTATTTCATGATTGCAACTTGCTGAAAAGTGTCAACAGTGTTCCTTTCATCGAGTTTAAACAGTACAGCAAAATGGTACTTACAGAGTGACCTTGTTTTTGAGAAACTGTTTATTTCTGTATTACATCATTGCAACTTGCTGAAAAGTGTCAACAGTGTTCCTATCATCCTGATTAAGCAATACAGCAAAAATGGTTCTTACAGAGTGCATCAAACATGATTAGACCTTGTTTGTGAAAAACTGTTTATTTCTGTATTTCATGATTGCAACTTGCTGAAAAGTGTCAACAATGTTCCTTTCATCGAGCTTAAACAGTACAGCAAAATGGTACTTACAGAGTGACTCAAACATGACTTAGACCTTGTTTTTGAAAAACTGTTTATTTCTGTATTTCATGATTGCAACTTGCTGAAAAGTGTTAACAGGGTTCCTTTCATCGAGTTTAAACAGTACAGCAAAATGGTACTTACAGAGTGACCTTGTTTTTGAGAAACTGTTTATTTCTGTATTACATGATTGCAACTTGCTGAAAAGTGTCAACAGTGTTCCTTATCATCCTGATTAAGCAGTACAGCAAAAATGGTACTTACAGAGTGACCTTGTTTTTGAGAAACTGTTTATTTCTGTATTACATGATTGCAACTTGCTGAAAAGTGTCAACAGTGTTCCTTATCATCCTGATTAAGCAGTACAGCAAAAATGGTACTTACAGAGTGCTCAAACATGACTTAGACCTTGTTTTTGAAAAACTGTTTATTTCTGTATTTCATGATTGCAACTTGCTGAAAAGTGTTAACAGGGTTCCTTTCATCGAGTTTAAACAGTACAGCAAAATGGTACTTACAGAGTGACCTTGTTTTTGAGAAACTGTTTATTTCTGTATTACATGATTGCAACTTGCTGAAAAGTGTCAACAGTGTTCCTTATCATCCTGATTAAGCAGTACAGCAAAAATGGTACTTACAGAGTGACCTTGTTTTTGAGAAACTGTTTATTTCTGTATTTCATGATTGCAACTTGCTGAAAAGTGTCAACAGTGTTCCTTTCATCCTGATTAAGCAGTACAGCAAAAATGGTACTTACAGAGTGACCTGTGCTTGTTTGAAAAACTGTTTATTTCTGTATTTCATGATTGCAACTTGCTGAAAAGTGTCAACAGTGTTCCTTTCATCGAGTTTAAACAGTACAGCAAAATGGTACTTACAGAGTGACCTTGTTTTTGAGAAACTGTTTATTTCTGTATTACATGATTGCAACTTGCTGAAAAGTGTCAACAGTGTTCTTATCATCCTGATTAAGCAGTTCAACAAAAATGGTACTTACAGAGTGACCTTGTTTTTGAGAAACTGTTTATTTCTGTATTACATGATTGCAACTTGCTGAAAAGTGTCAACAGTGTTCCTATCATCCTGATTAAGCAGTACAGCAAAAATGGTACTTACAGAGTGCATCAAACATGATTTAGACCTTGTTTGTGAAAAACTATTTATTTCTGTATTTCATGATTGCAACTTGCTGAAAAGTGTTAACAGTGTTCCTTTCATCGAGTTTAAACAGTACAGCAAAATGGTACTTACAGAGTGACCTTGTTTTTGAGAAACTGTTTATTTCTGTATTACATCATTGCAACTTGCTGAAAAGTGTCAACAGTGTTCCTATCATCCTGATTAAGCAGTACAGCAAAAATGGTACTTACAGAGTGCACCTGTGCCTTGTTTGGAGAAACTGTTTATTTCTGTATTTCATGATTGCAACTTGCTGAAAAGTGTCAACAATGTTCCTTTCATCGAGCTTAAACAGTACAGCAAAATGGTACTTACAGAGTGACTCAAACATGACTTAGACCTTGTTTTTGAAAAACTGTTTATTTCTGTATTTCATGATTGCAACTTGCTGAAAAGTGTTAACAGGGTTCCTTTCATCGAGTTTAAACAGTACAGCAAAATGGTACTTACAGAGTGACCTTGTTTTTGAAAAGCTGTTTATTTCTGTTTTACATCATTGCAACTTGCTGAAAAGTGTCAACAGTGTTCTTATCATCCTGATTAAGCAGTTCAACAAAAATGGTACTTACAGAGTGACCTTGTTTTTGAGAAACTATTTATTTCTGTATTACATGATTGCAACTTGCTGAAAAGTGTCAACAGTGTTCCTTTCATCGAGTTTAAACAGTACAGCAAAATGGTACTCATCAAACATGACTTAGACCTTGTTTTTGAAAAACTGTTTATTTCTGTATTTCATGATTGCAACTTGCTGAAAAGTGTTAACAGGGTTCCTTTCATCGAGTTTAAACAGTACAGCAAAATGGTACTTACAGAGTGACCTTGTTTTTGAGAAACTGTTTATTTCTGTATTACATCATTGCAACTTGCTGAAAAGTGTCAACAGTGTTCTTATCATCCTGATTAAGCAGTTCAACAAAAATGGTACTTACAGAGTGACCTTGTTTTTGAGAAACTGTTTATTTCTGTATTTCATGATTGCAACTTGCTGAAAAGTGTCAACAGTGTTCCTTTCATCGAGCTTAAACAGTACAGCAAAATGGTACTTACAGAGTGACTCAAACATGACTTAGACCTTGTTTTGAAAAACTGTTTATTTCTGTATTTCATGATTGCAACTTGCTGAAAAGTGTTAACAGGGTTCCTTTCATCGAGTTTAAACAGTACAGCAAAATGGTACTTACAGAGTGACCTTGTTTTTGAAAAGCTGTTTATTTCTGTATTACATCATTGCAACTTGCTGAAAAGTGTCAACAGTGTTCTTATCATCCTGATTAAGCAGTACAGCAAAAATGGTTCTTACAGAGTGCATCAAACATGATTAGACCTTGTTTGTGAAAAACTATTTATTTCTGTATTTCATGATTGCAACTTGCTGAAAAGTGTCAACAATGTTCCTTTCATCGAGCTTAAACAGTACAGCAAAATGGTACTTACAGAGTGACTCAAACATGACTTAGACCTTGTTTTTGAAAAACTGTTTATTTCTGTATTTCATGATTGCAACTTGCTGAAAAGTGTTAACAGGGTTCCTTTCATCGAGTTTAAACAGTACAGCAAAATGGTACTTACAGAGTGACCTTGTTTTTGAGAAACTGTTTATTTCTGTATTACATCATTGCAACTTGCTGAAAAGTGTCAACAGTGTTCTTATCATCCTGATTAAGCAGTTCAACAAAAATGGTACTTACAGAGTGACCTTGTTTTTGAGAAACTGTTTATTTCTGTATTTCATGATTGCAACTTGCTGAAAAGTGTCAACAGTGTTCCTTTCATCGAGCTTAAACAGTACAGCAAAATGGTACTTACAGAGTGCACTCAAACATGACTTAGACCTTGTTTTTGAAAAACTGTTTATTTCTGTATTTCATGATTGCAACTTGCTGAAAAGTGTTAACAGGGTTCCTTTCATCGAGTTTAAACAGTACAGCAAAATGGTACTTACAGAGTGACCTTGTTTTTGAAAAGCTGTTTATTTCTGTATTACATCATTGCAACTTGCTGAAAAGTGTCAACAGTGTTCCTTATCATCCTGAGTTTAAGCAGTTCAGCAAAATGGTACTTACAGAGTGACCTTGTTTTTGAAAAACTGTTTATTTCTGTATTTCATGATTGCAACTTGCTGAAAAGTGTTAACAGGGTTCCTTTCATCGAGTTTAAACAGTACAGCAAAATGGTACTTACAGAGTGACCTTGTTTTTGAGAAACTGTTTATTTCTGTATTACATCATTGCAACTTGCTGAAAAGTGTCAACAGTGTTCTTATCATCCTGATTAAGCAGTTCAACAAAAATGGTACTTACAGAGTGACCTTGTTTTTGAGAAACTGTTTATTTCTGTATTACATGATTGCAACTTGCTGAAAAGTGTCAACAGTGTTCCTATCATCCTGATTAAGCAGTACAGCAAAAATGGTTCTTACAGAGTGCATCAAACATGATTAGACCTTGTTTGTGAAAAACTGTTTATTTCTGTATTTCATGATTGCAACTTGCTGAAAAGTGTCAACAGGGTTCCTTTCATCGAGCTTAAACAGTACAGCAAAATGGTACTTACAGAGTGACTCAAACATGACTTAGACCTTGTTTTTGAAAAACTGTTTATTTCTGTATTTCATGATTGCAACTTGCTGAAAAGTGTTAACAGGGTTCCTTTCATCGAGTTTAAACAGTACAGCAAAATGGTACTTACAGAGTGACCTTGTTTTTGAGAAACTGTTTATTTCTGTATTACATCATTGCAACTTGCTGAAAAGTGTCAACAGTGTTCTTATCATCCTGATTAAGCAGTTCAACAAAAATGGTACTTACAGAGTGACCTTGTTTTTGAGAAACTGTTTATTTCTGTATTACATGATTGCAACTTGCTGAAAAGTGTCAACAGTGTTCCTATCATCCTGATTAAGCAATACAGCAAAAATGGTTCTTACAGAGTGCATCAAACATGATTTAGACC
The DNA here is from genome assembly GCF_965601325.2 of Salmo salar. Taxonomy (NCBI): domain Eukaryota; kingdom Metazoa; phylum Chordata; class Actinopteri; order Salmoniformes; family Salmonidae; genus Salmo; species Salmo salar. The sequence continues at coordinate 51,839,758 of NC_138296.1, read as the reverse complement.
TTGTTTGTGAAAAACTGTTTATTTCTGTATTTCATGATTGCAACTTGCTGAAAAGTGTCAACAATGTTCCTTTCATCGAGCTTAAACAGTACAGCAAAATGGTACTTACAGAGTGACTCAAACATGACTTAGACCTTGTTTTTGAAAAACTGTTTATTTCTGTATTTCATGATTGCAACTTGCTGAAAAGTGTTAACAGGGTTCCTTTCATCGAGTTTAAACAGTACAGCAAAATGGTACTTACAGAGTGACCTTGTTTTTGAAAAGCTGTTTATTTCTGTATTTCATGATTGCAACTTGCTGAAAAGTGTCAACAGTGTTCCTTTCATCGAGTTAAACAGTACAGCAAAATGGTACTTACAGAGTGATCAAACATGACTAGACCTTGTTTGAAAAACTGTTTATTTCTGTATTTCATGATTGCAACTTGCTGAAAAGTGTTAACAGGGTTCCTTTCATCGAGTTTAAACAGTACAGCAAAATGGTACTTACAGAGTGACCTTGTTTTTGAAAAACTGTTTATTTCTGTATTTCATGATTGCAACTTGCTGAAAAGTGTTAACAGGGTTCCTTTCATCGAGTTTAAACAGTACAGCAAAATGGTACTTACAGAGTGACCTTGTTTTTGAGAAACTGTTTATTTCTGTATTACATCATTGCAACTTGCTGAAAAGTGTCAACAGTGTTCTTATCATCCTGATTAAGCAGTTCAACAAAATGGTACTTACAGAGTGACCTTGTTTTTGAGAAACTGTTTATTTCTGTATTACATGATTGCAACTTGCTGAAAAGTGTCAACAGTGTTCCTATCATCCTGATTAAGCAATACAGCAAAAATGGTTCTTACAGAGTGCATCAAACATGATTTAGACCTTGTTTTGAAAAACTGTTTATTTCTGTATTTCATGATTGCAACTTGCTGAAAAGTGTTAACAGGGTTCCTTTCATCGAGTTTAAACAGTACAGCAAAATGGTACTTACAGAGTGACCTTGTTTTTGAGAAACTGTTTATTTCTGTATTACATCATTGCAACTTGCTGAAAAGTGTCAACAGTGTTCTTATCATCCTGATTAAGCAGTTCAACAAAAATGGTACTTACAGAGTGACCTTGTTTTTGAGAAACTGTTTATTTCTGTATTACATGATTGCAACTTGCTGAAAAGTGTCAACAGTGTTCCTATCATCCTGATTAAGCAATACAGCAAAAATGGTTCTTACAGAGTGCATCAAACATGATTTAGACCTTGTTTTGAAAAACTGTTTATTTCTGTATTTCATGATTGCAACTTGCTGAAAAGTGTCAACAGTGTTCCTTTCATCGAGTTTAAACAGTACAGCAAAATGGTACTTACAGAGTGACCTTGTTTTTGAGAAACTGTTTATTTCTGTATTACATGATTGCAACTTGCTGAAAAGTGTCAACAGTGTTCCTATCATCCTGATTAAGCAGTACAGCAAAAATGGTACTTACAGAGTGCATCAAACATGATTTAGACCTTGTTTGTGAAAAACTGTTTATTTCTGTATTTCATGATTGCAACTTGCTGAAAAGTGTCAACAATGTTCCTTTCATCGAGCTTAAACAGTACAGCAAAATGGTACTTACAGAGTACTCAAACATGACTTAGACCTTGTTTTTGAAAAACTGTTTATTTCTGTATTTCATGATTGCAACTTGCTGAAAAGTGTTAACAGGGTTCCTTTCATCGAGTTTAAACAGTACAGCAAAATGGTACTTACAGAGTGACCTTGTTTTTGAGAAACTGTTTATTTCTGTATTACATGATTGCAACTTGCTGAAAAGTGTTAACAGTGTTCCTTTCATCCGAGTTTAAACAGTACAGCAAAATGGTACTTACAGAGTGACCTTGTTTTTGAAAAACTGTTTATTTCTGTATTACATCATTGCAACTTGCTGAAAAGTGTCAACAGTGTTCCTTATCATCCTGAGTTAAGCAGTACAGCAAAAATGGTACTTACAGAGTGACCTTGTTTTTGAAAAACTGTTTATTTCTGTATTTCATGATTGCAACTTGCTGAAAAGTGTTAACAGGGTTCCTTTCATCGAGTTTAAACAGTACAGCAAAATGGTACTTACAGAGTGACCTTGTTTTTGAGAAACTGTTTATTTCTGTATTACATCATTGCAACTTGCTGAAAAGTGTCAACAGTGTTCTTATCATCCTGATTAAGCAGTTCAACAAAAATGGTACTTACAGAGTGACCTTGTTTTTGAGAAACTGTTTATTTCTGTATTACATGATTGCAACTTGCTGAAAAGTGTCAACAGTGTTCCTATCATCCTGATTAAGCAGTACAGCAAAAATGGTTCTTACAGAGTGCATCAAACATGATTTAGACCTTGTTTGTGAAAAACTGTTTATTTCTGTATTTCATGATTGCAACTTGCTGAAAAGTGTTAACAGGGTTCCTTTCATCGAGTTTAAACAGTACAGCAAAATGGTACTTACAGAGTGACCTTGTTTTTGAGAAACTGTTTATTTCTGTATTACATCATTGCAACTTGCTGAAAAGTGTCAACAGTGTTCTTATCATCCTGATTAAGCAGTTCAACAAAAATGGTACTTACAGAGTGACCTTGTTTTTGAGAAACTGTTTATTTCTGTATTTCATGATTGCAACTTGCTGAAAAGTGTCAACAGTGTTCCTTTCATCCTGAGTTAAGCAGTACAGCAAAATGGTACTTACAGAGTCTCAAACATGATTAGACCTTGTTTTTGAAAAACTGTTTATTTCTGTATTTCATGATTGCAACTTGCTGAAAAGTGTTAACAGGGTTCCTTTCATCGAGTTTAAACAGTACAGCAAAATGGTACTTACAGAGTGACCTTGTTTTTGAGAAACTGTTTATTTCTGTATTTCATCATTGCAACTTGCTGAAAAGTGTCAACAGTGTTCTTATCATCCTGATTAAGCAGTTCAACAAAATGGTACTTACAGAGTGACCTTGTTTTTGAAAAACTGTTTATTTCTGTATTTCATGATTGCAACTTGCTGAAAAGTGTTAACAGGGTTCCTTTCATCGAGTTTAAACAGTACAGCAAAATGGTACTTACAGAGTGACCTTGTTTTTGAGAAACTGTTTATTTCTGTATTACATGATTGCAACTTGCTGAAAAGTGTCAACAGTGTTCCTATCATCCTGATTAAGCAGTACAGCAAAAATGGTTCTTACAGAGTGCACTCAAACATGACTTAGACCTTGTTTTTGAAAAACTGTTTATTTCTGTATTTCATGATTGCAACTTGCTGAAAAGTGTTAACAGGGTTCCTTTCATCGAGTTTAAACAGTACAGCAAAATGGTACTTACAGAGTGACCTTGTTTTTGAAAAACTGTTTATTTCTGTATTACATGATTGCAACTTGCTGAAAAGTGTTAACAGGGTTCCTTTCATCGAGTTTAAACAGTACAGCAAAATGGTACTTACAGAGTGACCTTGTTTTTGAGAAACTGTTTATTTCTGTATTACATCATTGCAACTTGCTGAAAAGTGTCAACAGTGTTCTTATCATCCTGATTAAGCAGTTCAACAAAATGGTACTTACAGAGTGACCTTGTTTTTGAGAAACTGTTTATTTCTGTATTACATGATTGCAACTTGCTGAAAAGTGTCAACAGTGTTCCTATCATCCTGATTAAGCAATACAGCAAAAATGGTTCTTACAGAGTGCATCAAACATGATTTAGACCTTGTTTGTGAAAAACTATTTATTTCTGTATTTCATGATTGCAACTTGCTGAAAAGTGTCAACAATGTTCCTTTCATCGAGCTTAAACAGTACAGCAAAATGGTACTTACAGAGTGACTCAAACATGACTTAGACCTTGTTTTTGAAAAACTGTTTATTTCTGTATTTCATGATTGCAACTTGCTGAAAAGTGTTAACAGGGTTCCTTTCATCGAGTTTAAACAGTACAGCAAAATGGTACTTACAGAGTGACCTTGTTTTTGAGAAACTGTTTATTTCTGTATTACATCATTGCAACTTGCTGAAAAGTGTCAACAGTGTTCTTATCATCCTGATTAAGCAGTTCAACAAAAATGGTACTTACAGAGTGACCTTGTTTTTGAGAAACTGTTTATTTCTGTATTACATGATTGCAACTTGCTGAAAAGTGTCAACAGTGTTCCTATCATCCTGATTAAGCAATACAGCAGAAATGGTTCTTACAGAGTGCATCAAACATGATTAGACCTTGTTTTTGAAAAACTGTTTATTTCTGTATTTCATGATTGCAACTTGCTGAAAAGTGTCAACAGGGTTCCTTTCATCGAGTTTAAACAGTACAGCAAAATGGTACTTACAGAGTGACCTTGTTTTTGAGAAACTGTTTATTTCTGTATTACATGATTGCAACTTGCTGAAAAGTGTCAACAGTGTTCCTATCATCCTGATTAAGCAATACAGCAAAAATGGTTCTTACAGAGTGCATCAAACATGATTTAGACCTTGTTTGTGAAAAACTATTTATTTCTGTATTTCATGATTGCAACTTGCTGAAAAGTGTCAACAATGTTCCTTTCATCGAGCTTAAACAGTACAGCAAAATGGTACTTACAGAGTACTCAAACATGACTTAGACCTTGTTTTTGAAAAACTCTTTATTTCTGTATTTCATGATTGCAACTTGCTGAAAAGTGTTAACAGGGTTCCTTTCATCGAGTTTAAACAGTACAGCAAAATGGTACTTACAGAGTGACCTTGTTTTTGAGAAACTGTTTATTTCTGTATTACATCATTGCAACTTGCTGAAAAGTGTCAACAGTGTTCTTATCATCCTGATTAAGCAGTTCAACAAACATGGTACTTACAGAGTGACCTTGTTTTTGAGAAACTGTTTATTTCTGTATTACATGATTGCAACTTGCTGAAAAGTGTCAACAGTGTTCCTATCATCCTGATTAAGCAATACAGCAGAAATGGTTCTTACAGAGTGCATCAAACATGATTTAGACCTTGTTTTTGAAAAACTGTTTATTTCTGTATTTCATGATTGCAACTTGCTGAAAAGTGTTAACAGGGTTCCTTTCATCGAGTTTAAACAGTACAGCAAAATGGTACTTACATAGTGACCTTGTTTTTGAGAAACTGTTTATTTCTGTATTACATGATTGCAACTTGCTGAAAAGTGTCAACAGTGTTCCTATCATCCTGATTAAGCAGTTCAGCAAAAATGGTTCTTACAGAGTGCATCAACATGATTTAGACCTTGTTTGTGAAAAACTGTTTATTTCTGTATTTCATGATTGCAACTTGCTGAAAAGTGTCAACAGTGTTCCTTTCATCGAGCTTAAACAGTACAGCAAAATGGTACTTACAGAGTCTCAAACATGACTTAGACCTTGTTTTTGAAAAACTGTTTATTTCTGTATTTCATGATTGCAACTTGCTGAAAAGTGTTAACAGGGTTCCTTTCATCGAGTTTAAACAGTACAGCAAAATGGTACTTACATAGTGACCTTGTTTTTGAGAAACTGTTTATTTCTGTATTACATCATTGCAACTTGCTGAAAAGTGTCAACAGTGTTCTTATCATCCTGATTAAGCAGTTCAACAAACATGGTACTTACAGAGTGACCTTGTTTTTGAGAAACGGTTTATTTCTGTATTACATGATTGCAACTTGCTGAAAAGTGTCAACAGTGTTCCTATCATCCTGATTAAGCAATACAGCAAAAATGGTTCTTACAGAGTGCATCAAACATGATTTAGACCTTGTTTTTGAAAAACTGTTTATTTCTGTATTTCATGATTGCAACTTGCTGAAAAGTGTTAACAGGGTTCCTTTCATCGAGTTTAAACAAGTACAGCAAAATGGTACTTACAGAGTGACCTTGTTTTTGAGAAACTGTTTATTTCTGTATTACATCATTGCAACTTGCTGAAAAGTGTCAACAGTGTTCCTATCATCCTGATTAAGCAATACAGCAAAAATGGTTCTTACAGAGTGCATCAAACATGATTTAGACCTTGTTTGTGAAAAACTCTTTATTTCTGTATTTCATGATTGCAACTTGCTGAAAAGTGTCAACAATGTTCCTTTCATCGAGCTTAAACAGTACAGCAAAATGGTACTTACAGAGTGACTCAAACATGACTTAGACCTTGTTTTTGAAAAACTCTTTATTTCTGTATTTCATGATTGCAACTTGCTGAAAAGTGTTAACAGGGTTCCTTTCATCGAGTTTAAACAAGTACAGCAAAATGGTACTTACAGAGTGACCTTGTTTTTGAAAAACTGTTTATTTCTGTATTACATGATTGCAACTTGCTGAAAAGTGTTAACAGGGTTCCTTTCATCGAGTTTAAACAAGTACAGCAAAATGGTACTTACAGAGTGACCTTGTTTTTGAAAAACTGTTTATTTCTGTATTTCATGATTGCAACTTGCTGAAAAGTGTCAACAGTGTTCCTTTCATCGAGTTAAACAGTACAGCAAAATGGTCACTTCAAACATGACTTAGACCTTGTTTTTGAAAAACTCTTTATTTCTGTATTTCATGATTGCAACTTGCTGAAAAGTGTTAACAGGGTTCCTTTCATCGAGCTTAAACAGTACAGCAAAATGGTACTTACAGAGTGACCTAGTCTTTGAGAAACTGTTTATTTCTTTATTACATCATTGCAACTTGCTGAAAAGTGTCAACAGTGTTCTTATCATCCTGATTAAGCAGTTCAACAAACATGGTACTTACAGAGTGACCTTGTTTTTGAGAAACTGTTTATTTCTGTATTACATGATTGCAACTTGCTGAAAAGTGTCAACAGTGTTCCTATCATCCTGATTAAGCAATACAGCAGAAATGGTTCTTACAGAGTGCATCAAACATGATTTAGACCTTGTTTTTGAAAAACTGTTTATTTCTGTATTTCATGATTGCAACTTGCTGAAAAGTGTTAACAGGGTTCCTTTCATTGAGTTTAAACAGTAGAGCAAAATGGTACTTACATAGTGACCTTGTTTTTGAGAAACTGTTTATTTCTGTATTACATCATTGCAACTTGCTGAAAAGTGTCAACAGTGTTCTTATCATCCTGATTAAGCAGTTCAACAAACATGGTACTTACAGAGTGACCTTGTTTTTGAGAAACTGTTTATTTCTGTATTACATGATTGCAACTTGCTGAAAAGTGTCAACAGTGTTCCTATCATCCTGAGTTAAGCAATACAGCAAAAATGGTTCTTACAGAGTGCATCAAACATGATTTAGACCTTGTTTTTGAAAAACTGTTTATTTCTGTATTTCATGATTGCAACTTGCTGAAAAGTGTTAACAGGGTTCCTTTCATCGAGTTTAAACAAGTACAGCAAAATGGTACTTACAGAGTGACCTTGTTTTTGAGAAACTGTTTATTTCTGTATTACATCATTGCAACTTGCTGAAAAGTGTCAACAGTGTTCCTATCATCCTGATTAAGCAATACAGCAAAAATGGTTCTTACAGAGTGCATCAAACATGATTTAGACCTTGTTTGTGAAAAACTCTTTATTTCTGTATTTCATGATTGCAACTTGCTGAAAAGTGTCAACAATGTTCCTTTCATCGAGCTTAAACAGTACAGCAAAATGGTACTTACAGAGTGACTCAAACATGACTTAGACCTTGTTTTTGAAAAACTCTTTATTTCTGTATTTCATGATTGCAACTTGCTGAAAAGTGTTAACAGGGTTCCTTTCATCGAGTTTAAACAAGTACAGCAAAATGGTACTTACAGAGTGACCTTGTTTTTGAGAAACTGTTTATTTCTGTATTTCATGATTGCAACTTGCTGAAAAGTGTTAACAGGGTTCCTTTCATCCGAGTTTAAACAAGTACAGCAAAATGGTACTTACAGAGTGACCTTGTTTGTGAAAAACTATTTATTTCTGTATTTCATGATTGCAACTTGCTGAAAAGTGTCAACAATGTTCCTTTCATCGAGCTTAAACAGTACAGCAAAATGGTACTCATAACATGACTTAGACCTTGTTTTTGAAAAACTCTTTATTTCTGTATTTCATGATTGCAACTTGCTGAAAAGTGTTAACAGGGTTCCTTTCATCGAGCTTAAACAGTACAGCAAAATGGTACTTACAGAGTGACCTTGTCTTTGAGAAACTGTTTATTTCTTTATTACATCATTGCAACTTGCTGAAAAGTGTCAACAGTGTTCTTATCATCCTGATTAAGCAGTTCAACAAACATGGTACTTACAGAGTGACCTTGTTTTTGAGAAACTGTTTATTTCTGTATTACATGATTGCAACTTGCTGAAAAGTGTCAACAGTGTTCCTATCATCCTGATTAAGCAATACAGCAGAAATGGTTCTTACAGAGTGCATCAAACATGATTTAGACCTTGTTTTTGAAAAACTGTTTATTTCTGTATTTCATGATTGCAACTTGCTGAAAAGTGTTAACAGGGTTCCTTTCATCGAGTTTAAACAAGTACAGCAAAATGGTACTTACATAGTGACCTTGTTTTTGAGAAACTGTTTATTTCTGTATTACATGATTGCAACTTGCTGAAAAGTGTCAACAGTGTTCCTATCATCCTGATTAAGCAATACAGCAAAAATGGTTCTTACAGAGTGCATCAAACATGATTTAGACCTTGTTTGTGAAAAACTATTTATTTCTGTATTTCATGATTGCAACTTGCTGAAAAGTGTCAACAATGTTCCTTTCATCGAGCTTAAACAGTACAGCAAAATGGTACTTCAAACATGACTTAGACCTTGTTTTTGAAAAACTCTTTATTTCTGTATTTCATGATTGCAACTTGCTGAAAAGTGTTAACAGGGTTCCTTTCATCGAGTTTAAACAGTAGAGCAAAATGGTACTTACATAGTGACCTTGTTTTTGAGAAACTGTTTATTTCTGTATTACATCATTGCAACTTGCTGAAAAGTGTCAACAGTGTTCTTATCATCCTGATTAAGCAGTTCAACAAACATGGTACTTACAGAGTGACCTTGTTTTTGAGAAACGGTTTATTTCTGTATTACATGATTGCAACTTGCTGAAAAGTGTCAACAGTGTTCCTATCATCCTGATTAAGCAATACAGCAAAAATGGTTCTTACAGAGTGCATCAAACATGATTTAGACCTTGTTTGTGAAAAACTATTTATTTCTGTATTTCATGATTGCAACTTGCTGAAAAGTGTCAACAATGTTCCTTTCATCGAGCTTAAACAGTACAGCAAAATGGTACTCAAACATGACTTAGACCTTGTTTTTGAAAAACTCTTTATTTCTGTATTTCATGATTGCAACTTGCTCAAAAGTGTTAACAGGGTTCCTTTCCTTGAGTTTAAACAGTAGAGCAAAATGGTACTTACATAGTGACCTTGTTTTTGAGAAACTGTTTATTTCTGTATTACATCATTGCAACTTGCTGAAAAGTGTCAACAGTGTTCTTATCATCCTGATTAAGCAGTTCAACAAACATGGTACTTACAGAGTGACCTTGTTTTTGAGAAACGGTTTATTTCTGTATTACATGATTGCAACTTGCTGAAAAGTGTCAACAGTGTTCCTATCATCCTGATTAAGCAATACAGAAAAAATGGTTCTTACAGAGTGCATCAAACATGATTTAGACCTTGTTTTTGAAAAACTGTTTATTTCTGTATTTCATGTTTGCAACTTAATGAAAAGTGTTAACAGGGTTCGTTTCATCGAGTTTAAACAAGTACAGCAAAATGGTACTTACAGAGTGACCTTGTTTTTGAGAAACTGTTTATTTCTGTATTACGTCATTGCAACTTGCTGAAAAGTGTCAACAGTGTTCCTATCATCCTGATTAAGCAATACAGCAAAAATGGTTCTTACAGAGTGCATCAAACATGATTTAGACCTTGTTTGTGAAAAACTCTTTATTTCTGTATTTCATGATTGCAACTTGCTGAAAAGTGTCAACAATGTTCCTTTCATCGAGCTTAAACAGTACAGCAAAATGGTACTTACAGAGTGACTCAAACATGACTTAGACCTTGTTTTTGAAAAACTCTTTATTTCTGTATTTCATGATTGCAACTTGCTGAAAAGTGTTAACAGGGTTCCTTTCATCGAGTTTAAACAAGTACAGCAAAATGGTACTTACAGAGTGACCTTGTTTTTGAAAAACTGTTTATTTCTGTATTTCATGATTTCAACTTGCTGAAAAGTGTTAACAGGGTTCCTTTCATCGAGTTTAAACAAGTACAGCAAAATGGTACTTACAGAGTGACCTTGTTTGTGAAAAACTATTTATTTCTGTATTTCATGATTGCAACTTGCTGAAAAGTGTCAACAATGTTCCTTTCATCGAGCTTAAACAGTACAGCAAAATGGTACTCAAACATGACTTAGACCTTGTTTTTGAAAAACTCTTTATTTCTGTATTTCATGATTGCAACTTGCTGAAAAGTGTTAACAGGGTTCCTTTCATCGAGCTTAAACAGTACAGCAAAATGGTACTTACAGAGTGACCTAGTCTTTGAGAAACTGTTTATTTCTTTATTACATCATTGCAACTTGCTGAAAAGTGTCAACAGTGTTCTTATCATCCTGATTAAGCAGTTCAACAAACATGGTACTTACAGAGTGACCTTGTTTTTGAGAAACTGTTTATTTCTGTATTACATGATTGCAACTTGCTGAAAAGTGTCAACAGTGTTCCTATCATCCTGATTAAGCAATACAGCAGAAATGGTTCTTACAGAGTGCATCAAACATGATTTAGACCTTGTTTTTGAAAAACTGTTTATTTCTGTATTTCATGATTGCAACTTGCTGAAAAGTGTTAACAGGGTTCCTTTCATCGATTTTAAACAAGTACAGCAAAATGGTACTTACATAGTGACCTTGTTTTTGAGAAACTGTTTATTTCTGTATTACATGATTGCAACTTGCTGAAAAGTGTCAACAGTGTTCCTATCATCCTGATTAAGCAATACAGCAAAAATGGTTCTTACAGAGTGCATCAAACATGATTTAGACCTTGTTTGTGAAAAACTCTTTATTTCTGTATTTCATGATTGCAACTTGCTGAAAAGTGTCAACAAAAGTGTCAACAAATAAACTGTTTATTTCTGTATTTCATGATTGCAACTTGCTGAAAAGTGTCAACAATGTTCCTTTCATCGAGCTTAAACAGTACAGCAAAATGGTACTCAAACATGACTTAGACCTTGTTTTTGAAAAACTCTTTATTTCTGTATTTCATGATTGCAACTTGCTCAAAAGTGTTAACAGGGTTCCTTTCCTTGAGTTTAAACAGTAGAGCAAAATGGTACTTACATAGTGACCTTGTTTTTGAGAAACTGTTTATTTCTGTATTACATCATTGCAACTTGCTGAAAAGTGTCAACAGTGTTCTTATCATCCTGATTAAGCAGTTCAACAAACATGGTACTTACAGAGTGACCTTGTTTTTGAGAAACGGTTTATTTCTGTATTACATGATTGCAACTTGCTGAAAAGTGTCAACAGTGTTCCTATCATCCTGATTAAGCAATACAGAAAAAATGGTTCTTACAGAGTGCATCAAACATGATTTAGACCTTGTTTTTGAAAAACTGTTTATTTCTGTATTTCATGTTTGCAACTTAATGAAAAGTGTTAACAGGGTTCGTTTCATCGAGTTTAAACAAGTACAGCAAAATGGTACTTACAGAGTGACCTTGTTTTTGAGAAACTGTTTATTTCTGTATTACGTCATTGCAACTTGCTGAAAAGTGTCAACAGTGTTCCTATCATCCTGATTAAGCAATACAGCAAAAATGGTTCTTACAGAGTGCATCAAACATGATTTAGACCTTGTTTGTGAAAAACTCTTTATTTCTGTATTTCATGATTGCAACTTGCTGAAAAGTGTCAACAATGTTCCTTTCATCGAGCTTAAACAGTACAGCAAAATGGTACTTACAGAGTGACTCAAACATGACTTAGACCTTGTTTTTGAAAAACTCTTTATTTCTGTATTTCATGATTGCAACTTGCTGAAAAGTGTTAACAGGGTTCCTTTCATCGAGTTTAAACAAGTACAGCAAAATGGTACTTACAGAGTGACCTTGTTTTTGAAAAACTGTTTATTTCTGTATTTCATGATTTCAACTTGCTGAAAAGTGTTAACAGGGTTCCTTTCATCGAGTTTAAACAAGTACAGCAAAATGGTACTTACAGAGTGACCTTGTTTGTGAAAAACTATTTATTTCTGTATTTCATGATTGCAACTTGCTGAAAAGTGTCAACAATGTTCCTTTCATCGAGCTTAAACAGTACAACAGAAATGGTACTCAAACATGACTTAGACCTTGTTTTTGAAAAACTGTTTATTTCTGTATTTCATGATTTCAACTTGCTGAAAAGTGTTAACAGGGTTCCTTTCATCGAGCTTAAACAGTACAGCAAAATGGTACTTACAGAGTGACCTAGTCTTTGAGAAACTGTTTATTTCTTTATTACATCATTGCAACTTGCTGAAAAGTGTCAACAGTGTTCTTATCATCCTGATTAAGCAGTTCAACAAACATGGTACTTACAGAGTGACCTTGTTTTTGAGAAACTGTTTATTTCTGTATTACATGATTGCAACTTGCTGAAAAGTGTCAACAGTGTTCCTATCATCCTGATTAAGCAATACAGCAGAAATGGTTCTTACAGAGTGCATCAAACATGATTTAGACCTTGTTTTTGAAAAACTGTTTATTTCTGTATTTCATGATTGCAACTTGCTCAAAAGTGTTAACAGGGTTCCTTTCCTTGAGTTTAAACAGTAGAGCAAAATGGTACTTACATAGTGACCTTGTTTTTGAGAAACTGTTTATTTCTGTATTACATCATTGCAACTTGCTGAAAAGTGTCAACAGTGTTCTTATCATCCTGATTAAGCAGTTCAACAAACATGGTACTTACAGAGTGACCTTGTTTTTGAGAAACGGTTTATTTCTGTATTACATGATTGCAACTTGCTGAAAAGTGTCAACAGTGTTCCTATCATCCTGATTAAGCAATACAGAAAAAATGGTTCTTACAGAGTGCATCAAACATGATTTAGACCTTGTTTTTGAAAAACTGTTTATTTCTGTATTTCATGTTTGCAACTTAATGAAAAGTGTTAACAGGGTTCGTTTCATCGAGTTTAAACAAGTACAGCAAAATGGTACTTACAGAGTGACCTTGTTTTTGAGAAACTGTTTATTTCTGTATTACGTCATTGCAACTTGCTGAAAAGTGTCAACAGTGTTCCTATCATCCTGATTAAGCAATACAGCAAAAATGGTTCTTACAGAGTGCATCAAACATGATTTAGACCTTGTTTGTGAAAAACTCTTTATTTCTGTATTTCATGATTGCAACTTGCTGAAAAGTGTCAACAATGTTCCTTTCATCGAGCTTAAACAGTACAGCAAAATGGTACTTACAGAGTGACTCAAACATGACTTAGACCTTGTTTTTGAAAAACTCTTTATTTCTGTATTTCATGATTGCAACTTGCTGAAAAGTGTTAACAGGGTTCCTTTCATCGAGTTTAAACAAGTACAGCAAAATGGTACTTACAGAGTGACCTTGTTTTTGAAAAACTGTTTATTTCTGTATTTCATGATTTCAACTTGCTGAAAAGTGTTAACAGGGTTCCTTTCATCGAGTTTAAACAAGTACAGCAAAATGGTACTTACAGAGTGACCTTGTTTGTGAAAAACTATTTATTTCTGTATTTCATGATTGCAACTTGCTGAAAAGTGTCAACAATGTTCCTTTCATCGAGCTTAAACAGTACAGCAAAATGGTACTCAAACATGACTTAGACCTTGTTTTTGAAAAACTCTTTATTTCTGTATTTCATGATTGCAACTTGCTGAAAAGTGTTAACAGGGTTCCTTTCATCGAGCTTAAACAGTACAGCAAAATGGTACTTACAGAGTGACCTAGTCTTTGAGAAACTGTTTATTTCTTTATTACATCATTGCAACTTGCTGAAAAGTGTCAACAGTGTTCTTATCATCCTGATTAAGCAGTTCAACAAACATGGTACTTACAGAGTGACCTTGTTTTTGAGAAACTGTTTATTTCTGTATTACATGATTGCAACTTGCTGAAAAGTGTCAACAGTGTTCCTATCATCCTGATTAAGCAATACAGCAGAAATGGTTCTTACAGAGTGCATCAAACATGATTTAGACCTTGTTTTTGAAAAACTGTTTATTTCTGTATTTCATGATTGCAACTTGCTGAAAAGTGTTAACAGGGTTCCTTTCATCGAGTTTAAACAAGTACAGCAAAATGGTACTTACAGAGTGACCTTGTTTTTGAGAAACTGTTTATTTCTGTATTACATCATTGCAACTTGCTGAAAAGTGTCAACAGTGTTCTTATCATCCTGATTAAGCAGTTCAACAAACATGGTACTTACAGAGTGACCTTGTTTGTGAAAAACTATTTATTTCTGTATTTCATGATTGCAACTTGCTGAAAAGTGTCAACAATGTTCCTTTCATCGAGCTTAAACAGTACAGCAAAATGGTACTTACAGAGTAACTCAAACATGACTTAGACCTTGTTTTTGAAAAACTCTTTATTTCTGTATTTCATGATTGCAACTTGCTGAAAAGTGTTAACAGGGTTCCTTTCCTTGAGTTTAAACAGTAGAGCAAAATGGTACTTACATAGTGACCTTGTTTTTGAGAAACTGTTTATTTCTGTATTACATCATTGCAACTTGCTGAAAAGTGTCAACAGTGTTCTTATCATCCTGATTAAGCAGTTCAACAAACATGGTACTTACAGAGTGACCTTGTTTTTGAGAAACGGTTTATTTCTGTATTACATGATTGCAACTTGCTGAAAAGTGTCAACAGTGTTCCTATCATCCTGATTAAGCAATACAGAAAAAATGGTTCTTACAGAGTGCATCAAACATGATTTAGACCTTGTTTTTGAAAAACTGTTTATTTCTGTATTTCATGATTGCAACTTGCTGAAAAGTGTCAACAGTGTTCCTATCATCCTGATTAAGCAATACAGCAGAAATGGTTCTTACAGAGTGCATCAAACATGATTTAGACCTTGTTTTAGAAAAACTGTTTATTTCTGTATTTCATGATTGCAACTTGCTGAAAAGTGTTAACAGGGTTCCTTTCATCGAGTTTAGCAAGTACAGCAAAATGGTACTTACAGAGTGACCTTGTTTTTGAAAAACTGTTTATTTCTGTATTTCATGATTTCAACTTGCTGAAAAGTGTTAACAGGGTTCCTTTCATCGAGTTTAAACAAGTACAGCAAAATGGTACTTACAGAGTGACCTTGTTTTTGAGAAACTGTTTATTTCTGTATTACATCATTGCAACTTGCTGAAAAGTGTCAACAGTGTTCTTATCATCCTGATTAAGCAGTTCAACAAACATGGTACTTACAGAGTGACCTTGTTTTTGAGAAACTGTTTATTTCTGTATTACATGATTGCAACTTGCTGAAAAGTGTCAACAGTGTTCCTATCATCCTGATTAAGCAATACAGCAGAAATGGTTCTTACAGAGTGCATCAAACATGATTTAGACCTTGTTTTTGAAAAACTGTTTATTTCTGTATTTCATGATTGCAACTTGCTGAAAAGTGTTAACAGGGTTCCTTTCATCGAGTTTAAACAAGTACAGCAAAATGGTACTTACATAGTGACCTTGTTTTTGAGAAACTGTTTATTTCTGTATTACATGATTGCAACTTGCTGAAAAGTGTCAACAGTGTTCCTATCATCCTGATTAAGCAATACAGCAAAAATGGTTCTTACAGAGTGCATCAAACATGATTTAGACCTTGTTTGTGAAAAACTCTTTATTTCTGTATTTCATGATTGCAACTTGCTGAAAAGTGTCAACAATGTTCCTTTCATCGAGCTTAAACAGTACAGCAAAATGGTACTCAAACATGACTTAGACCTTGTTTTTGAAAAACTCTTTATTTCTGTATTTCATGATTGCAACTTGCTGAAAAGTGTTAACAGGGTTCCTTTCATCGAGCTTAAACAGTACAGCAAAATGGTACTTACAGAGTGACCTAGTCTTTGAGAAACTGTTTATTTCTTTATTACGTCATTGCAACTTGCTGAAAAGTGTCAACAGTGTTCTTATCATCCTGATTAAGCAGTTCAACAAACATGGTACTTACAGAGTGACCTTGTTTTTGAGAAACTGTTTATTTCTGTATTACATGATTGCAACTTGCTGAAAAGTGTCAACAGTGTTCCTATCATCCTGATTAAGCAATACAGCAGAAATGGTTCTTACAGAGTGCATCAAACATGATTTAGACCTTGTTTTTGAAAAACTGTTTATTTCTGTATTTCATGATTGCAACTTGCTGAAAAGTGTTAACAGGGTTCCTTTCATCGAGTTTAAACAAGTACAGCAAAATGGTACTTACATAGTGACCTTGTTTTTGAGAAACTGTTTATTTCTGTATTACATGATTGCAACTTGCTGAAAAGTGTCAACAGTGTTCCTATCATCCTGATTAAGCAATACAGCAGAAATGGTTCTTACAGAGTGCATCAAACATGATTTAGACCTTGTTTTTGAAAAACTGTTTATTTCTGTATTTCATGATTTCAACTTGCTGAAAAGTGTTAACAGGGTTCCTTTCATCGAGTTTAAACAAGTACAGCAAAATGGTACTTACAGAGTGACCTTGTTTTTGAGAAACTGTTTATTTCTGTATTACGTCATTGCAACTTGCTGAAAAGTGTCAACAGTGTTCCTATCATCCTGATTAAGCAATACAGCAAAAATGGTTCTTACAGAGTGCATCAAACATGATTTAGACCTTGTTTGTGAAAAACTCTTTATTTCTGTATTTCATGATTGCAACTTGCTGAAAAGTGTTAACAGGGTTCCTTTCATCGAGTTTAAACAAGTACAGCAAAATGGTACTTACAGAGTGACCTTGTTTTTGAAAAACTGTTTATTTCTGTATTTCATGATTTCAACTTGCTGAAAAGTGTTAACAGGGTTCCTTTCATCGAGTTTAAACAAGTACAGCAAAATGGTACTTACAGAGTGACCTTGTTTTTGAGAAACTGTTTATTTCTGTATTACATCATTGCAACTTGCTGAAAAGTGTCAACAGTGTTCTTATCATCCTGATTAAGCAGTTCAACAAACATGGTACTTACAGAGTGACCTTGTTTTTGAGAAACTGTTTATTTCTGTATTACATGATTGCAACTTGCTGAAAAGTGTCAACAGTGTTCCTATCATCCTGATTAAGCAATACAGCAAAAATGGTTCTTACAGAGTGCATCAAACATGATTTAGACCTTGTTTGTGAAAAACTCTTTATTTCTGTATTTCATGATTGCAACTTGCTGAAAAGTGTCAACAATGTTCCTTTCATCGAGCTTAAACAGTACAGCAAAATGGTACTTACAGAGTGACTCAAACATGACTTAGACCTTGTTTTTGAAAAACTCTTTATTTCTGTATTTCATGATTGCAACTTGCTGAAAAGTGTTAACAGGGTTCCTTTCATTGAGTTTAAACAGTAGAGCAAAATGGTACTTACATAGTGACCTTGTTTTTGAGAAACTGTTTATTTCTTTATTACATCATTGCAACTTGCTGAAAAGTGTCAACAGTGTTCTTATCATCCTGATTAAGCAGTTCAACAAACATGGTACTTACAGAGTGACCTTGTTTTTGAGAAACTGTTTATTTCTGTATTACATGATTGCAACTTGCTGAAAAGTGTCAACAGTGTTCCTATCATCCTGATTAAGCAATACAGCAGAAATGGTTCTTACAGAGTGCATCAAACATGATTTAGACCTTGTTTTTGAAAAACTGTTTATTTCTGTATTTCATGATTGCAACTTGCTGAAAAGTGTTAACAGGGTTCCTTTCATCGAGTTTAAACAAGTACAGCAAAATGGTACTTACATAGTGACCTTGTTTTTGAGAAACTGTTTATTTCTGTATTACATGATTGCAACTTGCTGAAAAGTGTCAACAGTGTTCCTATCATCCTGATTAAGCAATACAGCAGAAATGGTTCTTACAGAGTGCATCAAACATGATTTAGACCTTGTTTTTGAAAAACTGTTTATTTCTGTATTTCATGATTGCAACTTGCTGAAAAGTGTTAACAGGGTTCCTTTCATCGAGTTTAAACAAGTACAGCAAAATGGTACTTACATAGTGACCTTGTTTTTGAGAAACTGTTTATTTCTGTATTACATGATTGCAACTTGCTGAAAAGTGTCAACAGTGTTCCTATCATCCTGATTAAGCAATACAGCAAAAATGGTTCTTACAGAGTGCATCAAACATGATTTAGACCTTGTTTGTGAAAAACTATTTATTTCTGTATTTCATGATTGCAACTTGCTGAAAAGTGTCAACAATGTTCCTTTCATCGAGCTTAAACAGTACAGCAAAATGGTACTTACAGAGTAACTCAAACATGACTTAGACCTTGTTTTTGAAAAACTCTTTATTTCTGTATTTCATGATTGCAACTTGCTGAAAAGTGTTAACAGGGTTCCTTTCCTTGAGTTTAAACAGTAGAGCAAAATGGTACTTACATAGTGACCTTGTTTTTGAGAAACTGTTTATTTCTCTATTACATCATTGCAACTTGCTGAAAAGTGTCAACAGTGTTCTTATCATCCTGATTAAGCAGTTCAACAAACATGGTACTTACAGAGTGACCTTGTTTTTGAGAAACTGTTTATTTCTGTATTACATGATTGCAACGTGCTGAAAAGTGTCAACAGTGTTCCTATCATCCTGATTAAGCAATACAGCAGAAATGGTTCTTACAGAGTGCATCAAACATGATTTAGACCTTGTTTTTGAAAAACTGTTTATTTCTGTATTTCATGATTGTAACTTGCTGAAAAGTGTTAACAGGGTTCCTTTCATCGATTTTAAACAAGTACAGCAAAATGGTACTTACATAGTGACCTTGTTTTTGAGAAACTGTTTATTTCTGTATTACATGATTGCAACTTGCTGAAAAGTGTCAACAGTGTTCCTATCATCCTGATTAAGCAATACAGCAAAAATGGTTCTTACAGAGTGCATCAAACATGATTTAGACCTTGTTTGTGAAAAACTCTTTATTTCTGTATTTCATGATTGCAACTTGCTGAAAAGTGTCAACAATGTTCCTTTCATCGAGCTTAAACAGTACAGCAAAATGGTACTCAAACATGACTTAGACCTTGTTTTTGAAAAACTCTTTATTTCTGTATTTCATGATTGCAACTTGCTCAAAAGTGTTAACAGGGTTCCTTTCCTTGAGTTTAAACAGTAGAGCAAAATGGTACTTACATAGTGACCTTGTTTTTGAGAAACTGTTTATTTCTGTATTACATCATTGCAACTTGCTGAAAAGTGTCAACAGTGTTCTTATCATCCTGATTAAGCAGTTCAACAAACATGGTACTTACAGAGTGACCTTGTTTTTGAGAAACGGTTTATTTCTGTATTACATGATTGCAACTTGCTGAAAAGTGTCAACAGTGTTCCTATCATCCTGATTAAGCAATACAGAAAAAATGGTTCTTACAGAGTGCATCAAACATGATTTAGACCTTGTTTTTGAAAAACTGTTTATTTCTGTATTTCATGTTTGCAACTTAATGAAAAGTGTTAACAGGGTTCGTTTCATCGAGTTTAAACAAGTACAGCAAAATGGTACTTACAGAGTGACCTTGTTTTTGAGAAACTGTTTATTTCTGTATTACGTCATTGCAACTTGCTGAAAAGTGTCAACAGTGTTCCTATCATCCTGATTAAGCAATACAGCAAAAATGGTTCTTACAGAGTGCATCAAACATGATTTAGACCTTGTTTGTGAAAAACTCTTTATTTCTGTATTTCATGATTGCAACTTGCTGAAAAGTGTCAACAATGTTCCTTTCATCGAGCTTAAACAGTACAGCAAAATGGTACTTACAGAGTGACTCAAACATGACTTAGACCTTGTTTTTGAAAAACTCTTTATTTCTGTATTTCATGATTGCAACTTGCTGAAAAGTGTTAACAGGGTTCCTTTCATCGAGTTTAAACAAGTACAGCAAAATGGTACTTACAGAGTGACCTTGTTTTTGAAAAACTGTTTATTTCTGTATTTCATGATTGCAACTTGCTGAAAAGTGTTAACAGGGTTCCTTTCATCGAGTTTAAACAAGTACAGCAAAATGGTACTTACAGAGTGACCTTGTTTGTGAAAAACTATTTATTTCTGTATTTCATGATTGCAACTTGCTGAAAAGTGTCAACAATGTTCCTTTCATCGAGCTTAAACAGTACAGCAAAATGGTACTCAAACATGACTTAGACCTTGTTTTTGAAAAACTCTTTATTTCTGTATTTCATGATTGCAACTTGCTGAAAAGTGTTAACAGGGTTCCTTTCATCGAGTTTAAACAGTACAGCAAAATGGTACTTACAGAGTGACCTTGTTTTTGAGAAACTGTTTATTTCTGTATTACATCATTGCAACTTGCTGAAAAGTGTCAACAGTGTTCTTATCATCCTGATTAAGCAGTTCAACAAACATGGTACTTACAGAGTGACCTTGTTTTTGAGAAACTGTTTATTTCTGTATTACATGATTGCAACTTGCTGAAAAGTGTCAACAGTGTTCCTATCATCCTGATTAAGCAATACAGCAGAAATGGTTCTTACAGAGTGCATCAAACATGATTTAGACCTTGTTTTTGAAAAACTGTTTATTTCTGTATTTCATGATTGCAACTTGCTGAAAAGTGTCAACAGTGTTCTTATCATCCTGATTAAGCAGTTCAACAAAATGGTACTTACAGAGTGACCTTGTTTTTGAGAAACTGTTTATTTCTGTATTACATGATTGCAACTTGCTGAAAAGTGTCAACAGTGTTCCTATCATCCTGATTAAGCAATACAGCAAAAATGGTTCTTACAGAGTGCATCAAACATGATTTAGACCTTGTTTGTGAAAAACTATTTATTTCTGTATTTCATGATTGCAACTTGCTGAAAAGTGTCAACAATGTTCCTTTCATCGAGCTTAAACAGTACAGCAAAATGGTACTTACAGGACTCAAACATGACTTAGACCTTGTTTTTGAAAAACTGTTTATTTCTGTATTTCATGATTGCAACTTGCTGAAAAGTGTTAACAGGGTTCCTTTCATCGAGTTTAAACAGTACAGCAAAATGGTACTTACAGAGTGACCTTGTTTTTGAGAAACTGTTTATTTCTGTATTACATCATTGCAACTTGCTGAAAAGTGTCAACAGTGTTCTTATCATCCTGATTAAGCAGTTCAACAAACATGGTACTTACAGAGTGACCTTGTTTTTGAGAAACTGTTTATTTCTGTATTACATGATTGCAACTTGCTGAAAAGTGTCAACAGTGTTCCTATCATCCTGATTAAGCAATACAGCAAAAATGGTTCTTACAGAGTGCATCAAACATGATTTAGACCTTGTTTGTGAAAAACTATTTATTTCTGTATTTCATGATTGCAACTTGCTGAAAAGTGTCAACAATGTTCCTTTCATCGAGCTTAAACAGTACAGCAAAATGGTACTTACAGAGTGACTCAAACATGACTTAGACCTTGTTTTTGAAAAACTGTTTATTTCTGTATTTCATGATTGCAACTTGCTGAAAAGTGTTAACAGGGTTCCTTTCATCGAGTTTAAACAGTACAGCAAAATGGTACTTACAGAGTGACCTTGTTTTTGAGAAACTGTTTATTTCTGTATTTCATGATTGCAACTTGCTGAAAAGTGTCAACAGTGTTCCTTATCATCCTGATTAAGCAGTTCAACAAAATGGTACTTACAGAGTGACCTTGTTTTTGAGAAACTGTTTATTTCTGTATTACATGATTGCAACTTGCTGAAAAGTGTCAACAGTGTTCCTATCATCCTGATTAAGCAATACAGCAAAAATGGTTCTTACAGAGTGCATCAAACATGATTTAGACCTTGTTTGTGAAAAACTATTTATTTCTGTATTTCATGATTGCAACTTGCTGAAAAGTGTCAACAATGTTCCTTTCATCGAGCTTAAACAGTACAGCAAAATGGTACTTACAGAGTGACTCAAACATGACTTAGACCTTGTTTTTGAAAAACTGTTTATTTCTGTATTTCATGATTGCAACTTGCTGAAAAGTGTTAACAGGGTTCCTTTCATCGAGTTTAAACAGTACAGCAAAATGGTACTTACAGAGTGACCTTGTTTTTGAGAAACTGTTTATTTCTGTATTACATCATTGCAACTTGCTGAAAAGTGTCAACAGTGTTCTTATCATCCTGATTAAGCAGTTCAACAAAAATGGTACTTACAGAGTGACCTTGTTTTTGAGAAACTGTTTATTTCTGTATTACATGATTGCAACTTGCTGAAAAGTGTCAACAGTGTTCCTATCATCCTGATTAAGCAGTACAGCAAAATGGTACTTACAGAGTGACCTTGTTTTTGAGAAACTGTTTATTTCTGTATTTCATGATTGCAACTTGCTGAAAAGTGTCAACAGTGTTCTTATCATCCTGATTAAGCAGTTCAACAAAAATGGTACTTACAGAGTGACCTTGTTTTTGAGAAACTGTTTATTTCTGTATTACATGATTGCAACTTGCTGAAAAGTGTCAACAGTGTTCCTATCATCCTGATTAAGCAATACAGCAAAAATGGTTCTTACAGAGTGCATCAAACATGATTTAGACCTTGTTTGTGAAAAACTATTTATTTCTGTATTTCATGATTGCAACTTGCTGAAAAGTGTCAACAATGTTCCTTTCATCGAGCTTAAACAGTACAGCAAAATGGTACTTACAGTGACTCAAACATGACTTAGACCTTGTTTTTGAAAAACTGTTTATTTCTGTATTTCATGATTGCAACTTGCTGAAAAGTGTTAACAGGGTTCCTTTCATCGAGTTTAAACAGTACAGCAAAATGGTACTTACAGAGTGACCTTGTTTTTGAGAAACTGTTTATTTCTGTATTACATCATTGCAACTTGCTGAAAAGTGTCAACAGTGTTCTTATCATCCTGATTAAGCAGTTCAACAAAAATGGTACTTACAGAGTGACCTTGTTTTTGAGAAACTGTTTATTTCTGTATTACATGATTGCAACTTGCTGAAAAGTGTCAACAGTGTTCCTATCATCCTGATTAAGCAATACAGCAAAAATGGTTCTTACAGAGTGCATCAAACATGATTTAGACCTTGTTTTTGAAAAACTGTTTATTTCTGTATTTCATGATTGCAACTTGCTGAAAAGTGTTAACAGGGTTCCTTTCATCGAGTTTAAACAGTACAGCAAAATGGTACTTACAGAGTGACCTTGTTTTTGAGAAACTGTTTATTTCTGTATTACATGATTGCAACTTGCTGAAAAGTGTCAACAGTGTTCCTATCATCCTGATTAAGCAATACAGCAAAAATGGTTCTTACAGAGTGCATCAAACATGATTTAGACCTTGTTTGTGAAAAACTGTTTATTTCTGTATTTCATGATTGCAACTTGCTGAAAAGTGTCAACAATGTTCCTTTCATCGAGCTTAAACAGTACAGCAAAATGACTTACGTGACTCAAACATGACTTAGACCTTGTTTTTGAAAAACTGTTTATTTCTGTATTTCATGATTGCAACTTGCTGAAAAGTGTTAACAGGGTTCCTTTCATCGAGTTTAAACAGTACAGCAAAATGGTACTTACAGAGTGACCTTGTTTTTGAGAAACTGTTTATTTCTGTATTACATCATTGCAACTTGCTGAAAAGTGTCAACAGTGTTCTTATCATCCTGATTAAGCAGTTCAACAAAAATGGTACTTACAGAGTGACCTTGTTTTTGAGAAACTGTTTATTTCTGTATTACATGATTGCAACTTGCTGAAAAGTGTCAACAGTGTTCCTATCATCCTGATTAAGCAATACAGCAAAAATGGTTCTTACAGAGTGCATCAAACATGATTTAGACCTTGTTTGTGAAAAACTATTTATTTCTGTATTTCATGATTGCAACTTGCTGAAAAGTGTCAACAATGTTCCTTTCATCGAGCTTAAACAGTACAGCAAAATGGTACTTACAGAGTGACTCAAACATGACTTAGACCTTGTTTTTGAAAAACTGTTTATTTCTGTATTTCATGATTGCAACTTGCTGAAAAGTGTTAACAGGGTTCCTTTCATCGAGTTTAAACAGTACAGCAAAATGGTACTTACAGAGTGACCTTGTTTTTGAAAAGCTGTTTATTTCTGTATTTCATGATTGCAACTTGCTGAAAAGTGTTAACAGGGTTCCTTTCATCGAGTTTAAACAGTACAGCAAAATGGTACTTACAGAGTGACCTTGTTTTTGAGAAACTGTTTATTTCTGTATTACATGATTGCAACTTGCTGAAAAGTGTCAACAGTGTTCTTATCATCCTGATTAAGCAGTTCAACAAAAATGGTACTTACAGAGTGACCTTGTTTTTGAGAAACTGTTTATTTCTGTATTACATGATTGCAACTTGCTGAAAAGTGTCAACAGTGTTCCTATCATCCTGATTAAGCAATACAGCAAAAATGGTTCTTACAGAGTGCATCAAACATGATTTAGACCTTGTTTGTGAAAAACTATTTATTTCTGTATTTCATGATTGCAACTTGCTGAAAAGTGTCAACAATGTTCCTTTCATCGAGCTTAAACAGTACAGCAAAATGGTACTTACAGTGACTCAAACATGACTTAGACCTTGTTTTTGAAAAACTGTTTATTTCTGTATTTCATGATTGCAACTTGCTGAAAAGTGTTAACAGGGTTCCTTTCATCGAGTTTAAACAGTACAGCAAAATGGTACTTACAGAGTGACCTTGTTTTTGAGAAACTGTTTATTTCTGTATTTCATGATTGCAACTTGCTGAAAAGTGTCAACAGTGTTCTTATCATCCTGATTAAGCAGTTCAACAAAAATGGTACTTACAGAGTGACCTTGTTTTTGAGAAACTGTTTATTTCTGTATTACATGATTGCAACTTGCTGAAAAGTGTCAACAGTGTTCCTATCATCCTGATTAAGCAATACAGCAAAAATGGTTCTTACAGAGTGCATCAAACATGATTTAGACCTTGTTTGTGAAAAACTATTTATTTCTGTATTTCATGATTGCAACTTGCTGAAAAGTGTCAACAATGTTCCTTTCATCGAGCTTAAACAGTACAGCAAAATGGTACTTACAGAGTGACTCAAACATGACTTAGACCTTGTTTTTGAAAAACTGTTTATTTCTGTATTTCATGATTGCAACTTGCTGAAAAGTGTTAACAGGGTTCCTTTCATCGAGTTTAAACAGTACAGCAAAATGGTACTTACAGAGTGACCTTGTTTTTGAGAAACTGTTTATTTCTGTATTTCATCATTGCAACTTGCTGAAAAGTGTCAACAGTGTTCTTATCATCCTGATTAAGCAGTTCAACAAAAATGGTACTTACAGAGTGACCTTGTTTTTGAGAAACTGTTTATTTCTGTATTACATGATTGCAACTTGCTGAAAAGTGTCAACAGTGTTCCTATCATCCTGATTAAGCAGTACAGCAAAAATGGTTCTTACAGAGTGATCAAACATGATTTAGACCTTGTTTTGAAAAACTGTTTATTTCTGTATTTCATGATTGCAACTTGCTGAAAAGTGTCAACAGTGTTCCTTATCATCCTGAGTTAAGCAGTTCAGCAAAATGGTACTTACAGAGTGACCTTGTTTTTGAGAAACTGTTTATTTCTGTATTACATGATTGCAACTTGCTGAAAAGTGTCAACAGTGTTCCTATCATCCTGATTAAGCAATACAGCAAAAATGGTTCTTACAGAGTGCATCAAACATGATTTAGACCTTGTTTGTGAAAAACTATTTATTTCTGTATTTCATGATTGCAACTTGCTGAAAAGTGTCAACAATGTTCCTTTCATCGAGCTTAAACAGTACAGCAAAATGGTACTTACAGTGACTCAAACATGACTTAGACCTTGTTTTTGAAAAACTGTTTATTTCTGTATTTCATGATTGCAACTTGCTGAAAAGTGTTAACAGGGTTCCTTTCATCGAGTTTAAACAGTACAGCAAAATGGTACTTACAGAGTGACCTTGTTTTTGAGAAACTGTTTATTTCTGTATTTCATCATTGCAACTTGCTGAAAAGTGTCAACAGTGTTCTTATCATCCTGATTAAGCAGTTCAACAAAAATGGTACTTACAGAGTGACCTTGTTTTTGAGAAACTGTTTATTTCTGTATTACATGATTGCAACTTGCTGAAAAGTGTCAACAGTGTTCCTATCATCCTGATTAAGCAATACAGCAAAAATGGTTCTTACAGAGTGCATCAAACATGATTTAGACCTTGTTTTGAAAAACTGTTTATTTCTGTATTTCATGATTGCAACTTGCTGAAAAGTGTCAACAGTGTTCCTTTCATCGAGTTAAACAGTACAGCAAAATGGTACTTACAGAGTGACCTTGTTTTTGAGAAACTGTTTATTTCTGTATTACATGATTGCAACTTGCTGAAAAGTGTCAACAGTGTTCCTATCATCCTGATTAAGCAATACAGCAAAAATGGTTCTTACAGAGTGCATCAAACATGATTTAGACCTTGTTTGTGAAAAACTATTTATTTCTGTATTTCATGATTGCAACTTGCTGAAAAGTGTCAACAATGTTCCTTTCATCGAGCTTAAACAGTACAGCAAAATGGTACTTACAGAGTGACTCAAACATGACTTAGACCTTGTTTTTGAAAAACTGTTTATTTCTGTATTTCATGATTGCAACTTGCTGAAAAGTGTTAACAGGGTTCCTTTCATCGAGTTTAAACAGTACAGCAAAATGGTACTTACAGAGTGACCTTGTTTTTGAGAAACTGTTTATTTCTGTATTTCATGATTGCAACTTGCTGAAAAGTGTCAACAGTGTTCTTATCATCCTGATTAAGCAGTTCAACAAAAATGGTACTTACAGAGTGACCTTGTTTTTGAGAAACTGTTTATTTCTGTATTACATGATTGCAACTTGCTGAAAAGTGTCAACAGTGTTCCTATCATCCTGATTAAGCAGTACAGCAAAAATGGTACTTACAGAGTGATCAAACATGATTTAGACCTTGTTTGTGAAAAACTGTTTATTTCTGTATTTCATGATTGCAACTTGCTGAAAAGTGTCAACAGTGTTCCTTTCATCGAGCTTAAACAGTACAGCAAAATGGTACTTACAGAGTGACTCAAACATGACTTAGACCTTGTTTTTGAAAAACTGTTTATTTCTGTATTTCATGATTGCAACTTGCTGAAAAGTGTTAACAGGGTTCCTTTCATCGAGTTTAAACAGTACAGCAAAATGGTACTTACAGAGTGACCTTGTTTTTGAGAAACTGTTTATTTCTGTATTTCATCATTGCAACTTGCTGAAAAGTGTCAACAGTGTTCTTATCATCCTGATTAAGCAGTTCAACAAAAATGGTACTTACAGAGTGACCTTGTTTTTGAGAAACTGTTTATTTCTGTATTACATGATTGCAACTTGCTGAAAAGTGTCAACAGTGTTCTTATCATCCTGATTAAGCAGTTCAACAAAAATGGTACTTACAGAGTGACCTTGTTTTTGAGAAACTGTTTATTTCTGTATTTCATGATTGCAACTTGCTGAAAAGTGTCAACAGTGTTCCTTTCATCGAGTTAAACAGTACAGCAAAATGGTACTTACAGAGTGACTCAAACATGACTTAGACCTTGTTTTTGAAAAACTGTTTATTTCTGTATTTCATGATTGCAACTTGCTGAAAAGTGTCAACAGTGTTCCTTTCATCCGAGTTTAAACAGTACAGCAAAATGGTACTTACAGAGTGACCTTGTTTTTGAGAAACTGTTTATTTCTGTATTACATGATTGCAACTTGCTGAAAAGTGTCAACAGTGTTCCTATCATCCTGATTAAGCAATACAGCAAAAATGGTTCTTACAGAGTGCATCAAACATGATTTAGACCTTGTTTGTGAAAAACTATTTATTTCTGTATTTCATGATTGCAACTTGCTGAAAAGTGTCAACAATGTTCCTTTCATCGAGCTTAAACAGTACAGCAAAATGGTACTTACAGAGTGACTCAAACATGACTTAGACCTTGTTTTTGAAAAACTGTTTATTTCTGTATTTCATGATTGCAACTTGCTGAAAAGTGTTAACAGGGTTCCTTTCATCGAGTTTAAACAGTACAGCAAAATGGTACTTACAGAGTGACCTTGTTTTTGAGAAACTGTTTATTTCTGTATTTCATCATTGCAACTTGCTGAAAAGTGTCAACAGTGTTCTTATCATCCTGATTAAGCAGTTCAACAAAAATGGTACTTACAGAGTGACCTTGTTTTTGAGAAACTGTTTATTTCTGTATTACATGATTGCAACTTGCTGAAAAGTGTCAACAGTGTTCCTATCATCCTGATTAAGCAATACAGCAAAAATGGTTCTTACAGAGTGCATCAAACATGATTTAGACCTTGTTTGTGAAAAACTATTTATTTCTGTATTTCATGATTGCAACTTGCTGAAAAGTGTCAACAATGTTCCTTTCATCGAGCTTAAACAGTACAGCAAAATGGTACTTACAGAGTGACTCAAACATGACTTAGACCTTGTTTTTGAAAAACTGTTTATTTCTGTATTTCATGATTGCAACTTGCTGAAAAGTGTTAACAGGGTTCCTTTCATCGAGTTTAAACAGTACAGCAAAATGGTACTTACAGAGTGACCTTGTTTTTGAGAAACTGTTTATTTCTGTATTACATGATTGCAACTTGCTGAAAAGTGTCAACAGTGTTCTTATCATCCTGATTAAGCAGTTCAACAAAAATGGTACTTACAGAGTGACCTTGTTTTTGAGAAACTGTTTATTTCTGTATTACATGATTGCAACTTGCTGAAAAGTGTCAACAGTGTTCCTATCATCCTGATTAAGCAATACAGCAAAAATGGTTCTTTCAGAGTGCATCAAACATGATTTAGACCTTGTTTGTGAAAAACTATTTATTTCTGTATTTCATGATTGCAACTTGCTGAAAAGTGTCAACAATGTTCCTTTCATCGAGCTTAAACAGTACAGCAAAATGGTACTTACAGAGTGACTCAAACATGACTTAGACCTTGTTTTTGAAAAACTGTTTATTTCTGTATTTCATGATTGCAACTTGCTGAAAAGTGTTAACAGGGTTCCTTTCATCGAGTTTAAACAGTACAGCAAAATGGTACTTACAGAGTGACCTTGTTTTTGAGAAACTGTTTATTTCTGTATTTCATCATTGCAACTTGCTGAAAAGTGTCAACAGTGTTCTTATCATCCTGATTAAGCAGTTCAACAAAAATGGTACTTACAGAGTGACCTTGTTTTTGAGAAACTGTTTATTTCTGTATTACATGATTGCAACTTGCTGAAAAGTGTCAACAGTGTTCCTATCATCCTGATTAAGCAATACAGCAAAAATGGTTCTTACAGAGTGCATCAAACATGATTTAGACCTTGTTTGTGAAAAACTATTTATTTCTGTATTTCATGATTGCAACTTGCTGAAAAGTGTCAACAATGTTCCTTTCATCGAGCTTAAACAGTACAGCAAAATGGTACTTACAGAGTGACTCAAACATGACTTAGACCTTGTTTTTGAAAAAAGGTTTATTTCTGTATTTCATGATTGCAACTTGCTGAAAAGTGTTTACAGGGTTCCTTTTCATCGAGTTTAAACAGTACTGCAAAATGGTACTTACAGAGTGACCTTGTTTTTGAAAAGCTGTTTATTTCTGTATTTCATGATTGCAACTTGCTGAAAAGCGTTAACAGGGTTCCTTTCATCGAGTTTAAACAGTACAGCAAAATGGTACTTACAGAGTGACCTTGTTTTTGAGAAACTGTTTATTTCTGTATTACATGATTGCAACTTGCTGAAAAGTGTCAACAGTGTTCTTATCATCCTGATTAAGCAGTTCAACAAAAATTGTACTTACAGAGTGACCTTGTTTTTGAGAAACTGTTTATTTCTGTATTACATGATTGCAACTTGCTGAAAAGTGTCAACAGTGTTCCTATCATCCTGATTAAGCAATACAGCAAAAATGGTTCTTACAGAGTGCATCAAACATGATTTAGACCTTGTTTGTGAAAAACTATTTATTTCTGTATTTCATGATTGCAACTTGCTGAAAAGTGTCAACAATGTTCCTTTCATCGAGCTTAAACAGTACAGCAAAATGGTACTTACAGAGTGACTCAAACATGACTTAGACCTTGTTTTTGAAAAACTGTTTATTTCTGTATTTCATGATTGCAACTTGCTGAAAAGTGTTAACAGGGTTCCTTTCATCGAGTTTAAACAGTACAGCAAAATGGTACTTACAGAGTGACCTTGTTTTTGAGAAACTGTTTATTTCTGTATTTCATCATTGCAACTTGCTGAAAAGTGTCAACAGTGTTCTTATCATCCTGATTAAGCAGTTCAACAAAAATGGTACTTACAGAGTGACCTTGTTTTTGAGAAACTGTTTATTTCTGTATTACATGATTGCAACTTGCTGAAAAGTGTCAACAGGGTTCCTTTCATCCTGAGTTTAAGCAGTACAGCAAAAATGGTACTTACAGAGTGACCTTGTTTTTGAGAAACTGTTTATTTCTGTATTTCATGATTGCAACTTGCTGAAAAGTGTCAACAGTGTTCTTATCATCCTGATTAAGCAGTTCAACAAAAATGGTACTTACAGAGTGACCTTGTTTTTGAGAAACTGTTTATTTCTGTATTACATGATTGCAACTTGCTGAAAAGTGTCAACAGTGTTCCTATCATCCTGATTAAGCAATACAGCAAAAATGGTTCTTACAGAGTGCATCAAACATGATTTAGACCTTGTTTGTGAAAAACTATTTATTTCTGTATTTCATGATTGCAACTTGCTGAAAAGTGTCAACAATGTTCCTTTCATCGAGCTTAAACAGTACAGCAAAATGGTACTTACAGAGTGACTCAAACATGACTTAGACCTTGTTTTTGAAAAACTGTTTATTTCTGTATTTCATGATTGCAACTTGCTGAAAAGTGTTAACAGGGTTCCTTTCATCGAGTTTAAACAGTACAGCAAAATGGTACTTACAGAGTGACCTTGTTTTTGAGAAACTGTTTATTTCTGTATTTCATCATTGCAACTTGCTGAAAAGTGTCAACAGTGTTCTTATCATCCTGATTAAGCAGTTCAACAAAAATGGTACTTACAGAGTGACCTTGTTTTTGAGAAACTGTTTATTTCTGTATTACATGATTGCAACTTGCTGAAAAGTGTCAACAGTGTTCCTATCATCCTGATTAAGCAGTACAGCAAAAATGGTTCTTACAGAGTGCTCAAACATGACTTAGACTTGTTTTGAAAAACTGTTTATTTCTGTATTTCATGATTGCAACTTGCTGAAAAGTGTTAACAGGGTTCCTTTCATCGAGTTTAAACAGTACAGCAAAATGGTACTTACAGAGTGACCTTGTTTTTGAGAAACTGTTTATTTCTGTATTACATGATTGCAACTTGCTGAAAAGTGTCAACAGTGTTCCTATCATCCTGATTAAGCAATACAGCAAAAATGGTTCTTACAGAGTGCATCAAACATGATTTAGACCTTGTTTGTGAAAAACTATTTATTTCTGTATTTCATGATTGCAACTTGCTGAAAAGTGTCAACAGTGTTCCTTTCATCGAGCTTAAACAGTACAGCAAAATGGTACTTACAGAGTGCTCAAACATGACTTAGACCTTGTTTTGAAAAACTGTTTATTTCTGTATTTCATGATTGCAACTTGCTGAAAAGTGTTAACAGGGTTCCTTTCATCGAGTTTAAACAGTACAGCAAAATGGTACTTACAGAGTGACCTTGTTTTTGAGAAACTGTTTATTTCTGTATTTCATGATTGCAACTTGCTGAAAAGTGTTAACAGGGTTCCTTTCATCGAGTTTAAACAGTACAGCAAAATGGTACTTACAGAGTGACCTTGTTTTTGAGAAACTGTTTATTTCTGTATTACATCATTGCAACTTGCTGAAAAGTGTCAACAGTGTTCTTATCATCCTGATTAAGCAGTTCAACAAAAATGGTACTTACAGAGTGACCTTGTTTTTGAGAAACTGTTTATTTCTGTATTACATGATTGCAACTTGCTGAAAAGTGTCAACAGTGTTCCTATCATCCTGATTAAGCAATACAGCAAAAATGGTTCTTACAGAGTGCATCAAACATGATTTAGACCTTGTTTGTGAAAAACTATTTATTTCTGTATTTCATGATTGCAACTTGCTGAAAAGTGTCAACAATGTTCCTTTCATCGAGCTTAAACAGTACAGCAAAATGGTACTTACAGAGTGACTCAAACATGACTTAGACCTTGTTTTTGAAAAACTGTTTATTTCTGTATTTCATGATTGCAACTTGCTGAAAAGTGTTAACAGGGTTCCTTTCATCGAGTTTAAACAGTACAGCAAAATGGTACTTACAGAGTGACCTTGTTTTTGAGAAACTGTTTATTTCTGTATTTCATGATTGCAACTTGCTGAAAAGTGTTAACAGGGTTCCTTTCATCGAGTTTAAACAGTACAGCAAAATGGTACTTACAGAGTGACCTTGTTTTTGAGAAACTGTTTATTTCTGTATTACATCATTGCAACTTGCTGAAAAGTGTCAACAGTGTTCTTATCATCCTGATTAAGCAGTTCAACAAAAATGGTACTTACAGAGTGACCTTGTTTTTGAGAAACTGTTTATTTCTGTATTACATGATTGCAACTTGCTGAAAAGTGTCAACAGTGTTCCTATCATCCTGATTAAGCAATACAGCAAAAATGGTTCTTACAGAGTGCATCAAACATGATTTAGACCTTGTTTGTGAAAAACTATTTATTTCTGTATTTCATGATTGCAACTTGCTGAAAAGTGTCAACAATGTTCCTTTCATCGAGCTTAAACAGTACAGCAAAATGGTACTTACAGTGACTCAAACATGACTTAGACCTTGTTTTTGAAAAACTGTTTATTTCTGTATTTCATGATTGCAACTTGCTGAAAAGTGTTAACAGGGTTCCTTTCATCGAGTTTAAACAGTACAGCAAAATGGTACTTACAGAGTGACCTTGTTTTTGAGAAACTGTTTATTTCTGTATTTCATCATTGCAACTTGCTGAAAAGTGTCAACAGTGTTCTTATCATCCTGATTAAGCAGTTCAACAAAAATGGTACTTACAGAGTGACCTTGTTTTTGAGAAACTGTTTATTTCTGTATTACATGATTGCAACTTGCTGAAAAGTGTCAACAGTGTTCCTATCATCCTGATTAAGCAATACAGCAAAAATGGTTCTTACAGAGTGCATCAAACATGATTTAGACCTTGTTTGTGAAAAACTATTTATTTCTGTATTTCATGATTGCAACTTGCTGAAAAGTGTCAACAATGTTCCTTTCATCGAGCTTAAACAGTACAGCAAAATGGTACTTACAGAGTGACTCAAACATGACTTAGACCTTGTTTTTGAAAAACTGTTTATTTCTGTATTTCATGATTGCAACTTGCTGAAAAGTGTTAACAGGGTTCCTTTCATCGAGTTTAAACAGTACAGCAAAATGGTACTTACAGAGTGACCTTGTTTTTGAGAAACTGTTTATTTCTGTATTACATGATTGCAACTTGCTGAAAAGTGTCAACAGTGTTCCTATCATCCTGATTAAGCAATACAGCAAAAATGGTTCTTACAGAGTGCATCAAACATGATTTAGACCTTGTTTGTGAAAAACTATTTATTTCTGTATTTCATGATTGCAACTTGCTGAAAAGTGTCAACAATGTTCCTTTCATCGAGCTTAAACAGTACAGCAAAATGGTACTTACAGTGACTCAAACATGACTTAGACCTTGTTTTTGAAAAACTGTTTATTTCTGTATTTCATGATTGCAACTTGCTGAAAAGTGTTAACAGGGTTCCTTTCATCGAGTTTAAACAGTACAGCAAAATGGTACTTACAGAGTGACCTTGTTTTTGAGAAACTGTTTATTTCTGTATTACATCATTGCAACTTGCTGAAAAGTGTCAACAGTGTTCTTATCATCCTGATTAAGCAGTTCAACAAAAATGGTACTTACAGAGTGACCTTGTTTTTGAGAAACTGTTTATTTCTGTATTACATGATTGCAACTTGCTGAAAAGTGTCAACAGTGTTCCTATCATCCTGATTAAGCAGTACAGCAAAAATGGTACTTACAGAGTGCATCAAACATGATTTAGACCTTGTTTTGAAAAACTGTTTATTTCTGTATTTCATGATTGCAACTTGCTGAAAAGTGTCAACAGTGTTCCTTTCATCGAGTTAAACAGTACAGCAAAATGGTACTTACAGAGTGACCTTGTTTTTGAGAAACTGTTTATTTCTGTATTACATGATTGCAACTTGCTGAAAAGTGTCAACAGTGTTCCTATCATCCTGATTAAGCAATACAGCAAAAATGGTTCTTACAGAGTGCATCAAACATGATTTAGACCTTGTTTGTGAAAAACTATTTATTTCTGTATTTCATGATTGCAACTTGCTGAAAAGTGTCAACAATGTTCCTTTCATCGAGCTTAAACAGTACAGCAAAATGGTACTTACAGAGTGACTCAAACATGACTTAGACCTTGTTTTTGAAAAACTGTTTATTTCTGTATTTCATGATTGCAACTTGCTGAAAAGTGTTAACAGGGTTCCTTTCATCGAGTTTAAACAGTACAGCAAAATGGTACTTACAGAGTGACCTTGTTTTTGAGAAACTGTTTATTTCTGTATTACATCATTGCAACTTGCTGAAAAGTGTCAACAGTGTTCTTATCATCCTGATTAAGCAGTTCAACAAAAATGGTACTTACAGAGTGACCTTGTTTTTGAGAAACTGTTTATTTCTGTATTACATGATTGCAACTTGCTGAAAAGTGTCAACAGTGTTCCTATCATCCTGATTAAGCAATACAGCAAAAATGGTTCTTACAGAGTGCATCAAACATGATTTAGACCTTGTTTGTGAAAAACTATTTATTTCTGTATTTCATGATTGCAACTTGCTGAAAAGTGTCAACAATGTTCCTTTCATCGAGCTTAAACAGTACAGCAAAATGGTACTTACAGAGTGACTCAAACATGACTTAGACCTTGTTTTTGAAAAACTGTTTATTTCTGTATTTCATGATTGCAACTTGCTGAAAAGTGTTAACAGGGTTCCTTTCATCGAGTTTAAACAGTACAGCAAAATGGTACTTACAGAGTGACCTTGTTTTTGAGAAACTGTTTATTTCTGTATTTCATCATTGCAACTTGCTGAAAAGTGTCAACAGTGTTCTTATCATCCTGATTAAGCAGTTCAACAAAAATGGTACTTACAGAGTGACCTTGTTTTTGAGAAACTGTTTATTTCTGTATTACATGATTGCAACTTGCTGAAAAGTGTCAACAGTGTTCCTATCATCCTGATTAAGCAATACAGCAAAAATGGTTCTTACAGAGTGCATCAAACATGATTTAGACCTTGTTTGTGAAAAACTATTTATTTCTGTATTTCATGATTGCAACTTGCTGAAAAGTGTCAACAATGTTCCTTTCATCGAGCTTAAACAGTACAGCAAAATGGTACTTACAGAGTGACTCAAACATGACTTAGACCTTGTTTTTGAAAAACTGTTTATTTCTGTATTTCATGATTGCAACTTGCTGAAAAGTGTTAACAGGG
This sequence comes from Salmo salar, assembly GCF_965601325.2. Lineage (NCBI taxonomy): Eukaryota > Metazoa > Chordata > Actinopteri > Salmoniformes > Salmonidae > Salmo > Salmo salar. The sequence goes on along the minus strand of NC_138296.1, from coordinate 51,803,959 downwards.
TTCCTTTCATCGAGTTTAAACAGTACAGCAAAATGGTACTTACAGAGTGACCTTGTTTTTGAGAAACTGTTTATTTCTGTATTACATGATTGCAACTTGCTGAAAAGTGTCAACAGTGTTCTTATCATCCTGATTAAGCAGTTCAACAAAAATGGTACTTACAGAGTGACCTTGTTTTTGAGAAACTGTTTATTTCTGTATTACATGATTGCAACTTGCTGAAAAGTGTCAACAGTGTTCCTATCATCCTGATTAAGCAATACAGCAAAAATGGTTCTTACAGAGTGCATCAAACATGATTTAGACCTTGTTTGTGAAAAACTATTTATTTCTGTATTTCATGATTGCAACTTGCTGAAAAGTGTCAACAATGTTCCTTTCATCGAGCTTAAACAGTACAGCAAAATGGTACTTACAGAGTGACCTTGTTTTTGAGAAACTGTTTATTTCTGTATTACATGATTGCAACTTGCTGAAAAGTGTCAACAGTGTTCCTATCATCCTGATTAAGCAATACAGCAAAAATGGTTCTTACAGAGTGCATCAAACATGATTTAGACCTTGTTTGTGAAAAACTGTTTATTTCTGTATTTCATGATTGCAACTTGCTGAAAAGTGTCAACAATGTTCCTTTCATCGAGCTTAAACAGTACAGCAAAATGGTACTCATAACATGACTTAGACCTTGTTTTTGAAAAACTGTTTATTTCTGTATTTCATGATTGCAACTTGCTGAAAAGTGTTAACAGGGTTCCTTTCATCGAGTTTAAACAGTACAGCAAAATGGTACTTACAGAGTGACCTTGTTTTTGAGAAACTGTTTATTTCTGTATTACATCATTGCAACTTGCTGAAAAGTGTCAACAGTGTTCTTATCATCCTGATTAAGCAGTTCAACAAAAATGGTACTTACAGAGTGACCTTGTTTTTGAGAAACTGTTTATTTCTGTATTACATGATTGCAACTTGCTGAAAAGTGTCAACAGTGTTCCTATCATCCTGATTAAGCAATACAGCAAAAATGGTTCTTACAGAGTGCATCAAACATGATTTAGACCTTGTTTTTGAAAAACTGTTTATTTCTGTATTTCATGATTGCAACTTGCTGAAAAGTGTCAACAGTGTTCCTTTCATCGAGTTTAAACAGTACAGCAAAATGGTACTTACAGAGTGACCTTGTTTTTGAGAAACTGTTTATTTCTGTATTACATGATTGCAACTTGCTGAAAAGTGTCAACAGTGTTCCTATCATCCTGATTAAGCAATACAGCAAAAATGGTTCTTACAGAGTGCATCAAACATGATTTAGACCTTGTTTGTGAAAAACTATTTATTTCTGTATTTCATGATTGCAACTTGCTGAAAAGTGTCAACAATGTTCCTTTCATCGAGCTTAAACAGTACAGCAAAATGGTACTTACAGAGTGACTCAAACATGACTTAGACCTTGTTTTTGAAAAACTGTTTATTTCTGTATTTCATGATTGCAACTTGCTGAAAAGTGTTAACAGGGTTCCTTTCATCGAGTTTAAACAGTACAGCAAAATGGTACTTACAGAGTGACCTTGTTTTTGAGAAACTGTTTATTTCTGTATTACATCATTGCAACTTGCTGAAAAGTGTCAACAGTGTTCTTATCATCCTGATTAAGCAGTTCAACAAAAATGGTACTTACAGAGTGACCTTGTTTTTGAGAAACTGTTTATTTCTGTATTACATGATTGCAACTTGCTGAAAAGTGTCAACAGTGTTCCTATCATCCTGATTAAGCAATACAGCAAAAATGGTTCTTACAGAGTGCATCAAACATGATTTAGACCTTGTTTGTGAAAAACTATTTATTTCTGTATTTCATGATTGCAACTTGCTGAAAAGTGTCAACAGTGTTCCTTTCATCGAGCTTAAACAGTACAGCAAAATGGTACTTACAGAGTGACCTTGTTTTTGAGAAACTGTTTATTTCTGTATTACATGATTGCAACTTGCTGAAAAGTGTCAACAGTGTTCCTATCATCCTGATTAAGCAATACAGCAAAAATGGTTCTTACAGAGTGCATCAAACATGATTTAGACCTTGTTTGTGAAAAACTGTTTATTTCTGTATTTCATGATTGCAACTTGCTGAAAAGTGTCAACAGTGTTCCTTTCATCGAGCTTAAACAGTACAGCAAAATGGTACTTACAGAGTGACTCAAACATGACTTAGACCTTGTTTTTGAAAAACTGTTTATTTCTGTATTTCATGATTGCAACTTGCTGAAAAGTGTTAACAGGGTTCCTTTCATCGAGTTTAAACAGTACAGCAAAATGGTACTTACAGAGTGACCTTGTTTTTGAGAAACTGTTTATTTCTGTATTACATCATTGCAACTTGCTGAAAAGTGTCAACAGTGTTCTTATCATCCTGATTAAGCAGTTCAACAAAAATGGTACTTACAGAGTGACCTTGTTTTTGAGAAACTGTTTATTTCTGTATTACATGATTGCAACTTGCTGAAAAGTGTCAACAGTGTTCCTATCATCCTGATTAAGCAATACAGCAAAAATGGTTCTTACAGAGTGCATCAAACATGATTTAGACCTTGTTTGTGAAAAACTGTTTATTTCTGTATTTCATGATTGCAACTTGCTGAAAAGTGTCAACAGTGTTCCTTTCATCGAGCTTAAACAGTACAGCAAAATGGTACTTACAGAGTGACCTTGTTTTTGAGAAACTGTTTATTTCTGTATTTCATGATTGCAACTTGCTGAAAAGTGTCAACAGTGTTCCTTTCATCGAGATTAAACAGTACAGCAAAATGGTACTTACAGAGTGCTCAAACATGACTTAGACCTTGTTTTTGAAAAACTGTTTATTTCTGTATTTCATGATTGCAACTTGCTGAAAAGTGTTAACAGGGTTCCTTTCATCGAGTTTAAACAGTACAGCAAAATGGTACTTACAGAGTGACCTTGTTTTTGAGAAACTGTTTATTTCTGTATTTCATCATTGCAACTTGCTGAAAAGTGTCAACAGTGTTCTTATCATCCTGATTAAGCAGTTCAACAAAAATGGTACTTACAGAGTGACCTTGTTTTTGAGAAACTGTTTATTTCTGTATTACATGATTGCAACTTGCTGAAAAGTGTCAACAGTGTTCCTATCATCCTGATTAAGCAATACAGCAAAAATGGTTCTTACAGAGTGCATCAAACATGATTTAGACCTTGTTTGTGAAAAACTGTTTATTTCTGTATTTCATGATTGCAACTTGCTGAAAAGTGTCAACAATGTTCCTTTCATCGAGCTTAAACAGTACAGCAAAATGGTACTTACAGAGTGACTCAAACATGACTTAGACCTTGTTTTTGAAAAACTGTTTATTTCTGTATTTCATGATTGCAACTTGCTGAAAAGTGTTAACAGGGTTCCTTTCATCGAGTTTAAACAGTACAGCAAAATGGTACTTACAGAGTGACCTTGTTTTTGAGAAACTGTTTATTTCTGTATTACATGATTGCAACTTGCTGAAAAGTGTCAACAGTGTTCCTATCATCCTGATTAAGCAATACAGCAAAAATGGTTCTTACAGAGTGCATCAAACATGATTTAGACCTTGTTTGTGAAAAACTATTTATTTCTGTATTTCATGATTGCAACTTGCTGAAAAGTGTCAACAATGTTCCTTTCATCGAGCTTAAACAGTACAGCAAAATGGTACTTACAGTGACTCAAACATGACTTAGACCTTGTTTTTGAAAAACTGTTTATTTCTGTATTTCATGATTGCAACTTGCTGAAAAGTGTTAACAGGGTTCCTTTCATCGAGTTTAAACAGTACAGCAAAATGGTACTTACAGAGTGACCTTGTTTTTGAGAAACTGTTTATTTCTGTATTACATCATTGCAACTTGCTGAAAAGTGTCAACAGTGTTCTTATCATCCTGATTAAGCAGTTCAACAAACATGGTACTTACAGAGTGACCTTGTTTTTGAGAAACTGTTTATTTCTGTATTACATGATTGCAACTTGCTGAAAAGTGTCAACAGTGTTCCTATCATCCTGATTAAGCAATACAGCAAAAATGGTTCTTACAGAGTGCATCAAACATGATTTAGACCTTGTTTTTGAAAAACTGTTTATTTCTGTATTTCATGATTGCAACTTGCTGAAAAGTGTTAACAGGGTTCCTTTCATCGAGTTTAAACAAGTACAGCAAAATGGTACTTACAGAGTGACTCAAACATGACTTAGACCTTGTTTTTGAAAAACTGTTTATTTCTGTATTTCATGATTGCAACTTGCTGAAAAGTGTTAACAGGGTTCCTTTCATTGAGTTTAAACAGTACAGCAAAATGGTACTTACATAGTGACCTTGTTTTTGAGAAACTGTTTATTTCTGTATTACATCATTGCAACTTGCTGAAAAGTGTCAACAGTGTTCTTATCATCCTGATTAAGCAGTTCAACAAACATGGTACTTACAGAGTGACCTTGTTTTTGAGAAACTGTTTATTTCTGTATTACATGATTGCAACTTGCTGAAAAGTGTCAACAGTGTTCCTATCATCCTGATTAAGCAATACAGCAGAAATGGTTCTTACAGAGTGCATCAAACATGACTTAGACCTTGTTTTTGAAAAACTCTTTATTTCTGTATTTCATGATTGCAACTTGCTGAAAAGTGTTAACAGTTCCTTTCATTGAGTTTAAACAGTACAGCAAAATGGTACTTACATAGTGACCTTGTTTTTGAGAAACTGTTTATTTCTGTATTACGTCATTGCAACTTGCTGAAAAGTGTCAACAGTGTTCCTATCATCCTGATTAAGCAATACAGCAAAAATGGTTCTTACAGAGTGCATCAAACATGATTTAGACCTTGTTTGTGAAAAACTATTTATTTCTGTATTTCATGATTGCAACTTGCTGAAAAGTGTCAACAATGTTCCTTTCATCGAGCTTAAACAGTACAGCAAAATGGTACTTACAGAGTGACCTTGTTTTTGAGAAACGGTTTATTTCTGTATTACATCATTGCAACTTGCTGAAAAGTGTCAACAGTGTTCTTATCATCCTGATTAAGCAGTTCAACAAACATGGTACTTACAGAGTGACCTTGTTTTTGAGAAACTGTTTATTTCTGTATTACATGATTGCAACTTGCTGAAAAGTGTCAACAGTGTTCCTATCATCCTGATTAAGCAATACAGCAAAAATGGTTCTTACAGAGTGCATCAAACATGATTTAGACCTTGTTTTTGAAAAACTGTTTATTTCTGTATTTCATGATTGCAACTTGCTGAAAAGTGTGTTTATTTCTGTATTTCATGATTGCAACTTGCTGAAAAGTGTTAACAGGGTTCGTTTCATCGAGTTTAAACAAGTACAGCAAAATCGTACTTACAGAGTGACCTTGTTTTTGAGAAACTGTTTATTTCTGTATTACGTCATTGCAACTTGCTGAAAAGTGTCAACAGTGTTCCTATCATCCTGATTAAGCAATACAGCAAAAATGGTTCTTACAGAGTGCATCAAACATGATTTAGACCTTGTTTGTGAAAAACTATTTATTTCTGTATTTCATGATTGCAACTTGCTGAAAAGTGTCAACAATGTTCCTTTCATCGAGCTTAAACAGTACAGCAAAATGGTACTTACAGAGTGACTCAAACATGACTTAGACCTTGTTTTTGAAAAACTATTTATTTCTGTATTTCATGATTGCAACTTGCTGAAAAGTGTCAACAATGTTCCTTTCATCGAGCTTAAACAGTACAGCAAAATGGTACTTACAGAGTGACTCAAACATGACTTAGACCTTGTTTTTGAAAAACTCTTTATTTCTGTATTTCATGATTGCAACTTGCTGAAAAGTGTTAACAGGGTTCCTTTCATTGAGTTTAAACAGTACAGCAAAATGGTACTTACATAGTGACCTTGTTTTTGAGAAACTGTTTATTTCTTTATTACATCATTGCAACTTGCTGAAAAGTGTCAACAGTGTTCTTATCATCCTGATTAAGCAGTTCAACAAACATGGTACTTACAGAGTGACCTTGTTTTTGAGAAACTGTTTATTTCTGTATTACATGATTGCAACTTGCTGAAAAGTGTCAACAGTGTTCCTATCATCCTGATTAAGCAATACAGCAGAAATGGTTCTTACAGAGTGCATCAAACATGATTTAGACCTTGTTTTTGAAAAACTGTTTATTTCTGTATTTCATGATTGCAACTTGCTGAAAAGTGTTAACAGGGTTCCTTTCATCGAGTTTAAACAAGTACAGCAAAATGGTACTTACATAGTGACCTTGTTTTTGAGAAACTGTTTATTTCTGTATTACATGTTTGCAACTTGCTGAAAAGTGTCAACAGTGTTCCTATCATCCTGATTAAGCAATACAGCAAAAATGGTTCTTACAGAGTGCATCAAACATGATTTAGACCTTGTTTGTGAAAAACTATTTATTTCTGTATTTCATGATTGCAACTTGCTGAAAAGTGTCAACAATGTTCCTTTCATCGAGCTTAAACAGTACAGCAAAATGGTACTTACAGAGATACTCAAACATGACTTAGACCTTGTTTTTGAAAAACTCTTTATTTCTGTATTTCATGATTGCAACTTGCTGAAAAGTGTTAACAGGGTTCCTTTCATTGAGTTTAAACAGTAGAGCAAAATGGTACTTACATAGTGACCTTGTTTTTGAGAAACTGTTTATTTCTTTATTACATCATTGCAACTTGCTGAAAAGTGTCAACAGTGTTCTTATCATCCTGATTAAGCAGTTCAACAAACATGGTACTTACAGAGTGACCTTGTTTTTGAGAAACTGTTTATTTCTGTATTACATGATTGCAACTTGCTGAAAAGTGTCAACAGTGTTCCTATCATCCTGATTAAGCAATACAGCAGAAATGGTTCTTACAGAGTGCATCAAACATGATTTAGACCTTGTTTTTGAAAAACTGTTTATTTCTGTATTTCATGATTGCAACTTGCTGAAAAGTGTTAAAAGGGTTCCTTTCATCGATTTTAAACAAGTACAGCAAAATGGTACTTACATAGTGACCTTGTTTTTGAGAAACTGTTTATTTCTGTATTACATGATTGCAACTTGCTGAAAAGTGTCAACAGTGTTCCTATCATCCTGATTAAGCAATACAGCAAAAATGGTTCTTACAGAGTGCATCAAACATGATTTAGACCTTGTTTGTGAAAAACTATTTATTTCTGTATTTCATGATTGCAACTTGCTGAAAAGTGTCAACAATGTTCCTTTCATCGAGCTTAAACAGTACAGCAAAATGGTACTCAAACATGACTTAGACCTTGTTTTTGAAAAACTCTTTATTTCTGTATTTCATGATTGCAACTTGCTGAAAAGTGTCAACAATGTTCCATTCATCGAGCTTAAACAGTACAGCAAAATGGTACTTACAGAGTGACTCAAACATGACTTAGACCTTGTTTTTGAAAAACTCTTTATTTCTGTATTTCATGATTGCAACTTGCTGAAAAGTGTTAACAGGGTTCCTTTCATTGAGTTTAAACAGTACAGCAAAATGGTACTTACATAGTGACCTTGTTTTTGAGAAACTGTTTATTTCTTTATTACATCATTGCAACTTGCTGAAAAGTGTCAACAGTGTTCTTATCATCCTGATTAAGCAGTTCAACAAACATGGTACTTACAGAGTGACCTTGTATTTGAGAAACTGTTTATTTCTGTATTACATGATTGCAACTTGCTGAAAAGTGTCAACAGTGTTCCTATCATCCTGATTAAGCAATACAGCAGAAATGGTTCTTACAGAGTGCATCAAACATGATTTAGACCTTGTTTTTGAAAAACTGTTTATTTCTGTATTTCATGATTGCAACTTGCTGAAAAGTGTTAAAAGGGTTCCTTTCATCGATTTTAAACAAGTACAGCAAAATGGTACTTACATAGTGACCTTGTTTTTGAGAAACTGTTTATTTCTGTATTACATGATTGCAACTTGCTGAAAAGTGTCAACAGTGTTCCTATCATCCTGATTAAGCAATACAGCAAAAATGGTTCTTACAGAGTGCATCAAACATGATTTAGACCTTGTTTGTGAAAAACTATTTATTTCTGTATTTCATGATTGCAACTTGCTGAAAAGTGTCAACAATGTTCCTTTCATCGAGCTTAAACAGTACAGCAAAATGGTACTTACAGAGTGACTCAAACATGACTTAGACCTTGTTTTTGAAAAACTCTTTATTTCTGTATTTCATGATTGCAACTTGCTGAAAAGTGTTAACAGGGTTCCTTTCATTGAGTTTAAACAGTAGAGCAAAATGGTACTTACATAGTGACCTTGTTTTTGAGAAACTGTTTATTTCTTTATTACATCATTGCAACTTGCTGAAAAGTGTCAACAGTGTTCTTATCATCCTGATTAAGCAGTTCAACAAATATGGTACTTACAGAGTGACCTTGTTTTTGAGAAACTGTTTATTTCTGTATTACATGATTGCAACTTGCTGAAAAGTGTCAACAGTGTTCCTATCATCCTGATTAAGCAATACAGCAGAAATGGTTCTTACAGAGTGCATCAAACATGATTTAGACCTTGTTTTTGAAAAACTGTTTATTTCTGTATTTCATGATTGCAACTTGCTGAAAAGTGTTAACAGGGTTCCTTTCATCGATTTTAAACAAGTACAGCAAAATGGTACTTACATAGTGACCTTGTTTTTGAGAAACTGTTTATTTCTGTATTACATCATTGCAACTTGCTGAAAAGTGTCAACAATGTTCCTTTCATCGAGCTTAAACAGTACAGCAAAATGGTACTCAAACATGACTTAGACCTTGTTTTTGAAAAACTCTTTATTTCTGTATTTCATGATTGCAACTTGCTGAAAAGTGTTAACAGGGTTCCTTTCATCGAGCTTAAACAGTACAGCAAAATGGTACTTACAGAGTGACCTAGTTTTTGAGAAACTGTTTATTTCTTTATTACATCATTGCAACTTGCTGAAAAGTGTCAACAGTGTTCTTATCATCCTGATTAAGCAGTTCAACAAACATGGTACTTACAGAGTGACCTTGTTTTTGAGAAACTGTTTATTTCTGTATTACATGATTGCAACTTGCTGAAAAGTGTCAACAGTGTTCCTATCATCCTGATTAAGCAATACAGCAAAAATGGTTCTTACAGAGTGCATCAAACATGATTTAGACCTTGTTTTTGAAAAACTGTTTATTTCTGTATTTCATGATTGCAACTTGCTGAAAAGTGTCAACAGGGTTCCTTTCATCGAGTTTAAACAAGTACAGCAAAATGGTACTTACAGAGTGACTCAAACATGACTTAGACCTTGTTTTTGAAAAACTCTTTATTTCTGTATTTCATGATTGCAACTTGCTGAAAAGTGTTAACAGGGTTCCTTTCATTGAGTTTAAACAGTAGAGCAAAATGGTACTTACATAGTGACCTTGTTTTTGAGAAACTGTTTATTTCTTTATTACATCATTGCAACTTGCTGAAAAGTGTCAACAGTGTTCTTATCATCCTGATTAAGCAGTTCAGCAAAAATGGTACTTACAGAGTGCACCTGTGCCTTGTTGTGAGAAACTGTTTATTTCTGTATTTCATGATTGCAACTTGCTGAAAAGTGTCAACAGTGTTCCTTTCATCGAGCTTAAGCAGTACAGCAAAATGGTACTTACAGAGTGCACTCAAACATGACTTAGACCTTGTTTTTGAAAAACTCTTTATTTCTGTATTTCATGATTGCAACTTGCTGAAAAGTGTTAACAGGGTTCCTTTCATTGAGTTTAAACAGTACAGCAAAATGGTACTTACATAGTGACCTTGTTTTTGAGAAACTGTTTATTTCTGTATTACATCATTGCAACTTGCTGAAAAGTGTCAACAGTGTTCCTATCATCCTGATTAAGCAGTACAGCAAAAATGGTTCTTACAGAGTGCATCAAACATGATTTAGACCTTGTTTGTGAGAAACTGTTTATTTCTGTATTTCATGATTGCAACTTGCTGAAAAGTGTCAACAGTGTTCCTTTCATCGAGCTTAAACAGTACAGCAAAATGGTACTTACAGAGTGCTCAAACATGACTTAGACCTTGTTTTGAAAAACTGTTTATTTCTGTATTTCATGATTGCAACTTGCTGAAAAGTGTCAACAGGGTTCCTTATCATCCTGAGTTAAGCAGTTCAGCAAACATGGTACTTACAGAGTGACCTTGTTTTTGAGAAACTGTTTATTTCTGTATTACATGATTGCAACTTGCTGAAAAGTGTCAACAGTGTTCCTATCATCCTGATTAAGCAATACAGCAAAAATGGTTCTTACAGAGTGCATCAAACATGATTTAGACCTTGTTTTTGAAAAACTGTTTATTTCTGTATTTCATGATTGCAACTTGCTGAAAAGTGTCAACAGTGTTCCTTTCATCGAGCTTAAACAGTACAGCAAAATGGTACTTACAGAGTGACCATGACTTAGACCTTGTTTTGAAAAACTGTTTATTTCTGTATTTCATGATTGCAACTTGCTGAAAAGTGTCAACAGGGTTCCTTTCATCTGAGTTTAAACAGTACAGCAAAATGGTACTTACAGAGTGACCTTGTTTTTGAGAAACTGTTTATTTCTGTATTACATCATTGCAACTTGCTGAAAAGTGTCAACAGTGTTCCTTATCATCCTGATTAAGCAGTTCAGCAAACATGGTACTTACAGAGTGCTCAAACATGACTTAGACCTTGTTTTGAGAAACTGTTTATTTCTGTATTACATGATTGCAACTTGCTGAAAAGTGTCAACAGTGTTCCTATCATCCTGAGCTTAAGCAATACAGCAAAAATGGTTCTTACAGAGTGCATCAAACATGACTTAGACCTTGTTTTTGAAAAACTCTTTATTTCTGTATTTCATGATTGCAACTTGCTGAAAAGTGTCAACAATGTTCCTTTCATCGAGCTTAAACAGTACAGCAAAATGGTACTTACAGAGTGACTCAAACATGACTTAGACCTTGTTTTTGAAAAACTCTTTATTTCTGTATTTCATGATTGCAACTTGCTGAAAAGTGTTAACAGGGTTCCTTTCATTGAGTTTAAACAGTACAGCAAAATGGTACTTACATAGTGACCTTGTTTTTGAGAAACTGTTTATTTCTTTATTACATCATTGCAACTTGCTGAAAAGTGTCAACAGTGTTCTTATCATCCTGATTAAGCAGTTCAACAAACATGGTACTTACAGAGTGACCTTGTTTTTGAGAAACTGTTTATTTCTGTATTACATGATTGCAACTTGCTGAAAAGTGTCAACAGTGTTCCTATCATCCTGATTAAGCAATACAGCAGAAATGGTTCTTACAGAGTGCATCAAACATGATTTAGACCTTGTTTTTGAAAAACTGTTTATTTCTGTATTTCATGATTGCAACTTGCTGAAAAGTGTTAACAGGGTTCCTTTCATCGATTTTAAACAAGTACAGCAAAATGGTACTTACATAGTGACCTTGTTTTTGAGAAACTGTTTATTTCTGTATTACATGATTGCAACTTGCTGAAAAGTGTCAACAGTGTTCCTATCATCCTGATTAAGCAATACAGCAAAAATGGTTCTTACAGAGTGCATCAAACATGATTTAGACCTTGTTTGTGAAAAACTATTTATTTCTGTATTTCATGATTGCAACTTGCTGAAAAGTGTCAACAATGTTCCTTTCATCGAGCTTAAACAGTACAGCAAAATGGTACTCAAACATGACTTAGACCTTGTTTTTGAAAAACTCTTTATTTCTGTATTTCATGATTGCAACTTGCTGAAAAGTGTTAACAGGGTTCCTTTCATCGAGCTTAAACAGTACAGCAAAATGGTACTTACAGAGTGACCTAGTTTTTGAGAAACTGTTTATTTCTTTATTACATCATTGCAACTTGCTGAAAAGTGTCAACAGTGTTCTTATCATCCTGATTAAGCAGTTCAACAAACATGGTACTTACAGAGTGACCTTGTTTTTGAGAAACTGTTTATTTCTGTATTACATGATTGCAACTTGCTGAAAAGTGTCAACAGTGTTCCTATCATCCTGATTAAGCAATACAGCAGAAATGGTTCTTACAGAGTGCATCAAACATGATTTAGACCTTGTTTTTGAAAAACTGTTTATTTCTGTATTTCATGATTGCAACTTGCTGAAAAGTGTTAACAGGGTTCCTTTCATCGAGTTTAAACAAGTACAGCAAAATGGTACTTACATAGTGACCTTGTTTTTGAGAAACTGTTTATTTCTGTATTACATGATTGCAACTTGCTGAAAAGTGTCAACAGTGTTCCTATCATCCTGATTAAGCAATACAGCAAAAATGGTTCTTACAGAGTGCATCAAACATGATTTAGACCTTGTTTGTGAAAAACTCTTTATTTCTGTATTTCATGATTGCAACTTGCTGAAAAGTGTCAACAATGTTCCTTTCATCGAGCTTAAACAGTACAGCAAAATGGTACTTACAGAGTGACTCAAACATGACTTAGACCTTGTTTTTGAAAAACTCTTTATTTCTGTATTTCATGATTGCAACTTGCTGAAAAGTGTTAACAGGGTTCCTTTCATTGAGTTTAAACAGTAGAGCAAAATGGTACTTACATAGTGACCTTGTTTTTGAGAAACTGTTTATTTCTTTATTACATCATTGCAACTTGCTGAAAAGTGTCAACAGTGTTCTTATCATCCTGATTAAGCAGTTCAACAAACATGGTACTTACAGAGTGACCTTGTTTTTGAGAAACTGTTTATTTCTGTATTACATGATTGCAACTTGCTGAAAAGTGTCAACAGTGTTCCTATCATCCTGATTAAGCAATACAGCAGAAATGGTTCTTACAGAGTGCATCAAACATGATTTAGACCTTGTTTTTGAAAAACTGTTTATTTCTGTATTTCATGATTGCAACTTGCTGAAAAGTGTTAACAGGGTTCCTTTCATCGATTTTAAACAAGTACAGCAAAATGGTACTTACATAGTGACCTTGTTTTTGAGAAACTGTTTATTTCTGTATTACATGATTGCAACTTGCTGAAAAGTGTCAACAGTGTTCCTATCATCCTGATTAAGCAATACAGCAAAAATGGTTCTTACAGAGTGCATCAAACATGATTTAGACCTTGTTTGTGAAAAACTATTTATTTCTGTATTTCATGATTGCAACTTGCTGAAAAGTGTCAACAATGTTCCTTTCATCGAGCTTAAACAGTACAGCAAAATGGTACTTACAGAGTGACTCAAACATGACTTAGACCTTGTTTTTGAAAAACTCTTTATTTCTGTATTTCATGATTGCAACTTGCTGAAAAGTGTTAACAGGGTTCCTTTCATTGAGTTTAAACAGTAGAGCAAAATGGTACTTACATAGTGACCTTGTTTTTGAGAAACTGTTTATTTCTGTATTACATGATTGCAACTTGCTGAAAAGTGTCAACAGTGTTCCTATCATCCTGATTAAGCAATACAGCAGAAATGGTTCTTACAGAGTGCATCAAACATGATTTAGACCTTGTTTTTGAAAAACTGTTTATTTCTGTATTTCATGATTGCAACTTGCTGAAAAGTGTTAACAGGGTTCCTTTCATCGATTTTAAACAAGTACAGCAAAATGGTACTTACATAGTGACCTTGTTTTTGAGAAACTCTTTATTTCTGTATTTCATGATTGCAACTTGCTGAAAAGTGTCAACAATGTTCCTTTCATCGAGCTTAAACAGTACAGCAAAATGGTACTTACAGAGTAACTCAAACATGACTTAGACCTTGTTTTTGAAAAACTCTTTATTTCTGTATTTCATGATTGCAACTTGCTGAAAAGTGTTAACAGGGTTCCTTTCATTGAGTTTAAACAGTAGAGCAAAATGGTACTTACATAGTGACCTTGTTTTTGAGAAACTGTTTATTTCTTTATTACATCATTGCAACTTGCTGAAAAGTGTCAACAGTGTTCTTATCATCCTGATTAAGCAGTTCAACAAACATGGTACTTACAGAGTGACCTTGTTTTTGAGAAACTGTTTATTTCTGTATTACATGATTGCAACTTGCTGAAAAGTGTCAACAGTGTTCCTATCATCCTGATTAAGCAATACAGCAGAAATGGTTCTTACAGAGTGCATCAAACATGATTTAGACCTTGTTTTTGAAAAACTGTTTATTTCTGTATTTCATGATTGCAACTTGCTGAAAAGTGTTAACAGGGTTCCTTTCATCGATTTTAAACAAGTACAGCAAAATGGTACTTACATAGTGACCTTGTTTTTGAGAAACTGTTTATTTCTGTATTACATGATTGCAACTTGCTGAAAAGTGTCAACAGTGTTCCTATCATCCTGATTAAGCAATACAGCAAAAATGGTTCTTACAGAGTGCATCAAACATGATTTAGACCTTGTTTGTGAAAAACTATTTATTTCTGTATTTCATGATTGCAACTTGCTGAAAAGTGTCAACAATGTTCCTTTCATCGAGCTTAAACAGTACAGCAAAATGGTACTCAAACATGACTTAGACCTTGTTTTTGAAAAACTCTTTATTTCTGTATTTCATGATTGCAACTTGCTGAAAAGTGTTAACAGGGTTCCTTTCATCGAGCTTAAACAGTACAGCAAAATGGTACTTACAGAGTGACCTAGTTTTTGAGAAACTGTTTATTTCTTTATTACATCATTGCAACTTGCTGAAAAGTGTCAACAGTGTTCTTATCATCCTGATTAAGCAGTTCAACAAACATGGTACTTACAGAGTGACCTTGTTTTTGAGAAACTGTTTATTTCTGTATTACATGATTGCAACTTGCTGAAAAGTGTCAACAGTGTTCCTATCATCCTGATTAAGCAATACAGCAGAAATGGTTCTTACAGAGTGCATCAAACATGATTTAGACCTTGTTTTTGAAAAACTGTTTATTTCTGTATTTCATGATTGCAACTTGCTGAAAAGTGTTAACAGGGTTCCTTTCATCGAGTTTAAACAAGTACAGCAAAATGGTACTTACAGACGTGACCTTGTTTTTGAAAAACTGTTTATTTCTGTATTTCATGATTGCAACTTGCTGAAAAGTGTTAACAATGTTCCTTTCATCGAGTTTAAACAAGTACAGCAAAATGGTACTTACAGAGTGACCTTGTTTTTGAGAAACTGTTTATTTCTGTATTACATCATTGCAACTTGCTGAAAAGTGTCAACAGTGTTCTTATCATCCTGATTAAGCAGTTCAACAAACATGGTACTTACAGAGTGACCTTGTTTTTGAGAAACTGTTTATTTCTGTATTACATGATTGCAACTTGCTGAAAAGTGTCAACAGTGTTCCTATCATCCTGATTAAGCAATACAGCAAAAATGGTTCTTACAGAGTGACTCAAACATGACTTAGACCTTGTTTGTGAAAAACTATTTATTTCTGTATTTCATGATTGCAACTTGCTGAAAAGTGTCAACAATGTTCCTTTCATCGAGCTTAAACAGTACAGCAAAATGGTACTTACAGAGTGACTCAAACATGACTTAGACCTTGTTTTTGAAAAACTCTTTATTTCTGTATTTCATGATTGCAACTTGCTGAAAAGTGTTAACAGGGTTCCTTTCATCGAGTTTAAACAAGTACAGCAAAATGGTACTTACAGAGTGACCTTGTTTTTGAAAAACTGTTTATTTCTGTATTTCATGATTTCAACTTGCTGAAAAGTGTTAACAGGGTTCCTTTCATCGAGTTTAAACAAGTACAGCA
This sequence comes from Salmo salar, assembly GCF_965601325.2. Taxonomy (NCBI): domain Eukaryota; kingdom Metazoa; phylum Chordata; class Actinopteri; order Salmoniformes; family Salmonidae; genus Salmo; species Salmo salar. The sequence continues at coordinate 51,788,187 of NC_138296.1, read as the reverse complement.
AAATGGTACTTACAGAGTGACCTTGTTTTTGAGAAACTGTTTATTTCTGTATTACATCATTGCAACTTGCTGAAAAGTGTCAACAGTGTTCTTATCATCCTGATTAAGCAGTTCAACAAACATGGTACTTACAGAGTGACCTTGTTTGTGAGAAACTGTTTATTTCTGTATTACATGATTGCAACTTGCTGAAAAGTGTCAACAGTGTTCCTATCATCCTGATTAAGCAATACAGCAAAAATGGTTCTTACAGAGTGCATCAAACATGATTTAGACCTTGTTTTTGAAAAACTGTTTATTTCTGTATTTCATGATTTCAACTTGCTGAAAAGTGTTAACAGGGTTCCTTTCATCGAGTTTAAACAAGTACAGCAAAATGGTACTTACAGAGTGACCTTGTTTTTGAGAAACTGTTTATTTCTGTATTACATGATTGCAACTTGCTGAAAAGTGTCAACAGTGTTCCTATCATCCTGATTAAGCAATACAGCAAAAATGGTTCTTACAGAGTGCATCAAACATGATTTAGACCTTGTTTGTGAAAAACTCTTTATTTCTGTATTTCATGATTGCAACTTGCTGAAAAGTGTCAACAGTGTTCCTATCATCCTGATTAAGCAATACAGCAGAAATGGTTCTTACAGAGTAACTCAAACATGACTTAGACCTTGTTTTTGAAAAACTCTTTATTTCTGTATTTCATGATTGCAACTTGCTGAAAATGTCAACAATGTTCCTTTCATCGAGCTTAAACAGTACAGCAAAATGGTACTCAAACATGACTTAGACCTTTTTTTTGAAAAACTCTTTATTTCTGTATTTCATGATTGCAACTTGCTGAAAAGTGTCAACAGTGTTCCTATCATCCTGATTAAGCAATACAGCAGAAATGGTTCTTACAGAGTGCATCAAACATGATTTAGACCTTGTTTTTGAAAAACTGTTTATTTCTGTATTTCATGATTGCAACTTGCTGAAAAGTGTTAACAGGGTTCCTTTCATCGATTTTAAACAAGTACAGCAAAATGGTACTTACATAGTGACCTTGTTTTTGAGAAACTCTTTATTTCTGTATTTCATGATTGCAACTTGCTGAAAAGTGTTAACAGGGTTCCTTTCATCGAGTTTAAACAAGTACAGCAAAATGGTACTTACATAGTGACCTTGTTTTTGAGAAACTGTTTATTTCTGTATTACATGATTGCAACTTGCTGAAAAGTGTCAACAGTGTTCCTATCATCCTGATTAAGCAATACAGCAGAAATGGTTCTTACAGAGTGCATCAAACATGATTTAGACCTTGTTTTTGAAAAACTGTTTATTTCTGTATTTCATGATTGCAACTTGCTGAAAAGTGTTAACAGGGTTCCTTTCATCGAGTTTAAACAAGTACAGCAAAATGGTACTTACATAGTGACCTTGTTTTTGAGAAACTGTTTATTTCTTTATTACATGATTGCAACTTGCTGAAAAGTGTCAACAGTGTTCCTATCATCCTGATTAAGCAATACAGCAAAAATGGTTCTTACAGAGTGCATCAAACATGATTTAGACCTTGTTTGTGAAAAACTCTTTATTTCTGTATTTCATGATTGCAACTTGCTGAAAAGTGTCAACAATGTTCCTTTCATCGAGCTTAAACAGTACAGCAAAATGGTACTTACAGAGTAACTCAAACATGACTTAGACCTTGTTTTTGAAAAACTCTTTATTTCTGTATTTCATGATTGCAACTTGCTGAAAAGTGTTAACAGGGTTCCTTTCATTGAGTTTAAACAGTAGAGCAAAATGGTACTTACATAGTGACCTTGTTTTTGAGAAACTGTTTATTTCTCTATTACATCATTGCAACTTGCTGAAAAGTGTCAACAGTGTTCTTATCATCCTGATTAAGCAGTTCAACAAACATGGTACTTACAGAGTGACCTTGTTTTTGAGAAACTGTTTATTTCTGTATTACATGATTGCAACTTGCTGAAAAGTGTCAACAGTGTTCCTATCATCCTGATTAAGCAATACAGCAGAAATGGTTCTTACAGAGTGCATCAAACATGATTTAGACCTTGTTTTTGAAAAACTATTTCTGTATTTCATGATTGCAACTTGCTGAAAAGTGTTAACAGGGTTCCTTTCATCGATTTTAAACAAGTACAGCAAAATGGTACTTACATAGTGACCTTGTTTTTGAGAAACTGTTTATTTCTGTATTACATGATTGCAACTTGCTGAAAAGTGTCAACAGTGTTCCTATCATCCTGATTAAGCAATACAGCAAAAATGGTTCTTACAGAGTGCATCAAACATGATTTAGACCTTGTTTGTGAAAAACTCTTTATTTCTGTATTTCATGATTGCAACTTGCTGAAAAGTGTCAACAATGTTCCTTTCATCGAGCTTAAACAGTACAGCAAAATGGTACTCAAACATGACTTAGACCTTGTTTGTGAAAAACTCTTTATTTCTGTATTTCATGATTGCAACTTGCTGAAAAGTGTTAACAGGGTTCCTTTCATCGAGCTTAAACAGTACAGCAAAATGGTACTTACAGAGTGACCTAGTCTTTGAGAAACTGTTTATTTCTTTATTACATCATTGCAACTTGCTGAAAAGTGTCAACAGTGTTCTTATCATCCTGATTAAGCAGTTCAACAAACATGGTACTTACAGAGTGACCTTGTTTTTGAGAAACTGTTTATTTCTGTATTACATGATTGCAACTTGCTGAAAAGTGTCAACAGTGTTCCTATCATCCTGATTAAGCAATACAGCAGAAATGGTTCTTACAGAGTGACTCAAACATGACTTAGACCTTGTTTTTGAAAAACTCTTTATTTCTGTATTTCATGATTGCAACTTGCTGAAAAGTGTTAACAGGGTTCCTTTCATCGAGTTTAAACAAGTACAGCAAAATGGTACTTACAGAGTGACCTTGTTTTTGAAAAACTGTTTATTTCTGTATTTCATGATTTCAACTTGCTGAAAAGTGTTAACAATGTTCCTTTCATCGAGTTTAAACAAGTACAGCAAAATGGTACTTACAGAGTGACCTTGTTTTTGAGAAACTGTTTATTTCTGTATTACATCATTGCAACTTGCTGAAAAGTGTCAACAGTGTTCTTATCATCCTGATTAAGCAGTTCAACAAACATGGTACTTACAGAGTGACCTTGTTTTTGAGAAACGGTTTATTTCTGTATTACATGATTGCAACTTGCTGAAAAGTGTCAACAGTGTTCCTATCATCCTGATTAAGCAATACAGAAAAAATGGTTCTTACAGAGTGACTCAAACATGACTTAGACCTTGTTTGTGAAAAACTATTTATTTCTGTATTTCATGATTGCAACTTGCTGAAAAGTGTCAACAATGTTCCTTTCATCGAGCTTAAACAGTACAGCAAAATGGTACTTACAGAGTGACTCAAACATGACTTAGACCTTGTTTTTGAAAAACTCTTTATTTCTGTATTTCATGATTGCAACTTGCTGAAAAGTGTTAACAGGGTTCCTTTCATCGAGTTTAAACAAGTACAGCAAAATGGTACTTACAGAGTGACCTTGTTTTTGAAAAACTGTTTATTTCTGTATTTCATGATTTCAACTTGCTGAAAAGTGTTAACAGGGTTCCTTTCATCGAGTTTAAACAAGTACAGCAAAATGGTACTTACAGAGTGACCTTGTTTTTGAGAAACTGTTTATTTCTGTATTACATCATTGCAACTTGCTGAAAAGTGTCAACAGTGTTCTTATCATCCTGATTACAGTTCAACAAACATGGTACTTACAGAGTGACCTTGTTTGTGAAAAACTGTTTATTTCTGTATTACATGATTGCAACTTGCTGAAAAGTGTCAACAGTGTTCCTATCATCCTGATTAAGCAATACAGCAAAAATGGTTCTTACAGAGTGCATCAAACATGATTTAGACCTTGTTTTTGAAAAACTGTTTATTTCTGTATTTCATGATTTCAACTTGCTGAAAAGTGTTAACAGGGTTCCTTTCATCGAGTTTAAACAAGTACAGCAAAATGGTACTTACAGAGTGACCTTGTTTTTGAAAAACTGTTTATTTCTGTATTTCATGATTTCAACTTGCTGAAAAGTGTTAACAGGGTTCCTTTCATCGAGTTTAAACAAGTACAGCAAAATGGTACTTACAGAGTGACCTTGTTTTTGAGAAACTGTTTATTTCTGTATTACATCATTGCAACTTGCTGAAAAGTGTCAACAGTGTTCTTATCATCCTGATTAAGCAGTTCAACAAACATGGTACTTACAGAGTGACCTTGTTTTTGAGAAACGGTTTATTTCTGTATTACATGATTGCAACTTGCTGAAAAGTGTCAACAGTGTTCCTATCATCCTGATTAAGCAATACAGAAAAAATGGTTCTTACAGAGTGCATCAAACATGATTTAGACCTTGTTTTTGAAAAACTGTTTATTTCTGTATTTCATGATTGCAACTTAATGAAAAGTGTTAACAGGGTTCGTTTCATCGAGTTTAAACAAGTACAGCAAAATGGTACTTACAGAGTGACCTTGTTTTTGAGAAACTGTTTATTTCTGTATTACGTCATTGCAACTTGCTGAAAAGTGTCAACAGTGTTCCTATCATCCTGATTAAGCAATACAGCAGAAATGGTTCTTACAGAGTGACTCAAACATGACTTAGACCTTGTTTGTGAAAAACTATTTATTTCTGTATTTCATGATTGCAACTTGCTGAAAAGTGTCAACAATGTTCCTTTCATCGAGCTTAAACAGTACAGCAAAATGGTACTCAAACATGACTTAGACCTTGTTTTTGAAAAACTCTTTATTTCTGTATTTCATGATTGCAACTTGCTGAAAAGTGTTAACAGGGTTCCTTTCATCGAGCTTAAACAGTACAGCAAAATGGTACTTACAGAGTGACCTAGTCTTTGAGAAACTGTTTATTTCTTTATTACATCATTGCAACTTGCTGAAAAGTGTCAACAGTGTTCTTATCATCCTGATTAAGCAGTTCAACAAACATGGTACTTACAGAGTGACCTTGTTTTTGAGAAACTGTTTATTTCTGTATTACATGATTGCAACTTGCTGAAAAGTGTCAACAGTGTTCCTATCATCCTGATTAAGCAATACAGCAAAAATGGTTCTTACAGAGTGCATCAAACATGACTTAGACCTTGTTTTTGAAAAACTCTTTATTTCTGTATTTCATGATTGCAACTTGCTGAAAAGTGTTAACAGGGTTCCTTTCATTGAGTTTAAACAGTAGAGCAAAATGGTACTTACATAGTGACCTTGTTTTTGAGAAACTGTTTATTTCTCTATTACCTCATTGCAACTTGCTGAAAAGTGTCAACAGTGTTCTTATCATCCTGATTAAGCAGTTCAACAAACATGGTACTTACAGAGTGACCTTGTTTTTGAGAAACTGTTTATTTCTGTATTACATGATTGCAACTTGCTGAAAAGTGTCAACAGTGTTCCTATCATCCTGATTAAGCAATACAGCAGAAATGGTTCTTACAGAGTGCATCAAACATGATTTAGACCTTGTTTTTGAAAAACTGTTTATTTCTGTATTTCATGATTGCAACTTGCTGAAAAGTGTTAACAGGGTTCCTTTCATCGATTTTAAACAAGTACAGCAAAATGGTACTTACATAGTGACCTTGTTTTTGAGAAACTGTTTATTTCTGTATTACATGATTGCAACTTGCTGAAAAGTGTCAACAGTGTTCCTATCATCCTGATTAAGCAATACAGCAAAAATGGTTCTTACAGAGTGCATCAAACATGATTTAGACCTTGTTTGTGAAAAACTCTTTATTTCTGTATTTCATGATTGCAACTTGCTGAAAAGTGTCAACAATGTTCCTTTCATCGAGCTTAAACAGTACAGCAAAATGGTACTCAAACATGACTTAGACCTTGTTTTTGAAAAACTTTATTTCTGTATTTCATGATTGCAACTTGCTGAAAAGTGTTAACAGGGTTCCTTTCATCGAGCTTAAACAGTACAGCAAAATGGTACTTACAGAGTGACCTAGTCTTTGAGAAACTGTTTATTTCTTTATTACATCATTGCAACTTGCTGAAAAGTGTCAACAGTGTTCTTATCATCCTGATTAAGCAGTTCAACAAACATGGTACTTACAGAGTGACCTTGTTTTTGAGAAACTGTTTATTTCTGTATTACATGATTGCAACTTGCTGAAAAGTGTCAACAGTGTTCCTATCATCCTGATTAAGCAATACAGCAAAAATGGTTCTTACAGAGTGCATCAAACATGATTTAGACCTTGTTTGTGAAAAACTCTTTATTTCTGTATTTCATGATTGCAACTTGCTGAAAAGTGTCAACAATGTTCCTTTCATCGAGCTTAAACAGTACAGCAAAATGGTACTTACAGAGTGACTCAAACATGACTTAGACCTTGTTTTTGAAAAACTCTTTATTTCTGTATTTCATGATTGCAACTTGCTGAAAAGTGTTAACAGGGTTCCTTTCATTGAGTTTAAACAGTAGAGCAAAATGGTACTTACATAGTGACCTTGTTTTTGAGAAACTGTTTATTTCTTTATTACATCATTGCAACTTGCTGAAAAGTGTCAACAGTGTTCCTATCATCCTGATTAAGCAGTACAGCAAAAATGGTTCTTACAGAGTGCATCAAACATGATTTAGACCTTGTTTGTGAAAAACTATTTATTTCTGTATTTCATGATTGCAACTTGCTGAAAAGTGTCAACAATATTCCTTTCATCGAGCTTAAACAGTACAGCAAAATGGTACTTACAGAGTAACTCAAACATGACTTAGACCTTGTTTTTGAAAAACTCTTTATTTCTGTATTTCATGATTGCAACTTGCTGAAAAGTGTTAACAGGGTTCCTTTCATTGAGTTTAAACAGTAGAGCAAAATGGTACTTACATAGTGACCTTGTTTTTGAGAAACTGTTTATTTCTCTATTACATCATTGCAACTTGCTGAAAAGTGTCAACAGTGTTCTTATCATCCTGATTAAGCAGTTCAACAAACATGGTACTTACAGAGTGACCTTGTTTTTGAGAAACTGTTTATTTCTGTATTACATGATTGCAACTTGCTGAAAAGTGTCAACAGTGTTCCTATCATCCTGATTAAGCAATACAGCAGAAATGGTTCTTACAGAGTGCATCAAACATGATTTAGACCTTGTTTTTGAAAAACTGTTTATTTCTGTATTTCATGATTGCAACTTGCTGAAAAGTGTTAACAGGGTTCCTTTCATCGAGTTTAAACAAGTACAGCAAAATGGTACTTACATAGTGACCTTGTTTTTGAGAAACTGTTTATTTCTTTATTACATGATTGCAACTTGCTGAAAAGTGTCAACAGTGTTCCTATCATCCTGATTAAGCAATACAGCAAAAATGGTTCTTACAGAGTGCATCAAACATGATTTAGACCTTGTTTGTGAAAAACTCTTTATTTCTGTATTTCATGATTGCAACTTGCTGAAAAGTGTCAACAATGTTCCTTTCATCGAGCTTAAACAGTACAGCAAAATGGTACTTACAGAGTAACTCAAACATGACTTAGACCTTGTTTTTGAAAAACTCTTTATTTCTGTATTTCATGATTGCAACTTGCTGAAAAGTGTTAACAGGGTTCCTTTCATTGAGTTTAAACAGTAGAGCAAAATGGTACTTACATAGTGACCTTGTTTTTGAGAAACTGTTTATTTCTCTATTACATCATTGCAACTTGCTGAAAAGTGTCAACAGTGTTCTTATCATCCTGATTAAGCAGTTCAACAAACATGGTACTTACAGAGTGACCTTGTTTTTGAGAAACTGTTTATTTCTGTATTACATGATTGCAACTTGCTGAAAAGTGTCAACAGTGTTCCTATCATCCTGATTTAAGCAATACAGCAGAAATGGTTCTTACAGAGTGCATCAAACATGATTTAGACCTTGTTTTTGAAAAACTGTTTATTTCTGTATTTCATGATTGCAACTTGCTGAAAAGTGTTAACAGGGTTCCTTTCATCGATTTTAAACAAGTACAGCAAAATGGTACTTACATAGTGACCTTGTTTTTGAGAAACTCTTTATTTCTGTATTTCATGATTGCAACTTGCTGAAAAGTGTCAACAATGTTCCTTTCATCGACCTTAAACAGTACAGCAAAATGGTACTTACAGAGTAACTCAAACATGACTTAGACCTTGTTTTTGAAAAACTCTTTATTTCTGTATTTCATGATTGCAACTTGCTGAAAAGTGTTAACAATGTTCCTTTCATCGAGTTTAAACAAGTACAGCAAAATGGTACTTACAGAGTGACCTTGTTTTTGAGAAACTGTTTATTTCTGTATTACATCATTGCAACTTGCTGAAAAGTGTCAACAGTGTTCTTATCATCCTGATTAAGCAGTTCAACAAACATGGTACTTACAGAGTGACCTTGTTTTTGAGAAACGGTTTATTTCTGTATTACATGATTGCAACTTGCTGAAAAGTGTCAACAGTGTTCCTATCATCCTGATTAAGCAATACAGAAAAAATGGTTCTTACAGAGTGACTCAAACATGACTTAGACCTTGTTTGTGAAAAACTATTTATTTCTGTATTTCATGATTGCAACTTGCTGAAAAGTGTCAACAATGTTCCTTTCATCGAGCTTAAACAGTACAGCAAAATGGTACTTACAGAGTGACTCAAACATGACTTAGACCTTGTTTTTGAAAAACTCTTTATTTCTGTATTTCATGATTGCAACTTGCTGAAAAGTGTTAACAGGGTTCCTTTCATCGAGTTTAAACAAGTACAGCAAAATGGTACTTACAGAGTGACCTTGTTTTTGAAAAACTGTTTATTTCTGTATTTCATGATTTCAACTTGCTGAAAAGTGTTAACAGGGTTCCTTTCATCGAGTTTAAACAAGTACAGCAAAATGGTACTTACAGAGTGACCTTGTTTTTGAGAAACTGTTTATTTCTGTATTACATCATTGCAACTTGCTGAAAAGTGTCAACAGTGTTCTTATCATCCTGATTAAGCAGTTCAACAAACATGGTACTTACAGAGTGACCTTGTTTGTGAAAAACTGTTTATTTCTGTATTACATGATTGCAACTTGCTGAAAAGTGTCAACAGTGTTCCTATCATCCTGATTAAGCAATACAGCAAAAATGGTTCTTACAGAGTGCATCAAACATGATTTAGACCTTGTTTTTGAAAAACTGTTTATTTCTGTATTTCATGATTTCAACTTGCTGAAAAGTGTTAACAGGGTTCCTTTCATCGAGTTTAAACAAGTACAGCAAAATGGTACTTACAGAGTGACCTTGTTTTTGAAAAACTGTTTATTTCTGTATTTCATGATTTCAACTTGCTGAAAAGTGTTAACAGGGTTCCTTTCATCGAGTTTAAACAAGTACAGCAAAATGGTACTTACAGAGTGACCTTGTTTTTGAGAAACTGTTTATTTCTGTATTACATCATTGCAACTTGCTGAAAAGTGTCAACAGTGTTCTTATCATCCTGATTAAGCAGTTCAACAAACATGGTACTTACAGAGTGACCTTGTTTTTGAGAAACGGTTTATTTCTGTATTACATGATTGCAACTTGCTGAAAAGTGTCAACAGTGTTCCTATCATCCTGATTAAGCAATACAGAAAAAATGGTTCTTACAGAGTGCATCAAACATGATTTAGACCTTGTTTTTGAAAAACTGTTTATTTCTGTATTTCATGATTGCAACTTAATGAAAAGTGTTAACAGGGTTCGTTTCATCGAGTTTAAACAAGTACAGCAAAATGGTACTTACAGAGTGACCTTGTTTTTGAGAAACTGTTTATTTCTGTATTACGTCATTGCAACTTGCTGAAAAGTGTCAACAGTGTTCCTATCATCCTGATTAAGCAATACAGCAGAAATGGTTCTTACAGAGTGACTCAAACATGACTTAGACCTTGTTTGTGAAAAACTATTTATTTCTGTATTTCATGATTGCAACTTGCTGAAAAGTGTCAACAATGTTCCTTTCATCGAGCTTAAACAGTACAGCAAAATGGTACTTACAGAGTGACTCAAACATGACTTAGACCTTGTTTTTGAAAAACTCTTTATTTCTGTATTTCATGATTGCAACTTGCTGAAAAGTGTTAACAGGGTTCCTTTCATCGAGTTTAAACAAGTACAGCAAAATGGTACTTACAGAGTGACCTTGTTTTTGAAAAACTCTTTATTTCTGTATTTCATGATTGCAACTTGCTGAAAAGTGTTAACAGGGTTCCTTTCATCGAGTTTAAACAAGTACAGCAAAATGGTACTTACAGAGTGACCTTGTTTTTGAAAAACTGTTTATTTCTGTATTTCATGATTTCAACTTGCTGAAAAGTGTTAACAGGGTTCCTTTCATCGAGTTTAAACAAGTACAGCAAAATGGTACTTACAGAGTGACCTTGTTTTTGAGAAACTGTTTATTTCTGTATTACATGATTGCAACTTGCTGAAAAGTGTCAACAGTGTTCCTATCATCCTGATTAAGCAATACAGCAGAAATGGTTCTTACAGAGTGCATCAAACATTATTTAGACCTTGTTTGTGAAAAACTATTTATTTCTGTATTTCATGATTGCAACTTGCTGAAAATGTCAACAATGTTCCTTTCATCGAGCTTAAACAGTACAGCAAAATGGTACTCAAACATGACTTAGACCTTTTTTTTGAAAAACTCTTTATTTCTGTATTTCATGATTGCAACTTGCTGAAAAGTGTCAACAGTGTTCCTATCATCCTGATTAAGCAATACAGCAAAAATGGTTCTTACAGAGTGCATCAAACATGATTTAGACCTTGTTTGTGAAAAACTATTTATTTCTGTATTTCATGATTGCAACTTGCTGAAAAGTGTTAACAGGGTTCCTTTCATTGAGTTTAAACAGTAGAGCAAAATGGTACTTACATAGTGACCTTGTTTTTGAGAAACTGTTTATTTCTTTATTACATCATTGCAACTTGCTGAAAAGTGTCAACAGTGTTCTTATCATCCTGATTAAGCAGTTCAACAAACATGGTACTTACAGAGTGACCTTGTTTTTGAGAAACTGTTTATTTCTTTATTACATCATTGCAACTTGCTGAAAAGTGTCAACAGTGTTCTTATCATCCTGATTAAGCAGTTCAACAAACATGGTACTTACAGAGTGACCTTGTTTTTGAGAAACTGTTTATTTCTGTATTACATGATTGCAACTTGCTGAAAAGTGTCAACAGTGTTCCTATCATCCTGATTAAGCAATACAGCAGAAATGGTTCTTACAGAGTGCATCAAACATTATTTAGACCTTGTTTGTGAAAAACTATTTATTTCTGTATTTCATGATTGCAACTTGCTGAAAATGTCAACAATGTTCCTTTCATCGAGCTTAAACAGTACAGCAAAATGGTACTCAAACATGACTTAGACCTTTTTTTTGAAAAACTCTTTATTTCTGTATTTCATGATTGCAACTTGCTGAAAAGTGTCAACAGTGTTCCTATCATCCTGATTAAGCAATACAGCAAAAATGGTTCTTACAGAGTGCATCAAACATGATTTAGACCTTGTTTGTGAAAAACTATTTATTTCTGTATTTCATGATTGCAACTTGCTGAAAAGTGTCAACAATGTTCCTTTCATCGAGCTTAAACAGTACAGCAAAATGCTACTCAAACATGACTTAGACCTTGTTTTTGAAAAACTCTTTATTTCTGTATTTCATGATTGCAACTTGCTGAAAAGTGTTAACAGGGTTCCTTTCATCGAGCTTAAACAGTACAGCAAAATGGTACTTACAGAGTGACTCAAACATGACTTAGACCTTGTTTTTGAAAAACTCTTTATTTCTGTATTTCATGATTGCAACTTGCTGAAAAGTGTTAACAGGGTTCCTTTCATCGAGTTTAAACAAGTACAGCAAAATGGTACTTACAGAGTGACCTTGTTTTTGAAAAACTCTTTATTTCTGTATTTCATGATTGCAACTTGCTGAAAAGTGTTAACAGGGTTCCTTTCATCGAGTTTAAACAAGTACAGCAAAATGGTACTTACAGAGTGACCTTGTTTTTGAAAAACTGTTTATTTCTGTATTTCATGATTTCAACTTGCTGAAAAGTGTTAACAGGGTTCCTTTCATCGAGTTTAAACAAGTACAGCAAAATGGTACTTACAGAGTGACCTTGTTTTTGAGAAACTGTTTATTTCTGTATTACATGATTGCAACTTGCTGAAAAGTGTCAACAGTGTTCCTATCATCCTGATTAAGCAATACAGCAGAAATGGTTCTTACAGAGTGCATCAAACATTATTTAGACCTTGTTTGTGAAAAACTATTTATTTCTGTATTTCATGATTGCAACTTGCTGAAAATGTCAACAATGTTCCTTTCATCGAGCTTAAACAGTACAGCAAAATGGTACTCAAACATGACTTAGACCTTTTTTTTGAAAAACTCTTTATTTCTGTATTTCATGATTGCAACTTGCTGAAAAGTGTCAACAGTGTTCCTATCATCCTGATTAAGCAATACAGCAAAAATGGTTCTTACAGAGTGCATCAAACATGATTTAGACCTTGTTTGTGAAAAACTATTTATTTCTGTATTTCATGATTGCAACTTGCTGAAAAGTGTTAACAGGGTTCCTTTCATTGAGTTTAAACAGTAGAGCAAAATGGTACTTACATAGTGACCTTGTTTTTGAGAAACTGTTTATTTCTTTATTACATCATTGCAACTTGCTGAAAAGTGTCAACAGTGTTCTTATCATCCTGATTAAGCAGTTCAACAAACATGGTACTTACAGAGTGACCTTGTTTTTGAGAAACTGTTTATTTCTGTATTACATGATTGCAACTTGCTGAAAAGTGTCAACAGTGTTCCTATCATCCTGATTAAGCAATACAGCAGAAATGGTTCTTACAGAGTGCATCAAACATTATTTAGACCTTGTTTGTGAAAAACTATTTATTTCTGTATTTCATGATTGCAACTTGCTGAAAATGTCAACAATGTTCCTTTCATCGAGCTTAAACAGTACAGCAAAATGGTACTCAAACATGACTTAGACCTTTTTTTTGAAAAACTCTTTATTTCTGTATTTCATGATTGCAACTTGCTGAAAAGTGTCAACAGTGTTCCTATCATCCTGATTAAGCAATACAGCAAAAATGGTTCTTACAGAGTGCATCAAACATGATTTAGACCTTGTTTGTGAAAAACTATTTATTTCTGTATTTCATGATTGCAACTTGCTGAAAAGTGTCAACAATGTTCCTTTCATCGAGCTTAAACAGTACAGCAAAATGCTACTCAAACATGACTTAGACCTTGTTTTTGAAAAACTCTTTATTTCTGTATTTCATGATTGCAACTTGCTGAAAAGTGTTAACAGGGTTCCTTTCATCGAGTTTAAACAAGTACAGCAAAATGGTACTTACATAGTGACCTTGTTTTTGAGAAACTGTTTATTTCTGTATTACATGATTGCAACTTGCTGAAAAGTGTCAACAGTGTTCCTATCATCCTGATTAAGCAATACAGAAAAAATGGTTCTTACAGAGTGCATCAAACATGATTTAGACCTTGTTTTTGAAAAACTGTTTATTTCTGTATTTCATGATTGCAACTTAATGAAAAGTGTTAACAGGGTTCGTTTCATCGAGTTTAAACAAGTACAGCAAAATGGTACTTACAGAGTGACCTTGTTTTTGAGAAACTGTTTATTTCTTTATTACGTCATTGCAACTTGCTGAAAAGTGTCAACAGTGTTCCTATCATCCTGATTAAGCAATACAGCAGAAATGGTTCTTACAGAGTGACTCAAACATGACTTAGACCTTGTTTGTGAAAAACTATTTATTTCTGTATTTCATGATTGCAACTTGCTGAAAAGTGTCAACAATGTTCCTTTCATCGAGCTTAAACAGTACAGCAAAATGGTACTTACAGAGTGACTCAAACATGACTTAGACCTTGTTTTTGAAAAACTCTTTATTTCTGTATTTCATGATTGCAACTTGCTGAAAAGTGTTAACAGGGTTCCTTTCATCGAGTTTAAACAAGTACAGCAAAATGGTACTTACAGAGTGACCTTGTTTTTGAAAAACTGTTTATTTCTGTATTACATCATTGCAACTTGCTGAAAAGTGTCAACAGTGTTCTTATCATCCTGATTAAGCAGTTCAACAAACATGGTACTTACAGAGTGACCTTGTTTTTGAGAAACTGTTTATTTCTGTATTACATGATTGCAACTTGCTGAAAAGTGTCAACAGTGTTCCTATCATCCTGATTAAGCAATACAGCAGAAATGGTTCTTACAGAGTGCATCAAACATGATTTAGACCTTGTTTTTGAAAAACTGTTTATTTCTGTATTTCATGATTGCAACTTGCTGAAAAGTGTTAACAGGGTTCCTTTCATCGAGTTTAAACAAGTACAGCAAAATGGTACTTACATAGTGACCTTGTTTTTGAGAAACTGTTTATTTCTGTATTACATAATTGCAACTTGCTGAAAAGTGTCAACAGTGTTCCTATCATCCTGATTAAGCAATACAGCAAAAATGGTTCTTACAGAGTGCATCAAACATGATTTAGACCTTGTTTGTGAAAAACTATTTATTTCTGTATTTCATGATTGCAACTTGCTGAAAAGTGTTAACAGGGTTCCTTTCATTGAGTTTAAACAGTAGAGCAAAATGGTACTTACATAGTGACCTTGTTTTTGAGAAACTGTTTATTTCTTTATTACATCATTGCAACTTGCTGAAAAGTGTCAACAGTGTTCTTATCATCCTGATTAAGCAGTTCAACAAACATGGTACTTACAGAGTGACCTTGTTTTTGAGAAACTGTTTATTTCTGTATTACATGATTGCAACTTGCTGAAAAGTGTCAACAGTGTTCCTTTCATCGAGTTTAAACAAGTACAGCAAAATGGTACTTACAGAGTGACCTTGTTTTTGAGAAACTGTTTATTTCTGTATTACATCATTGCAACTTGCTGAAAAGTGTCAACAGTGTTCTTATCATCCTGATTAAGCAGTTCAACAAACATGGTACTTACAGAGTGCATCAAACATGATTTAGACCTTGTTTTTGAAAAACTGTTTATTTCTGTATTTCATGATTGCAACTTGCTGAAAAGTGTCAACAATGTTCCTTTCATCGAGCTTAAAACAGTACAGCAAAATGGTACTTACAGAGTGACTGAAACATGACTTAGACCTTGTTTTTGAAAAACTCTTTATTTCTGTATTTCATGATTGCAACTTGCTGAAAAGTGTTAACAGGGTTCCTTTCATTGAGTTTAAACAGTAGAGCAAAATGGTACTTACATAGTGACCTTGTTTTTGAGAAACTGTTTATTTCTTTATTACATCATTGCAACTTGCTGAAAAGTGTCAACAGTGTTCTTATCATCCTGATTAAGCAGTTCAACAAACATGGTACTTACAGAGTGACCTTGTTTTTGAGAAACTGTTTATTTCTGTATTACATGATTGCAACTTGCTGAAAAGTGTCAACAGTGTTCCTATCATCCTGATTAAGCAATACAGCAGAAATGGTTCTTACAGAGTAACTCAAACATGACTTAGACCTTGTTTTTGAAAAACTCTTTATTTCTGTATTTCATGATTGCAACTTGCTGAAAAGTGTTAACAGGGTTCCTTTCATTGAGTTTAAACAGTACAGCAAAATGCTACTCAAACATGACTTAGACCTTGTTTTTGAAAAACTCTTTATTTCTCTATTACATCATTGCAACTTGCTGAAAAGTGTCAACAGTGTTCTTATCATCCTGATTAAGCAGTTCAACAAACATGGTACTTACAGAGTGACCTTGTTTTTGAGAAACGGTTTATTTCTGTATTACATGATTGCAACTTGCTGAAAAGTGTCAACAGTGTTCCTATCATCCTGATTAAGCAATACAGCAAAAATGGTTCTTACAGAGTGCATCAAACATGATTTAGACCTTGTTTTTGAAAAACTGTTTATTTCTGTATTTCATGATTGCAACTTGCTGAAAAGTGTTAACAGGGTTCGTTTCATCGAGTTTAAACAAGTACAGCAAAATGGTACTTACAGAGTGACCTTGTTTTTGAGAAACTGTTTATTTCTGTATTACGTCATTGCAACTTGCTGAAAAGTGTCAACAGTGTTCCTATCATCCTGATTAAGCAATACAGCAAAAATGGTTCTTACAGAGTGCATCAAACATGATTTAGACCTTGTTTGTGAAAAACTATTTATTTCTGTATTTCATGATTGCAACTTGCTGAAAAGTGTCAACAATGTTCCTTTCATCGAGCTTAAACAGTACAGCAAAATGGTACTTACAGAGTAACTCAAACATGACTTAGACCTTGTTTTTGAAAAACTCTTTATTTCTGTATTTCATGATTGCAACTTGCTGAAAAGTGTTAACAGGGTTCCTTTCATTGAGTTTAAACAGTAGAGCAAAATGGTACTTACATAGTGACCTTGTTTTTGAGAAACTGTTTATTTCTCTATTACATCATTGCAACTTGCTGAAAAGTGTCAACAGTGTTCTTATCATCCTGATTAAGCAGTTCAACAAACATGGTACTTACAGAGTGACCTTGTTTTTGAGAAACTGTTTATTTCTGTATTACATGATTGCAACTTGCTGAAAAGTGTCAACAGTGTTCCTATCATCCTGATTAAGCAATACAGCAGAAATGGTTCTTACAGAGTGCATCAAACATGATTTAGACCTTGTTTTTGAAAAACTGTTTATTTCTGTATTTCATGATTGCAACTTGCTGAAAAGTGTTAACAGGGTTCCTTTCATCGATTTTAAACAAGTACAGCAAAATGGTACTTACATAGTGACCTTGTTTTTGAGAAACTGTTTATTTCTGTATTACATGATTGCAACTTGCTGAAAAGTGTCAACAGTGTTCCTATCATCCTGATTAAGCAATACAGCAAAAATGGTTCTTACAGAGTGCATCAAACATGATTTAGACCTTGTTTGTGAAAAACTCTTTATTTCTGTATTTCATGATTGCAACTTGCTGAAAAGTGTCAACAATGTTCCTTTCATCGAGCTTAAACAGTACAGCAAAATGGTACTCAAACATGACTTAGACCTTGTTTTTGAAAAACTCTTTATTTCTGTATTTCATGATTGCAACTTGCTGAAAAGTGTTAACAGGGTTCCTTTCATCGAGCTTAAACAGTACAGCAAAATGGTACTTACAGAGTGACTCAAACATGACTTAGACCTTGTTTTTGAAAAACTCTTTATTTCTGTATTTCATGATTGCAACTTGCTGAAAAGTGTTAACAGGGTTCCTTTCATCGAGTTTAAACAAGTACAGCAAAATGGTACTTACAGAGTGACCTTGTTTTTGAAAAACTGTTTATTTCTGTATTTCATGATTTCAACTTGCTGAAAAGTGTTAACAGGGTTCCTTTCATCGAGTTTAAACAAGTACAGCAAAATGGTACTTACAGAGTGACCTTGTTTTTGAGAAACTGTTTATTTCTGTATTACATCATTGCAACTTGCTGAAAAGTGTCAACAGTGTTCTTATCATCCTGATTAAGCAGTTCAACAAACATGGTACTTACAGAGTGACCTTGTTTTTGAGAAACTGTTTATTTCTGTATTACATGATTGCAACTTGCTGAAAAGTGTCAACAGTGTTCCTATCATCCTGATTAAGCAATACAGCATAAATGGTTCTTACAGAGTGCATCAAACATTATTTAGACCTTGTTTGTGAAAAACTATTTATTTCTGTATTTCATGATTGCAACTTGCTGAAAATGTCAACAATGTTCCTTTCATCGAGCTTAAACAGTACAGCAAAATGGTACTCAAACATGACTTAGACCTTTTTTTTGAAAAACTCTTTATTTCTGTATTTCATGATTGCAACTTGCTGAAAAGTGTCAACAGTGTTCCTATCATCCTGATTAAGCAATACAGCAAAAATGGTTCTTACAGAGTGCATCAAACATGATTTAGACCTTGTTTGTGAAAAACTATTTATTTCTGTATTTCATGATTGCAACTTGCTGAAAAGTGTTAACAGGGTTCCTTTCATTGAGTTTAAACAGTAGAGCAAAATGGTACTTACATAGTGACCTTGTTTTTGAGAAACTGTTTATTTCTTTATTACATCATTGCAACTTGCTGAAAAGTGTCAACAGTGTTCTTATCATCCTGATTAAGCAGTTCAACAAACATGGTACTTACAGAGTGACCTTGTTTTTGAGAAACTGTTTATTTCTGTATTACATGATTGCAACTTGCTGAAAAGTGTCAACAGTGTTCCTATCATCCTGATTAAGCAATACAGCAGAAATGGTTCTTACAGAGTGCATCAAACATGATTTAGACCTTGTTTTTGAAAAACTGTTTATTTCTGTATTTCATGATTGCAACTTGCTGAAAAGTGTTAACAGGGTTCCTTTCATCGAGTTTAAACAAGTACAGCAAAATGGTACTTACATAGTGACCTTGTTTTTGAGAAACTGTTTATTTCTGTATTACATGATTGCAACTTGCTGAAAAGTGTCAACAGTGTTCCTATCATCCTGATTAAGCAATACAGCAAAAATGGTTCTTACAGAGTGCATCAAACATGATTTAGACCTTGTTTGTGAAAAACTATTTATTTCTGTATTTCATGATTGCAACTTGCTGAAAAGTGTTAACAGGGTTCCTTTCATTGAGTTTAAACAGTAGAGCAAAATGGTACTTACATAGTGACCTTGTTTTTGAGAAACTGTTTATTTCTTTATTACATCATTGCAACTTGCTGAAAAGTGTCAACAGTGTTCTTATCATCCTGATTAAGCAGTTCAACAAACATGGTACTTACAGAGTGACCTTGTTTTTGAGAAACTGTTTATTTCTGTATTACATGATTGCAACTTGCTGAAAAGTGTCAACAGTGTTCCTATCATCCTGATTAAGCAATACAGCAGAAATGGTTCTTACAGAGTGCATCAAACATTATTTAGACCTTGTTTGTGAAAAACTCTTTATTTCTGTATTTCATGATTGCAACTTGCTGAAAAGTGTTAACAGGGTTCCTTTCATCGAGCTTAAACAGTACAGCAAAATGCTACTCAAACATGACTTAGACCTTGTTTTTGAAAAACTCTTTATTTCTGTATTACATCATTGCAACTTGCTGAAAAGTGTCAACAGTGTTCTTATCATCCTGATTAAGCAGTTCAACAAACATGGTACTTACAGAGTGACCTTGTTTTTGAGAAACGGTTTATTTCTGTATTACATGATTGCAACTTGCTGAAAAGTGTCAACAGTGTTCCTATCATCCTGATTAAGCAATACAGCAAAAATGGTTCTTACAGAGTGCATCAAACATGATTTAGACCTTGTTTTTGAAAAACTGTTTATTTCTGTATTTCATGATTGCAACTTGCTGAAAAGTGTTAACAGGGTTCGTTTCATCGAGTTTAAACAAGTACAGCAAAATGGTACTTACAGAGTGACCTTGTTTTTGAGAAACTGTTTATTTCTGTATTACGTCATTGCAACTTGCTGAAAAGTGTCAACAGTGTTCCTATCATCCTGATTAAGCAATACAGCAAAAATGGTTCTTACAGAGTGCATCAAACATGATTTAGACCTTGTTTGTGAAAAACTGTTTATTTCTGTATTTCATGATTTCAACTTGCTGAAAAGTGTTAACAGGGTTCCTTTCATCGAGTTTAAACAAGTACAGCAAAATGGTACTTACAGAGTGACCTTGTTTTTGAGAAACTGTTTATTTCTGTATTACATCATTGCAACTTGCTGAAAAGTGTCAACAGTGTTCTTATCATCCTGATTAAGCAGTTCGACAAACATGGTACTTACAGAGTGACCTTGTTTTTGAGAAACGGTTTATTTCTGTATTACATGATTGCAACTTGCTGAAAAGTGTCAACAATGTTCCTATCATCCTGATTAAGCAATACAGAAAAAATGGTTCTTACAGAGTGCATCAAACATGATTTAGACCTTGTTTTTGAAAAACTGTTTATTTCTGTATTTCATGATTGCAACTTAATGAAAAGTGTTAACAGGGTTCGTTTCATCGAGTTTAAACAAGTACAGCAAAATGGTACTTACAGAGTGACCTTGTTTTTGAGAAACTGTTTATTTCTGTATTACGTCATTGCAACTTGCTGAAAAGTGTCAACAGTGTTCCTATCATCCTGATTAAGCAATACAGAAAAAATGGTTCTTACAGAGTGCATCAAACATGATTTAGACCTTGTTTTTGAAAAACTGTTTATTTCTGTATTTCATGATTGCAACTTAATGAAAAGTGTTAACAGGGTTCGTTTCATCGAGTTTAAACAAGTACAGCAAAATGGTACTTACAGAGTGACCTTGTTTTTGAGAAACTGTTTATTTCTGTATTACGTCATTGCAACTTGCTGAAAAGTGTCAACAGTGTTCCTATCATCCTGATTAAGCAATACAGCAGAAATGGTTCTTACAGAGTGACTCAAACATGACTTAGACCTTGTTTGTGAAAAACTATTTATTTCTGTATTTCATGATTGCAACTTGCTGAAAAGTGTCAACAATGTTCCTTTCATCGAGCTTAAACAGTACAGCAAAATGGTACTTACAGAGTGACTCAAACATGACTTAGACCTTGTTTTTGAAAAACTCTTTATTTCTGTATTTCATGATTGCAACTTGCTGAAAAGTGTTAACAGGGTTCCTTTCATCGAGTTTAAACAAGTACAGCAAAATGGTACTTACAGAGTGACCTTGTTTTTGAAAAACTGTTTATTTCTGTATTTCATGATTTCAACTTGCTGAAAAGTGTTAACAGGGTTCCTTTCATCGAGTTTAAACAAGTACAGCAAAATGGTACTTACAGAGTGACCTTGTTTTTGAGAAACTGTTTATTTCTGTATTACATCATTGCAACTTGCTGAAAAGTGTCAACAGTGTTCTTATCATCCTGATTAAGCAGTTCAACAAACATGGTACTTACAGAGTGACCTTGTTTTTGAGAAACGGTTTATTTCTGTATTACATGATTGCAACTTGCTGAAAAGTGTCAACAGTGTTCCTATCATCCTGATTAAGCAATACAGCAAAAATGGTTCTTACAGAGTGCATCAAACATGATTTAGACCTTGTTTGTGAAAAACTCTTTATTTCTGTATTTCATGATTGCAACTTGCTGAAAAGTGTCAACAATGTTCCTTTCATCGAGCTTAAACAGTACAGCAAAATGGTACTTACATAGTGACCTTGTTTTTGAGAAACTGTTTATTTCTTTATTACATCATTGCAACTTGCTGAAAAGTGTCAACAGTGTTCTTATCATCCTGATTAAGCAGTTCAACAAACATGGTACTTACAGAGTGACCTTGTTTTTGAGAAACTGTTTATTTCTGTATTTCATGATTGCAACTTGCTGAAAAGTGTTAACAGGGTTCCTTTCATCGAGTTTAAACAAGTACAGCAAAATGGTACTTACATAGTGACCTTGTTTTTGAGAAACTGTTTATTTCTGTATTACATGATTGCAACTTGCTGAAAAGTGTCAACAGTGTTCCTATCATCCTGATTAAGCAATACAGCAAAAATGGTTCTTACAGAGTGCATCAAACATGATTTAGACCTTGTTTGTGAAAAACTATTTATTTCTGTATTTCATGATTGCAACTTGCTGAAAAGTGTCAACAATGTTCCTTTCATCGAGCTTAAACAGTACAGCAAAATGCTACTCAAACATGACTTAGACCTTGTTTTTGAAAAACTCTTTATTTCTGTATTTCATGATTGCAACTTGCTGAAAAGTGTTAACAGGGTTCCTTTCATCGAGCTTAAACAGTACAGCAAAATGCTACTCAAACATGACTTAGACCTTGTTTTTGAAAAGCTCTTTATTTCTGTATTACATCATTGCAACTTGCTGAAAAGTGTCAACAGTGTTCTTATCATCCTGATTAAGCAGTTCAACAAACATGGTACTTACAGAGTGACCTTGTTTTTGAGAAACGGTTTATTTCTGTATTACATGATTGCAACTTGCTGAAAAGTGTCAACAGTGTTCCTATCATCCTGATTAAGCAATACAGCAGAAATGGTTCTTACAGAGTGCATCAAACATGATTTAGACCTTGTTTTTGAAAAACTGTTTATTTCTGTATTTCATGATTGCAACTTGCTGAAAAGTGTTAACAGTGTTCCTTTCATCGAGCTTAAACAGTACAGCAAAATGGTACTTACAGAGTGACTCAAACATGACTTAGACCTTGTTTTTGAAAAACTATTTATTTCTGTATTTCATGATTGCAACTTGCTGAAAAGTGTTAACAGGGTTCCTTTCATTGAGTTTAAACAGTAGAGCAAAATGGTACTTACATAGTGACCTTGTTTTTGAGAAACTGTTTATTTCTTTATTACATCATTGCAACTTGCTGAAAAGTGTCAACAGTGTTCTTATCATCCTGATTAAGCAATACAGCAAAAATGGTTCTACAGAGTGCATCAAACATGATTTAGACCTTGTTTTTGAAAAACTGTTTATTTCTGTATTTCATGATTGCAACTTGCTGAAAAGTGTTAACAGGGTTCGTTTCATCGAGTTTAAACAAGTACAGCAAAATGGTACTTACAGAGTGACCTTGTTTTTGAAAAACTGTTTATTTCTGTATTTCATGATTGCAACTTGCTGAAAAGTGTTAACAGGGTTCGTTTCATCGAGTTTAAACAAGTACAGCAAAATGGTACTTACAGAGTGACCTTGTTTTTGAGAAACTGTTTATTTCTGTATTACGTCATTGCAACTTGCTGAAAAGTGTCAACGTGTTCCTATCATCCTGATTAAGCAATACAGCAAAAATGGTTCTTACAGAGTGCATCAAACATGATTTAGACCTTGTTTTTGAAAAACTGTTTATTTCTGTATTTCATGATTGCAACTTGCTGAAAAGTGTTAACAGGGTTCCTTTCATTGAGTTTAAACAGTAGAGCAAAATGGTACTTACATAGTGACCTTGTTTTTGAGAAACTGTTTATTTCTTTATTACATCATTGCAACTTGCTGAAAAGTGTCAACAGTGTTCTTATCATCCTGATTAAGCAGTTCAACAAACATGGTACTTACAGAGTGACCTTGTTTTTGAGAAAATGTTTATTTCTGTATTACATGATTGCAACTTGCTGAAAAGTGTCAACAGTGTTCCTATCATCCTGATTAAGCAATACAGCAGAAATGGTTCTTACAGAGTGCATCAAACATTATTTAGACCTTGTTTGTGAAAAACTATTTATTTCTGTATTTCATGATTGCAACTTGCTGAAAATGTCAACAATGTTCCTTTCATCGAGCTTAAACAGTACAGCAAAATGGTACTCAAACATGACTTAGACCTTTTTTTTGAAAAACTCTTTATTTCTGTATTTCATGATTGCAACTTGCTGAAAAGTGTTAACAGGGTTCCTTTCATCGAGCTTAAACAGTACAGCAAAATGCTACTCAAACATGACTTAGACCTTGTTTTTGAAAAACTCTTTATTTCTGTATTACATCATTGCAACTTGCTGAAAAGTGTCAACAGTGTTCTTATCATCCTGATTAAGCAGTTCAACAAACATGGTACTTACAGAGTGACCTTGTTTTTGAGAAACGGTTTATTTCTGTATTATATGATTGCAACTTGCTGAAAAGTGTCAACAGTGTTCCTATCATCCTGATTAAGCAATACAGCAAAAATGGTTCTTACAGAGTGCATCAAACATGATTTAGACCTTGTTTTTGAAAAACTGTTTATTTCTGTATTTCATGATTGCAACTTGCTGAAAAGTGTTAACAGGGTTCGTTTCATCGAGTTTAAACAAGTACAGCAAAATGGTACTTACAGAGTGACCTTGTTTTTGAGAAACTGTTTATTTCTGTATTACGTCATTGCAACTTGCTGAAAAGTGTCAACAGTGTTCCTATCATCCTGATTAAGCAATACAGCAAAAATGGTTCTTACAGAGTGCATCAAACATGATTTAGACCTTGTTTGTGAAAAACTATTTATTTCTGTATTTCATGATTGCAACTTGCTGAAAAGTGTCAACAATGTTCCTTTCATCGAGCTTAAACAGTACAGCAAAATGGTACTTACAGAGTGACTCAAACATGACTTAGACCTTGTTTTTGAAAAACTCTTTATTTCTGTATTTCATGATTGCAACTTGCTGAAAAGTGTTAACAGGGTTCCTTTCATTGAGTTTAAACAGTAGAGCAAAATGGTACTTACATAGTGACCTTGTTTTTGAGAAACTGTTTATTTCTTTATTACATCATTGCAACTTGCTGAAAAGTGTCAACAGTGTTCTTATCATCCTGATTAAGCAATACAGCAAAAATGGTTCTACAGAGTGCATCAAACATGATTTAGACCTTGTTTTTGAAAAACTGTTTATTTCTGTATTTCATGATTGCAACTTGCTGAAAAGTGTTAACAGGGTTCGTTTCATCGAGTTTAAACAAGTACAGCAAAATGGTACTTACAGAGTGACCTTGTTTTTGAGAAACTGTTTATTTCTGTATTACGTGATTGCAACTTGCTGAAAAGTGTCAACAGTGTTCCTATCATCCTGATTAAGCAATACAGCAAAAATGGTTCTTACAGAGTGCATCAAACATGATTTAGACCTTGTTTTTGAAAAACTGTTTATTTCTGTATTTCATGATTGCAACTTGCTGAAAAGTGTTAACAGGGTTCGTTTCATCGAGTTTAAACAAGTACAGCAAAATGGTACTTACAGAGTGACCTTGTTTTTGAGAAACTGTTTATTTCTGTATTACGTCATTGCAACTTGCTGAAAAGTGTCAACAGTGTTCCTATCATCCTGATTAAGCAATACAGCAAAAATGGTTCTTACAGAGTGCATCAAACATGATTTAGACCTTGTTTTTGAAAAACTGTTTATTTCTGTATTTCATGATTGCAACTTGCTGAAAAGTGTTAACAGGGTTCCTTTCATTGAGTTTAAACAGTAGAGCAAAATGGTACTTACATAGTGACCTTGTTTTTGAGAAACTGTTTATTTCTTTATTACATCATTGCAACTTGCTGAAAAGTGTCAACAGTGTTCTTATCATCCTGATTAAGCAGTTCAACAAACATGGTACTTACAGAGTGACCTTGTTTTTGAGAAACTGTTTATTTCTGTATTACATGATTGCAACTTGCTGAAAAGTGTCAACAGTGTTCCTATCATCCTGATTAAGCAATACAGCAGAAATGGTTCTTACAGAGTGCATCAAACATTATTTAGACCTTGTTGGTGAAAAACTATTTATTTCTGTATTTCATGATTGCAACTTGCTGAAAATGTCAACAATGTTCCTTTCATCGAGCTTAAACAGTACAGCAAAATGGTACTCAAACATGACTTAGACCTTTTTTTTGAAAAACTCTTTATTTCTGTATTTCATGTTAGCAACTTGCTGAAAAGTGTTAACAGGGTTCCTTTCATCGAGCTTAAACAGTACAGCAAAATGCTACTCAAACATGACTTAGACCTTGTTTTTGAAAAACTCTTTATTTCTGTATTACATCATTGCAACTTGCTGAAAAGTGTCAACAGTGTTCCTATCATCCTGATTAAGCAATACAGCAAAAATGGTTCTTACAGAGTGCATCAAACATGATTTAGACCTTGTTTTTGAAAAACTGTTTATTTCTGTATTTCATGATTGCAACTTGCTGAAAAGTGTTAACAGGGTTCGTTTCATCGAGTTTAAACAAGTACAGCAAAATGGTACTTACAGAGTGACCTTGTTTTTGAGAAACTGTTTATTTCTGTATTATGTCATTGCAACTTGCTGAAAAGTGTCAACAGTGTTCCTATCATCCTGATTAAGCAATACAGCAAAAATGGTTCTTACAGAGTGCATCAAACATGATTTAGACCTTGTTTGTGAAAAACTATTTATTTCTGTATTTCATGATTGCAACTTGCTGAAAAGTGTCAACAATGTTCCTTTCATCGAGCTTAAACAGTACAGCAAAATGGTACTTACAGAGTGACTCAAACATGACTTAGACCTTGTTTTTGAAAAACTCTTTATTTCTGTATTTCATGATTGCAACTTGCTGAAAAGTGTTAACAGGGTTCCTTTCATTGAGTTTAAACAGTAGAGCAAAATGGTACTTACATAGTGACCTTGTTTTTGAGAAACTGTTTATTTCTTTATTACATCATTGCAACTTGCTGAAAAGTGTCAACAGTGTTCTTATCATCCTGATTAAGCAATACAGCAAAAATGGTTCTACAGAGTGCATCAAACATGATTTAGACCTTGTTTTTGAAAAACTGTTTATTTCTGTATTTCATGATTGCAACTTGCTGAAAAGTGTTAACAGGGTTCGTTTCATCGAGTTTAAACAAGTACAGCAAAATGGTACTTACAGAGTGACCTTGTTTTTGAGAAACTGTTTATTTCTGTATTACGTGATTGCAACTTGCTGAAAAGTGTCAACAGTGTTCCTATCATCCTGATTAAGCAATACAGCAAAAATGGTTCTTACAGAGTGCATCAAACATGATTTAGACCTTGTTTTTGAAAAACTCTTTATTTCTGTATTTCATGATTGCAACTTGCTGAAAAGTGTTAACAGGGTTCCTTTCATTGAGTTTAAACAGTAGAGCAAAATGGTACTTACATAGTGACCTTGTTTTTGAGAAACTGTTTATTTCTTTATTACATCATTGCAACTTGCTGAAAAGTGTCAACAGTGTTCTTATCATCCTGATTAAGCAATACAGCAAAAATGGTTCTACAGAGTGCATCAAACATGATTTAGACCTTGTTTTTGAAAAACTGTTTATTTCTGTATTTCATGATTGCAACTTGCTGAAAAGTGTTAACAGGGTTCGTTTCATCGAGTTTAAACAAGTACAGCAAAATGGTACTTACAGAGTGACCTTGTTTTTGAGAAACTGTTTATTTCTGTATTACGTGATTGCAACTTGCTGAAAAGTGTCAACAGTGTTCCTATCATCCTGATTAAGCAATACAGCAAAAATGGTTCTTACAGAGTGCATCAAACATGATTTAGACCTTGTTTTTGAAAAACTGTTTATTTCTGTATTTCATGATTGCAACTTGCTGAAAAGTGTTAACAGGGTTCGTTTCATCGAGTTTAAACAAGTACAGCAAAATGGTACTTACAGAGTGACCTTGTTTTTGAGAAACTGTTTATTTCTGTATTACGTCATTGCAACTTGCTGAAAAGTGTCAACAGTGTTCCTATCATCCTGATTAAGCAATACAGCAAAAATGGTTCTTACAGAGTGCATCAAACATGATTTAGACCTTGTTTTTGAAAAACTGTTTATTTCTGTATTTCATGATTGCAACTTGCTGAAAAGTGTTAACAGGGTTCCTTTCATTGAGTTTAAACAGTAGAGCAAAATGGTACTTACATAGTGACCTTGTTTTTGAGAAACTGTTTATTTCTTTATTACATCATTGCAACTTGCTGAAAAGTGTCAACAGTGTTCTTATCATCCTGATTAAGCAGTTCAACAAACATGGTACTTACAGAGTGACCTTGTTTTTGAGAAACTGTTTATTTCTGTATTACATGATTGCAACTTGCTGAAAAGTGTCAACAGTGTTCCTATCATCCTGATTAAGCAATACAGCAGAAATGGTTCTTACAGAGTGCATCAAACATTATTTAGACCTTGTTTGTGAAAAACTATTTATTTCTGTATTTCATGATTGCAACTTGCTGAAAATGTCAACAATGTTCCTTTCATCGAGCTTAAACAGTACAGCAAAATGGTACTCAAACATGACTTAGACCTTTTTTTTGAAAAACTCTTTATTTCTGTATTTCATGATTGCAACTTGCTGAAAAGTGTTAACAGGGTTCCTTTCATCGAGCTTAAACAGTACAGCAAAATGCTACTCAAACATGACTTAGACCTTGTTTTTGAAAAACTCTTTATTTCTGTATTACATCATTGCAACTTGCTGAAAAGTGTCAACAGTGTTCTTATCATCCTGATTAAGCAGTTCAACAAACATGGTACTTACAGAGTGACCTTGTTTTTGAGAAACGGTTTATTTCTGTATTACATGATTGCAACTTGCTGAAAAGTGTCAACAGTGTTCCTATCATCCTGATTAAGCAATACAGCAAAAATGGTTCTTACAGAGTGCATCAAACATGATTTAGACCTTGTTTTTGAAAAACTGTTTATTTCTGTATTTCATGATTGCAACTTGCTGAAAAGTGTTAACAGGGTTCGTTTCATCGAGTTTAAACAAGTACAGCAAAATGGTACTTACAGAGTGACCTTGTTTTTGAGAAACTGTTTATTTCTGTATTATGTCATTGCAACTTGCTGAAAAGTGTCAACAGTGTTCCTATCATCCTGATTAAGCAATACAGCAAAAATGGTTCTTACAGAGTGCATCAAACATGATTTAGACCTTGTTTTTGAAAAACTGTTTATTTCTGTATTTCATGATTGCAACTTGCTGAAAAGTGTTAACAGGGTTCGTTTCATCGAGTTTAAACAAGTACAGCAAAATGGTACTTACAGAGTGACCTTGTTTTTGAGAAACTGTTTATTTCTGTATTACGTCATTGCAACTTGCTGAAAAGTGTCAACAGTGTTCCTATCATCCTGATTAAGCAATACAGCAAAAATGGTTCTTACAGAGTGCATCAAACATGATTTAGACCTTGTTTGTGAAAAACTATTTATTTCTGTATTTCATGATTGCAACTTGCTGAAAAGTGTCAACAATGTTCCTTTCATCGAGCTTAAACAGTACAGCAAAATGGTACTTACAGAGTGACTCAAACATGACTTAGACCTTGTTTTTGAAAAACTCTTTATTTCTGTATTTCATGATTGCAACTTGCTGAAAAGTGTTAACAGGGTTCCTTTCATTGAGTTTAAACAGTAGAGCAAAATGGTACTTACATAGTGACCTTGTTTTTGAGAAACTGTTTATTTCTTTATTACATCATTGCAACTTGCTGAAAAGTGTCAACAGTGTTCTTATCATCCTGATTAAGCAATACAGCAAAAATGGTTCTACAGAGTGCATCAAACATGATTTAGACCTTGTTTTTGAAAAACTGTTTATTTCTGTATTTCATGATTGCAACTTGCTGAAAAGTGTTAACAGGGTTCGTTTCATCGAGTTTAAACAAGTACAGCAAAATGGTACTTACAGAGTGACCTTGTTTTTGAGAAACTGTTTATTTCTGTATTACGTGATTGCAACTTGCTGAAAAGTGTCAACAGTGTTCCTATCATCCTGATTAAGCAATACAGCAAAAATGGTTCTTACAGAGTGCATCAAACATGATTTAGACCTTGTTTTTGAAAAACTGTTTATTTCTGTATTTCATGATTGCAACTTGCTGAAAAGTGTTAACAGGGTTCGTTTCATCGAGTTTAAACAAGTACAGCAAAATGGTACTTACAGAGTGACCTTGTTTTTGAGAAACTGTTTATTTCTGTATTACGTGATTGCAACTTGCTGAAAAGTGTCAACAGTGTTCCTATCATCCTGATTAAGCAATACAGCAAAAATGGTTCTTACAGAGTGCATCAAACATGATTTAGACCTTGTTTTTGAAAAACTGTTTATTTCTGTATTTCATGATTGCAACTTGCTGAAAAGTGTTAACAGGGTTCCTTTCATTGAGTTTAAACAGTAGAGCAAAATGGTACTTACATAGTGACCTTGTTTTTGAGAAACTGTTTATTTCTTTATTACATCATTGCAACTTGCTGAAAAGTGTCAACAGTGTTCTTATCATCCTGATTAAGCAGTTCAACAAACATGGTACTTACAGAGTGACCTTGTTTTTGAGAAACTGTTTATTTCTGTATTACATGATTGCAACTTGCTGAAAAGTGTCAACAGTGTTCCTATCATCCTGATTAAGCAATACAGCAGAAATGGTTCTTACAGAGTGCATCAAACATTATTTAGACCTTGTTTGTGAAAAACTATTTATTTCTGTATTTCATGATTGCAACTTGCTGAAAATGTCAACAATGTTCCTTTCATCGAGCTTAAACAGTACAGCAAAATGGTACTCAAACATGACTTAGACCTTTTTTTTGAAAAACTCTTTATTTCTGTATTTCATGTTAGCAACTTGCTGAAAAGTGTTAACAGGGTTCCTTTCATCGAGCTTAAACAGTACAGCAAAATGCTACTCAAACATGACTTAGACCTTGTTTTTGAAAAACTCTTTATTTCTGTATTACATCATTGCAACTTGCTGAAAAGTGTCAACAGTGTTCCTATCATCCTGATTAAGCAATACAGCAAAAATGGTTCTTACAGAGTGCATCAAACATGATTTAGACCTTGTTTTTGAAAAACTGTTTATTTCTGTATTTCATGATTGCAACTTGCTGAAAAGTGTTAACAGGGTTCGTTTCATCGAGTTTAAACAAGTACAGCAAAATGGTACTTACAGAGTGACCTTGTTTTTGAGAAACTGTTTATTTCTGTATTATGTCATTGCAACTTGCTGAAAAGTGTCAACAGTGTTCCTATCATCCTGATTAAGCAATACAGCAAAAATGGTTCTTACAGAGTGCATCAAACATGATTTAGACCTTGTTTTTGAAAAACTGTTTATTTCTGTATTTCATGATTGCAACTTGCTGAAAAGTGTTAACAGGGTTCGTTTCATCGAGTTTAAACAAGTACAGCAAAATGGTACTTACAGAGTGACCTTGTTTTTGAGAAACTGTTTATTTCTGTATTACGTCATTGCAACTTGCTGAAAAGTGTCAACAGTGTTCCTATCATCCTGATTAAGCAATACAGCAAAAATGGTTCTTACAGAGTGCATCAAACATGATTTAGACCTTGTTTGTGAAAAACTATTTATTTCTGTATTTCATGATTGCAACTTGCTGAAAAGTGTCAACAATGTTCCTTTCATCGAGCTTAAACAGTACAGCAAAATGGTACTTACAGAGTGACTCAAACATGACTTAGACCTTGTTTTTGAAAAACTCTTTATTTCTGTATTTCATGATTGCAACTTGCTGAAAAGTGTTAACAGGGTTCCTTTCATTGAGTTTAAACAGTAGAGCAAAATGGTACTTACATAGTGACCTTGTTTTTGAGAAACTGTTTATTTCTTTATTACATCATTGCAACTTGCTGAAAAGTGTCAACAGTGTTCTTATCATCCTGATTAAGCAATACAGCAAAAATGGTTCTACAGAGTGCATCAAACATGATTTAGACCTTGTTTTTGAAAAACTGTTTATTTCTGTATTTCATGATTGCAACTTGCTGAAAATGTCAACAATGTTCCTTTCATCGAGCTTAAACAGTACAGCAAAATGGTACTCAAACATGACTTAGACCTTTTTTTTGAAAAACTCTTTATTTCTGTATTTCATGATTGCAACTTGCTGAAAAGTGTTAACAGGGTTCCTTTCATCGAGCTTAAACAGTACAGCAAAATGCTACTCAAACATGACTTAGACCTTGTTTTTGAAAAACTCTTTATTTCTGTATTACATCATTGCAACTTGCTGAAAAGTGTCAACAGTGTTCTTATCATCCTGATTAAGCAGTTCAACAAACATGGTACTTACAGAGTGACCTTGTTTTTGAGAAACGGTTTATTTCTGTATTACATGATTGCAACTTGCTGAAAAGTGTCAACAGTGTTCCTATCATCCTGATTAAGCAATACAGCAAAAATGGTTCTTACAGAGTGCATCAAACATGATTTAGACCTTGTTTTTGAAAAACTGTTTATTTCTGTATTTCATGATTGCAACTTGCTGAAAAGTGTTAACAGGGTTCGTTTCATCGAGTTTAAACAAGTACAGCAAAATGGTACTTACAGAGTGACCTTGTTTTTGAGAAACTGTTTATTTCTGTATTATGTCATTGCAACTTGCTGAAAAGTGTCAACAGTGTTCCTATCATCCTGATTAAGCAATACAGCAAAAATGGTTCTTACAGAGTGCATCAAACATGATTTAGACCTTGTTTTTGAAAAACTGTTTATTTCTGTATTTCATGATTGCAACTTGCTGAAAAGTGTTAACAGGGTTCGTTTCATCGAGTTTAAACAAGTACAGCAAAATGGTACTTACAGAGTGACCTTGTTTTTGAGAAACTGTTTATTTCTGTATTACGTCATTGCAACTTGCTGAAAAGTGTCAACAGTGTTCCTATCATCCTGATTAAGCAATACAGCAAAAATGGTTCTTACAGAGTGCATCAAACATGATTTAGACCTTGTTTGTGAAAAACTATTTATTTCTGTATTTCATGATTGCAACTTGCTGAAAAGTGTCAACAATGTTCCTTTCATCGAGCTTAAACAGTACAGCAAAATGGTACTTACAGAGTGACTCAAACATGACTTAGACCTTGTTTTTGAAAAACTCTTTATTTCTGTATTTCATGATTGCAACTTGCTGAAAAGTGTTAACAGGGTTCCTTTCATTGAGTTTAAACAGTAGAGCAAAATGGTACTTACATAGTGACCTTGTTTTTGAGAAACTGTTTATTTCTTTATTACATCATTGCAACTTGCTGAAAAGTGTCAACAGTGTTCTTATCATCCTGATTAAGCAATACAGCAAAAATGGTTCTACAGAGTGCATCAAACATGATTTAGACCTTGTTTTTGAAAAACTGTTTATTTCTGTATTTCATGATTGCAACTTGCTGAAAAGTGTTAACAGGGTTCGTTTCATCGAGTTTAAACAAGTACAGCAAAATGGTACTTACAGAGTGACCTTGTTTTTGAGAAACTGTTTATTTCTGTATTACGTCATTGCAACTTGCTGAAAAGTGTCAACAGTGTTCCTATCATCCTGATTAAGCAATACAGCAAAAATGGTTCTTACAGAGTGCATCAAACATGATTTAGACCTTGTTTGTGAAAA
Source organism: Salmo salar (assembly GCF_965601325.2). NCBI lineage: Eukaryota > Metazoa > Chordata > Actinopteri > Salmoniformes > Salmonidae > Salmo > Salmo salar. The sequence continues at coordinate 51,755,208 of NC_138296.1, read as the reverse complement.
ACTATTTATTTCTGTATTTCATGATTGCAACTTGCTGAAAAGTGTCAACAATGTTCCTTTCATCGAGCTTAAACAGTACAGCAAAATGGTACTTACAGAGTGACTCAAACATGACTTAGACCTTGTTTTTGAAAAACTCTTTATTTCTGTATTTCATGATTGCAACTTGCTGAAAAGTGTTAACAGGGTTCCTTTCATTGAGTTTAAACAGTAGAGCAAAATGGTACTTACATAGTGACCTTGTTTTTGAGAAACTGTTTATTTCTTTATTACATCATTGCAACTTGCTGAAAAGTGTCAACAGTGTTCTTATCATCCTGATTAAGCAATACAGCAAAAATGGTTCTTACAGAGTGCATCAAACATGATTTAGACCTTGTTTTTGAAAAACTGTTTATTTCTGTATTTCATGATTGCAACTTGCTGAAAAGTGTTAACAGGGTTCGTTTCATCGAGTTTAAACAAGTACAGCAAAATGGTACTTACAGAGTGACCTTGTTTTTGAGAAACTGTTTATTTCTGTATTACGTGATTGCAACTTGCTGAAAAGTGTCAACAGTGTTCCTATCATCCTGATTAAGCAATACAGCAAAAATGGTTCTTACAGAGTGCATCAAACATGATTTAGACCTTGTTTTTGAAAAACTGTTTATTTCTGTATTTCATGATTACAACTTGCTGAAAAGTGTTAACAGGGTTCGTTTCATCGAGTTTAAACAAGTACAGCAAAATGGTACTTACAGAGTGACCTTGTTTTTGAGAAACTGTTTATTTCTGTATTACGTCATTGCAACTTGCTGAAAAGTGTCAACAGTGTTCCTATCATCCTGATTAAGCAATACAGCAAAAATGGTACTTACAGAGTGACCTTGTTTTTGAGAAACTGTTTATTTCTGTATTACATCATTGCAACTTGCTGAAAAGTGTCAACAGTGTTCTTATCATCCTGATTAAGCAGTTCAACAAACATGGTACTTACAGAGTGACCTTGTTTTTGAGAAACGGTTTATTTCTGTATTACATGATTGCAACTTGCTGAAAAGTGTCAACAGTGTTCCTATCATCCTGATTAAGCAATACAGCAAAAATGGTTCTTACAGAGTGCATCAAACATGATTTAGACCTTGTTTTTGAAAAACTGTTTATTTCTGTATTTCATGATTGCAACTTGCTGAAAAGTGTTAACAGGGTTCGTTTCATCGAGTTTAAACAAGTACAGCAAAATGGTACTTACAGAGTGACCTTGTTTTTGAGAAACTGTTTATTTCTGTATTACGTCATTGCAACTTGCTGAAAAGTGTCAACAGTGTTCCTATCATCCTGATTAAGCAATACAGCAAAAATGGTTCTTACAGAGTGCATCAAACATGATTTAGACCTTGTTTTTGAAAAACTGTTTATTTCTGTATTTCATGATTGCAACTTGCTGAAAAGTGTTAACAGGGTTCGTTTCATCGAGTTTAAACAAGTACAGCAAAATGGTACTTACAGAGTGACCTTGTTTTTGAGAAACTGTTTATTTCTGTATTACGTCATTGCAACTTGCTGAAAAGTGTCAACAGTGTTCCTATCATCCTGATTAAGCAATACAGCAAAAATGGTTCTTACAGAGTGCATCAAACATGATTTAGACCTTGTTTTTGAAAAACTGTTTATTTCTGTATTTCATGATTGCAACTTGCTGAAAAGTGTTAACAGGGTTCGTTTCATCGAGTTTAAACAAGTACAGCAAAATGGTACTTACAGAGTGACCTTGTTTTTGAGAAACTGTTTATTTCTGTATTATGTCATTGCAACTTGCTGAAAAGTGTCAACAGTGTTCCTATCATCCTGATTAAGCAATACAGCAAAAATGGTTCTTACAGAGTGCATCAAACATGATTTAGACCTTGTTTTTGAAAAACTGTTTATTTCTGTATTTCATGATTGCAACTTGCTGAAAAGTGTTAACAGGGTTCGTTTCATCGAGTTTAAACAAGTACAGCAAAATGGTACTTACAGAGTGACCTTGTTTTTGAGAAACTGTTTATTTCTGTATTACGTCATTGCAACTTGCTGAAAAGTGTCAACAGTGTTCCTATCATCCTGATTAAGCAATACAGCAAAAATGGTTCTTACAGAGTGCATCAAACATGATTTAGACCTTGTTTGTGAAAAACTATTTATTTCTGTATTTCATGATTGCAACTTGCTGAAAAGTGTCAACAATGTTCCTTTCATCGAGCTTAAACAGTACAGCAAAATGGTACTTACAGAGTGACTCAAACATGACTTAGACCTTGTTTTTGAAAAACTCTTTATTTCTGTATTTCATGATTGCAACTTGCTGAAAAGTGTTAACAGGGTTCCTTTCATTGAGTTTAAACAGTAGAGCAAAATGGTACTTACATAGTGACCTTGTTTTTGAGAAACTGTTTATTTCTTTATTACATCATTGCAACTTGCTGAAAAGTGTCAACAGTGTTCTTATCATCCTGATTAAGCAATACAGCAAAAATGGTTCTACAGAGTGCATCAAACATGATTTAGACCTTGTTTTTGAAAAACTGTTTATTTCTGTATTTCATGATTGCAACTTGCTGAAAAGTGTTAACAGGGTTCGTTTCATCGAGTTTAAACAAGTACAGCAAAATGGTACTTACAGAGTGACCTTGTTTTTGAGAAACTGTTTATTTCTGTATTACGTGATTGCAACTTGCTGAAAAGTGTCAACAGTGTTCCTATCATCCTGATTAAGCAATACAGCAAAAATGGTTCTTACAGAGTGCATCAAACATGATTTAGACCTTGTTTTTGAAAAACTGTTTATTTCTGTATTTCATGATTGCAACTTGCTGAAAAGTGTTAACAGGGTTCGTTTCATCGAGTTTAAACAAGTACAGCAAAATGGTACTTACAGAGTGACCTTGTTTTTGAGAAACTGTTTATTTCTGTATTACGTCATTGCAACTTGCTGAAAAGTGTCAACAGTGTTCCTATCATCCTGATTAAGCAATACAGCAAAAATGGTTCTTACAGAGTGCATCAAACATGATTTAGACCTTGTTTGTGAAAAACTATTTATTTCTGTATTTCATGATTGCAACTTGCTGAAAAGTGTCAACAATGTTCCTTTCATCGAGCTTAAACAGTACAGCAAAATGGTACTTACAGAGTGACTCAAACATGACTTAGACCTTGTTTTTGAAAAACTCTTTATTTCTGTATTTCATGATTGCAACTTGCTGAAAAGTGTTAACAGGGTTCCTTTCATTGAGTTTAAACAGTAGAGCAAAATGGTACTTACATAGTGACCTTGTTTTTGAGAAACTGTTTATTTCTTTATTACATCATTGCAACTTGCTGAAAAGTGTCAACAGTGTTCTTATCATCCTGATTAAGCAATACAGCAAAAATGGTTCTTACAGAGTGCATCAAACATGATTTAGACCTTGTTTTTGAAAAACTGTTTATTTCTGTATTTCATGATTGCAACTTGCTGAAAAGTGTTAACAGGGTTCGTTTCATCGAGTTTAAACAAGTACAGCAAAATGGTACTTACAGAGTGACCTTGTTTTTGAGAAACTGTTTATTTCTGTATTACGTGATTGCAACTTGCTGAAAAGTGTCAACAGTGTTCCTATCATCCTGATTAAGCAATACAGCAAAAATGGTTCTTACAGAGTGCATCAAACATGATTTAGACCTTGTTTTTGAAAAACTGTTTATTTCTGTATTTCATGATTACAACTTGCTGAAAAGTGTTAACAGGGTTCGTTTCATCGAGTTTAAACAAGTACAGCAAAATGGTACTTACAGAGTGACCTTGTTTTTGAGAAACTGTTTATTTCTGTATTACGTCATTGCAACTTGCTGAAAAGTGTCAACAGTGTTCCTATCATCCTGATTAAGCAATACAGCAAAAATGGTACTTACAGAGTGACCTTGTTTTTGAGAAACTGTTTATTTCTGTATTACATCATTGCAACTTGCTGAAAAGTGTCAACAGTGTTCTTATCATCCTGATTAAGCAGTTCAACAAACATGGTACTTACAGAGTGACCTTGTTTTTGAGAAACGGTTTATTTCTGTATTACATGATTGCAACTTGCTGAAAAGTGTCAACAGTGTTCCTATCATCCTGATTAAGCAATACAGCAAAAATGGTTCTTACAGAGTGCATCAAACATGATTTAGACCTTGTTTTTGAAAAACTGTTTATTTCTGTATTTCATGATTGCAACTTGCTGAAAAGTGTTAACAGGGTTCGTTTCATCGAGTTTAAACAAGTACAGCAAAATGGTACTTACAGAGTGACCTTGTTTTTGAGAAACTGTTTATTTCTGTATTACGTCATTGCAACTTGCTGAAAAGTGTCAACAGTGTTCCTATCATCCTGATTAAGCAATACAGCAAAAATGGTTCTTACAGAGTGCATCAAACATGATTTAGACCTTGTTTTTGAAAAACTGTTTATTTCTGTATTTCATGATTGCAACTTGCTGAAAAGTGTTAACAGGGTTCGTTTCATCGAGTTTAAACAAGTACAGCAAAATGGTACTTACAGAGTGACCTTGTTTTTGAGAAACTGTTTATTTCTGTATTACGTCATTGCAACTTGCTGAAAAGTGTCAACAGTGTTCCTATCATCCTGATTAAGCAATACAGCAAAAATGGTTCTTACAGAGTGCATCAAACATGATTTAGACCTTGTTTTTGAAAAACTGTTTATTTCTGTATTTCATGATTGCAACTTGCTGAAAAGTGTTAACAGGGTTCGTTTCATCGAGTTTAAACAAGTACAGCAAAATGGTACTTACAGAGTGACCTTGTTTTTGAGAAACTGTTTATTTCTGTATTACGTCATTGCAACTTGCTGAAAAGTGTCAACAGTGTTCCTATCATCCTGATTAAGCAATACAGCAAAAATGGTTCTTACAGAGTGCATCAAACATGATTTAGACCTTGTTTTTGAAAAACTGTTTATTTCTGTATTTCATGATTGCAACTTGCTGAAAAGTGTTAACAGGGTTCGTTTCATCGAGTTTAAACAAGTACAGCAAAATGGTACTTACAGAGTGACCTTGTTTTTGAGAAACTGTTTATTTCTGTATTACGTCATTGCAACTTGCTGAAAAGTGTCAACAGTGTTCCTATCATCCTGATTAAGCAATACAGCAAAAATGGTTCTTACAGAGTGCATCAAACATGATTTAGACCTTGTTTTTGAAAAACTGTTTATTTCTGTATTTCATGATTGCAACTTGCTGAAAAGTGTTAACAGGGTTCGTTTCATCGAGTTTAAACAAGTACAGCAAAATGGTACTTACAGAGTGACCTTGTTTTTGAGAAACTGTTTATTTCTGTATTACGTCATTGCAACTTGCTGAAAAGTGTCAACAGTGTTCCTATCATCCTGATTAAGCAATACAGCAAAAATGGTTCTTACAGAGTGCATCAAACATGATTTAGACCTTGTTTTTGAAAAACTGTTTATTTCTGTATTTCATGATTGCAACTTGCTGAAAAGTGTTAACAGGGTTCGTTTCATCGAGTTTAAACAAGTACAGCAAAATGGTACTTACAGAGTGACCTTGTTTTTGAGAAACTGTTTATTTCTGTATTACGTCATTGCAACTTGCTGAAAAGTGTCAACAGTGTTCCTATCATCCTGATTAACCTCTTGGGGCTAGGTGGGACGCTAGCGTGCCACCTGTGGTGCACTCCATCAACAGCAGGTGCATTTCAAGAGCGGCAAATTTGAATCCAAATAAATGTCAAAATTCAAATTTTTCAAAAATACAACTATGTTACACCATTTGAAAGATAAACATCTCCTTAATCTAACCACGTTTTACGATTTCAAAAAGGTTTTACGGCGAAAGCATAAATTTAGAGTATGTTAGGACAGTACATTTACAAGAGTTGTGTGTAATGTTTTGTCAAGTCAAAGACAGGGTCACCAAAACCATAAAACCAGCTAAAATGATACACTAACCTTTTACAATCTCCATCAGATGACACTCCTAGGACATTATGTTAGACAATGCATGCATTTTTAGTTCTATCAAGTTCATATTTATATACAAAAACAGCGTTTTACTATGGCATTGATGTTGAGGAAATCGTTTCCCTCCAATAACCGGCAGTCAAGTCAGCGTCAGAAATTAAATAATTAAAATTAGAAAACATTGGTAAAATATTATATTGTCATTTAAAGAATTATAGATTTACATCTTTTGAACGCAATCAACTTGCCAGATTTAAAAATAACCTTACTGGGAAATCACACTTTGCAATAATCTGAGCACTGTGCCCAGAAAAATACGCGTTGCGATACAGACTAGACGTCATGTTGGGGAGATCTAAAATCGAAAATACTATGTAAATAATCCATTACCTTTGATTCTCTTCATCAGATGTCACTTCCAGGTATCACAGGTCCATAACGAATGTAGTTTTGTTCAAAAAAGCTCATCATTTATGTCCAAAAATCTCCGTCTCGTTAGCACATGATGTAAGCCAGCCGGACTTCTCGTCATGAACGAGGGGAAAAAATATATTTCCGTTCGTTCAAACATGTCAAACGTTGTATAGCATAAATCATTAGGGCCTTTTTTAACCAGAACATGAATAATATTCAAGGTGGACGAATGCATAGCCTTTTATAACGTATTGGAACGAGGGTACCCAACATGAAGTAGCGCGCCAGGTGTCTAATGGGACATCACCGTTCCATGGCTCTTGTTCGGTCAGATCTCCCTCCAGAAGACTCAAAACACTTTGTAAAGGCTGGTGACATCTAGTGGAAGCAATAGGAAGTGCCAAAATATTCCTAAACCCCTGTGTTTTTCAATGGGAGAGGTTTAAAGTCAATACAACACATCAGGTATCCACTTCCTGTCAGAAAATGTCTCAGGGTTTTGCCTGCCAAATGAGTTCTGTTATACTCACAGACACCATTCAAACAGTTTTGGAAACTTTAGAGTGTTTTCTATCCATATATAATAAGTATATGCATATTCTAGTTACTGGGTAGGATTAGTAACCAGATTAAATCGGGTACATTTTTTTTATCCAGACGTGCAAATGCTGCCCCCTAGACCCAACAGGTTAAGCAATACAGCAAAAATGGTTCTTACAGAGTGCATCAAACATGATTTAGACCTTGTTTTTGAAAAACTGTTTATTTCTGTATTTCATGATTGCAACTTGCTGAAAAGTGTTAACAGGGTTCGTTTCATCGAGTTTAAACAAGTACAGCAAAATGGTACTTACAGAGTGACCTTGTTTTTGAGAAACTGTTTATTTCTGTATTACGTCATTGCAACTTGCTGAAAAGTGTCAACAGTGTTCCTATCATCCTGATTAAGCAATACAGCAAAAATGGTACTTACAGAGTGACCTTGTTTTTGAGAAACTGTTTATTTCTGTATTACATCTTGCAACTTGCTGAAAAGTGTCAACAGTGTTCTTATCATCCTGATTAAGCAGTTCAACAAACATGGTACTTACAGAGTGACCTTGTTTTTGAGAAACGGTTTATTTCTGTATTACATGATTGCAACTTGCTGAAAAGTGTCAACAGTGTTCCTATCATCCTGATTAAGCAATACAGCAAAAATGGTTCTTACAGAGTGCATCAAACATGATTTAGACCTTGTTTTTGAAAAACTGTTTATTTCTGTATTTCATGATTGCAACTTGCTGAAAAGTGTTAACAGGGTTCGTTTCATCGAGTTTAAACAAGTACAGCAAAATGGTACTTACAGAGTGACCTTGTTTTTGAGAAACTGTTTATTTCTGTATTACGTCATTGCAACTTGCTGAAAAGTGTCAACAGTGTTCCTATCATCCTGATTAAGCAATACAGCAAAAATGGTTCTTACAGAGTGCATCAAACATGATTTAGACCTTGTTTTTGAAAAACGGTTTATTTCTGTATTTCATGATTGCAACTTGCTGAAAAGTGTTAACAGGGTTCGTTTCATCGAGTTTAAACAAGTACAGCAAAATGGTACTTACAGAGTGACCTTGTTTTTGAGAAACTGTTTATTTCTGTATTACGTCATTGCAACTTGCTGAAAAGTGTCAACAGGGTTCGTTTCATCGAGTTTAAACAAGTACAGCAAAATGGTACTTACACAGTGACCTTGTTTTTGAGAAACTGTTTATTTCTGTATTACGTCATTGCAACTTGCTGAAAAGTGTCAACAGTGTTCCTATCATCCTGATTAAGCAATACAGCAAAAATGGTTCTTACAGAGTGCATCAAACATGATTTAGACCTTGTTTTTGAAAAACTGTTTATTTCTGTATTTCATGATTGCAACTTGCTGAAAAGTGTTAACAGGGTTCGTTTCATCGAGTTTAAAACAAGTACAGCAAAATGGTACTTACAGAGTGACCTTGTTTTTGAGAAACTGTTTATTTCTGTATTACGTCATTGCAACTTGCTGAAAAGTGTCAACAGTGTTCCTATCATCCTGATTAAGCAATACAGCAAAAATGGTTCTTACAGAGTGCATCAAACATGATTTAGACCTTGTTTTTGAAAAACTGTTTATTTCTGTATTTCATGATTGCAACTTGCTGAAAAGTGTTAACAGGGTTCGTTTCATCGAGTTTAAACAAGTACAGCAAAATGGTACTTACAGAGTGACTCAAACATGACTTAGACCTTGTTTTTGAAAAACTCTTTATTTCTGTATTTCATGATTGCAACTTGCTGAAAAGTGTTAACAGGGTTCCTTTCATTGAGTTTAAACAGTAGAGCAAAATGGTACTTACATAGTGACCTTGTTTTTGAGAAACTGTTTATTTCTTTATTACATCATTGCAACTTGCTGAAAAGTGTCAACAGTGTTCCTATCATCCTGATTAAGCAATACAGCAAAAATGGTTCTTACAGAGTGCATCAAACATGATTTAGACCTTGTTTGTGAAAAACTATTTATTTCTGTATTTCATGATTGCAACTTGCTGAAAAGTGTCAACAATGTTCCTTTCATCGAGCTTAAACAGTACAGCAAAATGCTACTCAAACATGACTTAGACCTTGTTTTTGAAAAACTCTTTATTTCTGTATTTCATGATTGCAACTTGCTGAAAAGTGTTAACAGGGTTCCTTTCATCGAGCTTAAACAGTACAGCAAAATGCTACTCAAACATGACTTAGACCTTGTTTTTGAAAAACTCTTTATTTCTGTATTACATCATTGCAACTTGCTGAAAAGTGTCAACAGTGTTCTTATCATCCTGATTAAGCAGTTCAACAAACATGGTACTTACAGAGTGACCTTGTTTTTGAGAAACGGTTTATTTCTGTATTACATGATTGCAACTTGCTGAAAAGTGTCAACAGTGTTCCTATCATCCTGATTAAGCAATACAGCAAAAATGGTTCTTACAGAGTGCATCAAACATGATTTAGACCTTGTTTTTGAAAAACTGTTTATTTCTGTATTTCATGATTGCAACTTGCTGAAAAGTGTTAACAGGGTTCGTTTCATCGAGTTTAAACAAGTACAGCAAAATGGTACTTACAGAGTGACCTTGTTTTTGAGAAACTGTTTATTTCTGTATTACGTCATTGCAACTTGCTGAAAAGTGTCAACAGTGTTCCTATCATCCTGATTAAGCAATACAGCAAAAATGGTTCTTACAGAGTGCATCAAACATGATTTAGACCTTGTTTTTGAAAAACTGTTTATTTCTGTATTTCATGATTGCAACTTGCTGAAAAGTGTTAACAGGGTTCGTTTCATCGAGTTTAAACAAGTACAGCAAAATGGTACTTACAGAGTGACCTTGTTTTTGAGAAACTGTTTATTTCTGTATTACGTCATTGCAACTTGCTGAAAAGTGTCAACAGTGTTCCTATCATCCTGATTAAGCAATACAGCAAAAATGGTTCTTACAGAGTGCATCAAACATGATTTAGACCTTGTTTTTGAAAAACTGTTTATTTCTGTATTTCATGATTGCAACTTGCTGAAAAGTGTTAACAGGGTTCGTTTCATCGAGTTTAAACAAGTACAGCAAAATGGTACTTACAGAGTGACCTTGTTTTTGAGAAACTGTTTATTTCTGTATTACGTCATTGCAACTTGCTGAAAAGTGTCAACAGTGTTCCTATCATCCTGATTAAGCAATACAGCAAAAATGGTTCTTACAGAGTGCATCAAACATGATTTAGACCTTGTTTTTGAAAAACTGTTTATTTCTGTATTTCATGATTGCAACTTGCTGAAAAGTGTTAACAGGGTTCGTTTCATCGAGTTTAAACAAGTACAGCAAAATGGTACTTACAGAGTGACCTTGTTTTTGAGAAACTGTTTATTTCTGTATTACGTCATTGCAACTTGCTGAAAAGTGTCAACAGTGTTCCTATCATCCTGATTAAGCAATACAGCAAAAATGGTTCTTACAGAGTGCATCAAACATGATTTAGACCTTGTTTTTGAAAAACTGTTTATTTCTGTATTTCATGATTGCAACTTGCTGAAAAGTGTTAACAGGGTTCGTTTCATCGAGTTTAAACAAGTACAGCAAAATGGTACTTACAGAGTGACCTTGTTTTTGAGAAACTGTTTATTTCTGTATTACGTCATTGCAACTTGCTGAAAAGTGTCAACAGTGTTCCTATCATCCTGATTAAGCAATACAGCAAAAATGGTTCTTACAGAGTGCATCAAACATGATTTAGACCTTGTTTTTGAAAAACTGTTTATTTCTGTATTTCATGATTGCAACTTGCTGAAAAGTGTTAACAGGGTTCGTTTCATCGAGTTTAAACAAGTACAGCAAAATGGTACTTACAGAGTGACCTTGTTTTTGAGAAACTGTTTATTTCTGTATTACGTCATTGCAACTTGCTGAAAAGTGTCAACAGTGTTCCTATCATCCTGATTAAGCAATACAGCAAAAATGGTTCTTACAGAGTGCATCAAACATGATTTAGACCTTGTTTTTGAAAAACTGTTTATTTCTGTATTTCATGATTGCAACTTGCTGAAAAGTGTTAACAGGGTTCGTTTCATCGAGTTTAAACAAGTACAGCAAAATGGTACTTACAGAGTGACCTTGTTTTTGAGAAACTGTTTATTTCTGTATTACGTCATTGCAACTTGCTGAAAAGTGTCAACAGTGTTCCTATCATCCTGATTAAGCAATACAGCAAAAATGGTACTTACAGAGTGACCTTGTTTTTGAGAAACTGTTTATTTCTGTATTACATCTTGCAACTTGCTGAAAAGTGTCAACAGTGTTCTTATCATCCTGATTAAGCAGTTCAACAAACATGGTACTTACAGAGTGACCTTGTTTTTGAGAAACGGTTTATTTCTGTATTACATGATTGCAACTTGCTGAAAAGTGTCAACAGTGTTCCTATCATCCTGATTAAGCAATACAGCAAAAATGGTTCTTACAGAGTGCATCAAACATGATTTAGACCTTGTTTTTGAAAAACTGTTTATTTCTGTATTTCATGATTGCAACTTGCTGAAAAGTGTTAACAGGGTTCGTTTCATCGAGTTTAAACAAGTACAGCAAAATGGTACTTACAGAGTGACCTTGTTTTTGAGAAACTGTTTATTTCTGTATTACGTCATTGCAACTTGCTGAAAAGTGTCAACAGTGTTCATATCATCCTGATTAAGCAATACAGCAAAAATGGTTCTTACAGAGTGCATCAAACATGATTTAGACCTTGTTTTTGAAAAACGGTTTATTTCTGTATTTCATGATTGCAACTTGCTGAAAAGTGTTAACAGGGTTCGTTTCATCGAGTTTAAACAAGTACAGCAAAATGGTACTTACAGAGTGACCTTGTTTTTGAGAAACTGTTTATTTCTGTATTACGTCATTGCAACTTGCTGAAAAGTGTCAACAGGGTTCGTTTCATCGAGTTTAAACAAGTACAGCAAAATGGTACTTACACAGTGACCTTGTTTTTGAGAAACTGTTTATTTCTGTATTACGTCATTGCAACTTGCTGAAAAGTGTCAACAGTGTTCCTATCATCCTGATTAAGCAATACAGCAAAAATGGTTCTTACAGAGTGCATCAAACATGATTTAGACCTTGTTTTTGAAAAACTGTTTATTTCTGTATGTCATGATTGCAACTTGCTGAAAAGTGTTAACAGGGTTCGTTTCATCGACTTTAAACAAGTACAGCAAAATGGTACTTACAGAGTGACTCAAACATGACTTAGACCTTGTTTTTGAAAAACTCTTTATTTCTGTATTTCATGATTGCAACTTGCTGAAAAGTGTTAACAGGGTTCCTTTCATTGAGTTTAAACAGTAGAGCAAAATGGTACTTACATAGTGACCTTGTTTTTGAGAAACTGTTTATTTCTTTATTACATCATTGCAACTTGGTGAAAAGTGTCAACAGTGTTCCTATCATCCTGATTAAGCAATACAGCAAAAATGGTTCTTACAGAGTGCATCAAACATGATTTAGACCTTGTTTGTGAAAAACTATTTATTTCTGTATTTCATGATTGCAACTTGCTGAAAAGTGTCAACAATGTTCCTTTCATCGAGCTTAAACAGTACAGCAAAATGCTACTCAAACATGACTTAGACCTTGTTTTTGAAAAACTCTTTATTTCTGTATTTCATGATTGCAACTTGCTGAAAAGTGTTAACAGGGTTCCTTTCATCGAGCTTAAACAGTACAGCAAAATGCTACTCAAACATGACTTAGACCTTGTTTTTGAAAAACTCTTTATTTCTGTATTACATCATTGCAACTTGCTGAAAAGTGTCAACAGTGTTCTTATCATCCTGATTAAGCAGTTCAACAAACATGGTACTTACAGAGTGACCTTGTTTTTGAGAAACGGTTTATTTCTGTATTACATGATTGCAACTTGCTGAAAAGTGTCAACAGTGTTCCTATCATCCTGATTAAGCAATACAGCAAAAATGGTTCTTACAGAGTGCATCAAACATGATTTAGACCTTGTTTTTGAAAAACTGTTTATTTCTGTATTTCATGATTGCAACTTGCTGAAAAGTGTTAACAGGGTTCGTTTCATCGAGTTTAAACAAGTACAGCAAAATGGTACTTACAGAGTGACCTTGTTTTTGAGAAACTGTTTATTTCTGTATTACGTCATTGCAACTTGCTGAAAAGTGTCAACAGTGTTCCTATCATCCTGATTAAGCAATACAGCAAAAATGGTTCTTACAGAGTGCATCAAACATGATTTAGACCTTGTTTTTGAAAAACTGTTTATTTCTGTATTTCATGATTGCAACTTGCTGAAAAGTGTTAACAGGGTTCGTTTCATCGAGTTTAAACAAGTACAGCAAAATGGTACTTACAGAGTGACCTTGTTTTTGAGAAACTGTTTATTTCTGTATTACGTCATTGCAACTTGCTGAAAAGTGTCAACAGTGTTCCTATCATCCTGATTAAGCAATACAGCAAAAATGGTTCTTACAGAGTGCATCAAACATGATTTAGACCTTGTTTTTGAAAAACTGTTTATTTCTGTATTTCATGATTGCAACTTGCTGAAAAGTGTTAACAGGGTTCGTTTCATCGAGTTTAAACAAGTACAGCAAAATGGTACTTACAGAGTGACCTTGTTTTTGAGAAACTGTTTATTTCTGTATTACGTCATTGCAACTTGCTGAAAAGTGTCAACAGTGTTCCTATCATCCTGATTAAGCAATACAGCAAAAATGGTTCTTACAGAGTGCATCAAACATGATTTAGACCTTGTTTTTGAAAAACTGTTTATTTCTGTATTTCATGATTGCAACTTGCTGAAAAGTGTTAACAGGGTTCGTTTCATCGAGTTTAAACAAGTACAGCAAAATGGTACTTACAGAGTGACTCAAACATGACTTAGACCTTGTTTTTGAAAAACTCTTTATTTCTGTATTTCATGATTGCAACTTGCTGAAAAGTGTTAACAGGGTTCCTTTCATTGAGTTTAAACAGTAGAGCAAAATGGTACTTACATAGTGACCTTGTTTTTGAGAAACTGTTTATTTCTTTATTACATCATTGCAACTTGCTGAAAAGTGTCAACAGTGTTCCTATCATCCTGATTAAGCAATACAGCAAAAATGGTTCTTACAGAGTGCATCAAACATGATTTAGACCTTGTTTGTGAAAAACTATTTATTTCTGTATTTCATGATTGCAACTTGCTGAAAAGTGTCAACAATGTTCCTTTCATCGAGCTTAAACAGTACAGCAAAATGCTACTCAAACATGACTTAGACCTTGTTTTTGAAAAACTCTTTATTTCTGTATTTCATGATTGCAACTTGCTGAAAAGTGTTAACAGGGTTCCTTTCATCGAGCTTAAACAGTACAGCAAAATGCTACTCAAACATGACTTAGACCTTGTTTTTGAAAAACTCTTTATTTCTGTATTACATCATTGCAACTTGCTGAAAAGTGTCAACAGTGTTCTTATCATCCTGATTAAGCAGTTCAACAAACATGGTACTTACAGAGTGACCTTGTTTTTGAGAAACGGTTTATTTCTGTATTACATGATTGCAACTTGCTGAAAAGTGTCAACAGTGTTCCTATCATCCTGATTAAGCAATACAGCAAAAATGGTTCTTACAGAGTGCATCAAACATGATTTAGACCTTGTTTTTGAAAAACTGTTTATTTCTGTATTTCATGATTGCAACTTGCTGAAAAGTGTTAACAGGGTTCGTTTCATCGAGTTTAAACAAGTACAGCAAAATGGTACTTACAGAGTGACCTTGTTTTTGAGAAACTGTTTATTTCTGTATTACGTCATTGCAACTTGCTGAAAAGTGTCAACAGTGTTCCTATCATCCTGATTAAGCAATACAGCAAAAATGGTTCTTACAGAGTGCATCAAACATGATTTAGACCTTGTTTTTGAAAAACTGTTTATTTCTGTATTTCATGATTGCAACTTGCTGAAAAGTGTTAACAGGGTTCGTTTCATCGAGTTTAAACAAGTACAGCAAAATGGTACTTACAGAGTGACCTTGTTTTTGAGAAACTGTTTATTTCTGTATTACGTCATTGCAACTTGCTGAAAAGTGTCAACAGTGTTCCTATCATCCTGATTAAGCAATACAGCAAAAATGGTTCTTACAGAGTGCATCAAACATGATTTAGACCTTGTTTTTGAAAAACTGTTTATTTCTGTATTTCATGATTGCAACTTGCTGAAAAGTGTTAACAGGGTTCGTTTCATCGAGTTTAAACAAGTACAGCAAAATGGTACTTACAGAGTGACCTTGTTTTTGAGAAACTGTTTATTTCTGTATTACGTCATTGCAACTTGCTGAAAAGTGTCAACAGTGTTCCTATCATCCTGATTAAGCAATACAGCAAAAATGGTTCTTACAGAGTGCATCAAACATGATTTAGACCTTGTTTTTGAAAAACTGTTTATTTCTGTATTTCATGATTGCAACTTGCTGAAAAGTGTTAACAGGGTTCGTTTCATCGAGTTTAAACAAGTACAGCAAAATGGTACTTACAGAGTGACTCAAACATGACTTAGACCTTGTTTTTGAAAAACTCTTTATTTCTGTATTTCATGATTGCAACTTGCTGAAAAGTGTTAACAGGGTTCCTTTCATTGAGTTTAAACAGTAGAGCAAAATGGTACTTACATAGTGACCTTGTTTTTGAGAAACTGTTTATTTCTTTATTACATCATTGCAACTTGCTGAAAAGTGTCAACAGTGTTCCTATCATCCTGATTAAGCAATACAGCAAAAATGGTTCTTACAGAGTGCATCAAACATGATTTAGACCTTGTTTGTGAAAAACTATTTATTTCTGTATTTCATGATTGCAACTTGCTGAAAAGTGTCAACAATGTTCCTTTCATCGAGCTTAAACAGTACAGCAAAATGCTACTCAAACATGACTTAGACCTTGTTTTTGAAAAACTCTTTATTTCTGTATTTCATGATTGCAACTTGCTGAAAAGTGTTAACAGGGTTCCTTTCATCGAGCTTAAACAGTACAGCAAAATGCTACTCAAACATGACTTAGACCTTGTTTTTGAAAAACTCTTTATTTCTGTATTACATCATTGCAACTTGCTGAAAAGTGTCAACAGTGTTCTTATCATCCTGATTAAGCAGTTCAACAAACATGGTACTTACAGAGTGACCTTGTTTTTGAGAAACGGTTTATTTCTGTATTACATGATTGCAACTTGCTGAAAAGTGTCAACAGTGTTCCTATCATCCTGATTAAGCAATACAGCAAAAATGGTTCTTACAGAGTGCATCAAACATGATTTAGACCTTGTTTTTGAAAAACTGTTTATTTCTGTATTTCATGATTGCAACTTGCTGAAAAGTGTTAACAGGGTTCGTTTCATCGAGTTTAAACAAGTACAGCAAAATGGTACTTACAGAGTGACCTTGTTTTTGAGAAACTGTTTATTTCTGTATTACGTCATTGCAACTTGCTGAAAAGTGTCAACAGTGTTCCTATCATCCTGATTAAGCAATACAGCAAAAATGGTTCTTACAGAGTGCATCAAACATGATTTAGACCTTGTTTTTGAAAAACTGTTTATTTCTGTATTTCATGATTGCAACTTGCTGAAAAGTGTTAACAGGGTTCGTTTCATCGAGTTTAAACAAGTACAGCAAAATGGTACTTACAGAGTGACCTTGTTTTTGAGAAACTGTTTATTTCTGTATTACGTCATTGCAACTTGCTGAAAAGTGTCAACAGTGTTCCTATCATCCTGATTAAGCAATACAGCAAAAATGGTTCTTACAGAGTGCATCAAACATGATTTAGACCTTGTTTTTGAAAAACTGTTTATTTCTGTATTTCATGATTGCAACTTGCTGAAAAGTGTTAACAGGGTTCGTTTCATCGAGTTTAAACAAGTACAGCAAAATGGTACTTACAGAGTGACCTTGTTTTTGAGAAACTGTTTATTTCTGTATTACGTCATTGCAACTTGCTGAAAAGTGTCAACAGTGTTCCTATCATCCTGATTAAGCAATACAGCAAAAATGGTTCTTACAGAGTGCATCAAACATGATTTAGACCTTGTTTTTGAAAAACTGTTTATTTCTGTATTTCATGATTGCAACTTGCTGAAAAGTGTTAACAGGGTTCGTTTCATCGAGTTTAAACAAGTACAGCAAAATGGTACTTACAGAGTGACTCAAACATGACTTAGACCTTGTTTTTGAAAAACTCTTTATTTCTGTATTTCATGATTGCAACTTGCTGAAAAGTGTTAACAGGGTTCCTTTCATTGAGTTTAAACAGTAGAGCAAAATGGTACTTACATAGTGACCTTGTTTTTGAGAAACTGTTTATTTCTTTATTACATCATTGCAACTTGCTGAAAAGTGTCAACAGTGTTCCTATCATCCTGATTAAGCAATACAGCAAAAATGGTTCTTACAGAGTGCATCAAACATGATTTAGACCTTGTTTGTGAAAAACTATTTATTTCTGTATTTCATGATTGCAACTTGCTGAAAAGTGTCAACAATGTTCCTTTCATCGAGCTTAAACAGTACAGCAAAATGCTACTCAAACATGACTTAGACCTTGTTTTTGAAAAACTCTTTATTTCTGTATTTCATGATTGCAACTTGCTGAAAAGTGTTAACAGGGTTCCTTTCATCGAGCTTAAACAGTACAGCAAAATGCTACTCAAACATGACTTAGACCTTGTTTTTGAAAAACTCTTTATTTCTGTATTACATCATTGCAACTTGCTGAAAAGTGTCAACAGTGTTCTTATCATCCTGATTAAGCAGTTCAACAAACATGGTACTTACAGAGTGACCTTGTTTTTGAGAAACGGTTTATTTCTGTATTACATGATTGCAACTTGCTGAAAAGTGTCAACAGTGTTCCTATCATCCTGATTAAGCAATACAGCAAAAATGGTTCTTACAGAGTGCATCAAACATGATTTAGACCTTGTTTTTGAAAAACTGTTTATTTCTGTATTTCATGATTGCAACTTGCTGAAAAGTGTTTAACAGGGTTCGTTTCATCGAGTTTAAACAAGTACAGCAAAATGGTACTTACAGAGTGACCTTGTTTTTGAGAAACTGTTTATTTCTGTATTACGTCATTGCAACTTGCTGAAAAGTGTCAACAGTGTTCCTATCATCCTGATTAAGCAATACAGCAAAAATGGTTCTTACAGAGTGCATCAAACATGATTTAGACCTTGTTTTTGAAAAACTGTTTATTTCTGTATTTCATGATTGCAACTTGCTGAAAAGTGTTAACAGGGTTCGTTTCATCGAGTTTAAACAAGTACAGCAAAATGGTACTTACAGAGTGACCTTGTTTTTGAGAAACTGTTTATTTCTGTATTACGTCATTGCAACTTGCTGAAAAGTGTCAACAGTGTTCCTATCATCCTGATTAAGCAATACAGCAAAAATGGTTCTTACAGAGTGCATCAAACATGATTTAGACCTTGTTTTTGAAAAACTGTTTATTTCTGTATTTCATGATTGCAACTTGCTGAAAAGTGTTAACCTCTTGGGGCTAGGTGGGACGCTAGCGTGCCACCCGTGGTGCACTCCATCAACAGCAGGTGCATTTCAAGGGCGGCAAATTTGAATCCAAATAAATGTCAAAATTCAAATTTTTCAAAAATACAACTATGTTACACCATTTGAAAGATAAACATCTCCTTAATCTAACCACGTTTTACGATTTCAAAAAGGTTTTACGGCGAAAGCATAAATTTAGAGTATGTTAGGACAGTACATTTACAAGAGTTGTGTGTAATGTTTTGTCAAGTCAAAGACAGGGTCACCAAAACCATAAAACCAGCTAAAATGATGCACTAACCTTTTACAATCTCCATCAGATGACACTCCTAGGACATTATGTTAGACAATGCATGCATTTTTAGTTCTATCAAGTTCATATTTATATACAAAAACAGCGTTTTACTATGGCATTGATGTTGAGGAAATCGTTTCCCTCCAATAACCGGCAGTCAAGTCAGCGTCACAAATTAAATAATTAAAATTAGAAAACATTGGTAAAATATTATATTGTCATTTAAAGAATTATAGATTTACATCTTTTGAACGCAATCAACTTGCCAGATTTAAAAATAACCTTACTGGGAAATCACACTTTGCAATAATCTGAGCACTGTGCCCAGAAAAATACGCGTTGCGATACAGACTAGACGTCATGTTGGGGAGATCTAAAATCGAAAATACTATGTAAATAATCCATTACCTTTGATTCTCTTCATCAGATGTCACTTCCAGGTATCACAGGTCCATAACGAATGTAGTTTTGTTCAAAAAAGCTCATCATTTATGTCCAAAAATCTCCGTCTCGTTAGCACATGATGTAAGCCAGCCGGACTTCTCGTCATGAACGAGGGGAAAAAATATATTTCCGTTCGTTCAAACATGTCAAACGTTGTATAGCATAAATCATTAGGGCCTTTTTTAACCAGAACATGAATAATATTCAAGGTGGACGAATGCATAGCCTTTTATAACGTATTGGAACGAGGGTACCCAACATGAAGTAGCGCGCCAGGTGTCTAATGGGACATCACCGTTCCATGGCTCTTGTTCGGTCAGATCTCCCTCCAGAAGACTCAAAACACTTTGTAAAGGCTGGTGACATCTAGTGGAAGCAATAGGAAGTGCCAAAATATTCCTAAACCCCTGTGTTTTTCAATGGGATAGGTTTAAAATCAATACAACACATCAGGTATCCACTTCCTGTCAGAAAATGTCTCAGGGTTTTGCCTGCCAAATGAGTTCTGTTATACTCACAGACACCATTCAAACAGTTTTGGAAACTTTAGAGTGTTTTCTATCCATATATAATAAGTATATGCATATTCTAGTTACTGGGTAGGATTAGTAACCAGATTAAATCGGGTACATTTTTTTTATCCAGACGTGCAAATGCTGCCCCCTAGACCCAACAGGTTAACAGGGTTCGTTTCATCGAGTTTAAACAAGTACAGCAAAATGGTACTTACAGAGTGACCTTGTTTTTGAGAAACTGTTTATTTCTGTATTACGTCATTGCAACTTGCTGAAAAGTGTCAACAGTGTTCCTATCATCCTGATTAAGCAATACAGCAAAAATGGTTCTTACAGAGTGCATCAAACATGATTTAGACCTTGTTTTTGAAAAACTGTTTATTTCTGTATTTCATGATTGCAACTTGCTGAAAAGTGTTAACAGGGTTCGTTTCATCGAGTTTAAACAAGTACAGCAAAATGGTACTTACAGAGTGACCTTGTTTTTGAGAAACTGTTTATTTCTGTATTACGTCATTGCAACTTGCTGAAAAGTGTCAACAGTGTTCCTATCATCCTGATTAAGCAATACAGCAAAAATGGTTCTTACAGAGTGCATCAAACATGATTTAGACCTTGTTTTTGAAAAACTGTTTATTTCTGTATTTCATGATTGCAACTTGCTGAAAAGTGTTAACAGGGTTCGTTTCATCGAGTTTAAACAAGTACAGCAAAATGGTACTTACAGAGTGACTCAAACATGACTTAGACCTTGTTTTTGAAAAACTCTTTATTTCTGTATTTCATGATTGCAACTTGCTGAAAAGTGTTAACAGGGTTCCTTTCATTGAGTTTAAACAGTAGAGCAAAATGGTACTTACATAGTGACCTTGTTTTTGAGAAACTGTTTATTTCTTTATTACATCATTGCAACTTGCTGAAAAGTGTCAACAGTGTTCCTATCATCCTGATTAAGCAATACAGCAAAAATGGTTCTTACAGAGTGCATCAAACATGATTTAGACCTTGTTTGTGAAAAACTATTTATTTCTGTATTTCATGATTGCAACTTGCTGAAAAGTGTCAACAATGTTCCTTTCATCGAGCTTAAACAGTACAGCAAAATGCTACTCAAACATGACTTAGACCTTGTTTTTGAAAAACTCTTTATTTCTGTATTTCATGATTGCAACTTGCTGAAAAGTGTTAACAGGGTTCCTTTCATCGAGCTTAAACAGTACAGCAAAATGCTACTCAAACATGACTTAGACCTTGTTTTTGAAAAACTCTTTATTTCTGTATTACATCATTGCAACTTGCTGAAAAGTGTCAACAGTGTTCTTATCATCCTGATTAAGCAGTTCAACAAACATGGTACTTACAGAGTGACCTTGTTTTTGAGAAACGGTTTATTTCTGTATTACATGATTGCAACTTGCTGAAAAGTGTCAACAGTGTTCCTATCATCCTGATTAAGCAATACAGCAAAAATGGTTCTTACAGAGTGCATCAAACATGATTTAGACCTTGTTTTTGAAAAACTGTTTATTTCTGTATTTCATGATTGCAACTTGCTGAAAAGTGTTAACAGGGTTCGTTTCATCGAGTTTAAACAAGTACAGCAAAATGGTACTTACAGAGTGACCTTGTTTTTGAGAAACTGTTTATTTCTGTATTACGTCATTGCAACTTGCTGAAAAGTGTCAACAGTGTTCCTATCATCCTGATTAAGCAATACAGCAAAAATGGTTCTTACAGAGTGCATCAAACATGATTTAGACCTTGTTTTTGAAAAACTGTTTATTTCTGTATTTCATGATTGCAACTTGCTGAAAAGTGTTAACAGGGTTCGTTTCATCGAGTTTAAACAAGTACAGCAAAATGGTACTTACAGAGTGACCTTGTTTTTGAGAAACTGTTTATTTCTGTATTACGTCATTGCAACTTGCTGAAAAGTGTCAACAGTGTTCCTATCATCCTGATTAAGCAATACAGCAAAAATGGTTCTTACAGAGTGCATCAAACATGATTTAGACCTTGTTTTTGAAAAACTGTTTATTTCTGTATTTCATGATTGCAACTTGCTGAAAAGTGTTAACAGGGTTCGTTTCATCGAGTTTAAACAAGTACAGCAAAATGGTACTTACAGAGTGACCTTGTTTTTGAGAAACTGTTTATTTCTGTATTACGTCATTGCAACTTGCTGAAAAGTGTCAACAGTGTTCCTATCATCCTGATTAAGCAATACAGCAAAAATGGTTCTTACAGAGTGCATCAAACATGATTTAGACCTTGTTTTTGAAAAACTGTTTATTTCTGTATTTCATGATTGCAACTTGCTGAAAAGTGTTAACAGGGTTCGTTTCATCGAGTTTAAACAAGTACAGCAAAATGGTACTTACAGAGTGACTCAAACATGACTTAGACCTTGTTTTTGAAAAACTCTTTATTTCTGTATTTCATGATTGCAACTTGCTGAAAAGTGTTAACAGGGTTCCTTTCATTGAGTTTAAACAGTAGAGCAAAATGGTACTTACATAGTGACCTTGTTTTTGAGAAACTGTTTATTTCTTTATTACATCATTGCAACTTGCTGAAAAGTGTCAACAGTGTTCCTATCATCCTGATTAAGCAATACAGCAAAAATGGTTCTTACAGAGTGCATCAAACATGATTTAGACCTTGTTTGTGAAAAACTATTTATTTCTGTATTTCATGATTGCAACTTGCTGAAAAGTGTCAACAATGTTCCTTTCATCGAGCTTAAACAGTACAGCAAAATGCTACTCAAACATGACTTAGACCTTGTTTTTGAAAAACTCTTTATTTCTGTATTTCATGATTGCAACTTGCTGAAAAGTGTTAACAGGGTTCCTTTCATCGAGCTTAAACAGTACAGCAAAATGCTACTCAAACATGACTTAGACCTTGTTTTTGAAAAACTCTATTTCTGTATTACATCATTGCAACTTGCTGAAAAGTGTCAACAGTGTTCTTATCATCCTGATTAAGCAGTTCAACAAACATGGTACTTACAGAGTGACCTTGTTTTTGAGAAACGGTTTATTTCTGTATTACATGATTGCAACTTGCTGAAAAGTGTCAACAGTGTTCCTATCATCCTGATTAAGCAATACAGCAAAAATGGTTCTTACAGAGTGCATCAAACATGATTTAGACCTTGTTTTTGAAAAACTGTTTATTTCTGTATTTCATGATTGCAACTTGCTGAAAAGTGTTTAACAGGGTTCGTTTCATCGAGTTTAAACAAGTACAGCAAAATGGTACTTACAGAGTGACCTTGTTTTTGAGAAACTGTTTATTTCTGTATTACGTCATTGCAACTTGCTGAAAAGTGTCAACAGTGTTCCTATCATCCTGATTAAGCAATACAGCAAAAATGGTTCTTACAGAGTGCATCAAACATGATTTAGACCTTGTTTTTGAAAAACTGTTTATTTCTGTATTTCATGATTGCAACTTGCTGAAAAGTGTTAACAGGGTTCGTTTCATCGAGTTTAAACAAGTACAGCAAAATGGTACTTACAGAGTGACCTTGTTTTTGAGAAACTGTTTATTTCTGTATTACGTCATTGCAACTTGCTGAAAAGTGTCAACAGTGTTCCTATCATCCTGATTAAGCAATACAGCAAAAATGGTTCTTACAGAGTGCATCAAACATGATTTAGACCTTGTTTTTGAAAAACTGTTTATTTCTGTATTTCATGATTGCAACTTGCTGAAAAGTGTTAACCTCTTGGGGCTAGGTGGGACGCTAGCGTGCCACCCGTGGTGCACTCCATCAACAGCAGGTGCATTTCAAGAGCGGCAAATTTGAATCCAAATAAATGTCAAAATTCAAATTTTTCAAAAATACAACTATGTTACACCATTTGAAAGATAAACATCTCCTTAATCTAACCACGTTTTACGATTTCAAAAAGGTTTTACGGCGAAAGCATAAATTTAGAGTATGTTAGGACAGTACATTTACAAGAGTTGTGTGTAATGTTTTGTCAAGTCAAAGACAGGGTCACCAAAACCATAAAACCAGCTAAAATGATGCACTAACCTTTTACAATCTCCATCAGATGACACTCCTAGGACATTATGTTAGACAATGCATGCATTTTTAGTTCTATCAAGTTCATATTTATATACAAAAACAGCGTTTTACTATGGCATTGATGTTGAGGAAATCGTTTCCCTCCAATAACCGGCAGTCAAGTCAGCGTCACAAATTAAATAATTAAAATTAGAAAACATTGGTAAAATATTATATTGTCATTTAAAGAATTATAGATTTACATCTTTTGAACGCAATCAACTTGCCAGATTTAAAAATAACCTTACTGGGAAATCACACTTTGCAATAATCTGAGCACTGTGCCCAGAAAAATACGCGTTGCGATACAGACTAGACGTCATGTTGGGGAGATCTAAAATCGAAAATACTATGTAAATAATCCATTACCTTTGATTCTCTTCATCAGATGTCACTTCCAGGTATCACAGGTCCATAACGAATGTAGTTTTGTTCAAAAAAGCTCATCATTTATGTCCAAAAATCTCCGTCTCGTTAGCACATGATGTAAGCCAGCCGGACTTCTCGTCATGAACGAGGGGAAAAAATATATTTCCGTTCGTTCAAACATGTCAAACGTTGTATAGCATAAATCATTAGGGCCTTTTTTAACCAGAACATGAATAATATTCAAGGTGGACGAATGCATAGCCTTTTATAACGTATTGGAACGAGGGTACCCAACATGAAGTAGCGCGCCAGGTGTCTAATGGGACATCACCGTTCCATGGCTCTTGTTCGGTCAGATCTCCCTCCAGAAGACTCAAAACACTTTGTAAAGGCTGGTGACATCTAGTGGAAGCAATAGGAAGTGCCAAAATATTCCTAAACCCCTGTGTTTTTCAATGGGATAGGTTTAAAATCAATACAACACATCAGGTATCCACTTCCTGTCAGAAAATGTCTCAGGGTTTTGCCTGCCAAATGAGTTCTGTTATACTCACAGACACCATTCAAACAGTTTTGGAAACTTTAGAGTGTTTTCTATCCATATATAATAAGTATATGCATATTCTAGTTACTGGGTAGGATTAGTAACCAGATTAAATCGGGTACATTTTTTTTATCCAGACGTGCAAATGCTGCCCCCTAGACCCAACAGGTTAACAGGGTTCGTTTCATCGAGTTTAAACAAGTACAGCAAAATGGTACTTACAGAGTGACCTTGTTTTTGAGAAACTGTTTATTTCTGTATTACGTCATTGCAACTTGCTGAAAAGTGTCAACAGTGTTCCTATCATCCTGATTAAGCAATACAGCAAAAATGGTTCTTACAGAGTGCATCAAACATGATTTAGACCTTGTTTTTGAAAAACTGTTTATTTCTGTATTTCATGATTGCAACTTGCTGAAAAGTGTTAACAGGGTTCGTTTCATCGAGTTTAAACAAGTACAGCAAAATGGTACTTACAGAGTGACTCAAACATGACTTAGACCTTGTTTTTGAAAAACTCTTTATTTCTGTATTTCATGATTGCAACTTGCTGAAAAGTGTTAACAGGGTTCCTTTCATTGAGTTTAAACAGTAGAGCAAAATGGTACTTACATAGTGACCTTGTTTTTGAGAAACTGTTTATTTCTTTATTACATCATTGCAACTTGCTGAAAAGTGTCAACAGTGTTCCTATCATCCTGATTAAGCAATACAGCAAAAATGGTTCTTACAGAGTGCATCAAACATGATTTAGACCTTGTTTGTGAAAAACTATTTATTTCTGTATTTCATGATTGCAACTTGCTGAAAAGTGTCAACAATGTTCCTTTCATCGAGCTTAAACAGTACAGCAAAATGCTACTCAAACATGACTTAGACCTTGTTTTTGAAAAACTCTTTATTTCTGTATTTCATGATTGCAACTTGCTGAAAAGTGTTAACAGGGTTCCTTTCATCGAGCTTAAACAGTACAGCAAAATGCTACTCAAACATGACTTAGACCTTGTTTTTGAAAAACTCTTTATTTCTGTATTACATCATTGCAACTTGCTGAAAAGTGTCAACAGTGTTCTTATCATCCTGATTAAGCAGTTCAACAAACATGGTACTTACAGAGTGACCTTGTTTTTGAGAAACGGTTTATTTCTGTATTACATGATTGCAACTTGCTGAAAAGTGTCAACAGTGTTCCTATCATCCTGATTAAGCAATACAGCAAAAATGGTTCTTACAGAGTGCATCAAACATGATTTAGACCTTGTTTTTGAAAAACTGTTTATTTCTGTATTTCATGATTGCAACTTGCTGAAAAGTGTTAACAGGGTTCGTTTCATCGAGTTTAAACAAGTACAGCAAAATGGTACTTACAGAGTGACCTTGTTTTTGAGAAACTGTTTATTTCTGTATTACGTCATTGCAACTTGCTGAAAAGTGTCAACAGTGTTCCTATCATCCTGATTAAGCAATACAGCAAAAATGGTTCTTACAGAGTGCATCAAACATGATTTAGACCTTGTTTTTGAAAAACTGTTTATTTCTGTATTTCATGATTGCAACTTGCTGAAAAGTGTTAACAGGGTTCGTTTCATCGAGTTTAAACAAGTACAGCAAAATGGTACTTACAGAGTGACCTTGTTTTTGAGAAACTGTTTATTTCTGTATTACGTCATTGCAACTTGCTGAAAAGTGTCAACAGTGTTCCTATCATCCTGATTAAGCAATACAGCAAAAATGGTTCTTACAGAGTGCATCAAACATGATTTAGACCTTGTTTTTGAAAAACTGTTTATTTCTGTATTTCATGATTGCAACTTGCTGAAAAGTGTTAACAGGGTTCGTTTCATCGAGTTTAAACAAGTACAGCAAAATGGTACTTACAGAGTGACCTTGTTTTTGAGAAACTGTTTATTTCTGTATTACGTCATTGCAACTTGCTGAAAAGTGTCAACAGTGTTCCTATCATCCTGATTAACCTCTTGGGGCTAGGTGGGACGCTAGCGTGCCACCCGTGGTGCACTCCATCAACAGCAGGTGCATTTCAAGAGCGGCAAATTTGAATCCAAATAAATGTCAAAATTCAAATTTTTCAAAAATACAACTATGTTACACCATTTGAAAGATAAACATCTCCTTAATCTAACCACGTTTTACGATTTCAAAAAGGTTTTACGGCGAAAGCATAAATTTAGAGTATGTTAGGACAGTACATTTACAAGAGTTGTGTGTAATGTTTTGTCAAGTCAAAGACAGGGTCACCAAAACCATAAAACCAGCTAAAATGATGCACTAACCTTTTACAATCTCCATCAGATGACACTCCTAGGACATTATGTTAGACAATGCATGCATTTTTAGTTCTATCAAGTTCATTTTTATATCCAAAAACAGCGTTTTACTATGGCATTGATGTTGAGGAAATCGTTTCCCTCCAATAACCGGCAGTCAAGTCAGCGTCAGAAATTAAATAATTAAAATTAGAAAACATTGTTAAAATATTATATTGTCATTTAAAGAATTATAGATTTACATCTCTTGAACGCAATCAACTTGCCAGATTTAAAAATAACCTTACTGGGAAATCACACTTTGCAATAATCTGAGCACTGTGCCCAGAAAAATACGCGTTGCGATACAGACTAGACGTCATGTTGGGGAGATCTAAAATCGAAAATACTATGTAAATAATCCATTACCTTTGATTCTCTTCATCAGATGTCACTTCCAGGTATCACAGGTCCATAACGAATGTAGTTTTGTTCAAAAAAGCTCATCATTTATGTCCAAAAATCTCCGTCTCGTTAGCACATGATGTAAGCCAGCCGGACTTCTCGTCATGAACGAGGGGAAAAAATATATTTCCGTTCGTTCAAACATGTCAAACGTTGTATAGCATAAATCATTAGGGCCTTTTTTAACCAGAACATGAATAATATTCAAGGTGGACGAATGCATAGCCTTTTATAACATATTGGAACGAGGGTACCCAACATGAAGTAGCGCGCCAGGTGTCTAATGGGACATCACCGTTCCATGGCTCTTGTTCGGTCAGATCTCCCTCCAGAAGACTCAAAACACTTTGTAAAGGCTGGTGACATCTAGTGGAAGCAATAGGAAGTGCCAAAATATTCCTAAACCCCTGTGTTTTTCAATGGGATAGGTTTAAACTCAATACAACACATCAGGTATCCACTTCCTGTCAGAAAATGTCTCAGGGTTTTGCCTGCCAAATGAGTTCTGTTATACTCACAGACACCATTCAAACAGTTTTGGAAACTTTAGAGTGTTTTCTATCCATATATAATAAGTATATGCATATTCTAGTTACTGGGTAGGATTAGTAACCAGATTAAATCGGGTACATTTTTTTTATCCAGACGTGCAAATGCTGCCCCCTAGACCCAACAGGTTAAGCAATACAGCAAAAATGGTTCTTACAGAGTGCATCAAACATGATTTAGACCTTGTTTTTGAAAAACTGTTTATTTCTGTATTTCATGATTGCAACTTGCTGAAAAGTGTTAACAGGGTTCGTTTCATCGAGTTTAAACAAGTACAGCAAAATGGTACTTACAGAGTGACCTTGTTTTTGAGAAACTGTTTATTTCTGTATTACGTCATTGCAACTTGCTGAAAAGTGTCAACAGTGTTCCTATCATCCTGATTAAGCAATACAGCAAAAATGGTTCTTACAGAGTGCATCAAACATGATTTAGACCTTGTTTTTGAAAAACTGTTTATTTCTGTATTTCATGATTGCAACTTGCTGAAAAGTGTTAACAGGGTTCGTTTCATCGAGTTTAAACAAGTACAGCAAAATGGTACTTACAGAGTGACCTTGTTTTTGAGAAACTGTTTATTTCTGTATTACGTCATTGCAACTTGCTGAAAAGTGTCAACAGTGTTCCTATCATCCTGATTAAGCAATACAGCAAAAATGGTTCTTACAGAGTGCATCAAACATGATTTAGACCTTGTTTTTGAAAAACTGTTTATTTCTGTATTTCATGATTGCAACTTGCTGAAAAGTGTTAACAGGGTTCGTTTCATCGAGTTTAAACAAGTACAGCAAAATGGTACTTACAGAGTGACCTTGTTTTTGAGAAACTGTTTATTTCTGTATTACGTCATTGCAACTTGCTGAAAAGTGTCAACAGTGTTCCTATCATCCTGATTAAGCAATACAGCAAAAATGGTTCTTACAGAGTGCATCAAACATGATTTAGACCTTGTTTTTGAAAAACTGTTTATTTCTGTATTTCATGATTGCAACTTGCTGAAAAGTGTTAACAGGGTTCGTTTCATCGAGTTTAAACAAGTACAGCAAAATGGTACTTACAGAGTGACCTTGTTTTTGAGAAACTGTTTATTTCTGTATTACGTCATTGCAACTTGCTGAAAAGTGTCAACAGTGTTCCTATCATCCTGATTAAGCAATACAGCAAAAATGGTTCTTACAGAGTGCATCAAACATGATTTAGACCTTGTTTTTGAAAAACTGTTTATTTCTGTATTTCATGATTGCAACTTGCTGAAAAGTGTTAACAGGGTTCGTTTCATCGAGTTTAAACAAGTACAGCAAAATGGTACTTACAGAGTGACCTTGTTTTTGAGAAACTGTTTATTTCTGTATTACGTCATTGCAACTTGCTGAAAAGTGTCAACAGTGTTCCTATCATCCTGATTAAGCAATACAGCAAAAATGGTTCTTACAGAGTGCATCAAACATGATTTAGACCTTGTTTTTGAAAAACTGTTTATTTCTGTATTTCATGATTGCAACTTGCTGAAAAGTGTTAACAGGGTTCGTTTCATCGAGTTTAAACAAGTACAGCAAAATGGTACTTACAGAGTGACCTTGTTTTTGAGAAACTGTTTATTTCTGTATTACGTCATTGCAACTTGCTGAAAAGTGTCAACAGTGTTCCTATCATCCTGATTAAGCAATACAGCAAAAATGGTTCTTACAGAGTGCATCAAACATGATTTAGACCTTGTTTTTGAAAAACTGTTTATTTCTGTATTTCATGATTGCAACTTGCTGAAAAGTGTTAACAGGGTTCGTTTCATCGAGTTTAAACAAGTACAGCAAAATGGTACTTACAGAGTGACTCAAACATGACTTAGACCTTGTTTTTGAAAAACTCTTTATTTCTGTATTTCATGATTGCAACTTGCTGAAAAGTGTTAACAGGGTTCCTTTCATTGAGTTTAAACAGTAGAGCAAAATGGTACTTACATAGTGACCTTGTTTTTGAGAAACTGTTTATTTCTTTATTACATCATTGCAACTTGCTGAAAAGTGTCAACAGTGTTCCTATCATCCTGATTAAGCAATACAGCAAAAATGGTTCTTACAGAGTGCATCAAACATGATTTAGACCTTGTTTGTGAAAAACTATTTATTTCTGTATTTCATGATTGCAACTTGCTGAAAAGTGTCAACAATGTTCCTTTCATCGAGCTTAAACAGTACAGCAAAATGCTACTCAAACATGACTTAGACCTTGTTTTTGAAAAACTCTTTATTTCTGTATTTCATGATTGCAACTTGCTGAAAAGTGTTAACAGGGTTCCTTTCATCGAGCTTAAACAGTACAGCAAAATGCTACTCAAACATGACTTAGACCTTGTTTTTGAAAAACTCTTTATTTCTGTATTACATCATTGCAACTTGCTGAAAAGTGTCAACAGTGTTCTTATCATCCTGATTAAGCAGTTCAACAAACATGGTACTTACAGAGTGACCTTGTTTTTGAGAAACGGTTTATTTCTGTATTACATGATTGCAACTTGCTGAAAAGTGTCAACAGTGTTCCTATCATCCTGATTAAGCAATACAGCAAAAATGGTTCTTACAGAGTGCATCAAACATGATTTAGACCTTGTTTTTGAAAAACTGTTTATTTCTGTATTTCATGATTGCAACTTGCTGAAAAGTGTTAACAGGGTTCGTTTCATCGAGTTTAAACAAGTACAGCAAAATGGTACTTACAGAGTGACCTTGTTTTTGAGAAACTGTTTATTTCTGTATTACGTCATTGCAACTTGCTGAAAAGTGTCAACAGTGTTCCTATCATCCTGATTAAGCAATACAGCAAAAATGGTTCTTACAGAGTGCATCAAACATGATTTAGACCTTGTTTTTGAAAAACTGTTTATTTCTGTATTTCATGATTGCAACTTGCTGAAAAGTGTTAACAGGGTTCGTTTCATCGAGTTTAAACAAGTACAGCAAAATGGTACTTACAGAGTGACCTTGTTTTTGAGAAACTGTTTATTTCTGTATTACGTCATTGCAACTTGCTGAAAAGTGTCAACAGTGTTCCTATCATCCTGATTAAGCAATACAGCAAAAATGGTTCTTACAGAGTGCATCAAACATGATTTAGACCTTGTTTTTGAAAAACTGTTTATTTCTGTATTTCATGATTGCAACTTGCTGAAAAGTGTTAACAGGGTTCGTTTCATCGAGTTTAAACAAGTACAGCAAAATGGTACTTACAGAGTGACCTTGTTTTTGAGAAACTGTTTATTTCTGTATTACGTCATTGCAACTTGCTGAAAAGTGTCAACAGTGTTCCTATCATCCTGATTAAGCAATACAGCAAAAATGGTTCTTACAGAGTGCATCAAACATGATTTAGACCTTGTTTTTGAAAAACTGTTTATTTCTGTATTTCATGATTGCAACTTGCTGAAAAGTGTTAACAGGGTTCGTTTCATCGAGTTTAAACAAGTACAGCAAAATGGTACTTACAGAGTGACCTTGTTTTTGAGAAACTGTTTATTTCTGTATTACGTCATTGCAACTTGCTGAAAAGTGTCAACAGTGTTCCTATCATCCTGATTAAGCAATACAGCAAAAATGGTTCTTACAGAGTGCATCAAACATGATTTAGACCTTGTTTGTGAAAAACTATTTATTTCTGTATTTCATGATTGCAACTTGCTGAAAAGTGTCAACAATGTTCCTTTCATCGAGCTTAAACAGTACAGCAAAATGGTACTCAAACATGACTTAGACCTTTTTTTTGAAAAACTCTTTATTTCTGTATTTCATGATTGCAACTTGCTGAAAAGTGTCAACAGTGTTCCTATCATCCTGATTAAGCAATACAGCAAAAATGGTTCTTACAGAGTGCATCAAACATGATTTAGACCTTGTTTGTGAAAAACTATTTATTTCTGTATTTCATGATTGCAACTTGCTGAAAAGTGTCAACAATGTTCCTTTCATCGAGCTTAAACAGTACAGCAAAATGCTACTCAAACATGACTTAGACCTTGTTTTTGAAAAACTCTTTATTTCTGTATTTCATGATTGCAACTTGCTGAAAAGTGTTAACAGGGTTCCTTTCATCGAGCTTAAACAGTACAGCAAAATGGTACTTACAGAGTGACCTTGTTTTTGAGAAACTGTTTATTTCTGTATTACATGATTGCAACTTGCTGAAAAGTGTCAACAGTGTTCCTATCATCCTGATTAAGCAATACAGCAAAAATGGTTCTTACAGAGTGCATCAAACATGATTTAGACCTTGTTTTTGAAAAACTGTTTATTTCTGTATTTCATGATTTCAACTTGCTGAAAAGTGTTAACAGGGTTCCTTTCATCGAGTTTAAACAAGTACAGCAAAATGGTACTTACAGAGTGACCTTGTTTTTGAGAAACTGTTTATTTCTGTATTACATCATTGCAACTTGCTGAAAAGTGTCAACAGTGTTCTTATCATCCTGATTAAGCAGTTCAACAAACATGGTACTTACAGAGTGACCTTGTTTTTGAGAAACGGTTTATTTCTGTATTACGTCATTGCAACTTGCTGAAAAGTGTCAACAATGTTCCTTTCATCGAGCTTAAACAGTACAGCAAAATGGTACTCAAACATGACTTAGACCTTTTTTTTGAAAAACTCTTTATTTCTGTATTTCATGATTGCAACTTGCTGAAAAGTGTCAACAGTGTTCCTATCATCCTGATTAAGCAATACAGCAAAAATGGTTCTTACAGAGTGCATCAAACATGATTTAGACCTTGTTTGTGAAAAACTATTTATTTCTGTATTTCATGATTGCAACTTGCTGAAAAGTGTCAACAATGTTCCTTTCATCGAGCTTAAACAGTACAGCAAAATGCTACTCAAACATGACTTAGACCTTGTTTTTGAAAAACTCTTTATTTCTGTATTTCATGATTGCAACTTGCTGAAAAGTGTTAACAGGGTTCCTTTCATCGAGCTTAAACAGTACAGCAAAATGGTACTTACAGAGTGACCTTGTTTTTGAGAAACTGTTTATTTCTGTATTACATGATTGCAACTTGCTGAAAAGTGTCAACAGTGTTCCTATCATCCTGATTAAGCAATACAGCAAAAATGGTTCTTACAGAGTGCATCAAACATGATTTAGACCTTGTTTTTGAAAAACTGTTTATTTCTGTATTTCATGATTTCAACTTGCTGAAAAGTGTTAACAGGGTTCCTTTCATCGAGTTTAAACAAGTACAGCAAAATGGTACTTACAGAGTGACCTTGTTTTTGAGAAACTGTTTATTTCTGTATTACATCATTGCAACTTGCTGAAAAGTGTCAACAGTGTTCTTATCATCCTGATTAAGCAGTTCAACAAACATGGTACTTACAGAGTGACCTTGTTTTTGAGAAACGGTTTATTTCTGTATTACATGATTGCAGCTTGCTGAAAAGTGTCAACAGTGTTCCTATCATCCTGATTAAGCAATACAGCAAAAATGGTACTTACAGAGTGACCTTGTTTTTGAGAAACTGTTTATTTCTGTATTACGTCATTGCAACTTGCTGAAAAGTGTCAACAGTGTTCCTATCATCCTGATTAAGCAATACAGCAAAAATGGTTCTTACAGAGTGCATCAAACATGATTTAGACCTTGTTTGTGAAAAACTATTTATTTCGGTATTTCATGATTGCAACTTGCTGAAAAGTGTCAACAATGTTCCTTTCATCGAGCTTAAACAGTACAGCAAAATGGTACTTACAGAGTGACTCAAACATGACTTAGACCTTGTTTTTGAAAAACTCTTTATTTCTGTATTTCATGATTGCAACTTGCTGAAAAGTGTTAACAGGGTTCCTTTCATTGAGTTTAAACAGTAGAGCAAAATGGTACTTACATAGTGACCTTGTTTTTGAGAAACTGTTTATTTCTTTATTACATCATTGCAACTTGCTGAAAAGTGTCAACAGTGTTCTTATCATCCTGATTAAGCAGTTCAACAAACATGGTACTTACAGAGTGACCTTGTTTTTGAGAAACTGTTTATTTCTGTATTACATGATTGCAACTTGCTGAAAAGTGTCAACAGTGTTCCTATCATCCTGATTAAGCAATACAGCAAAAATGGTTCTTACAGAGTGCATCAAACATGATTTAGACCTTGTTTGTGAAAAACTATTTATTTCTGTATTTCATGATTGCAACTTGCTGAAAAGTGTCAACAATGTTCCTTTCATCGAGCTTAAACAGTACAGCAAAATGGTACTTACAGAGTGACTCAAACATGACTTAGACCTTGTTTTTGAAAAACTCTTTATTTCTGTATTTCATGATTGCAACTTGCTGAAAAGTGTTAACAGGGTTCCTTTCATCGAGCTTAAACAGTACAGCAAAATGGTACTTACAGAGTGACCTTGTTTTTGAGAAACTGTTTATTTCTGTATTACATGATTGCAACTTGCTGAAAAGTGTCAACAGTGTTCCTATCATCCTGATTAAGCAATACAGCAAAAATGGTTCTTACAGAGTGCATCAAACATGATTTAGACCTTGTTTTTGAAAAACTGTTTATTTCTGTATTTCATGATTTCAACTTGCTGAAAAGTGTTAACAGGGTTCCTTTCATCGAGTTTAAACAAGTACAGCAAAATGGTACTTACAGAGTGACCTTGTTTTTGAGAAACTGTTTATTTCTGTATTACATCATTGCAACTTGCTGAAAAGTGTCAACAGTGTTCTTATCATCCTGATTAAGCAGTTCAACAAACATGGTACTTACAGAGTGACCTTGTTTTTGAGAAACGGTTTATTTCTGTATTACATGATTGCAACTTGCTGAAAAGTGTCAACAGTGTTCCTATCATCCTGATTAAGCAATACAGCAAAAATGGTTCTTACAGAGTGCATTAAACATGATTTAGACCTTGTTTGTGAAAAACTATTTATTTCTGTATTTCATGATTGCAACTTGCTGAAAAGTGTCAACAATGTTCCTTTCATCGAGCTTAAACAGTACAGCAAAATGGTACTCAAACATGACTTAGACCTTGTTTTTGAAAAACTCTTTATTTCTGTATTTCATGATTGCAACTTGCTGAAAAGTGTCAACAGTGTTCCTATCATCCTGATTAAGCAATACAGCAAAAATGGTTCTTACAGAGTGCATTAAACATGATTTAGACCTTGTTTGTGAAAAACTATTTATTTCTGTATTTCATGATTGCAACTTGCTGAAAAGTGTTAACAGGGTTCCTTTCATCGAGCTTAAACAGTACAGCAAAATGGTACTTACAGAGTGACCTAGTTTTTGAAAAACTGTTTATTTCTGTATTTCATGATTTCAACTTGCTGAAAAGTGTTAACAGGGTTCCTTTCATCGAGTTTAAACAAGTACAGCAAAATGGTACTTACAGAGTGACCTTGTTTTTGAGAAACTGTTTATTTCTGTATTACATCATTGCAACTTGCTGAAAAGTGTCAACAGTGTTCTTATCATCCTGATTAAGCAGTTCAACAAACATGGTACTTACAGAGTGACCTTGTTTTTGAGAAACGGTTTATTTCTGTATTACATGATTGCAACTTGCTGAAAAGTGTCAACAGTGTTCCTATCATCCTGATTAAGCAATACAGCAAAAATGGTACTTACAGAGTGACCTTGTTTTTGAGAAACTGTTTATTTCTGTATTACGTCATTGCAACTTGCTGAAAAGTGTCAACAGTGTTCCTATCATCCTGATTAAGCAATACAGCAAAAATGGTTCTTACAGAGTGCATCAAACATGATTTAGACCTTGTTTGTGAAAAACTCTTTATTTCTGTATTTCATGATTGCAACTTGCTGAAAAGTGTCAACAATGTTCCTTTCATCGAGCTTAAACAGTACAGCAAAATGGTACTTACAGAGTGACTCAAACATGACTTAGACCTTGTTTTTGAAAAACTCTTTATTTCTGTATTTCATGATTGCAACTTGCTGAAAAGTGTTAACAGGGTTCCTTTCATTGAGTTTAAACAGTAGAGCAAAATGGTACTTACATAGTGACCTTGTTTTTGAGAAACTGTTTATTTCTTTATTACATCATTGCAACTTGCTGAAAAGTGTCAACAGTGTTCTTATCATCCTGATTAAGCAGTTCAACAAACATGGTACTTACAGAGTGACCTTGTTTTTGAGAAACTGTTTATTTCTGTATTACATGATTGCAACTTGCTGAAAAGTGTCAACAGTGTTCCTATCATCCTGATTAAGCAATACAGCAAAAATGGTTCTTACAGAGTGCATCAAACATGATTTAGACCTTGTTTGTGAAAAACTATTTATTTCTGTATTTCATGATTGCAACTTGCTGAAAAGTGTCAACAATGTTCCTTTCATCGAGCTTAAACAGTACAGCAAAATGGTACTTACAGAGTGACTCAAACATGACTTAGACCTTGTTTTTGAAAAACTCTTTATTTCTGTATTTCATGATTGCAACTTGCTGAAAAGTGTTAACAGGGTTCCTTTCATTGAGTTTAAACAGTAGAGCAAAATGGTACTTACATAGTGACCTTGTTTTTGAGAAACTGTTTATTTCTTTATTACATCATTGCAACTTGCTGAAAAGTGTCAACAGTGTTCTTATCATCCTGATTAAGCAGTTCAACAAACATGGTACTTACAGAGTGACCTTGTTTTTGAGAAACTGTTTATTTCTGTATTACATGATTGCAACTTGATGAAAAGTGTCAACAGTGTTCCTATCATCCTGATTAAGCAATACAGCAGAAATGGTTCTTACAGAGTGCATCAAACATGATTTAGACCTTGTTTTTGAAAAACTGTTTATTTCTGTATTTCATGATTGCAACTTGCTGAAAAGTGTTAACAGGGTTCCTTTCATCGATTTTAAACAAGTACAGCAAAATGGTACTTACAGAGTGACCTAGTTTTTGAGAAACTGTTTATTTCTTTATTACATCATTGCAACTTGCTGAAAAGTGTCAACAGTGTTCTTATCATCCTGATTAAGCAGTTCAACAAACATGGTACTTACAGAGTGACCTTGTTTTTGAGAAACTGTTTATTTCTGTATTACATGATTGCAACTTGCTGAAAAGTGTCAACAGTGTTCCTATCATCCTGATTAAGCAATACAGCAAAAATGGTTCTTACAGAGTGCATCAAACATGATTTAGACCTTATTTTTGAAAAACTGTTTATTTCTGTATTTCATGATTTCAACTTGCTGAAAAGTGTTAACAGGGTTCCTTTCATCGAGTTTAAACAAGTACAGCAAAATGGTACTTACAGAGTGACCTTG
This sequence comes from Salmo salar, assembly GCF_965601325.2. Classification (NCBI taxonomy): domain Eukaryota; kingdom Metazoa; phylum Chordata; class Actinopteri; order Salmoniformes; family Salmonidae; genus Salmo; species Salmo salar. The sequence goes on along the minus strand of NC_138296.1, from coordinate 51,717,884 downwards.
TTTTTGAAAAACTGTTTATTTCTGTATTTCATGATTTCAACTTGCTGAAAAGTGTTAACAGGGTTCCTTTCATCGAGTTTAAACAAGTACAGCAAAATGGTACTTACAGAGTGACCTTGTTTTTGAGAAACTGTTTATTTCTGTATTACATCATTGCAACTTGCTGAAAAGTGTCAACAGTGTTCTTATCATCCTGATTAAGCAGTTCAACAAACATGGTACTTACAGAGTGACCTTGTTTTTGAGAAACGGTTTATTTCTGTATTACATGATTGCAACTTGCTGAAAAGTGTCAACAGTGTTCCTATCATCCTGATTAAGCAATACAGAAAAAATGGTTCTTACAGAGTGCATCAAACATGATTTAGACCTTGTTTTTGAAAAACTGTTTATTTCTGTATTTCATGATTGCAACTTAATGAAAACTGTTAACAGGGTTCGTTTCATCGAGTTTAAACAAGTACAGCAAAATGGTACTTACAGAGTGACCTTGTTTTTGAGAAACTGTTTATTTCTGTATTACGTCATTGCAAATTGCTGAAAAGTGTCAACAGTGTTCCTATCATCCTGATTAAGCAATACAGCAAAAATGGTTCTTACAGAGTGCATCAAACATGATTTAGACCTTGTTTGTGAAAAACTATTTATTTCTGTATTTCATGATTGCAACTTGCTGAAAAGTGTCAACAATGTTCCTTTCATCGAGCTTAAACAGTACAGCAAAATGGTACTTACAGAGTGACTCAAACATGACTTAGACCTTGTTTTTGAAAAACTCTTTATTTCTGTATTTCATGATTGCAACTTGCTGAAAAGTGTTAATGTGTTAGTGTCGATGAAAGGAACATTGTTGACACTTTTCAGGTCTAAGTAATGTTTGAGTCACTCTGTAAGTACCATTTTGCTGTACTGTTTAAGCTCGATGAAAGGAACATTGTTGACACTTTTCAGCAAGTTGCAATCATGAAATACAGAAATAAATAGTTTTTCACAAACAAGGTCTAAATCATGTTTGATGCACTCTGAAAGTACCATTTTGCTGTACTGTTTAAACTCAATGAAAGGAACCCTGTTAACACTTTTCAGCAAGTTGCAATCATGAAATACAGAAATAAAGAGTTTTTCAAAAACAAGGTCTAAGTCATGTTTGAGTCACTCTGTAAGTACCATTTTGCTGTACTGTTTAAGCTCGATGAAAGGAACATTGTTGACACTTTTCAGCAAGTTGCAATCATGAAATACAGAAATAAATAGTTTTTCACAAACAAGGTCTAAATCATGTTTGATGCACTCTGTAAGAACCATTTTTGCTGTATTGCTTAATCAGGATGATAGGAACACTGTTGACACTTTTCACCAAGTTGCAATCATGTAATACAGAAATAAACCGTTTCTCAAAAACAAGGTCACTCTGTAAGTACCATGTTTGTTGAACTGCTTAATCAGGATGATAAGAACACTGTTGACACTTTTCAGCAAGTTGCAATGATGTAATAAAGAAATAAACAGTTTCTCAAAAACAAGGTCACTACGTAAGTACCATTTTGCTGTACTTGTTTAAACTCGATGAAAGGAACCCTGTTAACACTTTTCAGCAAGTTGCAATCATGAAATACAGAAATAAAGAGTTTTTCAAAAACAAGGTCTAAGTCATGTTTGAGTCACTCTGTAAGTACCATTTTGCTGTACTGTTTAAGCTCGATGAAAGGAACATTGTTGACACTTTTCAGCAAGTTGCAATCATGAAATACAGAAATAAAGAGTTTTTCAAAAACAAGGTCTAAGTCATGTTTGAGTCACTCTGTAAGTACCATTTTGCTGTACTGTTTAAGCTCGATGAAAGGAACATTGTTGACACTTTTCAGCAAGTTGCAATCATGAAATACAGAAATAAATAGTTTTTCACAAACAAGGTCTAAATCATGTTTGATGCACTCTGTAAGAACCATTTTTGCTGTATTGCTTAATCAGGATGATAGGAACACTGTTGACACTTTTCAGCAAGTTGCAATGACGTAATACAGAAATAAACAGTTTCTCAAAAACAAGGTCACTCTGTAAGTACCATTTTGCTGTACTGTTTAAACTCGATGAAAGGAACCCTGTTAACACTTTTCAGCAAGTTGAAATCATGAAATACAGAAATATACAGTTTTTCAAAAACAAGGTCTAAATCATGTTTGATGCACTCTGTAAGAACCATTTTTGCTGTATTGCTTAATCAGGTTGATAGGAACACTGTTGACACTTTTCAGCAAGTTGCAATCATGTAATACAGAAATAAACAGTTTCTCAAAAACAAGGTCACTCTGTAAGTACCATGTTTGTTGAACTGCTTAATCAGGATGATAAGAACACTGTTGACACTTTTCAGCAAGTTGCAATGATGTAATAAAGAAATAAACAGTTTCTCAAAAACTAGGTCACTCTGTAAGTACCATTTTGCTGTACTGTTTAAGCTCGATGAAAGGAACATTGTTGACACTTTTCAGCAAGTTGCAATCATGAAATACAGAAATAAATAGTTTTTCACAAACAAGGTCTAAATCATGTTTGATGCACTCTGTAAGAACCATTTTTGCTGTATTGCTTAATCAGGATGATAGGAACACTGTTGACACTTTTCACCAAGTTGCAATCATGTAATACAGAAATAAACCGTTTCTCAAAAACAAGGTCACTCTGTAAGTACCATGTTTGTTGAACTGCTTAATCAGGATGATAAGAACACTGTTGACACTTTTCAGCAAGTTGCAATGATGTAATAAAGAAATAAACAGTTTCTCAAAAACAAGGTCACTATGTAAGTACCATTTTGCTGTACTTGTTTAAACTCGATGAAAGGAACCCTGTTAACACTTTTCAGCAAGTTGCAATCATGAAATACAGAAATAAACAGTTTTTCAAAAACAAGGTCTAAATCTTGTTTGATGCACTCTGTAAGAACCATTTTTGCTGTATTGCTTAATCAGGATGATAGGAACACTGTTGACACTTTTCAGCAAGTTGCAATCATGAAATACCGAAATAAATAGTTTTTCACAAACAAGGTCTAAATCATGTTTGATGCACTCTGTAAGAACCATTTTTGCTGTATTGCTTAATCAGAATGATAGGAACACTGTTGACACTTTTCAGCAAGTTGCAATCATGTAATACAGAAATAAACCGTTTCTCAAAAACAAGGTCACTCTGTAAGTACCATGTTTCTTGAACTGCTTAATCAGGATGATAAGAACACTGTTGACACTTTTCAGCAAGTTGCAATGATGTAATAAAGAAATAAACAGTTTCTCAAAAACAAGGTCACTCTGAAAGTACCATTTTGCTGTACTGTTTAAACTCGATGAAAGGAACCCTGTTAACACTTTTCAGCAAGTTGAAATCATGAAATACAGAAATATACAGTTTTTCAAAAACAAATCTAAATCATGTTTGATGCACTCTGTAAGAACCATTTTTGCTGTATTGCTTAATTAGGTTGATAGGAACACTGTTGACACTTTTCAGCAAGTTGCAATCATGTAATACAGAAATAAACCGTTTCTCAAAAACAAGGTCACTCTGTAAGTACCATGTTTGTTGAACTGCTTAATCAGGATGATAAGAACACTGTTGACACTTTTCAGCAAGTTGCAATCATGTAATACAGAAATAAACCGTTTCTCAAAAACAAGGTCACTCTGTAAGTACCATGTTTGTTGAACTGCTTAATCAGGATGATAAGAACACTGTTGACACTTTTCAGCAAGTTGCAATGATGTAATACAGAAATAAACAGTTTCTCAAAAACAAGGTCACTCTGTAAGTACCATTTTGCTGTACTTGTTTAAACTCGATGAAAGGAACCCTGTTAACACTTTTCAGCAAGTTGAAATCATGAAATACAGAAATAAACAGTTTTTCAAAAACAAGGTCTAAATCATGTTTGATGCACTCTGTAAGAACCATTTTTGCTGTATTGCTTAATCAGGATGATAGGAACACTGTTGACACTTTTCAGCAAGTTGCAATCATGTGATAAAGAAATAAACAGTTTCTCAAAAACAAGGTCACTATGTAAGTACAATTTTGCTATACTGTTTAAACTCAATGAAAGGAACTGTTAACACTTTTCAGCAAGTTGCAATCATGAAATACAGAAATAAAGAGTTTTTCAAAAACAAGGTCTAAGTCATGTTTGAGTCACTCTGTAAGTACCATTTTGCTGTACTGTTTAAGCTCGATGAAAGGAACATTGTTGACACTTTTCAGCAAGTTGCAATCATGAAATACAGAAATAAACAGTTTTTCAAAAACAAGGTCTAAATCATGTTTGATGCACTCTGTAAGAACCATTTTGGCTGTATTGCTTAATCAGGATGATAGGAACACTGTTGACACTTTTCAGCAAGTTGCAATCATGAAATACAGAAATAAAGAGTTTTTCAAAAACAAGGTCTAAGTCATGTTTGAGTCACTCTGTAAGTACCATTTTGCTGTACTGTTTAAGCTCGATGAAAGGAACATTGTTGACACTTTTCAGCAAGTTGCAATCATGTAATACAGAAATAAACAGTTTCTCAAAAACAAGGTCACTCTGTAATTACAATGTTTGTTGAACTGCTTAATCAGGATAATAAGAACACTGTTGACACTTTTCAGCAAGTTGCAATGATGTAATAAAGAAATAAACAGTTTCTCAAAAACATGGTCACTCTGAAAGTACCATTTTGCTGTACTGTTTAAGCTCGATGAAAGGAACATTGTTGACACTTTTCAGCAAGTTGCAATCATGAAATACAGAAATAAAGAGTTTTTCACAAACAAGGTCTAAATCATGTTTGATGCACTCTGTAAGAACCATTTTTGCTGTATTGCTTAATCAGGATGATAGGAACACTGTTGACACTTTTCAGCAAGTTGCAATGACGTATACAGAAATAAACAGTTTCTCAAAAACAAGGTCACTCTGTAAGTACCATTTTGCTGTACTTGTTTAAACTCGATGAAAGGAACCCTGTTAACACTTTTCAGCAAGTTGCAATCATGAAATACAGAAATAAACAGTTCTTCAAAAACAAGGTCTAAATCATGTTTGATGCACTCTGTAAGAACCATTTTTGCTGTATTGCTTAATCAGGATGATAGGAACACTGTTGACACTTTTCAGCAAGTTGCAATCATGTAATACAGAAATAAACCGTTTCTCAAAAACAAGGTCACTCTGTAAGTACCATGTTTGTTGAACTGCTTAATCAGGATGATAAGAACACTGTTGACACTTTTCAGCAAGTTGCAATGATGTAATAAAGAAATAAACAGTTTCTCAAAAACAAGGTCACTATGTAAGTACCATTTTGCTGTACTGTTTAAACTCAATGAAAGGAACCCTGTTAACACTTTTCAGCAAGTTGCAATCATGAAATACAGAAATAAACAGTTTTTCAAAAACAAGGTCTAAGTCATGTTTGAGTCACTCTGTAAGTACCATTTTGCTGTACTGTTTAAGCTCGATGAAAGGAACATTGTTGACACTTTTCAGCAAGTTGCAATCATGAAATACAGAAATAAATAGTTTTTCACAAACAAGGTCTAAATCATGTTTGATGCACTCTGTAAGAACCATTTTTGCTGTATTGCTTAATCAGGATGATAGGAACACTGTTGACACTTTTCAGCAAGTTGCAATGATGTAATACAGAAATAAACAGTTTCTCAAAAACAAGGTCACTCTGTAAGTACCATTTTGCTGTACTGTTTAAACTCGATGAAAGGAACCCTGTTAACACTTTTCAGCAAGTTGAAATCATGAAATACAGAAATATACAGTTTTTCAAAAACAAGGTCTAAATCATGTTTGATGCACTCTGTAAGAACCATTTTTGCTGTATTGCTTAATCAGGTTGATAGGACCACTGTTGACACTTTTCAGCAAGTTGCAATCATGTAATACAGAAATAAACAGTTTCTCAAAAACAAGGTCACTCTGTAAGTACCATGTTTGTTGAACTGCTTAATCAGGATGATAAGAACACTGTTGACACTTTTCAGCAAGTTGCAATGATGTAATAAAGAAATAAACAGTTTCTCAAAAACTAGGTCACTCTGTAAGTACCATTTTGCTGTACTGTTTAAGCTCGATGAAAGGAACATTGTTGACACTTTTCAGCAAGTTGCAATCATGAAATACAGAAATAAATAGTTTTTCACAAACAAGGTCTAAATCATGTTTGATGCACTCTGTAAGAACCATTTTTGCTGTATTGCTTAATCAGGATGATAGGAACACTGTTGACACTTTTCACCAAGTTGCAATCATGTAATACAGAAATAAACCGTTTCTCAAAAACAAGGTCACTCTGTAAGTACCATGTTTGTTGAACTGCTTAATCAGGATGATAAGAACACTGTTGACACTTTTCAGCAAGTTGCAATGATGTAATAAAGAAATAAACAGTTTCTCAAAAACAAGGTCACTATGTAAGTACCATTTTGCTGTACTTGTTTAAACTCGATGAAAGGAACCCTGTTAACACTTTTCAGCAAGTTGCAATCATGAAATACAGAAATAAACAGTTTTTCAAAAACAAGGTCTAAATCTTGTTTGATGCACTCTGTAAGAACCATTTTTGCTGTATTGCTTAATCAGGATGATAGGAACACTGTTGACACTTTTCAGCAAGTTGCAATCATGAAATACCGAAATAAATAGTTTTTCACAAACAAGGTCTAAATCATGTTTGATGCACTCTGTAAGAACCATTTTTGCTGTATTGCTTAATCAGGATGATAGGAACACTGTTGACACTTTTCAGCAAGTTGCAATCATGTAATACAGAAATAAACCGTTTCTCAAAAACAAGGTCACTCTGTAAGTACCATGTTTGTTGAACTGCTTAATCAGGATGATAAGAACACTGTTGACACTTTTCAGCAAGTTGCAATGATGTAATAAAGAAATAAACAGTTTCTCAAAAACAAGGTCACTATGTAAGTACCATTTTGCTGTACTGTTTAAACTCAATGAAAGGAACCCTGTTAACACTTTTCAGCAAGTTGCAATCATGAAATACAGAAATAAACAGTTTTTCAAAAACAAGGTCTAAGTCATGTTTGAGTCACTCTGTAAGTACCATTTTGCTGTACTGTTTAAGCTCGATGAAAGGAACATTGTTGACACTTTTCAGCAAGTTGCAATCATGAAATACAGAAATAAATAGTTTTTCACAAACAAGGTCTAAATCATGTTTGATGCACTCTGTAAGAACCATTTTTGCTGTATTGCTTAATCAGGATGATAGGAACACTGTTGACACTTTTCAGCAAGTTGCAATGACGTAATACAGAAATAAACAGTTTCTCAAAAACAAGGTCACTCTGTAAGTACCATTTTGCTGTACTGTTTAAACTCGATGAAAGGAACCCTGTTAACACTTTTCAGCAAGTTGAAATCATGAAATACAGAAATATACAGTTTTTCAAAAACAAGGTCTAAATCATGTTTGATGCACTCTGTAAGAACCATTTTTGCTGTATTGCTTAATCAGGTTGATAGGAACACTGTTGACACTTTTCAGCAAGTTGCAATCATGTAATACAGAAATAAACAGTTTCTCAAAAACAAGGTCACTCTGTAAGTACCATGTTTGTTGAACTGCTTAATCAGGATGATAAGAACACTGTTGACACTTTTCAGCAAGTTGCAATGATGTAATAAAGAAATAAACAGTTTCTCAAAAACTAGGTCACTCTGTAAGTACCATTTTGCTGTACTGTTTAAGCTCGATGAAAGGAACATTGTTGACACTTTTCAGCAAGTTGCAATCATGAAATACAGAAATAAATAGTTTTTCACAAACAAGGTCTAAATCATGTTTGATGCACTCTGTAAGAACCATTTTTGCTGTATTGCTTAATCAGGATGATAGGAACACTGTTGACACTTTTCACCAAGTTGCAATCATGTAATACAGAAATAAACCGTTTCTCAAAAACAAGGTCACTCTGTAAGTACCATGTTTGTTGAACTGCTTAATCAGGATGATAAGAACACTGTTGACACTTTTCAGCAAGTTGCAATGATGTAATAAAGAAATAAACAGTTTCTCAAAAACAAGGTCACTATGTAAGTACCATTTTGCTGTACTTGTTTAAACTCGATGAAAGGAACCCTGTTAACACTTTTCAGCAAGTTGCAATCATGAAATACAGAAATAAACAGTTTTTCAAAAACAAGGTCTAAATCTTGTTTGATGCACTCTGTAAGAACCATTTTTGCTGTATTGCTTAATCAGGATGATAGGAACACTGTTGACACTTTTCAGCAAGTTGCAATCATGAAATACCGAAATAAATAGTTTTTCACAAACAAGGTCTAAATCATGTTTGATGCACTCTGTAAGAACCATTTTTGCTGTATTGCTTAATCAGGATGATAGGAACACTGTTGACACTTTTCAGCAAGTTGCAATCATGTAATACAGAAATAAACCGTTTCTCAAAAACAAGGTCACTCTGTAAGTACCATGTTTGTTGAACTGCTTAATCAGGATGATAAGAACACTGTTGACACTTTTCAGCAAGTTGCAATTATGTAATAAAGAAATAAACAGTTTCTCAAAAACAAGGTCACTATGTAAGTACCATTTTGCTGTACTGTTTAAACTCAATGAAAGGAACCCTGTTAACACTTTTCAGCAAGTTGCAATCATGAAATACAGAAATAAACAGTTTTTCAAAAACAAGGTCTAAGTCATGTTTGAGTCACTCTGTAAGTACCATTTTGCTGTACTGTTTAAGCTCGATGAAAGGAACATTGTTGACACTTTTCAGCAAGTTGCAATCATGAAATACAGAAATAAATAGTTTTTCACAAACAAGGTCTAAATCATGTTTGATGCACTCTGTAAGAACCATTTTTGCTGTATTGCTTAATCAGGATGATAGGAACACTGTTGACACTTTTCAGCAAGTTGCAATGACGTAATACAGAAATAAACAGTTTCTCAAAAACAAGGTCACTCTGTAAGTACCATTTTGCTGTACTTGTTTAAACTCGATGAAACGAACCCTGTTAACACTTTTCAGCAAGTTGCAATCATGAAATACAGAAATAAACAGTTTTTCAAAAACAAGGTCTAAGTCATGTTTGAGTCACTCTGTAAGTACCATTTTGCTGTACTGTTTAAGCTCGATGAAAGGAACATTGTTGACACTTTTCAGCAAGTTGCAATCATGAAATACAGAAATAAATAGTTTTTCACAAACAAGGTCTAAATCATGTTTGATGCCCTCTGTAAGAACCATTTTTGCTGTATTGCTTAATCAGGATGATAGGAACACTGTTGACACTTTTCAGCAAGTTGCAATGACGTAATACAGAAATAAACAGTTTCTCAAAAACAAGGTCACTCTGTAAGTACCATTTTGCTGTACTGTTTAAACTCGATGAAAGGAACCCTGTTAACACTTTTCAGCAAGTTGAAATCATGAAATACAGAAATATACAGTTTTTCAAAAACAAGGTCTAAATCATGTTTGATGCACTCTGTAAGAACCATTTTTGCTGTATTGCTTAATCAGGTTGATAGGAACACTGTTGACACTTTTCAGCAAGTTGCAATCATGTAATACAGAAATAAACAGTTTCTCAAAAACAAGGTCACTCTGTAAGTACCATGTTTGTTGAACTGCTTAATCAGGATGATAAGAACACTGTTGACACTTTTCAGCAAGTTGCAATGATGTAATAAAGAAATAAACAGTTTCTCAAAAACTAGGTCACTCTGTAAGTACCATTTTGCTGTACTGTTTAAGCTCGATGAAAGGAACATTGTTGACACTTTTCAGCAAGTTGCAATCATGAAATACAGAAATAAATAGTTTTTCACAAACAAGGTCTAAATCATGTTTGATGCACTCTGTAAGAACCATTTTTGCTGTATTGCTTAATCAGGATGATAGGAACACTGTTGACACTTTTCACCAAGTTGCAATCATGTAATACAGAAATAAACCGTTTCTCAAAAACAAGGTCACTCTGTAAGTACCATGTTTGTTGAACTGCTTAATCAGGATGATAAGAACACTGTTGACACTTTTCAGCAAGTTGCAATGATGTAATAAAGAAATAAACAGTTTCTCAAAAACAAGGTCACTATGTAAGTACCATTTTGCTGTACTTGTTTAAACTCGATGAAAGGAACCCTGTTAACACTTTTCAGCAAGTTGCAATCATGAAATACAGAAATAAACAGTTTTTCAAAAACAAGGTCTAAATCTTGTTTGATGCGCTCTGTAAGAACCATTTTTGCTGTATTGCTTAATCAGGATGATAGGAACGCTGTTGACACTTTTCAGCAAGTTGCAATCATGAAATACCGAAATAAATAGTTTTTCACAAACAAGGTCTAAATCATGTTTGATGCACTCTGTAAGAACCATTTTTGCTGTATTGCTTAATCAGAATGATAGGAACACTGTTGACACTTTTCAGCAAGTTGCAATCATGTAATACAGAAATAAACCGTTTCTCAAAAACAAGGTCACTCTGTAAGTACCATGTTTGTTGAACTGCTTAATCAGGATGATAAGAACACTGTTGACACTTTTCAGCAAGTTGCAATGATGTAATAAAGAAATAAACAGTTTCTCAAAAACAAGGTCACTCTGAAAGTACCATTTTGCTGTACTGTTTAAACTCAATGAAAGGAACCCTGTTAACACTTTTCAGCAAGTTGCAATCATGAAATACAGAAATAAACAGTTTTTCAAAAACAAGGTCTAAATCATGTTTGATGCACTCTGTAAGAACCATTTTTGCTGTATTGCTTAATCAGGATGATAGGAACACTGGTTGACACTTTTCAGCAAGTTGCAATCATGAAATACAGAAATAAAGAGTTTTTCAAAAACAAGGTCTAATTCATGTTTGAGTCACTCTGTAAGTACCATTTTGCTGTACTGTTTAAGCTCGATGAAAGGAACATTGTTGACACTTTTCAGCAAGTTGCAATCATGTAATACAGAAATAAACAGTTTCTCAAAAACAAGGTCACTCTGTAATTACAATGTTTGTTGAACTGCTTAATCAGGATAATAAGAACACTGTTGACACTTTTCAGCAAGTTGCAATGATGTAATAAAGAAATAAACAGTTTCTCAAAAACATGGTCACTCTGAAAGTACCATTTTGCTGTACTGTTTAAACTCAATGAAAGGAACCCTGTTAACACTTTTCAGCAAGTTGCAATCATGAAATACAGAAATAAAGAGTTTTTCAAAAACAAGGTCTAAGTCATGTTTGAGTCACTCTGTAAGTACCATTTTGCTGTACTGTTTAAGCTCGATGAAAGGAACATTGTTGACACTTTTCAGCAAGTTGCAATCATGAAATACAGAAATAAAGAGTTTTTCAAAAACAAGGTCTAAGTCATGTTTGAGTCACTCTGTAAGTACCATTTTGCTGTACTGTTTAAGCTCGATGAAAGGAACATTGTTGACACTTTTCAGCAAGTTGCAATCATGAAATACAGAAATAAATAGTTTTTCACAAACAAGGTCTTAATCATGTTTGATGCACTCTGTAAGAACCATTTTTGCTGTATTGCTTAATCAGGATGATAGGAACACTGTTGACACTTTTCAGCAAGTTGCAATGACGTAATACAGAAATAAACAGTTTCTCAAAAACAAGGTCACTCTGTAAGTACCATTTTGCTGTACTGTTTAAACTCGATGAAAGGAACCCTGTTAACACTTTTCAGCAAGTTGAAATCATGAAATACAGAAATATACAGTTTTTCAAAAACAAGGTCTAAATCATGATTGATGCACTCTGTAAGAACCATTTTTGCTGTATTGCTTAATCAGGTTGATAGGAACACTGTTGACACTTTTCAGCAAGTTGCAATCATGTAATACAGAAATAAACAGTTTCTCAAAAACAAGGTCACTCTGTAAGTACCATGTTTGTTGAACTGCTTAATCAGGATGATAAGAACACTGTTGACACTTTTCAGCAAGATGCAATGATGTAATAAAGAAATAAACAGTTTCTCAAAAACAAGGTCACTATGTAAGTACCATTTTGCTGTACTGTTTAAACTCAATGAAAGGAACCCTGTTAACACTTTTCAGCAAGTTGCAATCATGAAATACAGAAATAAACAGTTTTTCAAAAACAAGGTCTAAGTCATGTTTGAGTCACTCTGTAAGTACCATTTTGCTGTACTGTTTAAGCTCGATGAAAGGAACATTGTTGACACTTTTCAGCAAGTTGCAATCATGAAATACAGAAATAAATAGTTTTTCACAAACAAGGTCTAAATCATGTTTGATGCACTCTGTAAGAACCATTTTTGCTGTATTGCTTAATCAGGATGATAGGAACACTGTTGACACTTTTCAGCAAGTTGCAATGACGTAATACAGAAATAAACAGTTTCTCAAAAACAAGGTCACTCTGTAAGTACCATTTTGCTGTACTTGTTTAAACTCGATGAAACGAACCCTGTTAACACTTTTCAGCAAGTTGCAATCATGAAATACAGAAATAAACAGTTTTTCAAAAACAAGGTCTAAGTCATGTTTGAGTCACTCTGTAAGTACCATTTTGCTGTACTGTTTAAGCTCGATGAAAGGAACATTGTTGACACTTTTCAGCAAGTTGCAATCATGAAATACAGAAATAAATAGTTTTTCACAAACAAGGTCTAAATCATGTTTGATGCACTCTGTAAGAACCATTTTTGCTGTATTGCTTAATCAGGATGATAGGAACACTGTTGACACTTTTCAGCAAGTTGCAATGACGTAATACAGAAATAAACAGTTTCTCAAAAACAAGGTCACTCTGTAAGTACCATTTTGCTGTACTGTTTAAACTCGATGAAAGGAACCCTGTTAACACTTTTCAGCAAGTTGAAATCATGAAATACAGAAATATACAGTTTTTCAAAAACAAGGTCTAAATCATGTTTGATGCACTCTGTAAGAACCATTTTTGCTGTATTGCTTAATCAGGTTGATAGGAACACTGTTGACACTTTTCAGCAAGTTGCAATCATGTAATACAGAAATAAACAGTTTCTCAAAAACAAGGTCACTCTGTAAGTACCATGTTTGTTGAACTGCTTAATCAGGATGATAAGAACACTGTTGACACTTTTCAGCAAGTTGCAATGATGTAATAAAGAAATAAACAGTTTCTCAAAAACAAGGTCACTATGTAAGTACCATTTTGCTGTACTTGTTTAAACTCGATGAAAGGAACCCTGTTAACACTTTTCAGCAAGTTGCAATCATGAAATACAGAAATAAACAGTTTTTCAAAAACAAGGTCTAAATCTTGTTTGATGCACTCTGTAAGAACCATTTTTGCTGTATTGCTTAATCAGGATGATAGGAACACTGTTGACACTTTTCAGCAAGTTGCAATCATGAAATACCGAAATAAATAGTTTTTCACAAACAAGGTCTAAATCATGTTTGATGCACTCTGTAAGAACCATTTTTGCTGTATTGCTTAATCAGAATGATAGGAACACTGTTGACACTTTTCAGCAAGTTGCAATCATGTAATACAGAAATAAACCGTTTCTCAAAAACAAGGTCACTCTGTAAGTACCATGTTTGTTGAACTGCTTAATCAGGATGATAAGAACACTGTTGACACTTTTCAGCAAGTTGCAATGATGTAATAAAGAAATAAACAGTTTCTCAAAAACAAGGTCACTCTGAAAGTACCATTTTGCTGTACTGTTTAAACTCAATGAAAGGAACCCTGTTAACACTTTTCAGCAAGTTGCAATCATGAAATACAGAAATAAACAGTTTTTCAAAAACAAGGTCTAAATCATGTTTGATGCACTCTGTAAGAACCATTTTTGCTGTATTGCTTAATCAGGATAATAGGAACACTGGTTGACACTTTTCAGCAAGTTGCAATCATGAAATACAGAAATAAAGAGTTTTTCAAAAACAAGGTCTAATTCATGTTTGAGTCACTCTGTAAGTACCATTTTGCTGTACTGTTTAAGCTCGATGAAAGGAACATTGTTGACACTTTTCAGCAAGTTGCAATCATGTAATACAGAAATAAACAGTTTCTCAAAAACAAGGTCACTCTGTAATTACAATGTTTGTTGAACTGCTTAATCAGGATAATAAGAACACTGTTGACACTTTTCAGCAAGTTGCAATGATGTAATAAAGAAATAAACAGTTTCTCAAAAACAAGGTCACTATGTAAGTACCATTTTGCTGTACTTGTTTAAACTCGATGAAAGGAACCCTGTTAACCTCTTGGGGCTAGGTGGGACGCTAGCGTGCCACCTGTGGTGCACTCCATCAACAGCAGGTGCATTTCAAGAGCGGCAAATTTGAATCCAAATAAATGTCAAAATTCAAATTTTTCAAAAATACAACTATGTTACACCATTTGAAAGATAAACATCTCCTTAATCTAACCACGTTTTACGATTTCAAAAAGGTTTTACGGCGAAAGCATAAATTTAGAGTATGTTAGGACAGTACATTTACAAGAGTTGTGTGTAATGTTTTGTCAAGTCAAAGACAGGGTCACCAAAACCATAAAACCAGCTAAAATGATACACTAACCTTTTACAATCTCCATCAGATGACACTCCTAGGACATTATGTTAGACAATGCATGCATTTTTAGTTCTATCAAGTTCATATTTATATACAAAAACAGCGTTTTACTATGGCATTGATGTTGAGGAAATCGTTTCCCTCCAATAACCGGCAGTCAAGTCAGCGTCACAAATTAAATAATTAAAATTAGAAAACATTGGTAAAATATTATATTGTCATTTAAAGAATTATAGATTTACATCTTTTGAACGCAATCAACTTGCCAGATTTAAAAATAACCTTACTGGGAAATCACACTTTGCAATAATCTGAGCACTGTGCCCAGAAAAATACGCGTTGCGATACAGACTAGACGTCATGTTGGGGAGATCTAAAATCGAAAATACTATGTAAATAATCCATTACCTTTGATTCTCTTCATCAGATGTCACTTCCAGGTATCACAGGTCCATAACGAATGTAGTTTTGTTCAAAAAAGCTCATCATTTATGTCCAAAAATCTCCGTCTCGTTAGCACATGATGTAAGCCAGCCGGACTTCTCGTCATGAACGAGGGGAAAAAATATATTTCCGTTCGTTCAAACATGTCAAACGTTGTATAGCATAAATCATTAGGGCCTTTTTTAACCAGAACATGAATAATATTCAAGGTGGACGAATGCATAGCCTTTTATAACGTATTGGAACGAGGGTACCCAACATGAAGTAGCGCGCCAGGTGTCTAATGGGACATCACCGTTCCATGGCTCTTGTTCGGTCAGATCTCCCTCCAGAAGACTCAAAACACTTTGTAAAGGCTGGTGACATCTAGTGGAAGCAATAGGAAGTGCCAAAATATTCCTAAACCCCTGTGTTTTTCAATGGGATAGGTTTAAAATCAATACAACACATCAGGTATCCACTTCCTGTCAGAAAATGTCTCAGGGTTTTGCCTGCCAAATGAGTTCTGTTATACTCACAGACACCATTCAAACAGTTTTGGAAACTTTAGAGTGTTTTCTATCCATATATAATAAGTATATGCATATTCTAGTTACTGGGTAGGATTAGTAACCAGATTAAATCGGGTACATTTTTTTTATCCAGACGTGCAAATGCTGCCCCCTAGACCCAACAGGTTAACACTTTTCAGCAAGTTGCAATCATGAAATACAGAAATAAACAGTTTTTCAAAAACAAGGTCACTCTGAAAGTACCATTTTGCTGTACTGTTTAAACTCAATGAAAGGAACCCTGTTAACACTTTTCAGCAAGTTGCAATCATGAAATACAGAAATAAACAGTTTTTCAAAAACAAGGTCTAAATCATGTTTGATGCACTCTGTAAGAACCATTTTTGCTGTATTGCTTAATCAGGATAATAGGAACACTGGTTGACACTTTTCAGCAAGTTGCAATCATGAAATACAGAAATAAAGAGTTTTTCAAAAACAAGGTCTAATTCATGTTTGAGTCACTCTGTAAGTACCATTTTGCTGTACTGTTTAAGCTCGATGAAAGGAACATTGTTGACACTTTTCAGCAAGTTGCAATCATGTAATACAGAAAAACACAGTTTCTCAAAAACAAGGTCACTCTGTAATTACAATGTTTGTTGAACTGCTTAATCAGGATAATAAGAACACTGTTGACACTTTTCAGCAAGTTGCAATGATGTAATAAAGAAATAAACAGTTTCTCAAAAACAAGGTCACTATGTAAGTACCATTTTGCTGTACTTGTTTAAACTCGATGAAAGGAACCCTGTTAACACTTTTCAGCAAGTTGCAATCATGAAATACAGAAATAAACAGTTTTTCAAAAACAAGGTCTAAATCATGTTTGATGCACTCTGTAAGAACCATTTTTGCTGTATTGCTTAATCAGGATGATAGGAACACTGTTGACACTTTTCAGCAAGTTGCAATCATGTAATACAGAAATAAACCGTTTCTCAAAAACAAGGTCACTCTGTAAGTACCATTTTTGCTGTATTGCTTAATCAGGATGATAGGAACACTGTTGACACTTTTCAGCAAGTTGCAATCATGTAATACAGAAATAAACCGTTTCTCAAAAACAAGGTCACTCTGTAAGTACCATGTTTGTTGAACTGCTTAATCAGGATGATAAGAACACTGTTGACACTTTTCAGCAAGTTGCAATGATGTAATACAGAAATAAACAGTTTCTCAAAAACAAGGTCACTCTGTAAGTACCATTTTGCTGTACTTGTTTAAACTCGATGAAAGGAACCCTGTTAACACTTTTCAGCAAGTTGAAATCATGAAATACAGAAATAAACAGTTTTTCAAAAACAAGGTCTAAATCATGTTTGATGCACTCTGTAAGAACCATTTTTGCTGTATTGCTTAATCAGGATGATAGGAACACTGTTGACACTTTTCAGCAAGTTGCAATCATGTGATAAAGAAATAAACAGTTTCTCAAAAACAAGGTCACTATGTAAGTACAATTTTGCTATACTGTTTAAACTCAATGAAAGGAACTGTTAACACTTTTCAGCAAGTTGCAATCATGAAATACAGAAATAAAGAGTTTTTCAAAAACAAGGTCTAAGTCATGTTTGAGTCACTCTGTAAGTACCATTTTGCTGTACTGTTTAAGCTCGATGAAAGGAACATTGTTGACACTTTTCAGCAAGTTGCAATCATGAAATACAGAAATAAACAGTTTTTCAAAAACAAGGTCTAAATCATGTTTGATGCACTCTGTAAGAACCATTTTGGCTGTATTGCTTAATCAGGATGATAGGAACACTGTTGACACTTTTCAGCAAGTTGCAATCATGAAATACAGAAATAAACAGTTTTTCAAAAACAAGGTCTAAATCATGTTTGATGCACTCTGTAAGAACCATTTTGGCTGTATTGCTTAATCAGGATGATAGGAACACTGTTGACACTTTTCAGCAAGTTGCAATCATGAAATACAGAAATAAAGAGTTTTTCAAAAACAAGGTCTAAGTCATGTTTGAGTCACTCTGTAAGTACCATTTTGCTGTACTGTTTAAGCTCGATGAAAGGAACATTGTTGACACTTTTCAGCAAGTTGCAATCATGTAATACAGAAATAAACAGTTTCTCAAAAACAAGGTCACTCTGTAATTACAATGTTTGTTGAACTGCTTAATCAGGATAATAAGAACACTGTTGACACTTTTCAGCAAGTTGCAATGATGTAATAAAGAAATAAACAGTTTCTCAAAAACATGGTCACTCTGAAAGTACCATTTTGCTGTACTGTTTAAGCTCGATGAACGGAACATTGTTGACACTTTTCAGCAAGTTGCAATCATGAAATACAGAAATAAAGAGTTTTTCACAAACAAGGTCTAAATCATGTTTGATGCACTCTGTAAGAACCATTTTTGCTGTATTGCTTAATCAGGATGATAGGAACACTGTTGACACTTTTCAGCAAGTTGCAATGACGTATACAGAAATAAACAGTTTCTCAAAAACAAGGTCACTCTGTAAGTACCATTTTGCTGTACTTGTTTAAACTCGATGAAAGGAACCCTGTTAACACTTTTCAGCAAGTTGCAATCATGAAATACAGAAATAAACAGTTTTTCAAAAACAAGGTCTAAATCATGTTTGATGCACTCTGTAAGAACCATTTTTGCTGTATTGCTTAATCAGGATGATAAGAACACTGTTGACACTTTTCAGCAAGTTGCAATGACGTAATACAGAAATAAACAGTTTCTCAAAAACAAGGTCACTCTGTAAGTACCATTTTGCTGTACTTGTTTAAACTCGATGAAACGAACCCTGTTAACACTTTTCAGCAAGTTGCAATCATGAAATACAGAAATAAACAGTTTTTCAAAAACAAGGTCTAAGTCATGTTTGAGTCACTCTGTAAGTACCATTTTGCTGTACTGTTTAAGCTCGATGAAAGGAACATTGTTGACACTTTTCAGCAAGTTGCAATCATGAAATACAGAAATAAACAGTTTTTCAAAAACAAGGTCTAAATCATGTTTGATGCACTCTGTAAGAACCATTTTTGCTGTATTGCTTAATCAGGATGATAGGAACACTGTTGACACTTTTCAGCAAGTTGCAATCATGTAATACAGAAATAAACCGTTTCTCAAAAACAAGGTCACTCTGTAAGTACCATGTTTGTTGAACTGCTTAATCAGGATGATAAGAACACTGTTGACACTTTTCAGCAAGTTGCAATGATGTAATACAGAAATAAACAGTTTCTCAAAAACAAGGTCACTCTGTAAGTACCATTTTGCTGTACTGTTTAAACTCGATGAAAGGAACCCTGTTAACACTTTTCAGCAAGTTGAAATCATGAAATACAGAAATATACAGTTTTTCAAAAACAAGGTCTAAATCATGTTTGATGCACTCTGTAAGAACCATTTTTGCTGTATTGCTTAATCAGGATGATAGGAACACTGTTATCACTTTTCAGCAAGTTGCAATGATGTAATAAAGAAATAAACAGTTTCTCAAAAACAAGGTCACTATGTAAGTACAATTTTGCTGTACTGTTTAAACTCAATGAAAGGAACTGTTAACACTTTTCAGCAAGTTGCAATCATGAAATACAGAAATAAAGAGTTTTTCAAAAACAAGGTCTAAGTCATGTTTGAGTACCATTTTGCTGTACTGTTTAAGCTCGATGAAAGGAACATTGTTGACACTTTTCAGCAAGTTGCAATCATGAAATACAGAAATAAATAGTTTTTCACAAACAAGGTCTAAATCATGTTTGATGCACTCTGTAAGAACCATTTTTGCTGTATTGCTTAATCAGGATGATAGGAACACTGTTGACACTTTTCACCAAGTTGCAATCATGTAATACAGAAATAAACCGTTTCTCAAAAACAAGGTCACTCTGTAAGTACCATGTTTGTTGAACTGCTTAATCAGGATGATAAGAACACTGTTGACACTTTTCAGCAAGTTGCAATGATGTAATAAAGAAATAAACAGTTTCTCAAAAACAAGGTCACTATGTAAGTACCATTTTGCTGTACTTGTTTAAACTCGATGAAAGGAACCCTGTTAACACTTTTCAGCAAGTTGCAATCATGAAATACAGAAATAAACAGTTTTTCAAAAACAAGGTCTAAATCTTGTTTGATGCACTCTGTAAGAACCATTTTTGCTGTATTGCTTAATCAGGATGATAGGAACACTGTTGACACTTTTCAGCAAGTTGCAATCATGAAATACCGAAATAAATAGTTTTTCACAAACAAGGTCTAAATCATGTTTGATGCACTCTGTAAGAACCATTTTTGCTGTATTGCTTAATCAGAATGATAGGAACACTGTTGACACTTTTCAGCAAGTTGCAATCATGTAATACAGAAATAAACCGTTTCTCAAAAACAAGGTCACTCTGTAAGTACCATGTTTGTTGAACTGCTTAATCAGGATGATAAGAACACTGTTGACACTTTTCAGCAAGTTGCAATGATGTAATAAAGAAATAAACAGTTTCTCAAAAACAAGGTCACTCTGAAAGTACCATTTTGCTGTACTGTTTAAACTCAATGAAAGGAACCCTGTTAACACTTTTCAGCAAGTTGCAAGCATGAAATACAGAAATAAACAGTTTTTCAAAAACAAGGTCTAAATCATGTTTGATGCACTCTGTAAGAACCATTTTTGCTGTATTGCTTAATCAGGATGATAGGAACACTGTTATCACTTTTCAGCAAGTTGCAATGATGTAATAAAGAAATAAACAGTTTCTCAAAAACAAGGTCACTATGTAAGTACAATTTTGCTGTACTGTTTAAACTCAATGAAAGAAACTGTTAACACTTTTCAGCAAGTTGCAATCATGAAATACAGAAATAAAGAGTTTTTCAAAAACAAGGTCTAAGTCATGTTTGAGTACCATTTTGCTGTACTGTTTAAGCTCGATGAAAGGAACATTGTTGACACTTTTCAGCAAGTTGCAATCATGAAATACAGAAATAAATAGTTTTTCACAAACAAGGTCTAAATCATGTTTGATGCACTCTGTAAGAACCATTTTTGCTGTATTGCTTAATCAGGATGATAGGAACACTGTTGACACTTTTCAGCAAGTTGCAATGACGTAATACAGAAATAAACAGTTTCTCAAAAACAAGGTCACTCTGTAAGTACCATTTTGCTGTACTTGTTTAAACTCGATGAAACGAACCCTGTTAACACTTTTCAGCAAGTTGCAATCATGAAATACAGAAATAAACAGTTTTTCAAAAACAAGGTCTAAATCATGTTTGATGCACTCTGTAAGAACCATTTTTGCTGTATTGCTTAATCAGGATGATAGGAACACTGTTGACACTTTTCAGCAAGTTGCAATCATGTAATACAGAAATAAACCGTTTCTCAAAAACAAGGTCACTCTGTAAGTACCATGTTTGTTGAACTGCTTAATCAGGATGATAAGAACACTGTTGACACTTTTCAGCAAGTTGCAATGATGTAATACAGAAATAAACAGTTTCTCAAAAACAAGGTCACTCTGTAAGTACCATTTTGCTGTACTGTTTAAACTCGATGAAAGGAACCCTGTTAACACTTTTCAGCAAGTTGAAATCATGAAATACAGAAATATACAGTTTTTCAAAAACAAGGTCTAAATCATGTTTGATGCACTCTGTAAGAACCATTTTTGCTGTATTGCTTAATCAGGATGATAGGAACACTGTTATCACTTTTCAGCAAGTTGCAATGATGTAATAAAGAAATAAACAGTTTCTCAAAAACAAGGTCACTATGTAAGTACAATTTTGCTGTACTGTTTAAACTCAATGAAAGGAACTGTTAACACTTTTCAGCAAGTTGCAATCATGAAATACAGAAATAAAGAGTTTTTCAAAAACAAGGTCTAAGTCATGTTTGAGTACCATTTTGCTGTACTGTTTAAGCTCGATGAAAGGAACATTGTTGACACTTTTCAGCAAGTTGCAAGCATGAAATACAGAAATAAATAGTTTTTCACAAACAAGGTCTAAATCATGTTTGATGCACTCTGTAAGAACCATTTTTGCTGTATTGCTTAATCAGGATGATAGGAACACTGTTGACACTTTTCACCAAGTTGCAATCATGTAATACAGAAATAAACCGTTTCTCAAAAACAAGGTCACTCTGTAAGTACCATGTTTGTTGAACTGCTTAATCAGGATGATAAGAACACTGTTGACACTTTTCAGCAAGTTGCAATGATGTAATAAAGAAATAAACAGTTTCTCAAAAACAAGGTCACTATGTAAGTACCATTTTGCTGTACTTGTTTAAACTCGATGAAAGGAACCCTGTTAACACTTTTCAGCAAGTTGCAATCATGAAATACAGAAATAAACAGTTTTTCAAAAACAAGGTCTAAATCTTGTTTGATGCACTCTGTAAGAACCATTTTTGCTGTATTGCTTAATCAGGATGATAGGAACACTGTTGACACTTTTCAGCAAGTTGCAATCATGAAATACCGAAATAAATAGTTTTTCACAAACAAGGTCTAAATCATGTTTGATGCACTCTGTAAGAACCATTTTTGCTGTATTGCTTAATCAGAATGATAGGAACACTGTTGACACTTTTCAGCAAGTTGCAATCATGTAATACAGAAATAAACCGTTTCTCAAAAACAAGGTCACTCTGTAAGTACCATGTTTGTTGAACTGCTTAATCAGGATGATAAGAACACTGTTGACACTTTTCAGCAAGTTGCAATGATGTAATAAAGAAATAAACAGTTTCTCAAAAACAAGGTCACTCTGAAAGTACCATTTTGCTGTACTGTTTAAACTCAATGAAAGGAACCCTGTTAACACTTTTCAGCAAGTTGCAATCATGAAATACAGAAATAAACAGTTTTTCAAAAACAAGGTCTAAATCATGTTTGATGCACTCTGTAAGAACCATTTTTGCTGTATTGCTTAATCAGGATGATAGGAACACTGTTATCACTTTTCAGCAAGTTGCAATGATGTAATAAAGAAATAAACAGTTTCTCAAAAACAAGGTCACTATGTAAGTACAATTTTGCTGTACTGTTTAAACTCAATGAAAGGAACTGTTAACACTTTTCAGCAAGTTGCAATCATGAAATACAGAAATAAAGAGTTTTTCAAAAACAAGGTCTAAGTCATGTTTGAGTACCATTTTGCTGTACTGTTTAAGCTCGATGAAAGGAACATTGTTGACACTTTTCAGCAAGTTGCAATCATGAAATACAGAAATAAATAGTTTTTCACAAACAAGGTCTAAATCATGTTTGATGCAGTCTGTAAGAACCATTTTTGCTGTATTGCTTAATCAGGATGATAGGAACACTGTTGACACTTTTCACCAAGTTGCAATCATGTAATACAGAAATAAACCGTTTCTCAAAAACAAGGTCACTCTGTAAGTACCATGTTTGTTGAACTGCTTAATCAGGATGATAAGAACACTGTTGACACTTTTCAGCAAGTTGCAATGATGTAATAAAGAAATAAACAGTTTCTCAAAAACAAGGTCACTATGTAAGTACCATTTTGCTGTACTTGTTTAAACTCGATGAAAGGAACCCTGTTAACACTTTTCAGCAAGTTGCAATCATGAAATACAGAAATAAACAGTTTTTCAAAAACAAGGTCTAAATCATGTTTGATGCACTCTGTAAGAACCATTTTTGCTGTATTGCTTAATCAGGATGATAGGAACACTGTTATCACTTTTCAGCAAGTTGCAATGATGTAATAAAGAAATAAACAGTTTCTCAAAAACAAGGTCACTATGTAAGTACAATTTTGCTGTACTGTGTAAACTCAATGAAAGGAACTGTTAACACTTTTCAGCAAGTTGCAATCATGAAATACAGAAATAAAGAGTTTTTCAAAAACAAGGTCTAAGTCATGTTTGAGTACCATTTTGCTGTACTGTTTAAGCTCGATGAAAGGAACATTGTTGACACTTTTCAGCAAGTTGCAATCATGAAATACAGAAATAAATAGTTTTTCACAAACAAGGTCTAAATCATGTTTGATGCAGTCTGTAAGAACCATTTTTGCTGTATTGCTTAATCAGGATGATAGGAACACTGTTGACACTTTTCACCAAGTTGCAATCATGTAATACAGAAATAAACCGTTTCTCAAAAACAAGGTCACTCTGTAAGTACCATGTTTGTTGAACTGCTTAATCAGGATGATAAGAACACTGTTGACACTTTTCAGCAAGTTGCAATGATGTAATAAAGAAATAAACAGTTTCTCAAAAACAAGGTCACTATGTAAGTACCATTTTGCTGTACTTGTTTAAACTCGATGAAAGGAACCCTGTTAACACTTTTCAGCAAGTTGCAATCATGAAATACAGAAATAAACAGTTTTTCAAAAACAAGGTCTAAATCTTGTTTGATGCACTCTGTAAGAACCATTTTTGCTGTATTGCTTAATCAGGATGATAGGAACACTGTTGACACTTTTCAGCAAGTTGCAATCATGAAATACCGAAATAAATAGTTTTTCACAAACAAGGTCTAAATCATGTTTGATGCACTCTGTAAGAACCATTTTTGCTGTATTGCTTAATCAGAATGATAGGAACACTGTTGACACTTTTCAGCAAGTTGCAATCATGTAATACAGAAATAAACCGTTTCTCAAAAACAAGGTCACTCTGTAAGTACCATGTTTGTTGAACTGCTTAATCAGGATGATAAGAACACTGTTGACACTTTTCAGCAAGTTGCAATGATGTAATAAAGAAATAAACAGTTTCTCAAAAACAAGGTCACTCTGAAAGTACCATTTTGCTGTACTGTTTAAACTCAATGAAAGGAACCCTGTTAACACTTTTCAGCAAGTTGCAATCATGAAATACAGAAATAAACAGTTTTTCAAAAACAAGGTCTAAATCATGTTTGATGCACTCTGTAAGAACCATTTTTGCTGTATTGCTTAATCAGGATGATAGGAACACTGGTTGACACTTTTCAGCAAGTTGCAATCATGAAATACAGAAATAAAGAGTTTTTCAAAAACAAGGTCTAAGTCATGTTTGAGTCACTCTGTAAGTACCATTTTGCTGTACTGTTTAAGCTCGATGAAAGGAACATTGTTGACACTTTTCAGCAAGTTGCAATCATGTAATACAGAAATAAACAGTTTCTCAAAAACAAGGTCACTCTGTAATTACAATGTTTGTTGAACTGCTTAATCAGGATAATAAGAACACTGTTGACACTTTTCAGCAAGTTGCAATGATGTAATAAAGAAATAAACAGTTTCTCAAAAACATGGTCACTCTGAAAGTACCATTTTGCTGTACTGTTTAAACTCAATGAAAGGAACCCTGTTAACACTTTTCAGCAAGTTGCAATCATGAAATACAGAAATAAAGAGTTTTTCAAAAACAAGGTCTAAGTCATGTTTGAGTCACTCTGTAAGTACCATTTTGCTGTACTGTTTAAGCTCGATGAAAGGAACATTGTTGACACTTTTCAGCAAGTTGCAATCATGAAATACAGAAATAAAGAGTTTTTCAAAAACAAGGTCTAAGTCATGTTTGAGTCACTCTGTAAGTACCATTTTGCTGTACTGTTTATGCTCGATGAAAGGAACATTGTTGACACTTTTCAGCAAGTTGCAATCATGAAATACAGAAATAAATAGTTTTTCACAAACAAGGTCTTAATCATGTTTGATGCACTCTGTAAGAACCATTTTTGCTGTATTGCTTAATCAGGATGATAGGAACACTGTTGACACTTTTCAGCAAGTTGCAATGACGTAATACAGAAATAAACAGTTTCTCAAAAACAAGGTCACTCTGTAAGTACCATTTTGCTGTACTGTTTAAACTCGATGAAAGGAACCCTGTTAACACTTTTCAGCAAGTTGAAATCATGAAATACAGAAATATACAGTTTTTCAAAAACAAGGTCTAAATCATGATTGATGCACTCTGTAAGAACCATTTTTGCTGTATTGCTTAATCAGGTTGATAGGAACACTGTTGACACTTTTCAGCAAGTTGCAATCATGTAATACAGAAATAAACAGTTTCTCAAAAACAAGGTCACTCTGTAAGTACCATGTTTGTTGAACTGCTTAATCAGGATGATAAGAACACTGTTGACACTTTTCAGCAAGTTGCAATGATGTAATAAAGAAATAAACAGTTTCTCAAAAACTAGGTCACTCTGTAAGTACCATTTTGCTGTACTGTTTAAGCTCGATGAAAGGAACATTGTTGACACTTTTCAGCAAGTTGCAATCATGAAATACAGAAATAAATAGTTTTTCACAAACAAGGTCTAAATCATGTTTGATGCACTCTGTAAGAACCATTTTTGCTGTATTGCTTAATCAGGATGATAGGAACACTGTTGACACTTTTCAGCAAGTTGCAATCATGTAATACAGAAATAAACAGTTTCTCAAAAACAAGGTCACTCTGTAAGTACCATGTTTGTTGAACTGCTTAATCAGGATGATAAGAACACTGTTGACACTTTTCAGCAAGTTGCAATGATGTAATAAAGAAATAAACAGTTTCTCAAAAACAAGGTCACTATGTAAGTACCATTTTGCTGTACTTGTTTAAACTCGATGAAAGGAACCCTGTTAACACTTTTCAGCAAGTTGCAATCATGAAATACAGAAATAAACAGTTTTTCAAAAACAAGGTCTAAATCATGTTTGATGCACTCTGTAAGAACCATTTTTGCTGTATTGCTTAACCTCTTGGGGCTAGGTGGGACGCTAGCGTGCCACCTGTGGTGCACTCCATCAACAGCAGGTGCATTTCAAGAGCGGCAAATTTGAATCCAAATAAATGTCAAAATTCAAATTTTTCAAAAATACAACTATGTTACACCATTTGAAAGATAAACATCTCCTTAATCTAACCACGTTTTACGATTTCAAAAAGGTTTTACGGCGAAAGCATAAATTTAGAGTATGTTAGGACAGTACATTTACAAGAGTTGTGTGTAATGTTTTGTCAAGTCAAAGACAGGGTCACCAAAACCATAAAACCAGCTAAAATGATACACTAACCTTTTACAATCTCCATCAGATGACACTCCTAGGACATTATGTTAGACAATGCATGCATTTTTAGTTCTATCAAGTTCATATTTATATACAAAAACAGCGTTTTACTATGGCATTGATGTTGAGGAAATCGTTTCCCTCCAATAACCGGCAGTCAAGTCAGCGTCACAAATTAAATAATTAAAATTAGAAAACATTGGTAAAATATTATATTGTCATTTAAAGAATTATAGATTTACATCTTTTGAACGCAATCAACTTGCCAGATTTAAAAATAACCTTACTGGGAAATCACACTTTGCAATAATCTGAGCACTGTGCCCAGAAAAATACGCGTTGCGATACAGACTAGACGTCATGTTGGGGAGATCTAAAATCGAAAATACTATGTAAATAATCCATTACCTTTGATTCTCTTCATCAGATGTCACTTCCAGGTATCACAGGTCCATAACGAATGTAGTTTTGTTCAAAAAAGCTCATCATTTATGTCCAAAAATCTCCGTCTCGTTAGCACATGATGTAAGCCAGCCGGACTTCTCGTCATGAACGAGGGGAAAAAATATATTTCCGTTCGTTCAAACATGTCAAACGTTGTATAGCATAAATCATTAGGGCCTTTTTTAACCAGAACATGAATAATATTCAAGGTGGACGAATGCATAGCCTTTTATAACGTATTGGAACGAGGGTACCCAACATGAAGTAGCGCGCCAGGTGTCTAATGGGACATCACCGTTCCATGGCTCTTGTTCGGTCAGATCTCCCTCCAGAAGACTCAAAACACTTTGTAAAGGCTGGTGACATCTAGTGGAAGCAATAGGAAGTGCCAAAATATTCCTAAACCCCTGTGTTTTTCAATGGGATAGGTTTAAAGTCAATACAACACATCAGGTATCCACTTCCTGTCAGAAAATGTCTCAGGGTTTTGCCTGCCAAATGAGTTCTGTTATACTCACAGACACCATTCAAACAGTTTTGGAAACTTTAGAGTGTTTTCTATCCATATATAATAAGTATATGCATATTCTAGTTACTGGGTAGGATTAGTAACCAGATTAAATCGGGTACATTTTTTTTATCCAGACGTGCAAATGCTGCCCCCTAGACCCAACAGGTTAATCAGGATGATAGGAACACTGTTGACACTTTTCAGCAAGTTGCAATCATGTAATACAGAAATAAACCGTTTCTCAAAAACAAGGTCACTCTGTAAGTACCATTTTTGCTGTATTGCTTAATCAGGATGATAGGAACACTGTTGACACTTTTCAGCAAGTTGCAATCATGTAATACAGAAATAAACCGTTTCTCAAAAACAAGGTCACTCTGTAAGTACCATGTTTGTTGAACTGCTTAATCAGGATGATAAGAACACTGTTGACACTTTTCAGCAAGTTGCAATGATGTAATACAGAAATAAACAGTTTCTCAAAAACAAGGTCACTCTGTAAGTACCATTTTGCTGTACTTGTTTAAACTCGATGAAAGGAACCCTGTTAACACTTTTCAGCAAGTTGAAATCATGAAATACAGAAATAAACAGTTTTTCAAAAACAAGGTCTAAATCATGTTTGATGCACTCTGTAAGAACCATTTTTGCTGTATTGCTTAATCAGGATGATAGGAACACTGTTATCACTTTTCAGCAAGTTGCAATGATGTAATAAAGAAATAAACAGTTTCTCAAAAACAAGGTCACTATGTAAGTACAATTTTGCTGTACTGTTTAAACTCAATGAAAGGAACTGTTAACACTTTTCAGCAAGTTGCAATCATGAAATACAGAAATAAAGAGTTTTTCAAAAACAAGGTCTAAGTCATGTTTGAGTCACTCTGTAAGTACCATTTTGCTGTACTGTTTAAGCTCGATGAAAGGAACATTGTTGACACTTTTCAGCAAGTTGCAATCATGAAATACAGAAATAAACAGTTTTTCAAAAACAAGGTCTAAATCATGTTTGATGCACTCTGTAAGAACCATTTTGGCTGTATTGCTTAATCAGGATGATAGGAACACTGTTGACACTTTTCAGCAAGTTGCAATCATGAAATACAGAAATAAAGAGTTTTTCAAAAACAAGGTCTAAGTCATGTTTGAGTCACTCTGTAAGTACCATTTTGCTGTACTGTTTAAGCTCGATGAAAGGAACATTGTTGACACTTTTCAGCAAGTTGCAATCATGTAATACAGAAATAAACAGTTTCTCAAAAACAAGGTCACTCTGTAATTACAATGTTTGTTGAACTGCTTAATCAGGATAATAAGAACACTGTTGACACTTTTCAGCAAGTTGCAATGATGTAATAAAGAAATAAACAGTTTCTCAAAAACATGGTCACTCTGAAAGTACCATTTTGCTGTACTGTTTAAGCTCGATGAACGGAACATTGTTGACACTTTTCAGCAAGTTGCAATCATGAAATACAGAAATAAAGAGTTTTTCACAAACAAGGTCTAAATCATGTTTGATGCACTCTGTAAGAACCATTTTTGCTGTATTGCTTAATCAGGATGATAGGAACACTGTTGACACTTTTCAGCAAGTTGCAATGACGTATACAGAAATAAACAGTTTCTCAAAAACAAGGTCACTCTGTAATTACAATGTTTGTTGAACTGCTTAATCAGGATAATAAGAACACTGTTGACACTTTTCAGCAAGTTGCAATGATGTAATAAAGAAATAAACAGTTTCTCAAAAACATGGTCACTCTGAAAGTACCATTTTGCTGTACTGTTTAAGCTCGATGAAAGGAACATTGTTGACACTTTTCAGCAAGTTGCAATCATGAAATACAGAAATAAAGAGTTTTTCACAAACAAGGTCTAAATCATGTTTGATGCACTCTGTAAGAACCATTTTTGCTGTATTGCTTAATCAGGATGATAGGAACACTGTTGACACTTTTCAGCAAGTTGCAATGACGTATACAGAAATAAACAGTTTCTCAAAAACAAGGTCACTCTGTAAGTACCATTTTGCTGTACTTGTTTAAACTCGATGAAAGGAACCCTGTTAACACTTTTCAGCAAGTTGCAATCATGAAATACAGAAATAAACAGTTTTTCAAAAACAAGGTCTAAATCATGTTTGATGCACTCTGTAAGAACCATTTTTGCTGTATTGCTTAATCAGGATGATAGGAACACTGTTGACACTTTTCAGCAAGTTGCAATCATGTAATACAGAAATAAACCGTTTCTCAAAAACAAGGTCACTCTGTAAGTACCATTTTTGCTGTATTGCTTAATCAGGATGATAGGAACACTGTTGACACTTTTCAGCAAGTTGCAATCATGTAATACAGAAATAAACCGTTTCTCAAAAACAAGGTCACTCTGTAAGTACCATGTTTGTTGAACTGCTTAATCAGGATGATAAGAACACTGTTGACACTTTTCAGCAAGTTGCAATGATGTAATAAAGAAATAAACAGTTTCTCAAAAACTAGGTCACTCTGTAAGTACCATTTTGCTGTACTGTTTAAGCTCGATGAAAGGAACCCTGTTAACACTTTTCAGCAAGTTGCAATCATGAAATACAGAAATAAAGAGTTTTTCAAAAACAAGGTCTAAGTCATGTTTGAGTACCATTTTGCTGTACTGTTTAAGCTCGATGAAAGGAACATTGTTGACACTTTTCAGCAAGTTGCAATCATGAAATACAGAAATAAACAGTTTTTCAAAAACAAGGTCTAAATCATGTTTGATGCACTCTGTAAGAACCATTTTTGCTGTATTGCTTAATCAGGATGATAGGAACACTGTTATCACTTTTCAGCAAGTTGCAATGATGTAATAAAGAAATAAACAGTTTCTCAAAAACAAGGTCACTATGTAAGTACAATTTTGCTGTACTGTTTAAACTCAATGAAAGGAACTGTTAACACTTTTCAGCAAGTTGCAATCATGAAATACAGAAATAAAGAGTTTTTCAAAAACAAGGTCTAAGTCATGTTTGAGTCACTCTGTAAGTACCATTTTGCTGTACTGTTTAAGCTCGATGAAAGGAACATTGTTGACACTTTTCAGCAAGTTGCAATCATGAAATACAGAAATAAATAGTTTTTCACAAACAAGGTCTAAATCATGTTTGATGCACTCTGTAAGAACCATTTTTGCTGTATTGCTTAATCAGGATGATAGGAACACTGTTGACACTTTTCAGCAAGTTGCAATGACGTAATACAGAAATAAACAGTTTCTCAAAAACAAGGTCACGCTGTAAGTACCATTTTGCTGTACTTGTTTAAACTCGATGAAAGGAACCCTGTTAACACTTTTCAGCAAGTTGCAATCATGAAATACAGAAATAAACAGTTTTTCAAAAACAAGGTCTAAATCATGTTTGATGCACTCTGTAAGAACCATTTTGGCTGTATTGCTTAATCAGGATGATAGGAACACTGTTGACACTTTTCAGCAAGTTGCAATCATGAAATACAGAAATAAAGAGTTTTTCAAAAACAAGGTCTAAGTCATGTTTGAGTCACTCTGTAAGTACCATTTTGCTGTACTGTTTAAGCTCGATGAAAGGAACATTGTTGACACTTTTCAGCAAGTTGCAATCATGTAATACAGAAATAAACAGTTTCTCAAAAACAAGGTCACTCTGTAATTACAATGTTTGTTGAACTGCTTAATCAGGATAATAAGAACACTGTTGACACTTTTCAGCAAGTTGCAATGATGTAATAAAGAAATAAACAGTTTCTCAAAAACATGGTCACTCTGAAAGTACCATTTTGCTGTACTGTTTAAGCTCGATGAAAGGAACCCTGTTAACACTTTTCAGCAAGTTGCAATCATGAAATACAGAAATAAAGAGTTTTTCAAAAACAAGGTCTAAGTCATGTTTGAGTACCATTTTGCTGTACTGTTTAAGCTCGATGAAAGGAACATTGTTGACACTTTTCAGCAAGTTGCAATCATGAAATACAGAAATAAACAGTTTTTCAAAAACAAGGTCTAAATCATGTTTGATGCACTCTGTAAGAACCATTTTTGCTGTATTGCTTAATCAGGATGATAGGAACACTGTTATCACTTTTCAGCAAGTTGCAATGATGTAATAAAGAAATAAACAGTTTCTCAAAAACAAGGTCACTATGTAAGTACAATTTTGCTGTACTGTTTAAACTCAATGAAAGGAACTGTTAACACTTTTCAGCAAGTTGCAATCATGAAATACAGAAATAAAGAGTTTTTCAAAAACAAGGTCTAAGTCATGTTTGAGTCACTCTGTAAGTACCATTTTGCTGTACTGTTTAAGCTCGATGAAAGGAACATTGTTGACACTTTTCAGCAAGTTGCAATCATGAAATACAGAAATAAATAGTTTTTCACAAACAAGGTCTAAATCATGTTTGATGCACTCTGTAAGAACCATTTTTGCTGTATTGCTTAATCAGGATGATAGGAACACTGTTGACACTTTTCAGCAAGTTGCAATGACGTATACAGAAATAAACAGTTTCTCAAAAACAAGGTCACTCTGTAAGTACCATTTTGCTGTACTTGTTTAAACTCGATGAAAGGAACCCTGTTAACACTTTTCAGCAAGTTGCAATCATGAAATACAGAAATAAACAGTTTTTCAAAAACAAGGTCTAAATCATGTTTGATGCACTCTGTAAGAACCATTTTGGCTGTATTGCTTAATCAGGATGATAGGAACACTGTTGACACTTTTCAGCAAGTTGCAATGACGTATACAGAAATAAACAGTTTCTCAAAAACAAGGTCACTCTGTAAGTACCATTTTGCTGTACTTGTTTAAACTCGATGAAACGAACCCTGTTAACACTTTTCAGCAAGTTGCAATCATGAAATACAGAAATAAACAGTTTTTCAAAAACAAGGTCTAAGTCATGTTTGAGTCACTCTGTAAGTACCATTTTGCTGTACTGTTTAAGCTCGATGAAAGGAACATTGTTGACACTTTTCAGCAAGTTGCAATCATGAAATACAGAAATAAACAGTTTTTCAAAAACAAGGTCTAAATCATGTTTGATGCACTCTGTAAGAACCATTTTTGCTGTATTGCTTAATCAGGATGATAGGAACACTGTTGACACTTTTCAGCAAGTTGCAATCATGTAATACAGAAATAAACCGTTTCTCAAAAACAAGGTCACTCTGTAAGTACCATGTTTGTTGAACTGCTTAATCAGGATGATAAGAACACTGTTGACACTTTTCAGCAAGTTGCAATGATGTAATACAGAAATAAACAGTTTCTCAAAA
Organism: Salmo salar; assembly: GCF_965601325.2. Taxonomy (NCBI): domain Eukaryota; kingdom Metazoa; phylum Chordata; class Actinopteri; order Salmoniformes; family Salmonidae; genus Salmo; species Salmo salar. Next base: position 51,685,011 of record NC_138296.1, on the reverse strand, counting down.
ACAAGGTCACTCTGTAAGTACCATTTTGCTGTACTGTTTAAACTCGATGAAAGGAACCCTGTTAACACTTTTCAGCAAGTTGAAATCATGAAATACAGAAATATACAGTTTTTCAAAAACAAGGTCTAAATCATGTTTGATGCACTCTGTAAGAACCATTTTTGCTGTATTGCTTAATCAGGATGATAGGAACACTGTTATCACTTTTCAGCAAGTTGCAATGATGTAATAAAGAAATAAACAGTTTCTCAAAAACAAGGTCACTATGTAAGTACAATTTTGCTGTACTGTTTAAACTCAATGAAAGGAACTGTTAACACTTTTCAGCAAGTTGCAATCATGAAATACAGAAATAAAGAGTTTTTCAAAAACAAGGTCTAAGTCATGTTTGAGTCACTCTGTAAGTACCATTTTGCTGTACTGTTTAAGCTCGATGAAAGGAACATTGTTGACACTTTTCAGCAAGTTGCAATCATGAAATACAGAAATAAATAGTTTTTCACAAACAAGGTCTAAATCATGTTTGATGCACTCTGTAAGAACCATTTTTGCTGTATTGCTTAATCAGGATGATAGGAACACTGTTGACACTTTTCAGCAAGTTGCAATGACGTAATACAGAAATAAACAGTTTCTCAAAAACAAGGTCACTCTGTAAGTACCATTTTGCTGTACTTGTTTAAACTCGATGAAACGAACCCTGTTAACACTTTTCAGCAAGTTGCAATCATGAAATACAGAAATAAACAGTTTTTCAAAAACAAGGTCTAAATCATGTTTGATGCACTCTGTAAGAACCATTTTTGCTGTATTGCTTAATCAGGATGATAGGAACACTGTTGACACTTTTCAGCAAGTTGCAATCATGTAATACAGAAATAAACCGTTTCTCAAAAACAAGGTCACTCTGTAAGTACCATGTTTGTTGAACTGCTTAATCAGGATGATAAGAACACTGTTGACACTTTTCAGCAAGTTGCAATGATGTAATACAGAAATAAACAGTTTCTCAAAAACAAGGTCACTCTGTAAGAACCATTTTTGCTGTATTGCTTAATCAGGATGATAGGAACACTGTTATCACTTTTCAGCAAGTTGCAATGATGTAATAAAGAAATAAACAGTTTCTCAAAAACAAGGTCACTATGTAAGTACAATTTTGCTGTACTGTTTAAACTCAATGAAAGGAACTGTTAACACTTTTCAGCAAGTTGCAATCATGAAATACAGAAATAAAGAGTTTTTCAAAAACAAGGTCTAAGTCATGTTTGAGTACCATTTTGCTGTACAGTTTAAGCTCGATGAAAGGAACATTGTTGACACTTTTCAGCAAGTTGCAATCATGAAATACAGAAATAAATAGTTTTTCACAAACAAGGTCTAAATCATGTTTGATGCACTCTGTAAGAACCATTTTTGCTGTATTGCTTAATCAGGAGGATAGGAACACTGTTGACACTTTTCAGCAAGTTGCAATCATGTAATACAGAAATAAACAGTTTCTCAGTGTATTACATGATTGCAACTTGCTGAAAAGTGTCAACAGTGTTCCTATCATCCTGATTAAGCAATACAGCAAAAATGGTTCTTACAGAGTGCATCAAACATGATTTAGACCTTGTTTGTGAAAAACTATTTATTTCTGTATTTCATGATTGCAACTTGCTGAAAAGTGTCAACAATGTTCCTTTCATCGAGCTTAAACAGTACAGCAAAATGGTACTTACAGAGTGACTCAAACATGACTTAGACCTTGTTTTTGAAAAACTCTTTATTTCTGTATTTCATGATTGCAACTTGCTGAAAAGTGTTAACAGGGTTCCTTTCATTGAGTTTAAACAGTAGAGCAAAATGGTACTTACATAGTGACCTTGTTTTTGAGAAACTGTTTATTTCTTTATTACATCATTGCAACTTGCTGAAAAGTGTCAACAGTGTTCTTATCATCCTGATTAAGCAGTTCAACAAACATGGTACTTACAGAGTGACCTTGTTTTTGAGAAACTGTTTATTTCTGTATTACATGATTGCAACTTGCTGAAAAGTGTCAACAGTGTTCCTATCATCCTGATTAAGCAATACAGCAGAAATGGTTCTTACAGAGTGCATCAAACATGATTTAGACCTTGTTTTTGAAAAACTGTTTATTTCTGTATTTCATGATTGCAACTTGCTGAAAAGTGTTAACAGGGTTCCTTTCATCGATTTTAAACAAGTACAGCAAAATGGTACTTACATAGTGACCTTGTTTTTGAGAAACTGTTTATTTCTGTATTACATGATTGCAACTTGCTGAAAAGTGTCAACAGTGTTCCTATCATCCTGATTAAGCAATACAGCAAAAATGGTTCTTACAGAGTGCATCAAACATGATTTAGACCTTGTTTGTGAAAAACTATTTATTTCTGTATTTCATGATTTCAACTTGCTGAAAAGTGTTAACAGGGTTCCTTTCATCGAGTTTAAACAAGTACAGCAAAATGGTACTTACAGAGTGACCTTGTTTTTGAAAAACTGTTTATTTCTGTATTTCATGATTTCAACTTGCTGAAAAGTGTTAACAGGGTTCCTTTCATCGAGTTTAAACAAGTACAGCAAAATGGTACATACAGAGTGACCTTGTTTTTGAGAAACTGTTTATTTCTGTATTACATCATTGCAACTTGCTGAAAAGTGTCAACAGTGTTCTTATCATCCTGATTAACCTGTTAGGGCTAGGGGGCAGCATTGACACGGCTGGATAAAAAACATACCCGATTTAATCTGGTTACCACTCCTACTCAGTAACTAGAATATGCATATACTTATTACATATGGATAGAAAACACCCTAAATTTTCTAAAACTGTTTGAATGGTGTCTGTGAGTATAACAGAACTCAAATGGCAGGTCAAAACCTGAGAGATTCCTTTACAGGAAGTGGCCTGTCTGACCATTTCTGGAACTTCTTTGCCATCTCTATCATTTACTAAGGATCTCTGCTCTAACGTGACACTTCCCACGTCGTCCATAGGCTCTCATAGCCCGGGAAAAAAGAGAATGTCGTCATTCCAGCCCCAGGCTGAAACACATTATCGCCTTTCTCAAGTGGCCCATCAAGAGACACTAGCTTATGCGCGTGACCCCGACCGCCCCCGCCTTTGGGATTTTTTCCTCTGTTTGCCGAAAAGGAGATTCCCTGTCGGAATTTTACCGCTTTTCTACGAGAAAAATGACGTAAAAATTGATTTTAAACAGCGGTTGACATGCTTCGACGTACGGCAATTGAATACTTTGAATTTTATTGTCAGGAATTGCGCCAAGCGCGCGACACTTCTTTACTATTTCGGATAGTGTCTGGAACGCACGAACAAAACGCCGCTATTCGGATATAACGATGGATTATTTTGGACCAAACCAACATTTGTTATTGAAGTAGACGTCCTGGGTGTGCATTCTGACGAAGACAACAAAAGGTAATGACATTTTTATAATAGTAAATATGATTATGGTGAGTGCTAAACTTGCCGGATGTCTAAATAGCGAGCCCGTGATGCCTGGGCTATATACTTAGAATATTGCAAAATGTGCTTTCACCAAAAAGCTATTTTAAAATCGGACATATCGAGTGCATAGAGGAGGTCTGTATCTATAATTCTTAAAATAATTGTTATGCTTTTTGTGAACGTTTATCGTGAGTAATTTAGTAAAATGTTAGCGAATTCCCCGAAAGTTTGCGGGGGGTATGCTAGTTCTGAACGTCACATGCTAATGTAAAAAGCTGGTTTTTGATATAAATATGAACTTGATTGAACAAAACATGCATGTATTGTATAACATAATGTCCTAGGGTTGTCATCTGATGAAGATCATCAAAGGTGAGTGCTGCATTTAGCTGTCTTCTGGGTTTTGGTGACATTATATACTGGCTTGAAAAATGGGTGTCTGATTATTTCTGGCTTGGTACTCTGCTGACATAATCTAATGTTTTGCTTTCGTTGTAAAGCCTTTTTGAAATCGGACAGTGTGGTTAGATTAACGAGAGTCTTATCTTTAAATGGCTGTAAAATAGTCATATGTTTGAGAAATTGAAGTAATAGGATTTTGAAGATTTTGAAAATCGCGCCACAGGCTGGCAGTGGATGTTACGTAGGTGGGACGAATTCGTCCCGCCGGTCCCATAGAGGTTAAGCAGTTCAACAAACATGGTACTTACAGAGTGACCTTGTTTTTGAGAAACGGTTTATTTCTGTATTACATGATTGCAACTTGCTGAAAAGTGTCAACAGTGTTCCTATCATCCTGATTAAGCAATACAGCAAAAATGGTTCTTACAGAGTGCATCAAACATGATTTAGACCTTGTTTTTGAAAAACTGTTTATTTCTGTATTTCATGATTGCAACTTAATGAAAAGTGTTAACAGGGTTCGTTTCATCGAGTTTAAACAAGTACAGCAAAATGGTACTTACAGAGTGACCTTGTTTTTGAGAAACTGTTTATTTCTGTATTACGTCATTGCAACTTGCTGAAAAGTGTCAACAGTGTTCCTATCATCCTGATTAAGCAATACAGCAAAAATGGTTCTTACAGAGTGCATCAAACATGATTTAGACCTTGTTTGTGAAAAACTCTTTATTTCTGTATTTCATGATTGCAACTTGCTGAAAAGTGTCAACAATGTTCCTTTCATCGAGCTTAAACAGTACAGCAAAATGGTACTTACAGAGTGACTCAAACATGACTTAGACCTTGTTTTTGAAAAACTCTTTATTTCTGTATTTCATGATTGCAACTTGCTGAAAAGTGTTAACAGGGTTCCTTTCATTGAGTTTAAACAGTAGAGCAAAATGGTACTTACATAGTGACCTTGTTTTTGAGAAACTGTTTATTTCTGTATTACATCATTGCAACTTGCTGAAAAGTGTCAACAGTGTTCTTATCATCCTGATTAAGCAGTTCAACAAACATGGTACTTACAGAGTGACCTTGTTTTTGAGAAACTGTTTATTTCTGTATTACATGATTGCAACTTGCTGAAAAGTGTCAACAGTGTTCCTATCATCCTGATTAAGCAATACAGCAGAAATGGTTCTTACAGAGTGCATCAAACATGATTTAGACCTTGTTTTTGAAAAACTGTTTATTTCTGTATTTCATGATTGCAACTTGCTGAAAAGTGTTAACAGGGTTCCTTTCATCGAGTTTAAACAAGTACAGCAAAATGGTACTTACATAGTGACCTTGTTTTTGAGAAACTGTTTATTTCTGTATTACATGATTGCAACTTGCTGAAAAGTGTCAACAGTGTTCCTATCATCCTGATTAAGCAATACAGCAAAAATGGTTCTTACAGAGTGCATCAAACATGATTTAGACCTTGTTTGTGAAAAACTATTTATTTCTGTATTTCATGATTGCAACTTGCTGAAAAGTGTCAACAATGTTCCTTTCATCGAGCTTAAACAGTACAGCAAAATGGTACTCAAACATGACTTAGACCTTGTTTTTGAAAAACTCTTTATTTCTGTATTTCATGATTGCAACTTGCTGAAAAGTGTTAACAGTTCCTTTCATTGAGTTTAAACAGTACAGCAAAATTGTACTTACATAGTGACCTTGTTTTTGAGAAACTGTTTATTTCTTTATTACATCATTGCAACTTGCTGAAAAGTGATAACAGTGTTCCTATCATCCTGATTAAGCAATACAGCAAAAATGGTTCTTACAGAGTGCATCAAACATGATTTAGACCTTGTTTTTGAAAAACTGTATATTTCTGTATTTCATGATTTCAACTTGCTGAAAAGTGTTAACAGGGTTCCTTTCATCGAGTTTAAACAGTACAGCAAAATGGTACTTACAGAGTGACCTTGTTTTTGAGAAACTGTTTATTTCTGTATTACATCATTGCAACTTGCTGAAAAGTGTCAACAGTGTTCTTATCATCCTGATTAAGCAGTTCAACAAACATGGTACTTACAGAGTGACCTTGTTTTTGAGAAACGGTTTATTTCTGTATTACATGATTGCAACTTGCTGAAAAGTGTCAACAGTGTTCCTATCATCCTGATTAAGCAATACAGCAAAAATGGTTCTTACAGAGTGCATCAAACATGATTTAGACCTTGTTTTTGAAAAACTGTTTATTTCTGTATTTCATGATTGCAACTTGCTGAAAAGTGTCAACAATGTTCCTTTCATCGAGCTTAAACAGTACAGCAAAATGGTACTCAAACATGACTTAGACCTTGTTTTTGAAAAACTCTTTATTTCTGTATTTCATGATTGCAACTTGCTGAAAAGTGTTAACAGGGTTCCTTTCATCGAGCTTAAACAGTACAGCAAAATGGTACTTACAGAGTGACCTAGTTTTTGAGAAACTGTTTATTTCTTTATTACATCATTGCAACTTGCTGAAAAGTGTCAACAGTGTTCTTATCATCCTGATTAAGCAGTTCAACAAACATGGTACTTACAGAGTGACCTTGTTTTTGAGAAACTGTTTATTTCTGTATTACATGATTGCAACTTGCTGAAAAGTGTCAACAGTGTTCCTATCATCCTGATTAAGCAATACAGCAAAAATGGTTCTTACAGAGTGCATCAAACATGATTTAGACCTTGTTTTTGAAAAACTGTTTATTTCTGTATTTCATGATTTCAACTTGCTGAAAAGTGTTAACAGGGTTCCTTTCATCGAGTTTAAACAAGTACAGCAAAATGGTACTTACAGAGTGACCTTGTTTTTGAGAAACTGTTTATTTCTGTATTACATCATTGCAACTTGCTGAAAAGTGTCAACAGTGTTCTTATCATCCTGATTAAGCAGTTCAACAAACATGGTACTTACAGAGTGACCTTGTTTTTGAGAAACGGTTTATTTCTGTATTACATGATTGCAACTTGCTGAAAAGTGTCAACAGTGTTCCTATCATCCTGATTAAGCAATACAGCAAAAATGGTACTTACAGAGTGACCTTGTTTTTGAGAAACGGTTTATTTCTGTATTACATGATTGCAACTTGCTGAAAAGTGTCAACAGTGTTCCTATCATCCTGATTAAGCAATACAGCAAAAATGGTTCTTACAGAGTGCATCAAACATGATTTAGACCTTGTTTTTGAAAAACAGTTTATTTCTGTATTTCATGATTGCAACTTGCTGAAAAGTGTTAACAGGGTTCCTTTCATCGAGTTTAAACAAGTACAGCAAAATGGTACTTACAGAGTGACCTTGTTTTTGAGAAACTGTTTATTTCTGTATACGTCATTGCAACTTGCTGAAAAGTGTCAACAGTGTTCCTATCATCCTGATTAAGCAATACAGCAAAAATGGTTCTTACAGAGTGCATCAAACATGATTTAGACCTTGTTTGTGAAAAACTCTTTATTTCTGTATTTCATGATTGCAACTTGCTGAAAAGTGTCAACAATGTTCCTTTCATCGAGCTTAAACAGTACAGCAAAATGGTACTTTCAGAGTGACCATGTTTTTGAGAAACTGTTTATTTCTTTATTACATCATTGCAACTTGCTGAAAAGTGTCAACAGTGTTCTTATTATCCTGATTAAGCAGTTCAACAAACATTGTAATTACAGAGTGACCTTGTTTTTGAGAAACTGTTTATTTCTGTATTACATGATTGCAACTTGCTGAAAAGTGTCAACAATGTTCCTTTCATCGAGCTTAAACAGTACAGCAAAATGGTACTTACAGAGTGACTCAAACATGACTTAGACCTTGTTTTTGAAAAACTCTTTATTTCTGTATTTCATGATTGCAACTTGCTGAAAAGTGTCAACAGTGTTCCTATCATCCTGATTAAGCAATACAGCCAAAATGGTTCTTACAGAGTGCATCAAACATGATTTAGACCTTGTTTTTGAAAAACTGTTTATTTCTGTATTTCATGATTGCAACTTGCTGAAAAGTGTTAACAGGGTTCCTTTCATCGAGTTTAAACAAGTACAGCAAAATGGTACTTACATAGTGACCTTGTTTTTGAGAAACTGTTTATTTCTTTATTACATCATTGCAACTTCCTGAAAAGTGATAACAGTGTTCCTATCATCCTGATTAAGCAATACAGCAAAAATGGTTCTTACAGAGTGCATCAAACATGATTTAGACCTTGTTTTTGAAAAACTGTATATTTCTGTATTTTATGATTTCAACTTGCTGAAAAGTGTTAACAGGGTTCCTTTCATCGAGTTTAAACAGTACAGCAAAATGGTACTTACAGAGTGACCTTGTTTTTGAGAAACTGTTTATTTCTGTATTACATCATTGCAACTTGCTGAAAAGTGTCAACAGTGTTCTTATCATCCTGATTAAGCAGTTCAACAAACATGGTACTTACAGAGTGACCTTGTTTTTGAGAAACGGTTTATTTCTGTATTACATGATTGCAACTTGCTGAAAAGTGTCAACAGTGTTCCTATCATCCTGATTAAGCAATACAGCAAAAATGGTTCTTACAGAGTGCATCAAACATGATTTAGACCTTGTTTTTGAAAAACTGTTTATTTCTGTATTTCATGATTGCAACTTGCTGAAAAGTGTCAACAATGTTCCTTTCATCGAGCTTAAACAGTACAGCAAAATGGTACTCAAACATGACTTAGACCTTGTTTTTGAAAAACTCTTTATTTCTGTATTTCATGATTGCAACTTGCTGAAAAGTGTTAACAGGGTTCCTTTCATCGAGCTTAAACAGTACAGCAAAATGGTACTTACAGAGTGACCTAGTTTTTGAGAAACTGTTTATTTCTTTATTACATCATTGCAACTTGCTGAAAAGTGTCAACAGTGTTCTTATCATCCTGATTAAGCAGTTCAACAAACATGGTACTTACAGAGTGACCTTGTTTTTGAGAAACTGTTTATTTCTGTATTACATGATTGCAACTTGCTGAAAAGTGTCAACAGTGTTCCTATCATCCTGATTAAGCAATACAGCAAAAATGGTTCTTACAGAGTGCATCAAACATGATTTAGACCTTGTTTTTGAAAAACTGTTTATTTCTGTATTTCATGATTTCAACTTGCTGAAAAGTGTTAACAGGGTTCCTTTCATCGAGTTTAAACAAGTACAGCAAAATGGTACTTACAGAGTGACCTTGTTTTTGAGAAACTGTTTATTTCTGTATTACATCATTGCAACTTGCTGAAAAGTGTCAACAGTGTTCTTATCATCCTGATTAAGCAGTTCAACAAACATGGTACTTACAGAGTGACCTTGTTTTTGAGAAACGGTTTATTTCTGTATTACATGATTGCAACTTGCTGAAAAGTGTCAACAGTGTTCCTATCATCCTGATTAAGCAATACAGCAAAAATGGTACTTACAGAGTGACCTTGTTTTTGAGAAACGGTTTATTTCTGTATTACATGATTGCAACTTGCTGAAAAGTGTCAACAGTGTTCCTATCATCCTGATTAAGCAATACAGCAAAAATGGTTCTTACAGAGTGCATCAAACATGATTTAGACCTTGTTTTTGAAAAACTGTTTATTTCTGTATTTCATGATTGCAACTTGCTGAAAAGTGTTAACAGGGTTCCTTTCATCGAGTTTAAACAAGTACAGCAAAATGGTACTTACAGAGTGACCTTGTTTTTGAGAAACTGTTTATTTCTGTATACGTCATTGCAACTTGCTGAAAAGTGTCAACAGTGTTCCTATCATCCTGATTAAGCAATACAGCAAAAATGGTTCTTACAGAGTGCATCAAACATGATTTAGACCTTGTTTGTGAAAAACTCTTTATTTCTGTATTTCATGATTGCAACTTGCTGAAAAGTGTCAACAATGTTCCTTTCATCGAGCTTAAACAGTACAGCAAAATGGTACTTTCAGAGTGACCATGTTTTTGAGAAACTGTTTATTTCTTTATTACATCATTGCAACTTGCTGAAAAGTGTCAACAGTGTTCTTATTATCCTGATTAAGCAGTTCAACAAACATTGTAATTACAGAGTGACCTTGTTTTTGAGAAACTGTTTATTTCTGTATTACATGATTGCAACTTGCTGAAAAGTGTCAACAGTGTTCCTATCATCCTGATTAAGCAATACAGCAAAAATGGTTCTTACAGAGTGCATCAAACATGATTTAGACCTTGTTTGTGAAAAACTATTTATTTCGGTATTTCATGATTGCAACTTGCTGAAAAGTGTCAACAATGTTCCTTTCATCGAGCTTAAACAGTACAGCAAAATGGTACTTACAGAGTGACTCAAACATGACTTAGACCTTGTTTTTGAAAAACTCTTTATTTCTGTATTTCATGATTGCAACTTGCTGAAAAGTGTTAACAGTTCCTTTCATTGAGTTTAAACAGTACAGCAAAATTGTACTTACATAGTGACCTTGTTTTTGAGAAACTGTTTATTTCTTTATTACATCATTGCAACTTGCTGAAAAGTGTCAACAGTGTTCTTATCATCCTGATTAAGCAGTTCAACAAACATGGTACTTACAGAGTGACCTTGTTTTTGAGAAACGGTTTATTTCTGTATTACATGATTGCAACTTGCTGAAAAGTGTCAACAGTGTTCCTATCATCCTGATTAAGCAGTACAGCAAAAATGGTTCTTACAGAGTGCATCAAACATGATTTAGACCTTGTTTTTGAAAAACTGTTTATTTCTGTATTTCATGATTGCAACTTGCTGAAAAGTGTTAACAGGGTTCCTTTCATCGAGTTTAAACAAGTACAGCAAAATGGTACTTACATAGTGACCTTGTTTTTGAGAAACTGTTTATTTCTTTATTACATCATTGCAACTTGCTGAAAAGTGTCAACAGTGTTCTTATCATCCTGATTAAGCAGTTCAACAAACATGGTACTTACAGAGTGACCTTGTTTTTGAGAAACGGTTTATTTCTGTATTACATGATTGCAACTTGCTGAAAAGTGTCAACAGTGTTCCTATCATCCTGATTAAGCAATACAGCAAAAATGGTTCTTACAGAGTGCATCAAACATGATTTAGACCTTGTTTTTGAAAAACTGTTTATTTCTGTATTTCATGATTGCAACTTGCTGAAAAGTGTTAACAGAGTTCCTTTCATCGAGTTTAAACAAGTACAGCAAAATGGTACTTACAGAGTGACCTTGTTTTTGAGAAACTGTTTATTTCTGTATTACATCATTGCAACTTGCTGAAAAGTGTCAACAGTGTTCCTATCATCCTGATTAAGCAATACAGCAAAAATGGTTCTTACAGAGTGCATCAAACATGATTTAGACCTTGTTTTTGAAAAACTGTATATTTCTGTGTTTCATGATTTCAACTTGCTGAAAAGTGTTAACAGGGTTCCTTTCATCGAGTTTAAACAGTACAGCTAAATGGTACTTACATAGTGACCTTGTTTTTGAGAAACTGTTTATTTCTTTATTACATCATTGCAACTTGCTGAAAAGTGTCAACAGTATTCTTATCATCCTGATTAAGCAGTTCAACAAACATGGTACTTACAGAGTGACCTTGTTTTTGAGAAACGGTTTATTTCTGTATTACATGATTGCAACTTGCTGAAAAGTGTCAACAGTGTTCCTATCATCCTGATTAAGCAATACAGCAAAAATGGTTCTTACAGAGTGCATCAAACATGATTTAGACCTTGTTTTTGAAAAACTGTTTATTTCTGTATTTCATGATTGCAACTTGCTGAAAAGTGTTAACAGGGTTCGTTTCATCGAGTTTAACCTGTTGGGTCTAGGGGGCAGCATTTGCACGTCTGGATAAAAAAAATGTACCCGATTTAATCTGGTTACTAATCCTACCCAGTAACTAGAATATGCATATACTTATTATATATGGATAGAAAACACTCTAAAGTTTCCAAAACTGTTTGAATGGTGTCTGTGAGTATAACAGAACTCATTTGGCAGGCAAAACCCTGAGACATTTTCTGACAGGAAGTGGATACCTGATGTGTTGTATTGACTTTAAACCTATCCCATTGAAAAACACAGGGGTTTAGGAATATTTTGGCACTTCCTATTGCTTCCACTAGATGTCACCAGCCTTTACAAAGTGTTTTGAGTCTTCTGGAGGGAGATCTGACCGAACAAGAGCCATGGAACGGTGATGTCCCATTAGACACCTGGCGCGCTACTTCATGTTGGGTACCCTCGTTCCAATACGTTATAAAAGACTATGCATTCGTCCACCTTGAATATTATTCATGTTCTGGTTAAAAAAGGCCCTAATGATTTATGCTATACAACGTTTGACATGTTTGAACGAACGGAAATATATTTTTTCCCCTCGTTCATGACGAGAAGTCCGGCTGGCTTACATCATGTGCTAACGAGACGGAGATTTTTGGACATAAATGATGAGCTTTTTTGAACAAAACTACATTCGTTATGGACCTGTGATACCTGGAAGTGACATCTGATGAAGAGAATCAAAGGTAATGGATTATTTACATAGTATTTTCGATTTTAGATCTCCCCAACATGACGTCTAGTCTGTATCGCAACGCGTATTTTTCTGGGCACAGTGCTCAGATTATTGCAAAGTGTGATTTCCCAGTAAGGTTATTTTTAAATCTGGCAAGTTGATTGCGTTCAAAAGATGTAAATCTATAATTCTTTAAATGACAATATAATATTTTACCAATGTTTTCTAATTTTAATTATTTAATTTGTGACGCTGACTTGACTGCCGGTTATTGGAGGGAAACGATTTCCTCAACATCAATGCCATAGTAAAACGCTGTTTTTGTATATAAATATGAACTTGATAGAACTAAAAATGCATGCATTGTCTAACATAATGTCCTAGGAGTGTCATCTGATGGAGATTGTAAAAGGTTAGTGTATCATTTTAGCTGGTTTTATGGTTTTGGTGACCCTGTCTTTGACTTGACAAAACATTACACACAACTCTTGTAAATGTACTGTCCTAACATACTCTAAATTTATGCTTTCGCCGTAAAACCTTTTTGAAATCGTAAAACGTGGTTAGATTAAGGAGATGTTTATCTTTCAAATGGTGTAACATAGTTGTATTTTTGAAAAATTTGAATTTTGACATTTATTTGGATTCAAATTTGCCGCTCTTGAAATGCACCTGCTGTTGATGGAGTGCACCACGGGTGGCACGCTAGCGTCCCACCTAGCCCCAAGAGGTTAAACAAGTACAGCAAAATGGTACTTACAGAGTGACCTTGTTTTTGAGAAACTGTTTATTTCTGTATTACGTCATTGCAACTTGCTGAAAAGTGTCAACAGTGTTCCTATCATCCTGATTAAGCAATACAGCAAAAATGGTTCTTACAGAGTGCATCAAACATGATTTAGACCTTGTTTGTGAAAAACTATTTATTTCTGTATTTCATGATTGCAACTTGCTGAAAAGTGTCAACAATGTTCCTTTCATCGAGCTTAAACAGTACAGCAAAATGGTACTTACAGAGTGACTCAAACATGACTTAGACCTTGTTTTTGAAAAACTCTTTATTTCTGTATTTCATGATTGCAACTTGCTGAAAAGTGTCAACAATGTTCCTTTCATCGAGCTTAAACAGTACAGCAAAATGGTACTTACAGAGTGACTCAAACATGACTTAGACCTTGTTTTTGAAAAACTCTTTATTTCTGTATTTCATGATTGCAACTTGCTGAAAAGTGTTAACAGGGTTCCTTTCATTGAGTTTAAACAGTACAGCAAAATGGTACTTTCAGAGTGACCATGTTTTTGAGAAACTGTTTATTTCTTTATTACATCATTGCAACTTGCTGAAAAGTGTCAACAGTGTTCTTATTATCCTGATTAAGCAGTTCAACAAACATTGTAATTACAGAGTGACCTTGTTTTTGAGAAACTGTTTATTTCTGTATTACATGATTGCAACTTGCTGAAAAGTGTCAACAATGTTCCTTTCATCGAGCTTAAACAGTACAGCAAAATGGTACTTACAGAGTGACTCAAACATGACTTAGACCTTGTTTTTGAAAAACTCTTTATTTCTGTATTTCATGATTGCAACTTGCTGAAAAGTGTCAACAGTGTTCCTATCATCCTGATTAAGCAATACAGCAAAAATGGTTCTTACAGAGTGCATCAAACATGATTTAGACCTTGTTTGTGAAAAACTATTTATTTATTGTATTTCATGATTGCAACTTGCTGAAAAGTGTCAACAATGTTCCTTTCATCGAGCTTAAACAGTACAGCAAAATGGTACTTACATAGTGACATTGTTTTTGAGAAACTGTTTATTTCTTTATTACATCATTGCAATTTGCTGAAAAGTGTCAACAGTGTTCTTATCATCCAGATTAAGCAGTTCAACAAACATGGTACTTACAGAGTGACCTTGTTTTTGAGAAACGATTTATTTCTGTATTACATGATTGCAACTTGCTGAAAAGTGTCAACAGTGTTCCTATCATCCTGATTAAGCAATACAGCAAAAATGGTTCTTACAGAGTGCACCAAACAAGATTTAGACCTTGTTTTTGAAAAACTGTTTTATTTCTGTATTTCATGATTGCAACTTGCTGAAAAGTGTTAACAGTGTTCTTATCATCCTGATTAAGCAGTTCAACAAACATGGTACTTACAGAGTGACCTTGTTTTTGAGAAACGGTTTATTTCTGTATTACATGATTGCAACTTGCTGAAAAGTGTCAACAGTGTTCCTATCAACCTGATTAAGCAATACAGCAAAAATGGTTCTTACAGAGTGCATCAAACATGATTTAGACCTTGTTTTTGAAAAACTGTTTATTTCTGTATTTCATGATTGCAACTTGCTGAAAAGTGTTTAACAGGGTTCTTTTCATCGAGTTTAAACAAGTACAGCAAAATGGTACTTACAGAGTGACCTTGTTTTTGAGAAACTGTTTATTTCTGTATTACATCATTGCAACTTGCTGAAAAGTGTCAACAGTGTTCTTATCATCCTGATTAAGCAGTTCAACAAACATGGTACTTACAGAGTGACCTTGTTTTTGAGAAACGGTTTATTTCTGTATTACATGATTGCAACTTGCTGAAAAGTGTCAACAGTGTTCCTATCATTCTGATTAAGCAATACAGCAAAAATGGTTCTTACAGAGTGCATCAAACATGATTTAGACCTTGTTTGTGAAAAACTATTTATTTCGGTATTTCATGATTGCAACTTGCTGAAAAGTGTCAACAATGTTCCTTTCATCGAGCTTAAACAGTACAGCAAAATGGTACTTACAGAGTGACCTAGTTTTTGAGAAACTGTTTATTTCTTTATTACATCATTGCAACTTGCTGAAAAGTGTCAACAGTGTTCTTATCATCCTGATTAAGCAGTTCAACAAAAATGGTTCTTACAGAGTGCATCAAACATGATTTAGACCTTGTTTTTGAAAAACTGTATATTTCTGTATTTCATGATTTCAACTTGCTGAAAAGTGTTAACAGGGTTCCTTTCATCGAGTTTAAACAGTACAGCAAAATGGTACTTACAGAGTGACCTTGTTTTTGAGAAACTGTTTATTTCTGTATTACGTCATTGCAACTTGCTGAAAAGTGTCAACAGTGTTCCTATCATCCTGATTAAGCAATACAGCAAAAATGGTTCATACAGAGTGCATCAAACATGATTTAGACCTTGTTTGTGAAAAACTATTTATTTCTGTATTTCATGATTGCAACTTGCTGAAAAGTGTCAACAATGTTCCTTTCATCGAGCTTAAACAGTACAGCAAAATGGTACTTACAGAGTGACTCAAACATGACTTAGACCTTGTTTTTGAAAAACTCTTTATTTCTGTATTTCATGATTGCAACTTGCTGAAAAGTGTCAACAATGTTCCTTTCATCGAGCTTAAACAGTACAGCAAAATGGTACTTACAGAGTGACTCAAACATGACTTAGACCTTGTTTTTGAAAAACTCTTTATTTCTGTATTTCATGATTGCAACTTGCTGAAAAGTGTTAACAGGGTTCCTTTCATTGAGTTTAAACAGTACAGCAAAATGGTACTTTCAGAGTGACCATGTTTTTGAGAAACTGTTTATTTCTTTCTTACATCATTGCAACTTGCTGAAAAGTGTCAACAGTGTTCTTATTATCCTGATTAAGCAGTTCAACAAACATTGTAATTACAGAGTGACCTTGTTTTTGAGAAAGTGTTTATTTCTGTATTACATGATTGCAACTTGCTGAAAAGTGTCAACAATGTTCCTTTCATCGAGCTTAAACAGTACAGCAAAATGGTACTTACAGAGTGACTCAAACATGACTTAGACCTTGTTTTTGAAAAACTCTTTATTTCTGTATTTCATGATTGCAACTTGCTGAAAAGTGTCAACAGTGTTCCTATCATCCTGATTAAGCAATACAGCAAAAATGGTTCTTACAGAGTGCATCAAACATGATTTAGACCTTGTTTTTGAAAAACTGTTTATTTCTGTATTTCATGATTGCAACTTGCTGAAAAGTGTTAACAGGGTTCCTTTCATCGAGTTTAAACAAGTACAGCAAAATGGTACTTACATAGTGACCTTGTTTTTGAGAAACTGTTTATTTCTTTATTACATCATTGCAACTTGCTGAAAAGTGTCAACAGTGTTCTTATCATCCTGATTAAGCAGTTCAACAAACATGGTACTTACAGAGTGACCTTGTTTTTGAGAAACGGTTTATTTCTGTATTACATGATTGCAACTTGCTGAAAAGTGTCAACAGTGTTCCTATCATACTGATTAAGCAATACAGCAAAAATGGTTCTTACAGAGTGCATCAAACATGATTTAGACCTTGTTTTTGAAAAACTGTTTATTTCTGTATTTCATGATTGCAACTTGCTGAAAAGTGTCAACAATGTTCCTTTCATTTAGCTTAAACAGTACAGCAAAATGGTTCTTACAGAGTGCATCAAACATGATTTAGACCTTGTTTGTGAAAAACTATTTATTTCTGTATTTCATGATTGCAACTTGCTGAAAAGTGTCAACAATGTTCCTTTCATCGAGTTTAAACAAGTACAGCAAAATGGTACTTACATAGTGACCTTGTTTTTGAGAAACTGTTTATTTCTTTATTACATCATTGCAACTTGCTGAAAAGTGTCAACAGTGTTCTTATCATCCTGATTAAGCAGTTCAACAAACATGGTACTTACAGAGTGACCTTGTTTTTGAGAAACGGTTTATTTCTGTATTACATGATTGCAACTTGCTGAAAAGTGTCAACAGTGTTCCTATCATACTGATTAACCTGTTAGGGCTAGGGGGCAGCATTGACACGGCTGGATAAAAAACATACCCGATTTAATCTGGTTACCACTCCTACTCAGTAACTAGAATATGCATATACTTATTACATATGGATAGAAAACACCCTAAATTTTCTAAAACTGTTTGAATGGTGTCTGTGAGTATAACAGAACTCAAATGGCAGGTCAAAACCTGAGAGATTCCTTTACAGGAAGTGGCCTGTCTGACCATTTCTGGAACTTCTTTGCCATCTCTATCATTTACTAAGGATCTCTGCTCTAACGTGACACTTCCCACGTCGTCCATAGGCTCTCATAGCCCGGGAAAAAAGAGAATGTCGTCATTCCAGCCCCAGGCTGAAACACATTATCGCCTTTCTCAAGTGGCCCATCAAGAGACACTAGCTTATGCGCGTGACCCCGACCGCCCCCGCCTTTGGGATTTTTTCCTCTGTTTGCCGAAAAGGAGATTCCCTGTCGGAATTTTACCGCTTTTCTACGAGAAAAATGACGTAAAAATTGATTTTAAACAGCGGTTGACATGCTTCGACGTACGGCAATTGAATACTTTGAATTTTATTGTCAGGAATTGCGCCAAGCGCGCGACACTTCTTTACTATTTCGGATAGTGTCTGGAACGCACGAACAAAACGCCGCTATTCGGATATAACGATGGATTATTTTGGACCAAACCAACATTTGTTATTGAAGTAGACGTCCTGGGTGTGCATTCTGACGAAGACAACAAAAGGTAATGACATTTTTATAATAGTAAATATGATTATGGTGAGTGCTAAACTTGCCGGATGTCTAAATAGCGAGCCCGTGATGCCTGGGCTATATACTTAGAATATTGCAAAATGTGCTTTCACCAAAAAGCTATTTTAAAATCGGACATATCGAGTGCATAGAGGAGGTCTGTATCTATAATTCTTAAAATAATTGTTATGCTTTTTGTGAACGTTTATCGTGAGTAATTTAGTAAAATGTTAGCGAATTCCCCGTAAGTTTGCGGGGGGTATGCTAGTTCTGAACGTCACATGCTAATGTAAAAAGCTGGTTTTTGATATAAATATGAACTTGATTGAACAAAACATGCATGTATTGTATAACATAATGTCCTAGGGTTGTCATCTGATGAAGATCATCAAAGGTGAGTGCTGCATTTAGCTGTCTTCTGGGTTTTGGTGACATTATATGCTGGCTTGAAAAATGGGTGTCTGATTATTTCTGGCTTGGTACTCTGCTGACATAATCTAATGTTTTGCTTTCGTTGTAAAGCCTTTTTGAAATCGGACAGTGTGGTTAGATTAACGAGAGTCTTATCTTTAAATGGCTGTAAAATAGTCATATGTTTGAGAAATTGAAGTAATAGCATTTCAAAGGTTTTGAAAATCGCGCCACATGATTCAACTGGCTGTTACGTAGGTGGGACGAATTCGTCCCGCCTAGCCCAGAGAGGTTAAGCAATACAGCAAAAATGGTTCTTACAGAGTGCATCAAACATGATTTAGACCTTGTTTTTGAAAAACTGTTTATTTCTGTATTTCATGATTGCAACTTGCTGAAAAGTGTCAACAGTGTTCCTATCATCTGGATTAAGCAGTACAGCAAAAATGGTACTTACAGAGTGACTCAAACATGATTCAGACCATGTTTATGAAAAACGTTTTATTTCTGAATTTCATGATTGCAACTTGCTGAAAAGTGTCAACAGTGTTCCTATCATCTGGATTAAGCAGTACAGCAAAAATGGTACTTACAGAGTGACTCAAACATGATTTAGACCTTGTTTATGAAAAACTGTTTATTTCTGTATTTCATGATTGCAACTTGCTGAAAAGTGTCAACAGTGTTCCTATCATCGAGTTTAAACAGTAGAGTAAAATTTTACTTACAGAGTGACTCAAACATGATTTAGACCTTATTTATGAAAAACTGTTTATTTCTGTATTTCATGATTGCAACTTGCTAAAAAGTGTCAACAGTGTTCCTATCATCGGGATTAAGCAGTACAGCAAAAATGGTACTTACAGAGTGACTCAAACATGATTTAGACCTTGTTTATGAAAAACTGTTTATTTCTGTATTTCATGATTGCAACTTGCTGAAAAGTGTCAGCAGTGTTCCTATCATCTGGATTAAGCTGTACGGCAACAATGGTACTTACAGAGTGACTCAAACATGATTTAGACCTTGTTTATGAAAAACTGTTTATTTCTGTATTTCATGATTGCAACTTGCTGAAAAGTGTCAACACTGTTCCTATCATTGAGTTTAAACAGTACAGCAAAATTGTACTTACAGTGTGACTCAAACATGATTTAGACCTTATTTATGAAAAACTGTTTATTTCTGTATTTCATGATTGCAACTTGCTGAAAAGTGTCAACAGTGTTCCTATCATCTGGAGTAAGCAGTACAGCAAAAATGGTACTTACAGAGTGACTCAAACATGATTTAGACTTTGTTTATGAAAAACTGTTTATTTCTGTATTTCATGATTGCAACTTGCTGAAAAGTGTCAGCAGTGTTCCTATCATCTGGATTAAGCTGTACGGCAACAATGGTACTTACAGAGTGACTCAAACATGATTTAGACCTTGTTTATGAAAAACTGTTTATTTCTGTATTTCATGATTGCAACTTGCTGAAAAGTGGCAACACTTTTCCTATCATCGAGTTTAAACAGTACAGCAAATTTGTAATTACAGAGTGACTCAAACATGATTTAGACCTTATTTATGAAAAACTGTTTATTTCTGTATTTCATGATTGCAACTTGCTGAAAAGTGTCAACACTGTTCATATCATCGAGTTTAAACAGTACAGCAAAATGGTACTTACAGAGTGACTCAAACATGATTTAGACCTTGTTTATGAAAAACTGTTTATTTCTGTATTTCATGATTGCAACTTGCTGAAAAGTGTCAACAGTGTTCCTATCATCTGGATTAAGCTGTACGGCAACAATGGTACTTACAGAGTGACTCAAACATGATTTAGACCTTGTTTATGAAAAAGTGTTTATTTCTGTATTTCATGATTGCAACTTGCTGAAAAGTGTCAACAGTGTTCCTATCATCTGGATTAAGCTGTACGGCAACAATGGTACTTACAGAGTGACTCAAACATGATTTAGACCTTGTTTATGAAAAACTGTTTATTTCTGTATTTCATGATTGCAACTTGCTGAAAAGTGTCAACACTGTTCCTATCATTGAGTTTAAACAGTACAGCAAAATTGTACTTACAGTGTGACTCAAACATGATTTAGACCTTATTTATGAAAAACTGTTTATTTCTGTATTTCATGATTGCAACTTGCTGAAAAGTGTCAACACTTTCCCTATCATCGAGTTTAAACAGTACAGCAAATTTGTACTTACAGAGTGACTCAAACATGATTTAGACCTTGTTTATGAAAAACTGTTTATTTCTGTATTTCATGATTGCAACTTGTTGAAAAGTGTCAACAGTGTTCCTATCATCGAGTTTAAACTGTACAGCAAAATGGTACTTACAGAGTGACTCAAACATGATTTAGACCTTGTTTATGAAAAACTGTTTATTTCTGTATTTCATGATTGCAACTTGCTGAAAAGTGTCAACAGTGTTCCTATCATCTGGATTAAGCTGTACGGCAACAATGGTACTTACAGAGTGACTCAAACATGATTTAGACCTTGTTTATGAAAAAGTGTTTATTTCTGTATTTCATGATTGCAACTTGCTGAAAAGTGTCAACAGTGTTCCTATCATCTGGATTAAGCTGTACGGCAACAATGGTACTTACAGAGTGACTCAAACATGATTTAGACCTTGTTTATGAAAAACTGTTTATTTCTGTATTTCATGATTGCAACTTGCTGAAAAGTGTCAACACTGTTCCTATCATTGAGTTTAAACAGTACAGCAAAATTGTACTTACAGTGTGACTCAAACATGATTTAGACCTTATTTATGAAAAACTGTTTATTTCTGTATTTCATGATTGCAACTTGCTGAAAAGTGTCAACACTTTCCCTATCATCGAGTTTAAACAGTACAGCAAATTTGTACTTACAGAGTGACTCAAACATGATTTAGACCTTGTTTATGAAAAACTGTTTATTTCTGTATTTCATGATTGCAACTTGTTGAAAAGTGTCAACAGTGTTCCTATCATCGAGTTTAAACTGTACAGCAAAATGGTACTTACAGAGTGACTCAAACATGATTTAGACCTTGTTTATGAAAAACTGTTTATTTCTGTATTTCATGATTGCAACTTGCTGAAAAGTGTCAACAGTGTTCCTATCTTCTGGATTAAGCAGTACAGCAAAAATGGTACTTACAGAGTGACTCAAACATGATTCAGACCATGTTTATGAAAAACGTTTTATTTCTGAATTTCATGATTGCAACTTGCTGAAAAGTGTCAACAGTGTTCCTATCATCTGGATTAAGCAGTACAGCAAAAATGGTACTTACAGAGTGACTCAAACATGATTTAGACTTTGTTTATGAAAAACTGTTTATTTCTGTATTTCATGATTGCAACTTGCTGAAAAGTGTCAACAGTGTTCCTATCATCTGGATTAAGCAGTACAGCAAAAATGTTACTTACAGAGTGACTCAAACATGATTTCGACTTTGTTTATGAAAAACTGTTTATTTCTGTATTTCATGATTGCAACTTGCTGAAAAGTGTCAGCAGTGTTCCTATCATCTGGATTAAGCTGTACGGCAACAATGGTACTTACAGAGTGACTCAAACATGATTTAGACCTTGTTTATGAAAAACTGTTTATTTCTGTATTTCATGATTGCAACTTGCTGAAAAGTGTCAACACTGTTCGTATCACTGAGTTTAAACAGTACAGCAAAATGGTACTTACAGAGTGACTCAAACATGATTTAGACCTTGTTTATGAAAAACTGTTTATTTCTGTATTTCATGATTGCAACTTGCTGAAAAGTGTCAACAGTGTTCCTATCATCTGGATTAAGCTGTACGGCAACAATGGTACTTACAGAGTGACTCAAACATGATTTAGACCTTGTTTATGAAAAACTGTTTATTTCTGTATTTCATGATTGCAACTTGCTGAAAAGTGTCAACACTGTTCCTATCATCTGGATTAAGCAGTACGGCAAAAATGGTACTTACAGAGTGACTCAAACATGATTTAGACCTTGTTTATGAAAAACTGTTTATTTCTGTATTTCATGATTGCAACTTGCTGAAAAGTGTCAACAGTGTTCCTATCATCGGGATTAAGCAGTACAGCAAAAATGGTACTTACAGAGTGACTCAAACATGATTTAGACCTTGTTTATGAAAAACTGTTTATTTCTGTATTTCATGATTGCAACTTGCTGAAAAGTGTCAACAGTGTTCCTATCTTCTGGATTAAGCAGTACAGCAAAAATGGTACTTACAGAGTTACTCAAACATGATTTAGACCTTGTTTATGAAAAACTGTTTATTTCTGTATTTCATGATTGCAACTTGCTGAAAAGTGTCAACACTGTTCCTATCATCTGGATTAAGCAGTACGGCAAAAATGGTACTTACAGAGTGACTCAAACATGATTTAGACCTTGTTTATGAAAAACTGTTTATTTCTGTATTTCATGATTGCAACTTGCTGAAAAGTGTCAACAGTGTTCCTATCATCGAGTTTAAACAGTACAGCAAAATTGTACTTACAGAGTGACTCAAACATGATTTAGACCTTATTTATGAAAAACTGTTTATTTCTGTATTTCATGATTGCAACTTGCTGAAAAGTGTCAACAGTGTTCCTATCATCTGGATTAAGCTGTACGGCAACAATGGTACTTACAGAGTGACTCAAACATGATTTAGACCTTATTTATGAAAAACTGTTTATTTCTGTATTTCATGATTGCAACTTGCTGAAAAGTGTCAACAGTGTTCCTATCATCTGGATTAAGCAGTACAGCAAAAATGGTACTTACAGAGTGACTCAAACATGATTTAGACCTTGTTTATGAAAAACTGTTTATTTCTGTATTTCATGATTGCAACTTGCTGAAAAGTGTCAACAGTGTTCCTATCATCGAGTTTAAACAGTACAGCAAAATTGTACTTACAGAGTGACTCAAACATGATTTAGACCTTATTTATGATAAACTGTTTATTTCTGTATTTCATGATTGCAACTTGCTGAAAAGTGTCAACAGTGTTCCTATCATCGAGTTTAAACAGTACAGCAAAATTGTACTTACAGAGTGACTCAAACATGATTTAGACCTTATTTAAGAAAAACGGTTTATTTCTGTATTTCATGATTGCAACTTGCTGAAAAGTGTCAACAGTGTTCCTATCATCTGGATTAAGCAGTACAGCAAAAATGGTACTTACAGAGTGACTCAAACATGATTTAGACTTTGTTTATGAAAAACTGTTTATTTCTGTATTTCATGATTGCAACTTGCTGAAAAGTGTCAGCAGTGTTCCTATCATCTGGATTAAGCTGTACGGCAACAATGGTACTTACAGAGTGACTCAAACATGATTTAGACCTTATTTATGAAAAACTGTTTATTTCTGTATTTCATGATTGCAACTTGCTGAAAAGTGTCAACAGTGTTCCTATCATCTGGATTAAGCAGTACAGCAAAAATGGTACTTACAGAGTGACTCAAACATGATTTAGACCTTGTTTATGAAAAACTGTTTATTTCTGTATTTCATGATTGCAACTTGCTGAAAAGTGTCAACAGTGTTCCTATCATCGAGTTTAAACAGTACAGCAAAATTGTACTTACAGAGTGACTCAAACATGATTTAGACCTTATTTATGAAAAACTGTTTATTTCTGTATTTCATGATTGCAACTTGCTGAAAAGTGTCAACAGTGTTCCTATCATCGGGATTAAGCAGTACAGCAAAAATGGTACTTACAGAGTGACTCAAACATGATTTAGACCTTGTTTATGAAAAACTGTTTATTTCTGTATTTCATGATTGCAACTTGCTGAAAAGTGTCAACAGTGTTCCTATCTTCTGGATTAAGCAGTACAGCAAAAATGGTACTTACAGAGTTACTCAAACATGATTTAGACCTTGTTTATGAAAAACTGTTTATTTCTGTATTTCATGATTGCAACTTGCTGAAAAGTGTCAACAGTGTTCCTATCATCGAGTTTAAACAGTACAGCAAAATTGTACTTACAGAGTGACTCAAACATGATTTAGACCTTATTTATGAAAAACTGTTTATTTCTGTATTTCATGATTGCAACTTGCTGAAAAGTGTCAACATTGTTCCTATCTTCTGGATTAAGCAGTACAGCAAAAATGGTACTTACAGAGTTACTCAAACATGATTTAGACCTTGTTTATGAAAAACTGTTTATTTCTGTATTTCATGATTGCAACTTGCTGAAAAGTGTCAACAGTGTTCCTATCATCGAGTTTAAACAGTACAGCAAAATTGTACTTACAGAGTGACTCAAACATGATTTAGACCTTATTTATGAAAAACTGTTTATTTCTGTATTTCATGATTGCAACTTGCTAAAAAGTGTCAACAGTGTTCCTATCATCGGGATTAAGCAGTACAGCAAAAATGGTACTTACAGAGTGACTCAAACATGATTTAGACCTTGTTTATGAAAAACTGTTTATTTCTGTATTTCATGATTGCAACTTGCTGAAAAGTGTCAGCAGTGTTCCTATCATCTGGATTAAGCTGTACGGCAACAATGGTACTTACAGAGTGACTCAAACATGATTTAGACCTTGTTTATGAAAAACTGTTTATTTCTGTATTTCATGATTGCAACTTGCTGAAAAGTGTCAACACTGTTCCTATCATTGAGTTTAAACAGTACAGCAAAATTGTACTTACAGTGTGACTCAAACATGATTTAGACCTTATTTATGAAAAACTGTTTATTTCTGTATTTCATGATTGCAACTTGCTGAAAAGTGTCAACAGTGTTCCTATCATCTGGATTAAGCAGTACAGCAAAAATGGTACTTACAGAGTGACTCAAACATGATTTAGACTTTGTTTATGAAAAACTGTTTATTTCTGTATTTCATGATTGCAACTTGCTGAAAAGTGTCAGCAGTGTTCCTATCATCTGGATTAAGCTGTACGGCAACAATGGTACTTACAGAGTGACTCAAACATGATTTAGACCTTGTTTATGAAAAACTGTTTATTTCTGTATTTCATGATTGCAACTTGCTGAAAAGTGTCAACACTTTTCCTATCATCGAGTTTAAACAGTACAGTAAATTTGTAATTACAGAGTGACTCAAACATGATTTAGACCTTATTTATGAAAAACTGTTTATTTCTGTATTTCATGATTGCAACTTGCTGAAAAGTGTCAACACTGTTCATATCATCGAGTTTAAACAGTACAGCAAAATGGTACTTACAGAGTGACTCAAACATGATTTAGACCTTGTTTATGAAAAACTGTTTATTTCTGTATTTCATGATTGCAACTTGCTGAAAAGTGTCAACAGTGTTCCTATCATCTGGATTAAGCTGTACGGCAACAATGGTACTTACAGAGTGACTCAAACATGATTTAGACCTTGTTTATGAAAAACTGTTTATTTCTGTATTTCATGATTGCAACTTGCTGAAAAGTGTCAACACTGTTCCTATCATTGAGTTTAAACAGTACAGCAAAATTGTACTTACAGTGTGACTCAAACATGATTTAGACCTTATTTATGAAAAACTGTTTATTTCTGTATTTCATGATTGCAACTTGTTGAAAAGTGTCAACAGTGTTCCTATCATCGAGTTTAAACTGTACAGCAAAATGGTACTTACAGAGTGACACAAACATGATTTAGACCTTGTTTATGAAAAACTGTTTATTTCTGTATTTCATGATTGCAACTTGCTGAAAAGTGTCAACAGTGTTCCTATCTTCTGGATTAAGCAGTACAGAAAAAATGGTACTTACAGAGTGACTCAAACATGATTCAGACCATGTTTATGAAAAACGTTTTATTTCTGAATTTCATGATTGCAACTTGCTGAAAAGTGTCAACAGTGTTCCTATCATCTGGATTAAGCAGTACAGCAAAAATGGTACTTACAGAGTGACTCAAACATGATTTAGACTTTGTTTATGAAAAACTGTTTATTTCTGTATTTCATGATTGCAACTTGCTGAAAAGTGTCAACAGTGTTCCTATCATCTGGATTAAGCAGTACAGCAAAAATGGTACTTACAGAGTTACTCAAACATGATTTAGACCTTGTTTATGAAAAACTGTTTATTTCTGTATTTCATGATTGCAACTTGCTGAAAAGTGTCAACAGTGTTCCTATCATCTGGATTAAGCTGTACGGCAACAATGGTACTTACAGAGTGACTCAAACATGATTTAGACCTTGTTTATGAAAAACTGTTTATTTCTGTATTTCATGATTGCAACTTGCTGAAAAGTGTCAACACTGTTCCTATCATCTGGATTAAGCAGTACGGCAAAAATGGTACTTACAGAGTGACTCAAACATGATTTAGACCTTGTTTATGAAAAACTGTTTATTTCTGTATTTCATGATTGCAACTTGCTGAAAAGTGTCAACACTGTTCATATCATCGAGTTTAAACAGTACAGCAAAATGGTACTTACAGAGTGACTCAAACATGATTTAGACCTTGTTTATGAAAAACTGTTTATTTCTGTATTTCATGATTGCAACTTGCTGAAAAGTGTCAACAGTGTTCCTATCATCTGGATTAAGCTGTACGGCAACAATGGTACTTACAGAGTGACTCAAACATGATTTAGACCTTGTTTATGAAAAACTGTTTATTTCTGTATTTCATGATTGCAACTTGCTGAAAAGTGTCAACACTGTTCCTATCATTGAGTTTAAACAGTACAGCAAAATTGTACTTACAGTGTGACTCAAACATGATTTAGACCTTATTTATGAAAAACTGTTTATTTCTGTATTTCATGATTGCAACTTGTTGAAAAGTGTCAACAGTGTTCCTATCATCGAGTTTAAACTGTACAGCAAAATGGTACTTACAGAGTGACACAAACATGATTTAGACCTTGTTTATGAAAAACTGTTTATTTCTGTATTTCATGATTGCAACTTGCTGAAAAGTGTCAACAGTGTTCCTATCTTCTGGATTAAGCAGTACAGAAAAAATGGTACTTACAGAGTGACTCAAACATGATTCAGACCATGTTTATGAAAAACGTTTTATTTCTGAATTTCATGATTGCAACTTGCTGAAAAGTGTCAACAGTGTTCCTATCATCTGGATTAAGCAGTACAGCAAAAATGGTACTTACAGAGTGACTCAAACATGATTTAGACTTTGTTTATGAAAAACTGTTTATTTCTGTATTTCATGATTGCAACTTGCTGAAAAGTGTCAACAGTGTTCCTATCATCTGGATTAAGCAGTACAGCAAAAATGGTACTTACAGAGTGACTCAAACATGATTTAGACCTTGTTTATGAAAAACTGTTTATTTCTGTATTTCATGATTGCAACTTGCTGAAAAGTGTCAACAGTGTTCCTATCATCTGGATTAAGCTGTACGGCAACAATGGTACTTACAGAGTGACTCAAACATGATTTAGACCTTGTTTATGAAAAACTGTTTATTTCTGTATTTCATGATTGCAACTTGCTGAAAAGTGTCAACACTGTTCCTATCATCTGGATTAAGCAGTACGGCAAAAATGGTACTTACAGAGTGACTCAAACATGATTTAGACCTTGTTTATGAAAAACTGTTTATTTCTGTATTTCATGATTGCAACTTGCTGAAAAGTGTCAAAAGTGTTCCTATCATCGAGTTTAAACAGTACAGCAAAATTGTACTTACAGAGTGACTCAAACATGATTTAGACCTTATTTATGAAAAACTGTTTATTTCTGTATTTCATGATTGCAACTTGCTGAAAAGTGTCAACAGTGTTCCTATCATCGGGATTAAGCAGTACAGCAAAAATGGTACTTACAGAGTGACTCAAACATGATTTAGACCTTGTTTATGAAAAACTGTTTATTTCTGTATTTCATGATTGCAACTTGCTGAAAAGTGTCAGCAGTGTTCCTATCATCTGGATTAAGCTGTACGGCAACAATGGTACTTACAGAGTGACTCAAACATGATTTAGACCTTGTTTATGAAAAACTGTTTATTTCTGTATTTCATGATTGCAACTTGCTGAAAAGTGTCAGCAGTGTTCCTATCATCTGGATTAAGCTGTACGGCAACAATGGTACTTACAGAGTGACTCAAACATGATTTAGACCTTATTTATGAAAAACTGTTTATTTCTGTATTTCATGATTGCAACTTGCTGAAAAGTGTCAACAGTGTTCCTATCATCTGGATTAAGCAGTACAGCAAAAATGGTACTTACAGAGTGACTCAAACATGATTTAGACCTTGTTTATGAAAAACTGTTTATTTCTGTATTTCATGATTGCAACTTGCTGAAAAGTGTCAACAGTGTTCCTATCATCGAGTTTAAACAGTACAGCAAAATTGTACTTACAGAGTGACTCAAACATGATTTAGACCTTATTTATGATAAACTGTTTATTTCTGTATTTCATGATTGCAACTTGCTGAAAAGTGTCAACAGTGTTCCTATCATCGAGTTTAAACAGTACAGCAAAATTGTACTTACAGAGTGACTCAAACATGATTTAGACCTTATTTAAGAAAAACGGTTTATTTCTGTATTTCATGATTGCAACTTGCTGAAAAGTGTCAACAGTGTTCCTATCATCGAGTTTAAACAGTACAGCAAAATTGTACTTACAGAGTGACTCAAACATGATTTAGACCTTATTTATGAAAAACTGTTTATTTCTGTATTTCATGATTGCAACTTGCTGAAAAGTGTCAACAGTGTTCCTATCATCTGGATTAAGCAGTACAGCAAAAATGGTACTTACAGAGTGACTCAAACATGATTTAGACTTTGTTTATGAAAAACTGTTTATTTCTGTATTTCATGATTGCAACTTGCTGAAAAGTGTCAGCAGTGTTCCTATCATCTGGATTAAGCTGTACGGCAACAATGGTACTTACAGAGTGACTCAAACATGATTTAGACCTTATTTATGAAAAACTGTTTATTTCTGTATTTCATGATTGCAACTTGCTGAAAAGTGTCAACAGTGTTCCTATCATCTGGATTAAGCAGTACAGCAAAAATGGTACTTACAGAGTGACTCAAACATGATTTAGACCTTGTTTATGAAAAACTGTTTATTTCTGTATTTCATGATTGCAACTTGCTGAAAAGTGTCAACAGTGTTCCTATCATCGAGTTTAAACAGTACAGCAAAATTGTACTTACAGAGTGACTCAAACATGATTTAGACCTTATTTATGAAAAACTGTTTATTTCTGTATTTCATGATTGCAACTTGCTGAAAAGTGTCAACAGTGTTCCTATCATCGGGATTAAGCAGTACAGCAAAAATGGTACTTACAGAGTGACTCAAACATGATTTAGACCTTGTTTATGAAAAACTGTTTATTTCTGTATTTCATGATTGCAACTTGCTGAAAAGTGTCAACAGTGTTCCTATCTTCTGGATTAAGCAGTACAGCAAAAATGGTACTTACAGAGTTACTCAAACATGATTTAGAGATTGTTTATGAAAAACTGTTTATTTCTGTATTTCATGATTGCAACTTGCTGAAAAGTGTCAACAGTGTTCCTATCATCGAGTTTAAACAGTACAGCAAAATTGTACTTACAGAGTGACTCAAACATGATTTAGACCTTATTTATGAAAAACTGTTTATTTCTGTATTTCATGATTGCAACTTGCTGAAAAGTGTCAACAGTGTTCCTATCATCTGGATTAAGCAGTACAGCAAAAATGGTACTTACAGAGTGACTCAAACATGATTTAGACTTTGTTTATGAAAAACTGTTTATTTCTGTATTTCATGATTGCAACTTGCTGAAAAGTGTCAGCAGTGTTCCTATCATCTGGATTAAGCTGTACGGCAACAATGGTACTTACAGAGTGACTCAAACATGATTTAGACCTTGTTTATGAAAAACTGTTTATTTCTGTATTTCATGATTGCAACTTGCTGAAAAGTGTCAACAGTGTTCCTATCTTCTGGATTAAGCAGTACAGCAAAAATGGTACTTACAGAGTTACTCAAACATGATTTAGACCTTGTTTATGAAAAACTGTTTATTTCTGTATTTCATGATTGCAACTTGCTGAAAAGTGTCAACAGTGTTCCTATCATCGAGTTTAAACAGTACAGCAAAATTGTACTTACAGAGTGACTCAAACATGATTTAGACCTTATTTAAGAAAAACGGTTTATTTCTGTATTTCATGATTGCAACTTGCTGAAAAGTGTCAACAGTGTTCCTATCATCTGGATTAAGCAATACAGAAAAAATGGTACTTACAGAGTGACTCAAACATGATTTAGACTTTGTTTATGAAAAACTGTTTATTTCTGTATTTCATGATTGCAACTTGCTGAAAAGTGTCAACAGTGTTCCTATCATCGGGATTAAGCAGTACAGCAAAAATGGTACTTACAGAGTGACTCAAACATGATTTAGACCTTGTTTATGAAAAACTGTTTATTTCTGTATTTCATGATTGCAACTTGCTGAAAAGTGTCAACAGTGTTCCTATCTTCTGGATTAAGCAGTACAGCAAAAATGGTACTTACAGAGTTACTCAAACATGATTTAGAGATTGTTTATGAAAAACTGTTTATTTCTGTATTTCATGATTGCAACTTGCTGAAAAGTGTCAACAGTGTTCCTATCATCGAGTTTAAACAGTACAGCAAAATTGTACTTACAGAGTGACTCAAACATGATTTAGACCTTATTTATGAAAAACTGTTTATTTCTGTATTTCATGATTGCAACTTGCTGAAAAGTGTCAACAGTGTTCCTATCATCTGGATTAAGCAGTACAGCAAAAATGGTACTTACAGAGTGACTCAAACATGATTTAGACTTTGTTTATGAAAAACTGTTTATTTCTGTATTTCATGATTGCAACTTGCTGAAAAGTGTCAGCAGTGTTCCTATCATCTGGATTAAGCTGTACGGCAACAATGGTACTTACAGAGTGACTCAAACATGATTTAGACCTTGTTTATGAAAAACTGTTTATTTCTGTATTTCATGATTGCAACTTGCTGAAAAGTGTCAACAGTGTTCCTATCTTCTGGATTAAGCAGTACAGCAAAAATGGTACTTACAGAGTGACTCAAACATGATTTAGACCTTGTTTATGAAAAACTGTTTATTTCTGTATTTCATGATTGCAACTTGCTGAAAAGTGTCAACAGTGTTCCTATCATCGAGTTTAAACAGTACAGCAAAATTGTACTTACAGAGTGACTCAAACATGATTTAGACCTTATTTATGATAAACTGTTTATTTCTGTATTTCATGATTGCAACTTGCTGAAAAGTGTCAACAGTGTTCCTATCATCGAGTTTAAACAGTACAGCAAAATTGTACTTACAGAGTGACTCAAACATGATTTAGACCTTATTTAAGAAAAACGGTTTATTTCTGTATTTCATGATTGCAACTTGCTGAAAAGTGTCAACAGTGTTCCTATCATCGAGTTTAAACAGTACAGCAAAATTGTACTTACAGAGTGACTCAAACATGATTTAGACCTTATTTATGAAAAACTGTTTATTTCTGTATTTCATGATTGCAACTTGCTGAAAAGTGTCAACAGTGTTCCTATCATCTGGATTAAGCAGTACAGCAAAAATGGTACTTACAGAGTGACTCAAACATGATTTAGACTTTGTTTATGAAAAACTGTTTATTTCTGTATTTCATGATTGCAACTTGCTGAAAAGTGTCAGCAGTGTTCCTATCATCTGGATTAAGCTGTACGGCAACAATGGTACTTACAGAGTGACTCAAACATGATTTAGACCTTATTTATGAAAAACTGTTTATTTCTGTATTTCATGATTGCAACTTGCTGAAAAGTGTCAACAGTGTTCCTATCATCTGGATTAAGCAGTACAGCAAAAATGGTACTTACAGAGTGACTCAAACATGATTTAGACCTTGTTTATGAAAAACTGTTTATTTCTGTATTTCATGATTGCAACTTGCTGAAAAGTGTCAACAGTGTTCCTATCATCGAGTTTAAACAGTACAGCAAAATTGTACTTACAGAGTGACTCAAACATGATTTAGACCTTATTTATGAAAAACTGTTTATTTCTGTATTTCATGATTGCAACTTGCTGAAAAGTGTCAACAGTGTTCCTATCATCGGGATTAAGCAGTACAGCAAAAATGGTACTTACAGAGTGACTCAAACATGATTTAGACCTTGTTTATGAAAAACTGTTTATTTCTGTATTTCATGATTGCAACTTGCTGAAAAGTGTCAACAGTGTTCCTATCTTCTGGATTAAGCAGTACAGCAAAAATGGTACTTACAGAGTTACTCAAACATGATTTAGAGATTGTTTATGAAAAACTGTTTATTTCTGTATTTCATGATTGCAACTTGCTGAAAAGTGTCAACAGTGTTCCTATCATCGAGTTTAAACAGTACAGCAAAATTGTACTTACAGAGTGACTCAAACATGATTTAGACCTTATTTATGAAAAACTGTTTATTTCTGTATTTCATGATTGCAACTTGCTGAAAAGTGTCAACAGTGTTCCTATCATCTGGATTAAGCAGTACAGCAAAAATGGTACTTACAGAGTGACTCAAACATGATTTAGACTTTGTTTATGAAAAACTGTTTATTTCTGTATTTCATGATTGCAACTTGCTGAAAAGTGTCAGCAGTGTTCCTATCATCTGGATTAAGCTGTACGGCAACAATGGTACTTACTGAGTGACTCAAACATGATTTAGACCTTGTTTATGAAAAACTGTTTATTTCTGTATTTCATGATTGCAACTTGCTGAAAAGTGTCAACAGTGTTCCTATCTTCTGGATTAAGCAGTACAGCAAAAATGGTACTTACAGAGTTACTCAAACATGATTTAGACCTTGTTTATGAAAAACTGTTTATTTCTGTATTTCATGATTGCAACTTGCTGAAAAGTGTCAACAGTGTTCCTATCATCGAGTTTAAACAGTACAGCAAAATTGTACTTACAGAGTGACTCAAACATGATTTAGACCTTATTTAAGAAAAACGGTTTATTTCTGTATTTCATGATTGCAACTTGCTGAAAAGTGTCAACAGTGTTCCTATCATCTGGATTAAGCAATACAGAAAAAATGGTACTTACAGAGTGACTCAAACATGATTTAGACTTTGTTTATGAAAAACTGTTTATTTCTGTATTTCATGATTGCAACTTGCTGAAAAGTGTCAACAGTGTTCCTATCATCGGGATTAAGCAGTACAGCAAAAATGGTACTTACAGAGTGACTCAAACATGATTTAGACCTTGTTTATGAAAAACTGTTTATTTCTGTATTTCATGATTGCAACTTGCTGAAAAGTGTCAACAGTGTTCCTATCTTCTGGATTAAGCAGTACAGCAAAAATGGTACTTACAGAGTTACTCAAACATGATTTAGAGATTGTTTATGAAAAACTGTTTATTTCTGTATTTCATGATTGCAACTTGCTGAAAAGTGTCAACAGTGTTCCTATCATCGAGTTTAAACAGTACAGCAAAATTGTACTTACAGAGTGACTCAAACATGATTTAGACCTTATTTATGAAAAACTGTTTATTTCTGTATTTCATGATTGCAACTTGCTGAAAAGTGTCAACAGTGTTCCTATCATCGAGTTTAAACAGTACAGCAAAATTGTACTTACAGAGTGACTCAAACATGATTTAGACCTTATTTAAGAAAAACGGTTTATTTCTGTATTTCATGATTGCAACTTGCTGAAAAGTGTCAACAGTGTTCCTATCATCTGGATTAAGCAATACAGAAAAAATGGTACTTACAGAGTGACTCAAACATGATTTAGACTTTGTTTATGAAAAACTGTTTATTTCTGTATTTCATGATTGCAACTTGCTGAAAAGTGTCAGCAGTGTTCCTATCATCTGGATTAAGCTGTACGGCAACAATGGTACTTACAGAGTGACTCAAACATGATTTAGACCTTATTTATGAAAAACTGTTTATTTCTGTATTTCATGATTGCAACTTGCTGAAAAGTGTCAACAGTGTTCCTATCATCTGGATTAAGCAGTACAGCAAAAATGGTACTTACAGAGTGACTCAAACATGATTTAGACCTTGTTTATGAAAAACTGTTTATTTCTGTATTTCATGATTGCAACTTGCTGAAAAGTGTCAACAGTGTTCCTATCATCGAGTTTAAACAGTACAGCAAAATTGTACTTACAGAGTGACTCAAACATGATTTAGACCTTATTTATGAAAAACTGTTTATTTCTGTATTTCATGATTGCAACTTGCTAAAAAGTGTCAACAGTGTTCCTATCATCGGGATTAAGCAGTACAGCAAAAATGGTACTTACAGAGTGACTCAAACATGATTTAGACCTTGTTTATGAAAAACTGTTTATTTCTGTATTTCATGATTGCAACTTGCTGAAAAGTGTCAGCAGTGTTCCTATCATCTGGATTAAGCTGTACGGCAACAATGGTACTTACAGAGTGACTCAAACATGATTTAGACTTTGTTTATGAAAAACTGTTTATTTCTGTATTTCATGATTGCAACTTGCTGAAAAGTGTCAGCAGTGTTCCTATCATCTGGATTAAGCTGTACGGCAACAATGGTACTTACAGAGTGACTCAAACATGATTTAGACCTTGTTTATGAAAAACTGTTTATTTCTGTATTTCATGATTGCAACTTGCTGAAAAGTGTCAACACTGTTCCTATCATTGAGTTTAAACAGTACAGCAAAATTGTACTTACAGTGTGACTCAAACATGATTTAGACCTTATTTATGAAAAACTGTTTATTTCTGTATTTCATGATTGCAACTTGCTGAAAAGTGTCAACAGTGTTCCTATCATCTGGATTAAGCAGTACAGCAAAAATGGTACTTACAGAGTGACTCAAACATGATTTAGACTTTGTTTATGAAAAACTGTTTATTTCTGTATTTCATGATTGCAACTTGCTGAAAAGTGTCAGCAGTGTTCCTATCATCTGGATTAAGCTGTACGGCAACAATGGTACTTACAGAGTGACTCAAACATGATTTAGACCTTGTTTATGAAAAACTGTTTATTTCTGTATTTCATGATTGCAACTTGCAGAAAAGTGTCAACACTTTTCCTATCATCGAGTTTAAACAGTACAGCAAAAATGGTACTTACAGAGTGACTCAAACATGATTTAGACCTTGTTTATGAAAAACTGTTTATTTCTGTATTTCATGATTGCAACTTGCTGAAAAGTGTCAACAGTGTTCCTATCATCGAGTTTAAACAGTACAGCAAAATTGTACTTACAGAGTGACTCAAACATGATTTAGACCTTATTTATGATAAACTGTTTATTTCTGTATTTCATGATTGCAACTTGCTGAAAAGTGTCAACAGTGTTCCTATCATCGAGTTTAAACAGTACAGCAAAATTGTACTTACAGAGTGACTCAAACATGATTTAGACCTTATTTAAGAAAAACGGTTTATTTCTGTATTTCATGATTGCAACTTGCTGAAAAGTGTCAACAGTGTTCCTATCATCTGGATTAAGCAGTACAGCAAAAATGGTACTTACAGAGTGACTCAAACATGATTTAGACTTTGTTTATGAAAAACTGTTTATTTCTGTATTTCATGATTGCAACTTGCTGAAAAGTGTCAGCAGTGTTCCTATCATCTGGATTAAGCTGTACGGCAACAATGGTACTTACAGAGTGACTCAAACATGATTTAGACCTTATTTATGAAAAACTGTTTATTTCTGTATTTCATGATTGCAACTTGCTGAAAAGTGTCAACAGTGTTCCTATCATCTGGATTAAGCAGTACAGCAAAAATGGTACTTACAGAGTGACTCAAACATGATTTAGACCTTGTTTATGAAAAACTGTTTATTTCTGTATTTCATGATTGCAACTTGCTGAAAAGTGTCAACAGTGTTCCTATCATCGAGTTTAAACAGTACAGCAAAATTGTACTTACAGAGTGACTCAAACATGATTTAGACCTTATTTATGAAAAACTGTTTATTTCTGTATTTCATGATTGCAACTTGCTGAAAAGTGTCAACAGTGTTCCTATCATCGGGATTAAGCAGTACAGCAAAAATGGTACTTACAGAGTGACTCAAACATGATTTAGACCTTGTTTATGAAAAACTGTTTATTTCTGTATTTCATGATTGCAACTTGCTGAAAAGTGTCAACAGTGTTCCTATCTTCTGGATTAAGCAGTACAGCAAAAATGGTACTTACAGAGTTACTCAAACATGATTTAGACCTTGTTTATGAAAAACTGTTTATTTCTGTATTTCATGATTGCAACTTGCTGAAAAGTGTCAACAGTGTTCCTATCATCGAGTTTAAACAGTACAGCAAAATTGTACTTACAGAGTGACTCAAACATGATTTAGACCTTATTTATGAAAAACTGTTTATTTCTGTATTTCATGATTGCAACTTGCTGAAAAGTGTCAACAGTGTTCCTATCATCTGGATTAAGCAGTACAGCAAAAATGGTACTTACAGAGTGACTCAAACATGATTTAGACTTTGTTTATGAAAAACTGTTTATTTCTGTATTTCATGATTGCAACTTGCTGAAAAGTGTCAGCAGTGTTCCTATCATCTGGATTAAGCTGTACGGCAACAATGGTACTTACAGAGTGACTCAAACATGATTTAGACCTTGTTTATGAAAAACTGTTTATTTCTGTATTTCATGATTGCAACTTGCTGAAAAGTGTCAACAGTGTTCCTATCTTCTGGATTAAGCAGTACAGCAAAAATGGTACTTACAGAGTTACTCAAACATGATTTAGACCTTGTTTATGAAAAACTGTTTATTTCTGTATTTCATGATTGCAACTTGCTGAAAAGTGTCAACAGTGTTCCTATCATCGGGATTAAGCAGTACAGCAAAAATGGTACTTACAGAGTGACTCAAACATGATTTAGACCTTGTTTATGAAAAACTGTTTATTTCTGTATTTCATGATTGCAACTTGCTGAAAAGTGTCAACAGTGTTCCTATCTTCTGGATTAAGCAGTACAGCAAAAATGGTACTTACAGAGTTACTCAAACATGATTTAGACCTTGTTTATGAAAAACTGTTTATTTCTGTATTTCATGATTGCAACTTGCTGAAAAGTGTCAACAGTGTTCCTATCATCTGGATTAAGCTGTACGGCAACAATGGTACTTACAGAGTGACTCAAACATGATTTAGACCTTGTTTATGAAAAACTGTTTATTTCTGTATTTCATGATTGCAACTTGCTGAAAAGTGTCAACACTGTTCCTATCATCTGGATTAAGCAGTACGGCAAAAATGGTACTTACAGAGTGACTCAAACATGATTTAGACCTTGTTTATGAAAAACTGTTTATTTCTGTATTTCATGATTGCAACTTGCTGAAAAGTGTCAAAAGTGTTCCTATCATCGAGTTTAAACAGTACAGCAAAATTGTACTTACAGAGTGACTCAAACATGATTTAGACCTTATTTATGAAAAACTGTTTATTTCTGTATTTCATGATTGCAACTTGCTGAAAAGTGTCAACAGTGTTCCTATCATCGGGATTAAGCAGTACAGCAAAAATGGTACTTACAGAGTGACTCAAACATGATTTAGACCTTGTTTATGAAAAACTGTTTATTTCTGTATTTCATGATTGCAACTTGCTGAAAAGTGTCAGCAGTGTTCCTATCATCTGGATTAAGCTGTACGGCAACAATGGTACTTACAGAGTGACTCAAACATGATTTAGACCTTGTTTATGAAAAACTGTTTATTTCTGTATTTCATGATTGCAACTTGCTGAAAAGTGTCAACACTGTTCCTATCATTGAGTTTAAACAGTACAGCAAAATTGTACTTACAGTGTGACTCAAACATGATTTAGACCTTGTTTATGAAAAACTGTTTATTTCTGTATTTCATGATTGCAACTTGCTGAAAAGTGTCAACACTGTTCCTATCATCTGGATTAAGCAGTACAGCAAAAATGGTAGTTACAGAGTGACTCAAACATGATTTAGACCTTGTTTATGAAAAACTGTTTATTTCTGTATTTCATGATTGCAACTTGCTGAAAAGTGTCAACACTTTCCCTATCATCGAGTTTAAACAGTACAGCAAATTTGTACTTACAGAGTGACTCAAACATGATTTAGACCTTGTTTATGAAAAACTGTTTATTTCTGTATTTCATGATTGCAACTTGTTGAAAAGTGTCAACAGTGTTCCTATCATCGAGTTTAAACTGTACAGCAAAATGGTACTTACAGAGTGACTCAAACATGATTTAGACCTTGTTTATGAAAAACTGTTTATTTCTGTATTTCATGATTGCAACTTGCTGAAAAGTGTCAACAGTGTTCCTATCTTCTGGATTAAGCAGTACAGAAAAAATGGTACTTACAGAGTGACTCAAACATGTTTCAGACCATGTTTATGAAAAACGTTTTATTTCTGAATTTCATGATTGCAACTTGCTGAAAAGTGTCAACAGTGTTCCTATCATCTGGATTAAGCAGTACAGCAAAAATGGTACTTACAGAGTGACTCAAACATGATTTAGACTTTGTTTATGAAAAACTGTTTATTTCTGTATTTCATGATTGCAACTTGCTGAAAAGTGTCAACAGTGTTCCTATCATCTGGATTAAGCAGTACAGCAAAAATGTTACTTACAGAGTGACTCAAACATGATTTCGACTTTGTTTATGAAAAACTGTTTATTTCTGTATTTCATGATTGCAACTTGCTGAAAAGTGTCAGCAGTGTTCCTATCATCTGGATTAAGCTGTACGGCAACAATGGTACTTACAGAGTGACTCAAACATGATTTAGACCTTGTTTATGAAAAACTGTTTATTTCTGTATTTCATGATTGCAACTTGCTGAAAAGTGTCAACACTGTTCGTATCACTGAGTTTAAACAGTACAGCAAAATGGTACTTACAGAGTGACTCAAACATGATTTAGACCTTGTTTATGAAAAACTGTTTATTTCTGTATTTCATGATTGCAACTTGCTGAAAAGTGTCAACAGTGTTCCTATCATCTGGATTAAGCTGTACGGCAACAATGGTACTTACAGAGTGACTCAAACATGATTTAGACCTTGTTTATGAAAAACTGTTTATTTCTGTATTTCATGATTGCAACTTGCTGAAAAGTGTCAACACTGTTCCTATCATCTGGATTAAGCAGTACGGCAAAAATGGTACTTACAGAGTGACTCAAACATGATTTAGACCTTGTTTATGAAAAACTGTTTATTTCTGTATTTCATGATTGCAACTTGCTGAAAAGTGTCAAAAGTGTTCCTATCATCGAGTTTAAACAGTACAGCAAAATTGTACTTACAGAGTGACTCAAACATGATTTAGACCTTATTTATGAAAAACTGTTTATTTCTGTATTTCATGATTGCAACTTGCTGAAAAGTGTCAGCAGTGTTCCTATCATCTGGATTAAGCTGTACGGCAACAATGGTACTTACAGAGTGACTCAAACATGATTTAGACCTTGTTTATGAAAAACTGTTTATTTCTGTATTTCATGATTGCAACTTGCTGAAAAGTGTCAGCAGTGTTCCTATCATCTGGATTAAGCTGTACGGCAACAATGGTACTTACAGAGTGACTCAAACATGATTTAGACCTTATTTATGAAAAACTGTTTATTTCTGTATTTCATGATTGCAACTTGCTGAAAAGTGTCAACAGTGTTCCTATCATCTGGATTAAGCAGTACAGCAAAAATGGTACTTACAGAGTGACTCAAACATGATTTAGACTTTGTTTATGAAAAACTGTTTATTTCTGTATTTCATGATTGCAACTTGCTGAAAAGTGTCAGCAGTGTTCCTATCATCTGGATTAAGCTGTACGGCAACAATGGTACTTACAGAGTGACTCAAACATGATTTAGACCTTGTTTATGAAAAACTGTTTATTTCTGTATTTCATGATTGCAACTTGCTGAAAAGTGTCAACAGTGTTCCTATCTTCTGGATTAAGCAGTACAGCAAAAATGGTACTTACAGAGTTACTCAAACATGATTTAGACCTTGTTTATGAAAAACTGTTTATTTCTGTATTTCATGATTGCAACTTGCTGAAAAGTGTCAACAGTGTTCCTATCATCGGGATTAAGCAGTACAGCAAAAATGGTACTTACAGAGTGACTCAAACATGATTTAGACCTTGTTTATGAAAAACTGTTTATTTCTGTATTTCATGATTGCAACTTGCTGAAAAGTGTCAACAGTGTTCCTATCTTCTGGATTAAGCAGTACAGCAAAAATGGTACTTACAGAGTTACTCAAACATGATTTAGACCTTGTTTATGAAAAACTGTTTATTTCTGTATTTCATGATTGCAACTTGCTGAAAAGTGTCAACAGTGTTCCTATCATCGAGTTTAAACAGTACAGCAAAATTGTACTTACAGAGTGACTCAAACATGATTTAGACCTTATTTATGAAAAACTGTTTATTTCTGTATTTCATGATTGCAACTTGCTGAAAAGTGTCAACAGTGTTCCTATCATCTGGATTAAGCAGTACAGCAAAAATGGTACTTACAGAGTGACTCAAACATGATTTAGACTTTGTTTATGAAAAACTGTTTATTTCTGTATTTCATGATTGCAACTTGCTGAAAAGTGTCAGCAGTGTTCCTATCATCTGGATTAAGCTGTACGGCAACAATGGTACTTACAGAGTGACTCAAACATGATTTAGACCTTATTTATGAAAAACTGTTTATTTCTGTATTTCATGATTGCAACTTGCTGAAAAGTGTCAACACTGTTCATATCATCGAGTTTAAACAGTACAGCAAAATGGTACTTACAGAGTGACTCAAACATGATTTAGACCTTGTTTATGAAAAACTGTTTATTTCTGTATTTCATGATTGCAACTTGCTGAAAAGTGTCAACAGTGTTCCTATCATCTGGATTAAGCTGTACGGCAACAATGGTACTTACAGAGTGACTCAAACATGATTTAGACCTTGTTTATGAAAAACTGTTTATTTCTGTATTTCATGATTGCAACTTGCTGAAAAGTGTCAACACTGTTCCTATCATTGAGTTTAAACAGTACAGCAAAATTGTACTTACAGTGTGACTCAAACATGATTTAGACCTTATTTATGAAAAACTGTTTATTTCTGTATTTCATGATTGCAACTTGCTGAAAAGTGTCAACACTTTCCCTATCATCGAGTTTAAACAGTACAGCAAATTTGTACTTACAGAGTGACTCAAACATGATTTAGACCTTGTTTATGAAAAACTGTTTATTTCTGTATTTCATGATTGCAACTTGTTGAAAAGTGTCAACAGTGTTCCTATCATCGAGTTTAAACTGTACAGCAAAATGGTACTTACAGAGTGACTCAAACATGATTTAGACCTTGTTTATGAAAAACTGTTTATTTCTGTATTTCATGATTGCAACTTGCTGAAAAGTGTCAACAGTGTTCCTATCTTCTGGATTAAGCAGTACGGCAAAAATGGTACTTACAGAGTGACTCAAACATGATTTAGACCTTGTTTATGAAAAACTGTTTATTTCTGTATTTCATGATTGCAACTTGCTGAAAAGTGTCAAAAGTGTTCCTATCATCGAGTTTAAACAGTACAGCAAAATTGTACTTACAGAGTGACTCAAACATGATTTAGACCTTATTTATGAAAAACTGTTTATTTCTGTATTTCATGATTGCAACTTGCTGAAAAGTGTCAACAGTGTTCCTATCATCGGGATTAAGCAGTACAGCAAAAATGGTACTTACAGAGTGACTCAAACATGATTTAGACCTTGTTTATGAAAAACTGTTTATTTCTGTATTTCATGATTGCAACTTGCTGAAAAGTGTCAGCAGTGTTCCTATCATCTGGATTAAGCTGTACGGCAACAGTGGTACTTACAGAGTGACTCAAACATGATTTAGACCTTGTTTATGAAAAACTGTTTATTTCTGTATTTCATGATTGCAACTTGCTGAAAAGTGTCAGCAGTGTTCCTATCATCTGGATTAAGCTGTACGGCAACAATGGTACTTACAGAGTGACTCAAACATGATTTAGACCTTATTTATGAAAAACTGTTTATTTCTGTATTTCATGATTGCAACTTGCTGAAAAGTGTCAACAGTGTTCCTATCATCTGGATTAAGCAGTACAGCAAAAATGGTACTTACAGAGTGACTCAAACATGATTTAGACCTTGTTTATGAAAAACTGTTTATTTCTGTATTTCATGATTGCAACTTGCTGAAAAGTGTCAACAGTGTTCCTATCATCGAGTTTAAACAGTACAGCAAAATTGTACTTACAGAGTGACTCAAACATGATTTAGACCTTATTTATGATAAACTGTTTATTTCTGTATTTCATGATTGCAACTTGCTGAAAAGTGTCAACAGTGTTCCTATCATCGAGTTTAAACAGTACAGCAAAATTGTACTTACAGAGTGACTCAAACATGATTTAGACCTTATTTAAGA
This sequence comes from Salmo salar, assembly GCF_965601325.2. Lineage (NCBI taxonomy): Eukaryota > Metazoa > Chordata > Actinopteri > Salmoniformes > Salmonidae > Salmo > Salmo salar. The sequence goes on along the minus strand of NC_138296.1, from coordinate 51,642,136 downwards.
AAAACGGTTTATTTCTGTATTTCATGATTGCAACTTGCTGAAAAGTGTCAACAGTGTTCCTATCATCGAGTTTAAACAGTACAGCAAAATTGTACTTACAGAGTGACTCAAACATGATTTAGACCTTGTTTATGAAAAACTGTTTATTTCTGTATTTCATGATTGCAACTTGCTGAAAAGTGTCAACACTTTTCCTATCATCGAGTTTAAACAGTACAGCAAATTTGTAATTACAGAGTGACTCAAACATGATTTAGACCTTATTTATGAAAAACTGTTTATTTCTGTATTTCATGATTGCAACTTGCTGAAAAGTGTCAACACTGTTCATATCATCGAGTTTAAACAGTACAGCAAAATGGTACTTACAGAGTGACTCAAACATGATTTAGACCTTGTTTATGAAAAACTGTTTATTTCTGTATTTCATGATTGCAACTTGCTGAAAAGTGTCAACAGTGTTCCTATCATCTGGATTAAGCTGTACGGCAACAATGGTACTTACAGAGTGACTCAAACATGATTTAGACCTTGTTTATGAAAAACTGTTTATTTCTGTATTTCATGATTGCAACTTGCTGAAAAGTGTCAACACTGTTCCTATCATTGAGTTTAAACAGTACAGCAAAATTGTACTTACAGTGTGACTCAAACATGATTTAGACCTTATTTATGAAAAACTGTTTATTTCTGTATTTCATGATTGCAACTTGCTGAAAAGTGTCAACACTTTCCCTATCATCGAGTTTTAACAGTACAGCAAATTTGTACTTACAGAGTGACTCAAACATGATTTAGACCTTGTTTATGAAAAACTGTTTATTTCTGTATTTCATGATTGCAACTTGTTGAAAAGTGTCAACAGTGTTCCTATCATCGAGTTTAAACTGTACAGCAAAATGGTACTTACAGAGTGACTCAAACATGATTTAGACCTTGTTTATGAAAAACTGTTTATTTCTGTATTTCATGATTGCAACTTGCTGAAAAGTGTCAACAGTGTTCCTATCTTCTGGATTAAGCAGTACAGAAAAAATGGTACTTACAGAGTGACTCAAACATGATTCAGACCATGTTTATGAAAAACGTTTTATTTCTGAATTTCATGATTGCAACTTGCTGAAAAGTGTCAACAGTGTTCCTATCATCTGGATTAAGCAGTACAGCAAAAATGGTACTTACAGAGTGACTCAAACATGATTTAGACTTTGTTTATGAAAAACTGTTTATTTCTGTATTTCATGATTGCAACTTGCTGAAAAGTGTCAACAGTGTTCCTATCATCTGGATTAAGCAGTACAGCAAAAATGTTACTTACAGAGTGACTCAAACATGATTTCGACTTTGTTTATGAAAAACTGTTTATTTCTGTATTTCATGATTGCAACTTGCTGAAAAGTGTCAGCAGTGTTCCTATCATCTGGATTAAGCTGTACGGCAACAATGGTACTTACAGAGTGACTCAAACATGATTAGGACCTTGTTTATGAAAAACTGTTTATTTCTGTATTTCATGATTGCAACTTGCTGAAAAGTGTCAACACTGTTCGTATCACTGAGTTTAAACAGTACAGCAAAATGGTACTTACAGAGTGACTCAAACATGATTTAGACCTTGTTTATGAAAAACTGTTTATTTCTGTATTTCATGATTGCAACTTGCTGAAAAGTGTCAACAGTGTTCCTATCATCTGGATTAAGCTGTACGGCAACAATGGTACTTACAGAGTGACTCAAACATGATTTCGACTTTGTTTATGAAAAACTGTTTATTTCTGTATTTCATGATTGCAACTTGCTGAAAAGTGTCAGCAGTGTTCCTATCATCTGGATTAAGCTGTACGGCAACAATGGTACTTACAGAGTGACTCAAACATGATTTAGACCTTGTTTATGAAAAACTGTTTATTTCTGTATTTCATGATTGCAACTTGCTGAAAAGTGTCAACACTGTTCGTATCACTGAGTTTAAACAGTACAGCAAAATGGTACTTACAGAGTGACTCAAACATGATTTAGACCTTGTTTATGAAAAACTGTTTATTTCTGTATTTCATGATTGCAACTTGCTGAAAAGTGTCAACACTGTTCCTATCATCTGGATTAAGCAGTACGGCAAAAATGGTACTTACAGAGTGACTCAAACATGATTTAGACCTTGTTTATGAAAAACTGTTTATTTCTGTATTTCATGATTGCAACTTGCTGAAAAGTGTCAAAAGTGTTCCTATCATCGAGTTTAAACAGTACAGCAAAATTGTACTTACAGAGTGACTCAAACATGATTTAGACCTTATTTATGAAAAACTGTTTATTTCTGTATTTCATGATTGCAACTTGCTGAAAAGTGTCAACAGTGTTCCTATCATCGGGATTAAGCAGTACAGCAAAAATGGTACTTACAGAGTGACTCAAACATGATTTAGACCTTGTTTATGAAAAACTGTTTATTTCTGTATTTCATGATTGCAACTTGCTGAAAAGTGTCAGCAGTGTTCCTATCATCTGGATTAAGCTGTACGGCAACAATGGTACTTACAGAGTGACTCAAACATGATTTAGACCTTGTTTATGAAAAACTGTTTATTTCTGTATTTCATGATTGCAACTTGCTGAAAAGTGTCAACACTGTTCCTATCATTGAGTTTAAACAGTACAGCAAAATTGTACTTACAGTGTGACTCAAACATGATTTAGACCTTGTTTATGAAAAACTGTTTATTTCTGTATTTCATGATTGCAACTTGCTGAAAAGTGTCAACACTGTTCCTATCATCTGGATTAAGCAGTACAGCAAAAATGGTAGTTACAGAGTGACTCAAACATGATTTAGACCTTGTTTATGAAAAACTGTTTATTTCTGTATTTCATGATTGCAACTTGCTGAAAAGTGTCAACACTTTCCCTATCATCGAGTTTAAACAGTACAGCAAATTTGTACTTACAGAGTGACTCAAACATGATTTAGACCTTGTTTATGAAAAACTGTTTATTTCTGTATTTCATGATTGCAACTTGTTGAAAAGTGTCAACAGTGTTCCTATCATCGAGTTTAAACTGTACAGCAAAATGGTACTTACAGAGTGACTCAAACATGATTTAGACCTTGTTTATGAAAAACTGTTTATTTCTGTATTTCATGATTGCAACTTGCTGAAAAGTGTCAACAGTGTTCCTATCTTCTGGATTAAGCAGTACAGAAAAAATGGTACTTACAGAGTGACTCAAACATGTTTCAGACCATGTTTATGAAAAACGTTTTATTTCTGAATTTCATGATTGCAACTTGCTGAAAAGTGTCAACAGTGTTCCTATCATCTGGATTAAGCAGTACAGCAAAAATGGTACTTACAGAGTGACTCAAACATGATTTAGACTTTGTTTATGAAAAACTGTTTATTTCTGTATTTCATGATTGCAACTTGCTGAAAAGTGTCAACAGTGTTCCTATCATCTGGATTAAGCAGTACAGCAAAAATGTTACTTACAGAGTGACTCAAACATGATTTCGACTTTGTTTATGAAAAACTGTTTATTTCTGTATTTCATGATTGCAACTTGCTGAAAAGTGTCAGCAGTGTTCCTATCATCTGGATTAAGCTGTACGGCAACAATGGTACTTACAGAGTGACTCAAACATGATTTAGACCTTGTTTATGAAAAACTGTTTATTTCTGTATTTCATGATTGCAACTTGCTGAAAAGTGTCAACACTGTTCGTATCACTGAGTTTAAACAGTACAGCAAAATGGTACTTACAGAGTGACTCAAACATGATTTAGACCTTGTTTATGAAAAACTGTTTATTTCTGTATTTCATGATTGCAACTTGCTGAAAAGTGTCAACAGTGTTCCTATCATCTGGATTAAGCTGTACGGCAACAATGGTACTTACAGAGTGACTCAAACATGATTTAGACCTTGTTTATGAAAAACTGTTTATTTCTGTATTTCATGATTGCAACTTGCTGAAAAGTGTCAACACTGTTCCTATCATCTGGATTAAGCAGTACGGCAAAAATGGTACTTACAGAGTGACTCAAACATGATTTAGACCTTGTTTATGAAAAACTGTTTATTTCTGTATTTCATGATTGCAACTTGCTGAAAAGTGTCAAAAGTGTTCCTATCATCGAGTTTAAACAGTACAGCAAAATTGTACTTACAGAGTGACTCAAACATGATTTAGACCTTATTTATGAAAAACTGTTTATTTCTGTATTTCATGATTGCAACTTGCTGAAAAGTGTCAGCAGTGTTCCTATCATCTGGATTAAGCTGTACGGCAACAATGGTACTTACAGAGTGACTCAAACATGATTTAGACCTTGTTTATGAAAAACTGTTTATTTCTGTATTTCATGATTGCAACTTGCTGAAAAGTGTCAGCAGTGTTCCTATCATCTGGATTAAGCTGTACGGCAACAATGGTACTTACAGAGTGACTCAAACATGATTTAGACCTTATTTATGAAAAACTGTTTATTTCTGTATTTCATGATTGCAACTTGCTGAAAAGTGTCAACAGTGTTCCTATCATCTGGATTAAGCAGTACAGCAAAAATGGTACTTACAGAGTGACTCAAACATGATTTAGACTTTGTTTATGAAAAACTGTTTATTTCTGTATTTCATGATTGCAACTTGCTGAAAAGTGTCAGCAGTGTTCCTATCATCTGGATTAAGCTGTACGGCAACAATGGTACTTACAGAGTGACTCAAACATGATTTAGACCTTGTTTATGAAAAACTGTTTATTTCTGTATTTCATGATTGCAACTTGCTGAAAAGTGTCAACAGTGTTCCTATCTTCTGGATTAAGCAGTACAGCAAAAATGGTACTTACAGAGTTACTCAAACATGATTTAGACCTTGTTTATGAAAAACTGTTTATTTCTGTATTTCATGATTGCAACTTGCTGAAAAGTGTCAACAGTGTTCCTATCATCGGGATTAAGCAGTACAGCAAAAATGGTACTTACAGAGTGACTCAAACATGATTTAGACCTTGTTTATGAAAAACTGTTTATTTCTGTATTTCATGATTGCAACTTGCTGAAAAGTGTCAACAGTGTTCCTATCTTCTGGATTAAGCAGTACAGCAAAAATGGTACTTACAGAGTTACTCAAACATGATTTAGACCTTGTTTATGAAAAACTGTTTATTTCTGTATTTCATGATTGCAACTTGCTGAAAAGTGTCAACAGTGTTCCTATCATCGAGTTTAAACAGTACAGCAAAATTGTACTTACAGAGTGACTCAAACATGATTTAGACCTTATTTATGAAAAACTGTTTATTTCTGTATTTCATGATTGCAACTTGCTGAAAAGTGTCAACAGTGTTCCTATCTTCTGGATTAAGCAGTACAGCAAAAATGGTACTTACAGAGTTACTCAAACATGATTTAGACCTTGTTTATGAAAAACTGTTTATTTCTGTATTTCATGATTGCAACTTGCTGAAAAGTGTCAACAGTGTTCCTATCATCGAGTTTAAACAGTACAGCAAAATTGTACTTACAGAGTGACTCAAACATGATTTAGACCTTATTTATGAAAAACTGTTTATTTCTGTATTTCATGATTGCAACTTGCTGAAAAGTGTCAACAGTGTTCCTATCATCTGGATTAAGCAGTACAGCAAAAATGGTACTTACAGAGTGACTCAAACATGATTTAGACTTTGTTTATGAAAAACTGTTTATTTCTGTATTTCATGATTGCAACTTGCTGAAAAGTGTCAGCAGTGTTCCTATCATCTGGATTAAGCTGTACGGCAACAATGGTACTTACAGAGTGACTCAAACATGATTTAGACCTTATTTATGAAAAACTGTTTATTTCTGTATTTCATGATTGCAACTTGCTGAAAAGTGTCAACACTGTTCATATCATCGAGTTTAAACAGTACAGCAAAATGGTACTTACAGAGTGACTCAAACATGATTTAGACCTTGTTTATGAAAAACTGTTTATTTCTGTATTTCATGATTGCAACTTGCTGAAAAGTGTCAACAGTGTTCCTATCATCTGGATTAAGCTGTACGGCAACAATGGTACTTACAGAGTGACTCAAACATGATTTAGACCTTGTTTATGAAAAACTGTTTATTTCTGTATTTCATGATTGCAACTTGCTGAAAAGTGTCAACACTGTTCCTATCATTGAGTTTAAACAGTACAGCAAAATTGTACTTACAGTGTGACTCAAACATGATTTAGACCTTATTTATGAAAAACTGTTTATTTCTGTATTTCATGATTGCAACTTGCTGAAAAGTGTCAACACTTTCCCTATCATCGAGTTTAAACAGTACAGCAAATTTGTACTTACAGAGTGACTCAAACATGATTTAGACCTTGTTTATGAAAAACTGTTTATTTCTGTATTTCATGATTGCAACTTGTTGAAAAGTGTCAATAGTGTTCCTATCATCGAGTTTAAACTGTACAGCAAAATGGTACTTACAGAGTGACTCAAACATGATTTAGACCTTGTTTATGAAAAACTGTTTATTTCTGTATTTCATGATTGCAACTTGCTGAAAAGTGTCAACAGTGTTCCTATCTTCTGGATTAAGCAGTACGGCAAAAATGGTACTTACAGAGTGACTCAAACATGATTTAGACCTTGTTTATGAAAAACTGTTTATTTCTGTATTTCATGATTGCAACTTGCTGAAAAGTGTCAAAAGTGTTCCTATCATCGAGTTTAAACAGTACAGCAAAATTGTACTTACAGAGTGACTCAAACATGATTTAGACCTTATTTATGAAAAACTGTTTATTTCTGTATTTCATGATTGCAACTTGCTGAAAAGTGTCAACAGTGTTCCTATCATCGGGATTAAGCAGTACAGCAAAAATGGTACTTACAGAGTGACTCAAACATGATTTAGACCTTGTTTATGAAAAACTGTTTATTTCTGTATTTCATGATTGCAACTTGCTGAAAAGTGTCAGCAGTGTTCCTATCATCTGGATTAAGCTGTACGGCAACAGTGGTACTTACAGAGTGACTCAAACATGATTTAGACCTTGTTTATGAAAAACTGTTTATTTCTGTATTTCATGATTGCAACTTGCTGAAAAGTGTCAGCAGTGTTCCTATCATCTGGATTAAGCTGTACGGCAACAATGGTACTTACAGAGTGACTCAAACATGATTTAGACCTTATTTATGAAAAACTGTTTATTTCTGTATTTCATGATTGCAACTTGCTGAAAAGTGTCAACAGTGTTCCTATCATCTGGATTAAGCAGTACAGCAAAAATGGTACTTACAGAGTGACTCAAACATGATTTAGACCTTGTTTATGAAAAACTGTTTATTTCTGTATTTCATGATTGCAACTTGCTGAAAAGTGTCAACAGTGTTCCTATCATCGAGTTTAAACAGTACAGCAAAATTGTACTTACAGAGTGACTCAAACATGATTTAGACCTTATTTATGATAAACTGTTTATTTCTGTATTTCATGATTGCAACTTGCTGAAAAGTGTCAACAGTGTTCCTATCATCGAGTTTAAACAGTACAGCAAAATTGTACTTACAGAGTGACTCAAACATGATTTAGACCTTATTTAAGAAAAACGGTTTATTTCTGTATTTCATGATTGCAACTTGCTGAAAAGTGTCAACAGTGTTCCTATCATCTGGATTAAGCAGTACAGCAAAAATGGTACTTACAGAGTGACTCAAACATGATTTAGACTTTGTTTATGAAAAACTGTTTATTTCTGTATTTCATGATTGCAACTTGCTGAAAAGTGTCAGCAGTGTTCCTATCATCTGGATTAAGCTGTACGGCAACAATGGTACTTACAGAGTGACTCAAACATGATTTAGACCTTATTTATGAAAAACTGTTTATTTCTGTATTTCATGATTGCAACTTGCTGAAAAGTGTCAACAGTGTTCCTATCATCTGGATTAAGCAGTACAGCAAAAATGGTACTTACAGAGTGACTCAAACATGATTTAGACCTTGTTTATGAAAAACTGTTTATTTCTGTATTTCATGATTGCAACTTGCTGAAAAGTGTCAACAGTGTTCCTATCATCGAGTTTAAACAGTACAGCAAAATTGTACTTACAGAGTGACTCAAACATGATTTAGACCTTATTTATGAAAAACTGTTTATTTCTGTATTTCATGATTGCAACTTGCTGAAAAGTGTCAACAGTGTTCCTATCATCGGGATTAAGCAGTACAGCAAAAATGGTACTTACAGAGTGACTCAAACATGATTTAGACCTTGTTTATGAAAAACTGTTTATTTCTGTATTTCATGATTGCAACTTGCTGAAAAGTGTCAACAGTGTTCCTATCTTCTGGATTAAGCAGTACAGCAAAAATGGTACTTACAGAGTTACTCAAACATGATTTAGACCTTGTTTATGAAAAACTGTTTATTTCTGTATTTCATGATTGCAACTTGCTGAAAAGTGTCAACAGTGTTCCTATCATCGAGTTTAAACAGTACAGCAAAATTGTACTTACAGAGTGACTCAAACATGATTTAGACCTTATTTATGAAAAACTGTTTATTTCTGTATTTCATGATTGCAACTTGCTGAAAAGTGTCAACAGTGTTCCTATCATCTGGATTAAGCAGTACAGCAAAAATGGTACTTACAGAGTGACTCAAACATGATTTAGACTTTGTTTATGAAAAACTGTTTATTTCTGTATTTCATGATTGCAACTTGCTGAAAAGTGTCAGCAGTGTTCCTATCATCTGGATTAAGCTGTACGGCAACAATGGTACTTACAGAGTGACTCAAACATGATTTAGACCTTGTTTATGAAAAACTGTTTATTTCTGTATGTCATGATTGCAACTTGCTGAAAAGTGTCAACAGTGTTCCTATCTTCTGGATTAAGCAGTACAGCAAAAATGGTACTTACAGAGTTACTCAAACATGATTTAGACCTTGTTTATGAAAAACTGTTTATTTCTGTATTTCATGATTGCAACTTGCTGAAAAGTGTCAACAGTGTTCCTATCATCGAGTTTAAACAGTACAGCAAAATTGTACTTACAGAGTGACTCAAACATGATTTAGACCTTATTTATGAAAAACTGTTTATTTCTGTATTTCATGATTGCAACTTGCTGAAAAGTGTCAACAGTGTTCCTATCATCTGGATTAAGCAGTACAGCAAAAATGGTACTTACAGAGTGACTCAAACATGATTTAGACTTTGTTTATGAAAAACTGTTTATTTCTGTATTTCATGATTGCAACTTGCTGAAAAGTGTCAGCAGTGTTCCTATCATCTGGATTAAGCTGTACGGCAACAATGGTACTTACAGAGTGACTCAAACATGATTTAGACCTTGTTTATGAAAAACTGTTTATTTCTGTATTTCATGATTGCAACTTGCTGAAAAGTGTCAACAGTGTTCCTATCTTCTGGATTAAGCAGTACAGCAAAAATGGTACTTACAGAGTTACTCAAACATGATTTAGACCTTGTTTATGAAAAACTGTTTATTTCTGTATTTCATGATTGCAACTTGCTGAAAAGTGTCAACAGTGTTCCTATCATCGAGTTTAAACAGTACAGCAAAATTGTACTTACAGAGTGACTCAAACATGATTTAGACCTTATTTATGATAAACTGTTCATTTCTGTATTTCATGATTGCAACTTGCTGAAAAGTGTCAACAGTGTTCCTATCATCGAGTTTAAACAGTACAGCAAAATTGTACTTACAGAGTGACTCAAACATGATTTAGACCTTATTTAAGAAAAACGGTTTATTTCTGTATTTCATGATTGCAACTTGCTGAAAAGTGTCAACAGTGTTCCTATCATCTGGATTAAGCAGTACAGAAAAAATGGTACTTACAGAGTGACTCAAACATGATTTAGACTTTGTTTATGAAAAACTGTTTATTTCTGTATTTCATGATTGCAACTTGCTGAAAAGTGTCAGCAGTGTTCCTATCATCTGGATTAAGCTGTACGGCAACAATGGTACTTACAGAGTGACTCAAACATGATTTAGACCTTATTTATGAAAAACTGTTTATTTCTGTATTTCATGATTGCAACTTGCTGAAAAGTGTCAACAGTGTTCCTATCATCTGGATTAAGCAGTACAGCAAAAATGGTACTTACAGAGTGACTCAAACATGATTTAGACCTTGTTTATGAAAAACTGTTTATTTCTGTATTTCATGATTGCAACTTGCTGAAAAGTGTCAACAGTGTTCCTATCATCGAGTTTAAACAGTACAGCAAAATTGTACTTACAGAGTGACTCAAACATGATTTAGACCTTATTTATGAAAAACTGTTTATTTCTGTATTTCATGATTGCAACTTGCTGAAAAGTGTCAGCAGTGTTCCTATCATCTGGATTAAGCTGTACGGCAACAATGGTACTTACAGAGTGACTCAAACATGATTTAGACCTTGTTTATGAAAAACTGTTTATTTCTGTATTTCATGATTGCAACTTGCTGAAAAGTGTCAACACTGTTCCTATCATTGAGTTTAAACAGTACAGCAAAATTGTACTTACAGTGTGACTCAAACATGATTTAGACCTTATTTATGAAAAACTGTTTATTTCTGTATTTCATGATTGCAACTTGCTGAAAAGTGTCAACAGTGTTCCTATCATCTGGATTAAGCAGTACAGCAAAAATGGTACTTACAGAGTGACTCAAACATGATTTAGACTTTGTTTATGAAAAACTGTTTATTTCTGTATTTCATGATTGCAACTTGCTGAAAAGTGTCAGCAGTGTTCCTATCATCTGGATTAAGCTGTACGGCAACAATGGTACTTACAGAGTGACTCAAACATGATTTAGACCTTGTTTATGAAAAACTGTTTATTTCTGTATTTCATGATTGCAACTTGCTGAAAAGTGTCAACACTTTTCCTATCATCGAGTTTAAACAGTACAGCAAATTTGTAATTACAGAGTGACTCAAACATGATTTAGACCTTATTTATGAAAAACTGTTTATTTCTGTATTTCATGATTGCAACTTGCTGAAAAGTGTCAACACTGTTCATATCATCGAGTTTAAACAGTACAGCAAAATGGTACTTACAGAGTGACTCAAACATGATTTAGACCTTGTTTATGAAAAACTGTTTATTTCTGTATTTCATGATTGCAACTTGCTGAAAAGTGTCAACAGTGTTCCTATCATCTGGATTAAGCTGTACGGCAACAATGGTACTTACAGAGTGACTCAAACATGATTTAGACCTTGTTTATGAAAAAGTGTTTATTTCTGTATTTCATGATTGCAACTTGCTGAAAAGTGTCAACAGTGTTCCTATCATCTGGATTAAGCTGTACGGCAACAATGGTACTTACAGAGTGACTCAAACATGATTTAGACCTTGTTTATGAAAAACTGTTTATTTCTGTATTTCATGATTGCAACTTGCTGAAAAGTGTCAACACTGTTCCTATCATTGAGTTTAAACAGTACAGCAAAATTGTACTTACAGTGTGACTCAAACATGATTTAGACCTTATTTATGAAAAACTGTTTATTTCTGTATTTCATGATTGCAACTTGCTGAAAAGTGTCAACACTTTCCCTATCATCGAGTTTAAACAGTACAGCAAATTTGTACTTACAGAGTGACTCAAACATGATTTAGACCTTGTTTATGAAAAACTGTTTATTTCTGTATTTCATGATTGCAACTTGTTGAAAAGTGTCAACAGTGTTCCTATCATCGAGTTTAAACTGTACAGCAAAATGGTACTTACAGAGTGACTCAAACATGATTTAGACCTTGTTTATGAAAAACTGTTTATTTCTGTATTTCATGATTGCAACTTGCTGAAAAGTGTCAACAGTGTTCCTATCTTCTGGATTAAGCAGTACAGAAAAAATGGTACTTACAGAGTGACTCAAACATGATTCAGACCATGTTTATGAAAAACGTTTTATTTCTGAATTTCATGATTGCAACTTGCTGAAAAGTGTCAACAGTGTTCCTATCATCTGGATTAAGCAGTACAGCAAAAATGGTACTTACAGAGTGACTCAAACATGATTTAGACTTTGTTTATGAAAAACTGTTTATTTCTGTATTTCATGATTGCAACTTGCTGAAAAGTGTCAACAGTGTTCCTATCATCTGGATTAAGCAGTACAGCAAAAATGTTACTTACAGAGTGACTCAAACATGATTTCGACTTTGTTTATGAAAAACTGTTTATTTCTGTATTTCATGATTGCAACTTGCTGAAAAGTGTCAGCAGTGTTCCTATCATCTGGATTAAGCTGTACGGCAACAATGGTACTTACAGAGTGACTCAAACATGATTAGGACCTTGTTTATGAAAAACTGTTTATTTCTGTATTTCATGATTGCAACTTGCTGAAAAGTGTCAACACTGTTCGTATCACTGAGTTTAAACAGTACAGCAAAATGGTACTTACAGAGTGACTCAAACATGATTTAGACCTTGTTTATGAAAAACTGTTTATTTCTGTATTTCATGATTGCAACTTGCTGAAAAGTGTCAACAGTGTTCCTATCATCTGGATTAAGCTGTACGGCAACAATGGTACTTACAGAGTGACTCAAACATGATTTAGACCTTGTTTATGAAAAACTGTTTATTTCTGTATTTCATGATTGCAACTTGCTGAAAAGTGTCAACACTGTTCCTATCATCTGGATTAAGCAGTACGGCAAAAATGGTACTTACAGAGTGACTCAAACATGATTTAGACCTTGTTTATGAAAAACTGTTTATTTCTGTATTTCATGATTGCAACTTGCTGAAAAGTGTCAAAAGTGTTCCTATCATCGAGTTTAAACAGTACAGCAAAATTGTACTTACAGAGTGACTCAAACATGATTTAGACCTTATTTATGAAAAACTGTTTATTTCTGTATTTCATGATTGCAACTTGCTGAAAAGTGTCAACAGTGTTCCTATCATCGGGATTAAGCAGTACAGCAAAAATGGTAGTTACAGAGTGACTCAAACATGATTTAGACCTTGTTTATGAAAAACTGTTTATTTCTGTATTTCATGATTGCAACTTGCTGAAAAGTGTCAACACTTTCCCTATCATCGAGTTTAAACAGTACAGCAAATTTGTACTTACAGAGTGACTCAAACATGATTTAGACCTTGTTTATGAAAAACTGTTTATTTCTGTATTTCATGATTGCAACTTGTTGAAAAGTGTCAACAGTGTTCCTATCATCGAGTTTAAACTGTACAGCAAAATGGTACTTACAGAGTGACTCAAACATGATTTAGACCTTGTTTATGAAAAACTGTTTATTTCTGTATTTCATGATTGCAACTTGCTGAAAAGTGTCAACAGTGTTCCTATCTTCTGGATTAAGCAGTACAGAAAAAATGGTACTTACAGAGTGACTCAAACATGTTTCAGACCATGTTTATGAAAAACGTTTTATTTCTGAATTTCATGATTGCAACTTGCTGAAAAGTGTCAACAGTGTTCCTATCATCTGGATTAAGCAGTACAGCAAAAATGGTACTTACAGAGTGACTCAAACATGATTTAGACTTTGTTTATGAAAAACTGTTTATTTCTGTATTTCATGATTGCAACTTGCTGAAAAGTGTCAACAGTGTTCCTATCATCTGGATTAAGCAGTACAGCAAAAATGTTACTTACAGAGTGACTCAAACATGATTTCGACTTTGTTTATGAAAAACTGTTTATTTCTGTATTTCATGATTGCAACTTGCTGAAAAGTGTCAGCAGTGTTCCTATCATCTGGATTAAGCTGTACGGCAACAATGGTACTTACAGAGTGACTCAAACATGATTTAGACCTTGTTTATGAAAAACTGTTTATTTCTGTATTTCATGATTGCAACTTGCTGAAAAGTGTCAACACTGTTCGTATCACTGAGTTTAAACAGTACAGCAAAATGGTACTTACAGAGTGACTCAAACATGATTTAGACCTTGTTTATGAAAAACTGTTTATTTCTGTATTTCATGATTGCAACTTGCTGAAAAGTGTCAACACTGTTCCTATCATCTGGATTAAGCAGTACGGCAAAAATGGTACTTACAGAGTGACTCAAACATGATTTAGACCTTGTTTATGAAAAACTGTTTATTTCTGTATTTCATGATTGCAACTTGCTGAAAAGTGTCAAAAGTGTTCCTATCATCGAGTTTAAACAGTACAGCAAAATTGTACTTACAGAGTGACTCAAACATGATTTAGACCTTATTTATGAAAAACTGTTTATTTCTGTATTTCATGATTGCAACTTGCTGAAAAGTGTCAACAGTGTTCCTATCATCGGGATTAAGCAGTACAGCAAAAATGGTACTTACAGAGTGACTCAAACATGATTTAGACCTTGTTTATGAAAAACTGTTTATTTCTGTATTTCATGATTGCAACTTGCTGAAAAGTGTCAGCAGTGTTCCTATCATCTGGATTAAGCTGTACGGCAACAATGGTACTTACAGAGTGACTCAAACATGATTTAGACCTTGTTTATGAAAAACTGTTTATTTCTGTATTTCATGATTGCAACTTGCTGAAAAGTGTCAACACTGTTCGTATCACTGAGTTTAAACAGTACAGCAAAATGGTACTTACAGAGTGACTCAAACATGATTTAGACCTTGTTTATGAAAAACTGTTTATTTCTGTATTTCATGATTGCAACTTGCTGAAAAGTGTCAACACTGTTCCTATCATCTGGATTAAGCAGTACGGCAAAAATGGTACTTACAGAGTGACTCAAACATGATTTAGACCTTGTTTATGAAAAACTGTTTATTTCTGTATTTCATGATTGCAACTTGCTGAAAAGTGTCAAAAGTGTTCCTATCATCGAGTTTAAACAGTACAGCAAAATTGTACTTACAGAGTGACTCAAACATGATTTAGACCTTATTTATGAAAAACTGTTTATTTCTGTATTTCATGATTGCAACTTGCTGAAAAGTGTCAACAGTGTTCCTATCATCGGGATTAAGCAGTACAGCAAAAATGGTACTTACAGAGTGACTCAAACATGATTTAGACCTTGTTTATGAAAAACTGTTTATTTCTGTATTTCATGATTGCAACTTGCTGAAAAGTGTCAGCAGTGTTCCTATCATCTGGATTAAGCTGTACGGCAACAATGGTACTTACAGAGTGACTCAAACATGATTTAGACCTTGTTTATGAAAAACTGTTTATTTCTGTATTTCATGATTGCAACTTGCAGAAAAGTGTCAACACTGTTCCTATCATTGAGTTTAAACAGTACAGCAAAATTGTACTTACAGTGTGACTCAAACATGATTTAGACCTTGTTTATGAAAAACTGTTTATTTCTGTATTTCATGATTGCAACTTGCTGAAAAGTGTCAACACTGTTCCTATCATCTGGATTAAGCAGTACAGCAAAAATGGTAGTTACAGAGTGACTCAAACATGATTTAGACCTTGTTTATGAAAAACTGTTTATTTCTGTATTTCATGATTGCAACTTGCTGAAAAGTGTCAACACTTTCCCTATCATCGAGTTTAAACAGTACAGCAAATTTGTACTTACAGAGTGACTCAAACATGATTTAGACCTTGTTTATGAAAAACTGTTTATTTCTGTATTTCATGATTGCAACTTGTTGAAAAGTGTCAACAGTGTTCCTATCATCGAGTTTAAACTGTACAGCAAAATGGTACTTACAGAGTGACTCAAACATGATTTAGACCTTGTTTATGAAAAACTGTTTATTTCTGTATTTCATGATTGCAACTTGCTGAAAAGTGTCAACAGTGTTCCTATCTTCTGGATTAAGCAGTACAGAAAAAATGGTACTTACAGAGTGACTCAAACATGTTTCAGACCATGTTTATGAAAAACGTTTTATTTCTGAATTTCATGATTGCAACTTGCTGAAAAGTGTCAACAGTGTTCCTATCATCTGGATTAAGCAGTACAGCAAAAATGGTACTTACAGAGTGACTCAAACATGATTTAGACTTTGTTTATGAAAAACTGTTTATTTCTGTATTTCATGATTGCAACTTGCTGAAAAGTGTCAACAGTGTTCCTATCATCTGGATTAAGCAGTACAGCAAAAATGTTACTTACAGAGTGACTCAAACATGATTTCGACTTTGTTTATGAAAAACTGTTTATTTCTGTATTTCATGATTGCAACTTGCTGAAAAGTGTCAGCAGTGTTCCTATCATCTGGATTAAGCTGTACGGCAACAATGGTACTTACAGAGTGACTCAAACATGATTTAGACCTTGTTTATGAAAAACTGTTTATTTCTGTATTTCATGATTGCAACTTGCTGAAAAGTGTCAACACTGTTCGTATCACTGAGTTTAAACAGTACAGCAAAATGGTACTTACAGAGTGACTCAAACATGATTTAGACCTTGTTTATGAAAAACTGTTTATTTCTGTATTTCATGATTGCAACTTGCTGAAAAGTGTCAACAGTGTTCCTATCATCTGGATTAAGCTGTACGGCAACAATGGTACTTACAGAGTGACTCAAACATGATTTAGACCTTGTTTATGAAAAACTGTTTATTTCTGTATTTCATGATTGCAACTTGCTGAAAAGTGTCAACACTGTTCCTATCATCTGGATTAAGCAGTACGGCAAAAATGGTACTTACAGAGTGACTCAAACATGATTTAGACCTTGTTTATGAAAAACTGTTTATTTCTGTATTTCATGATTGCAACTTGCTGAAAAGTGTCAAAAGTGTTCCTATCATCGAGTTTAAACAGTACAGCAAAATTGTACTTACAGAGTGACTCAAACATGATTTAGACCTTATTTATGAAAAACTGTTTATTTCTGTATTTCATGATTGCAACTTGCTGAAAAGTGTCAACAGTGTTCCTATCATCGGGATTAAGCAGTACAGCAAAAATGGTACTTACAGAGTGACTCAAACATGATTTAGACCTTGTTTATGAAAAACTGTTTATTTCTGTATTTCATGATTGCAACTTGCTGAAAAGTGTCAGCAGTGTTCCTATCATCTGGATTAAGCTGTACGGCAACAATGGTACTTACAGAGTGACTCAAACATGATTTAGACCTTGTTTATGAAAAACTGTTTATTTCTGTATTTCATGATTGCAACTTGCTGAAAAGTGTCAGCAGTGTTCCTATCATCTGGATTAAGCTGTACGGCAACAATGGTACTTACAGAGTGACTCAAACATGATTTAGACCTTATTTATGAAAAACTGTTTATTTCTGTATTTCATGATTGCAACTTGCTGAAAAGTGTCAACAGTGTTCCTATCATCTGGATTAAGCAGTACAGCAAAAATGGTACTTACAGAGTGACTCAAACATGATTTAGACCTTGTTTATGAAAAACTGTTTATTTCTGTATTTCATGATTGCAACTTGCTGAAAATTGTCAACAGTGTTCCTATCATCGAGTTTAAACAGTACAGCAAAATTGTACTTACAGAGTGACTCAAACATGATTTAGACCTTATTTATGATAAACTGTTTATTTCTGTATTTCATGATTGCAACTTGCTGAAAAGTGTCAACAGTGTTCCTATCATCGAGTTTAAACAGTACAGCAAAATTGTACTTACAGAGTGACTCAAACATGATTTAGACCTTATTTAAGAAAAACGGTTTATTTCTGTATTTCATGATTGCAACTTGCTGAAAAGTGTCAACAGTGTTCCTATCATCTGGATTAAGCAGTACAGCAAAAATGGTACTTACAGAGTGACTCAAACATGATTTAGACTTTGTTTATGAAAAACTGTTTATTTCTGTATTTCATGATTGCAACTTGCTGAAAAGTGTCAGCAGTGTTCCTATCATCTGGATTAAGCTGTACGGCAACAATGGTACTTACAGAGTGACTCAAACATGATTTAGACCTTATTTATGAAAAACTGTTTATTTCTGTATTTCATGATTGCAACTTGCTGAAAAGTGTCAACAGTGTTCCTATCATCTGGATTAAGCAGTACAGCAAAAATGGTACTTACAGAGTGACTCAAACATGATTTAGACCTTGTTTATGAAAAACTGTTTATTTCTGTATTTCATGATTGCAACTTGCTGAAAAGTGTCAACAGTGTTCCTATCATTGAGTTTAAACAGTACAGCAAAATTGTACTTACAGAGTGACTCAAACATGATTTAGACCTTATTTATGAAAAACTGTTTATTTCTGTATTTCATGATTGCAACTTGCTGAAAAGTGTCAACAGTGTTCCTATCATCGGGATTAAGCAGTACAGCAAAAATGGTACTTACAGAGTGACTCAAACATGATTTAGACCTTGTTTATGAAAAACTGTTTATTTCTGTATTTCATGATTGCAACTTGCTGAAAAGTGTCAACAGTGTTCCTATCTTCTGGATTAAGCAGTACAGCAAAAATGGTACTTACAGAGTTACTCAAACATGATTTAGACCTTGTTTATGAAAAACTGTTTATTTCTGTATTTCATGATTGCAACTTGCTGAAAAGTGTCAACAGTGTTCCTATCATCGAGTTTAAACAGTACAGCAAAATTGTACTTACAGAGTGACTCAAACATGATTTAGACCTTATTTATGAAAAACTGTTTATTTCTGTATTTCATGATTGCAACTTGCTGAAAAGTGTCAACAGTGTTCCTATCATCTGGATTAAGCAGTACAGCAAAAATGGTACTTACAGAGTGACTCAAACATGATTTAGACTTTGTTTATGAAAAACTGTTTATTTCTGTATTTCATGATTGCAACTTGCTGAAAAGTGTCAGCAGTGTTCCTATCATCTGGATTAAGCTGTACGGCAACAATGGTACTTACAGAGTGACTCAAACATGATTTAGACCTTGTTTATGAAAAACTGTTTATTTCTGTATTTCATGATTGCAACTTGCTGAAAAGTGTCAACAGTGTTCCTATCTTCTGGATTAAGCAGTACAGCAAAAATGGTACTTACAGAGTTACTCAAACATGATTTAGACCTTGTTTATGAAAAACTGTTTATTTCTGTATTTCATGATTGCAACTTGCTGAAAAGTGTCAACAGTGTTCCTATCATCGAGTTTAAACAGTACAGCAAAATTGTACTTACAGAGTGACTCAAACATGATTTAGACCTTATTTATGATAAACTGTTTATTTCTGTATTTCATGATTGCAACTTGCTGAAAAGTGTCAACAGTGTTCCTATCATCGAGTTTAAACAGTACAGCAAAATTGTACTTACAGAGTGACTCAAACATGATTTAGACCTTATTTAAGAAAAACGGTTTATTTCTGTATTTCATGATTGCAACTTGCTGAAAAGTGTCAACAGTGTTCCTATCATCTGGATTAAGCAGTACAGAAAAAATGGTACTTACAGAGTGACTCAAACATGATTTAGACTTTGTTTATGAATAACTGTTTATTTCTGTATTTCATGATTGCAACTTGCTGAAAAGTGTCAGCAGTGTTCCTATCATCTGGATTAAGCTGTACGGCAACAATGGTACTTACAGAGTGTCTCAAACATGATTTAGACCTTATTTATGAAAAACTGTTTATTTCTGTATTTCATGATTGCAACTTGCTGAAAAGTGTCAACAGTGTTCCTATCATCTGGATTAAGCAGTACAGCAAAAATGGTACTTACAGAGTGACTCAAACATGATTTAGACCTTGTTTATGAAAAACTGTTTATTTCTGTATTTCATGATTGCAACTTGCTGAAAAGTGTCAACAGTGTTCCTATCATCGAGTTTAAACAGTACAGCAAAATTGTACTTACAGAGTGACTCAAACATGATTTAGACCTTATTTATGAAAAACTGTTTATTTCTGTATTTCATGATTGCAACTTGCTGAAAAGTGTCAACAGTGTTCCTATCATCTGGATTAAGCTGTACGGCAACAATGGTACTTACAGAGTGACTCAAACATGATTTAGACCTTGTTTATGAAAAAGTGTTTATTTCTGTATTTCATGATTGCAACTTGCTGAAAAGTGTCAACAGTGTTCCTATCATCTGGATTAAGCTGTACGGCAACAATGGTACTTACAGAGTGACTCAAACATGATTTAGACCTTGTTCATGAAAAACTGTTTATTTCTGTATTTCATGATTGCAACTTGCTGAAAAGTGTCAACACTGTTCCTATCATTGAGTTTAAACAGTACAGCAAAATTGTACTTACAGTGTGACTCAAACATGATTTAGACCTTATTTATGAAAAACTGTTTATTTCTGTATTTCATGATTGCAACTTGCTGAAAAGTGTCAACACTTTCCCTATCATCGAGTTTAAACAGTACAGCAAATTTGTACTTACAGAGTGACTCAAACATGATTTAGACCTTGTTTATGAAAAACTGTTTATTTCTGTATTTCATGATTGCAACTTGTTGAAAAGTGTCAACAGTGTTCCTATCATCGAGTTTAAACTGTACAGCAAAATGGTACTTACAGAGTGACTCAAACATGATTTAGACCTTGTTTATGAAAAACTGTTTATTTCTGTATTTCATGATTGCAACTTGCTGAAAAGTGTCAACAGTGTTCCTATCTTCTGGATTAAGCAGTACAGAAAAAATGGTACTTACAGAGTGACTCAAACATGATTCAGACCATGTTTATGAAAAACGTTTTATTTCTGAATTTCATGATTGCAACTTGCTGAAAAGTGTCAACAGTGTTCCTATCATCTGGATTAAGCAGTACAGCAAAAATGGTACTTACAGAGTGACTCAAACATGATTTAGACTTTGTTTATGAAAAACTGTTTATTTCTGTATTTCATGATTGCAACTTGCTGAAAAGTGTCAACAGTGTTCCTATCATCTGGATTAAGCAGTACAGCAAAAATGTTACTTACAGAGTGACTCAAACATGATTTCGACTTTGTTTATGAAAAACTGTTTATTTCTGTATTTCATGATTGCAACTTGCTGAAAAGTGTCAGCAGTGTTCCTATCATCTGGATTAAGCTGTACGGCAACAATGGTACTTACAGAGTGACTCAAACATGATTTAGACCTTGTTTATGAAAAACTGTTTATTTCTGTATTTCATGATTGCAACTTGCTGAAAAGTGTCAACACTGTTCGTATCACTGAGTTTAAACAGTACAGCAAAATGGTACTTACAGAGTGACTCAAACATGATTTAGACCTTGTTTATGAAAAACTGTTTATTTCTGTATTTCATGATTGCAACTTGCTGAAAAGTGTCAACACTGTTCCTATCATCTGGATTAAGCTGTACGGCAACAATGGTACTTACAGAGTGACTCAAACATGATTTAGACCTTGTTTATGAAAAACTGTTTATTTCTGTATTTCATGATTGCAACTTGCTGAAAAGTGTCAAAAGTGTTCCTATCATCGAGTTTAAACAGTACAGCAAAATTGTACTTACAGAGTGACTCAAACATGATTTAGACCTTATTTATGAAAAACTGTTTATTTCTGTATTTCATGATTGCAACTTGCTGAAAAGTGTCAACAGTGTTCCTATCATCGGGATTAAGCAGTACAGCAAAAATGGTACTTACAGAGTGACTCAAACATGATTTAGACCTTGTTTATGAAAAACTGTTTATTTCTGTATTTCATGATTGCAACTTGCTGAAAAGTGTCAGCAGTGTTCCTATCATCTGGATTAAGCTGTACGGCAACAATGGTACTTACAGAGTGACTCAAACATGATTTAGACCTTGTTTATGAAAAACTGTTTATTTCTGTATTTCATGATTGCAACTTGCTGAAAAGTGTCAACACTGTTCCTATCATTGAGTTTAAACAGTACAGCAAAATTGTACTTACAGTGTGACTCAAACATGATTTAGACCTTGTTTATGAAAAACTGTTTATTTCTGTATTTCATGATTGCAACTTGCTGAAAAGTGTCAACACTGTTCCTATCATCTGGATTAAGCAGTACAGCAAAAATGGTAGTTACAGAGTGACTCAAACATGATTTAGACCTTGTTTATGAAAAACTGTTTATTTCTGTATTTCATGATTGCAACTTGCTGAAAAGTGTCAACAGTGTTCCTATCTTCTGGATTAAGCAGTACAGCAAAAATGGTACTTACAGAGTTACTCAAACATGATTTAGACCTTGTTTATGAAAAACTGTTTATTTCTGTATTTCATGATTGCAACTTGCTGAAAAGTGTCAACAGTGTTCCTATCATCGAGTTTAAACAGTACAGCAAAATTGTACTTACAGAGTGACTCAAACATGATTTAGACCTTATTTATGAAAAACTGTTTATTTCTGTATTTCATGATTGCAACTTGCTGAAAAGTGTCAACAGTGTTCCTATCATCGAGTTTAAACAGTACAGCAAAATTGTACTTACAGAGTGACTCAAACATGATTTAGACCTTATTTATGAAAAACTGTTTATTTCTGTATTTCATGATTGCAACTTGCTGAAAAGTGTCAACAGTGTTCCTATCATCTGGATTAAGCAGTACAGCAAAAATGGTACTTACAGAGTGACTCAAACATGATTTAGACTTTGTTTATGAAAAACTGTTTATTTCTGTATTTCATGATTGCAACTTGCTGAAAAGTGTCAGCAGTGTTCCTATCATCTGGATTAAGCTGTACGGCAACAATGGTACTTACAGAGTGACTCAAACATGATTTAGACCTTGTTTATGAAAAACTGTTTATTTCTGTATTTCATGATTGCAACTTGCTGAAAAGTGTCAACACTGTTCCTATCATTGAGTTTAAACAGTACAGCAAAATTGTACTTACAGTGTGACTCAAACATGATTTAGACCTTATTTATGAAAAACTGTTTATTTCTGTATTTCATGATTGCAACTTGCTGAAAAGTGTCAACACTTTCCCTATCATCGAGTTTAAACAGTACAGCAAATTTGTACTTACAGAGTGACTCAAACATGATTTAGACCTTGTTTATGAAAAACTGTTTATTTCTGTATTTCATGATTGCAACTTGTTGAAAAGTGTCAACAGTGTTCCTATCATCGAGTTTAAACTGTACAGCAAAATGGTACTTACAGAGTGACTCAAACATGATTTAGACCTTGTTTATGAAAAACTGTTTATTTCTGTATTTCATGATTGCAACTTGCTGAAAAGTGTCAACAGTGTTCCTATCTTCTGGATTAAGCAGTACAGAAAAAATGGTACTTACAGAGTGACTCAAACATGATTCAGACCATGTTTATGAAAAACGTTTTATTTCTGAATTTCATGATTGCAACTTGCTGAAAAGTGTCAACAGTGTTCCTATCATCTGGATTAAGCAGTACAGCAAAAATGGTACTTACAGAGTGACTCAAACATGATTTAGACTTTGTTTATGAAAAACTGTTTATTTCTGTATTTCATGATTGCAACTTGCTGAAAAGTGTCAACAGTGTTCCTATCATCTGGATTAAGCAGTACAGCAAAAATGTTACTTACAGAGTGACTCAAACATGATTTCGACTTTGTTTATGAAAAACTGTTTATTTCTGTATTTCATGATTGCAACTTGCTGAAAAGTGTCAGCAGTGTTCCTATCATCTGGATTAAGCTGTACGGCAACAATGGTACTTACAGAGTGACTCAAACATGATTTAGACCTTGTTTATGAAAAACTGTTTATTTCTGTATTTCATGATTGCAACTTGCTGAAAAGTGTCAACACTGTTCGTATCACTGAGTTTAAACAGTACAGCAAAATGGTACTTACAGAGTGACTCAAACATGATTTAGACCTTGTTTATGAAAAACTGTTTATTTCTGTATTTCATGATTGCAACTTGCTGAAAAGTGTCAACAGTGTTCCTATCATCTGGATTAAGCTGTACGGCAACAATGGTACTTACAGAGTGACTCAAACATGATTTAGACCTTGTTTATGAAAAACTGTTTATTTCTGTATTTCATGATTGCAACTTGCTGAAAAGTGTCAACACTGTTCCTATCATCTGGATTAAGCAGTACGGCAAAAATGGTACTTACAGAGTGACTCAAACATGATTTAGACCTTGTTTATGAAAAACTGTTTATTTCTGTATTTCATGATTGCAACTTGCTGAAAAGTGTCAAAAGTGTTCCTATCATCGAGTTTAAACAGTACAGCAAAATTGTACTTACAGAGTGACTCAAACATGATTTAGACCTTATTTATGAAAAACTGTTTATTTCTGTATTTCATGATTGCAACTTGCTGAAAAGTGTCAACAGTGTTCCTATCATCGGGATTAAGCAGTACAGCAAAAATGGTACTTACAGAGTGACTCAAACATGATTTAGACCTTGTTTATGAAAAACTGTTTATTTCTGTATTTCATGATTGCAACTTGCTGAAAAGTGTCAGCAGTGTTCCTATCATCTGGATTAAGCTGTACGGCAACAATGGTACTTACAGAGTGACTCAAACATGATTTAGACCTTGTTTATGAAAAACTGTTTATTTCTGTATTTCATGATTGCAACTTGCTGAAAAGTGTCAACACTGTTCCTATCATTGAGTTTAAACAGTACAGCAAAATTGTACTTACAGTGTGACTCAAACATGATTTAGACCTTGTTTATGAAAAACTGTTTATTTCTGTATTTCATGATTGCAACTTGCTGAAAAGTGTCAACAGTGTTCCTATCTTCTGGATTAAGCAGTACAGCAAAAATGGTACTTACAGAGTTACTCAAACATGATTTAGACCTTGTTTATGAAAAACTGTTTATTTCTGTATTTCATGATTGCAACTTGCTGAAAAGTGTCAACAGTGTTCCTATCATCGAGTTTAAACAGTACAGCAAAATTGTACTTACAGAGTGACTCAAACATGATTTAGACCTTATTTATGAAAAACTGTTTATTTCTGTATTTCATGATTGCAACTTGCTGAAAAGTGTCAACAGTGTTCCTATCATCGAGTTTAAACAGTACAGCAAAATTGTACTTACAGAGTGACTCAAACATGATTTAGACCTTATTTATGAAAAACTGTTTATTTCTGTATTTCATGATTGCAACTTGCTGAAAAGTGTCAACAGTGTTCCTATCATCTGGATTAAGCAGTACAGCAAAAATGGTACTTACAGAGTGACTCAAACATGATTTAGACTTTGTTTATGAAAAACTGTTTATTTCTGTATTTCATGATTGCAACTTGCTGAAAAGTGTCAGCAGTGTTCCTATCATCTGGATTAAGCTGTACGGCAACAATGGTACTTACAGAGTGACTCAAACATGATTTAGACCTTGTTTATGAAAAACTGTTTATTTCTGTATTTCATGATTGCAACTTGCTGAAAAGTGTCAACAGTGTTCCTATCTTCTGGATTAAGCAGTACAGCAAAAATGGTACTTACAGAGTTACTCAAACATGATTTAGACCTTGTTTATGAAAAACTGTTTATTTCTGTATTTCATGATTGCAACTTGCTGAAAAGTGTCAACAGTGTTCCTATCATCGAGTTTAAACAGTACAGCAAAATTGTACTTACAGAGTGACTCAAACATGATTTAGACCTTATTTATGATAAACTGTTTATTTCTGTATTTCATGATTGCAACTTGCTGAAAAGTGTCAACAGTGTTCCTATCATCGAGTTTAAACAGTACAGCAAAATTGTATTTACAGAGTGACTCAAACATGATTTAGACCTTATTTAAGAAAAACGGTTTATTTCTGTATTTCATGATTGCAACTTGCTGAAAAGTGTCAACAGTGTTCCTATCATCTGGATTAAGCAGTACAGCAAAAATGGTACTTACAGAGTTACTCAAACATGATTTAGACCTTGTTTATGAAAAACTGTTTATTTCTGTATTTCATGATTGCAACTTGCTGAAAAGTGTCAACAGTGTTCCTATCATCGAGTTTAAACAGTACAGCAAAATTGTACTTACAGAGTGACTCAAACATGATTTAGACCTTATTTATGAAAAACTGTTTACTTCTGTATTTCATGATTGCAACTTGCTGAAAAGTGTCAACAGTGTTCCTATCATCTGGATTAAGCAGTACAGCAAAAATGGTACTTACAGAGTGACTCAAACATGATTTAGACTTTGTTTATGAAAAACTGTTTATTTCTGTATTTCATGATTGCAACTTGCTGAAAAGTGTCAGCAGTGTTCCTATCATCTGGATTAAGCTGTACGGCAACAATGGTACTTACAGAGTGACTCAAACATGATTTAGACCTTGTTTATGAAAAACTGTTTATTTCTGTATTTCATGATTGCAACTTGCTGAAAAGTGTCAACAGTGTTCCTATCTTCTGGATTAAGCAGTACAGCAAAAATGGTACTTACAGAGTGACTCAAACATGATTTAGACCTTGTTTATGAAAAACTGTTTATTTCTGTATTTCATGATTGCAACTTGCTGAAAAGTGTCAACAGTGTTCCTATCATCGAGTTTAAACAGTACAGCAAAATTGTACTTACAGAGTGACTCAAACATGATTTAGACCTTGTTTATGAAAAACTGTTTATTTCTGTATTTCATGATTGCAACTTGCTGAAATGTGTCAACAGTGTTCCTATCATCGGGATTAAGCAGTACAGCAAAAATGGTACTTACAGAGTGACTCAAACATGATTTAGACCTTGTTTATGAAAAACTGTTTATTTCTGTATTTCATGATTGCAACTTGCTGAAAAGTGTCAGCAGTGTTCCTATCATCTGGATTAAGCTGTACGGCAACAATGGTACTTACAGAGTGACTCAAACATGATTTAGACCTTGTTTATGAAAAACTGTTTATTTCTGTATTTCATGATTGCAACTTGCAGAAAAGTGTCAACACTGTTCCTATCATTGAGTTTAAACAGTACAGCAAAATTGTACTTACAGTGTGACTCAAACATGATTTAGACCTTATTTATGAAAAACTGTTTATTTCTGTATTTCATGATTGCAACTTGCTGAAAAGTGTCAACACTTTCCCTATCATCGAGTTTAAACAGTACAGCAAATTTGTACTTACAGAGTGACTCAAACATGATTTAGACCTTGTTTATGAAAAACGGTTTATTTCTGTATTTCATGATTGCAACTTGCTGAAAAGTGTCAGCAGTGTTCCTATCATCTGGATTAAGCTGTACGGCAACAATGGTACTTACAGAGTGACTCAAACATGATTTAGACCTTGTTTATGAAAAACTGTTTATTTCTGTATTTCATGATTGCAACTTGCTGAAAAGTGTCAACACTGTTCCTATCATTGAGTTTAAACAGTACAGCAAAATTGTACTTACAGTGTGACTCAAACATGATTTAGACCTTATTTATGAAAAACTGTTTATTTCTGTATTTCATGATTGCAACTTGCTGAAAAGTGTCAACACTTTCCCTATCATCGAGTTTAAACAGTACAGGAAATTTGTACTTACAGAGTGACTCAAACATGATTTAGACCTTGTTTATGAAAAACTGTTTATTTCTGTATTTCATGATTGCAACTTGCTGAAAAGTGTCAACAGTGTTCCTATCATCTGGATTAAGCAGTACAGCAAAAATGGTACTTACAGAGTGACTCAAACATGATTTAGACCTTGTTTATGAAAAACGGTTTATTTCTGTATTTCATGATTGCAACTTGCTGAAAAGTGTCAACAGTGTTCCTATCATCTGGATTAAGCTGTACGGCAACAATGGTACTTACAGAGTGACTCAAACATGATTTAGACCTTGTTTATGAAAAACTGTTTATTTCTGTATTTCATGATTGCAACTTGCTGAAAAGTGTCAACAGTGTTCCTATCATCTGGATTAAGCAGTACAGCAAAAATGGTACTTACAGAGTGACTCAAACATGATTTAGACCTTGTTTATGAAAAACTGTTTATTTCTGTATTTCATGATTGCAACTTGCTGAAAAGTGTCAACAGTGTTCCTATCATCTGGATTAAGCTGTACGGCAACAATGGTACTTACAGAGTGACTCAAACATGATTTAGACCTTGTTTATGAAAAACTGTTTATTTCTGTATTTCATGATTGCAACTTGCTGAAAAGTGTCAACAGTGTTCCTATCATCTGGATTAAGCTGTACGGCAACAATGGTACTTACAGAGTGACTCAAACATGATTTAGACCTTGTTTATGAAAAACTGTTTATTTCTGTATTTCATGATTGCAACTTGCAGAAAAGTGTCAACACTGTTCGTATCATTGAGTTTAAACAGTACAGCAAAATTGTACTTACAGAGTGACTCAAACATGATTTAGACCTTATTTATGAAAAACTGTTTATTTCTGTATTTCATGATTGCAACTTGCTGAAAAGTGTCAACAGTGTTCCTATCATCTGGATTAAGCTGTACAGCAACAATGGTACTTACAGAGTGACTCAAACATGATTTAGACCTTGTTTATGAAAAACTGTTTATTTATGTATTTCATGATTGCAACTTGTTGAAAAGTGTCAACAGTGTTCCTATCATCGAGTTTAAACTGTACACTAAAATGGTACTTACAGAGTGACTCAAACATGATTTAGACCTTGTTTATGAAAAACTGTTTATTTCTGTATTTCATGATTGCAACTTGCTGAAAAGTGTCAACAGTGTTCCTATCATCTGGATTAAGCTGTACGGCAACAATGGTACTTACAGAGTGACTCAAACATGATTTAGACCTTGTTTATGAAAAACTGTTTATTTCTGTATTTCATGATTGCAACTTGCTGAAAAGTGTCAACACTGTTCGTATCATTGAGTTTAAACAGTACAGCAAAATTGTACTTACAGAGTGACTCAAACATGATTTAGACCTTATTTATGAAAAACTGTTTATTTCTGTATTTCATGATTGCAACTTGCTGAAAAGTGTCAACAGTGTTCCTATCATCTGGATTAAGCTGTACAGCAACAATGGTACTTACAGAGTGACTCAAACATGATTTAGACCTTGTTTATGAAAAACTGTTTATTTCTGTATTTAATGATTGCAACTTGTTGAAAAGTGTCAACAGTGTTCCTATCATCGAGTTTAAACTGTACAGCAAAATGGTACTTACAGAGTGACTCAAACATGATTTAGACCTTGTTTATGAAAAACTGTTTATTTCTGTATTTCATGATTGCAACTTGCTGAAAAGTGTCAACAGTGTTCCTATCATCTGGATTAAGCTGTACAGCAACAATGGTACTTACAGAGTGACTCAAACATGATTTATACCTTGTTTATGAAAAACTGTTTATTTATGTATTTCATGATTGCAACTTGTTGAAAAGTGTCAACAGTGTTCCTATCATCGAGTTTAAACTGTACACTAAAATGGTACTTACAGAGTGACTCAAACATGATTTAGACCTTGTTTATGAAAAACTGTTTATTTCTGTATTTCATGATTGCAACTTGCTGAAAAGTGTCAACAGTGTTCCTATCATCTGGATTAAGCTGTACGGCAACAATGGTACTTACAGAGTGACTCAAACATGATTTAGACCTTGTTTATGAAAAACTGTTTATTTCTGTATTTCATGATTGCAACTTGCTGAAAAGTGTCAACAGTGTTCCTATCATCTGGATTAAGCTGTACGGCAACAATGGTACTTACAGAGTGACTCAAACATGATTTAGACCTTGTTTATGAAAAACTGTTTATTTCTGTATTTCATGATTGCAACTTGTTGAAAAGTGTCAACAGTGTTCCTATCATCGAGTTTAAACTGTACAGCAAAATGGTACTTACAGAGTGACTCAAACATGATTTAGACCTTGTTTATGAAAAACTGTTTATTTCTGTATTTCATGATTGCAACTTGCTGAAAAGTGTCAACAGTGTTCCTATCATCTGGATTAAGCTGTACAGCAACAATGGTACTTACAGAGTGACTCAAACATGATTTATACCTTGTTTATGAAAAACTGTTTATTTATGTATTTCATGATTGCAACTTGTTGAAAAGTGTCAACAGTGTTCCTATCATCGAGTTTAAACTGTACACTAAAATGGTACTTACAGAGTGACTCAAACATGATTTAGACCTTGTTTATGAAAAACTGTTTATTTCTGTATTTCATGATTGCAACTTGCTGAAAAGTGTCAACAGTGTTCCTATCATCTGGATTAAGCTGTACGGCAACAATGGTACTTACAGAGTGACTCAAACATGATTTAGACCTTGTTTATGAAAAACTGTTTATTTCTGTATTTCATGATTGCAACTTGCTGAAAAGTGTCAACACTGTTCCTATCATTGAGTTTAAACAGTACAGCAAAATTGTACTTACAGTGTGACTCAAACATGATTTAGACCTTATTTATGAAAAACTGTTTATTTCTGTATTTCATGATTGCAACTTGCTGAAAAGTGTCAACACTTTCCCTATCATCGAGTTTAAACAGTACAGGAAATTTGTACTTACAGAGTGACTCAAACATGATTTAGACCTTGTTTATGAAAAACTGTTTATTTCTGTATTTCATGATTGCAACTTGCTGAAAAGTGTCAACAGTGTTCCTATCATCTGGATTAAGCAGTACAGCAAAAATGGTACTTACAGAGTGACTCAAACATGATTTAGACCTTGTTTATGAAAAACGGTTTATTTCTGTATTTCATGATTGCAACTTGCTGAAAAGTGTCAACAGTGTTCCTATCATCTGGATTAAGCTGTACGGCAACAATGGTACTTACAGAGTGACTCAAACATGATTTAGACCTTGTTTATGAAAAACTGTTTATTTCTGTATTTCATGATTGCAACTTGCTGAAAAGTGTCAACAGTGTTCCTATCATCTGGATTAAGCAGTACAGCAAAAATGGTACTTACAGAGTGACTCAAACATGATTTAGACCTTGTTTATGAAAAACTGTTTATTTCTGTATTTCATGATTGCAACTTGCTGAAAAGTGTCAACAGTGTTCCTATCATCTGGATTAAGCTGTACGGCAACAATGGTACTTACAGAGTGACTCAAACATGATTTAGACCTTGTTTATGAAAAACTGTTTATTTCTGTATTTCATGATTGCAACTTGCTGAAAAGTGTCAACAGTGTTCCTATCATCTGGATTAAGCTGTACGGCAACAATGGTACTTACAGAGTGACTCAAACATGATTTAGACCTTGTTTATGAAAAACTGTTTATTTCTGTATTTCATGATTGCAACTTGCAGAAAAGTGTCAACACTGTTCGTATCATTGAGTTTAAACAGTACAGCAAAATTGTACTTACAGAGTGACTCAAACATGATTTAGACCTTATTTATGAAAAACTGTTTATTTCTGTATTTCATGATTGCAACTTGCTGAAAAGTGTCAACAGTGTTCCTATCATCTGGATTAAGCTGTACAGCAACAATGGTACTTACAGAGTGACTCAAACATGATTTAGACCTTGTTTATGAAAAACTGTTTATTTATGTATTTCATGATTGCAACTTGTTGAAAAGTGTCAACAGTGTTCCTATCATCGAGTTTAAACTGTACACTAAAATGGTACTTACAGAGTGACTCAAACATGATTTAGACCTTGTTTATGAAAAACTGTTTATTTCTGTATTTCATGATTGCAACTTGCTGAAAAGTGTCAACAGTGTTCCTATCATCTGGATTAAGCTGTACGGCAACAATGGTACTTACAGAGTGACTCAAACATGATTTAGACCTTGTTTATGAAAAACTGTTTATTTCTGTATTTCATGATTGCAACTTGCTGAAAAGTGTCAACACTGTTCGTATCATTGAGTTTAAACAGTACAGCAAAATTGTACTTACAGAGTGACTCAAACATGATTTAGACCTTATTTATGAAAAACTGTTTATTTCTGTATTTCATGATTGCAACTTGCTGAAAAGTGTCAACAGTGTTCCTATCATCTGGATTAAGCTGTACAGCAACAATGGTACTTACAGAGTGACTCAAACATGATTTAGACCTTGTTTATGAAAAACTGTTTATTTCTGTATTTAATGATTGCAACTTGTTGAAAAGTGTCAACAGTGTTCCTATCATCGAGTTTAAACTGTACAGCAAAATGGTACTTACAGAGTGACTCAAACATGATTTAGACCTTGTTTATGAAAAACTGTTTATTTCTGTATTTCATGATTGCAACTTGCTGAAAAGTGTCAACAGTGTTCCTATCATCTGGATTAAGCTGTACAGCAACAATGGTACTTACAGAGTGACTCAAACATGATTTATACCTTGTTTATGAAAAACTGTTTATTTATGTATTTCATGATTGCAACTTGTTGAAAAGTGTCAACAGTGTTCCTATCATCGAGTTTAAACTGTACACTAAAATGGTACTTACAGAGTGACTCAAACATGATTTAGACCTTGTTTATGAAAAACTGTTTATTTCTGTATTTCATGATTGCAACTTGCTGAAAAGTGTCAACAGTGTTCCTATCATCTGGATTAAGCTGTACGGCAACAATGGTACTTACAGAGTGACTCAAACATGATTTAGACCTTGTTTATGAAAAACTGTTTATTTCTGTATTTCATGATTGCAACTTGCTGAAAAGTGTCAACAGTGTTCCTATCATCTGGATTAAGCTGTACGGCAACAATGGTACTTACAGAGTGACTCAAACATGATTTAGACCTTGTTTATGAAAAACTGTTTATTTCTGTATTTCATGATTGCAACTTGTTGAAAAGTGTCAACAGTGTTCCTATCATCGAGTTTAAACTGTACACTAAAATGGTACTTACAGAGTGACTCAAACATGATTTAGACCTTGTTTATGAAAAACTGTTTATTTCTGTATTTCATGATTGCAACTTGCTGAAAAGTGTCAACAGTGTTCCTATCATCTGGATTAAGCTGTACGGCAACAATGGTACTTACAGAGTGACTCAAACATGATTTAGACCTTGTTTATGAAAAACTGTTTATTTCTGTATTTCATGATTGCAACTTGTTGAAAAGTGTCAACAGTGTTCCTATCATCGAGTTTAAACTGTACACTAAAATGGTACTTACAGAGTGACTCAAACATGATTTAGACCTTGTTTATGAAAAACTGTTTATTTCTGTATTTCATGATTGCAACTTGCTGAAAAGTGTCAACAGTGTTCCTATCATCTGGATTAAGCTGTACGGCAACAATGGTACTTACAGAGTGACTCAAACATGATTTAGACCTTGTTTATGAAAAACTGTTTATTTCTGTATTTCATGATTGCAACTTGCTGAAAAGTGTCAACACTGTTCGTATCATTGAGTTTAAACAGTACAGCAAAATTGTACTTACAGAGTGACTCAAACATGATTTAGACCTTATTTATGAAAAACTGTTTATTTCTGTATTTCATGATTGCAACTTGCTGAAAAGTGTCAACAGTGTTCCTATCATCTGGATTAAGCTGTACAGCAACAATGGTACTTACAGAGTGACTCAAACATGATTTAGACCTTGTTTATGAAAAACTGTTTATTTCTGTATTTAATGATTGCAACTTGTTGAAAAGTGTCAACAGTGTTCCTATCATCGAGTTTAAACTGTACAGCAAAATGGTACTTACAGAGTGACTCAAACATGATTTAGACCTTGTTTATGAAAAACTGTTTATTTCTGTATTTCATGATTGCAACTTGCTGAAAAGTGTCAACAGTGTTCCTATCATCTGGATTAAGCTGTACAGCAACAATGGTACTTACAGAGTGACTCAAACATGATTTATACCTTGTTTATGAAAAACTGTTTATTTATGTATTTCATGATTGCAACTTGTTGAAAAGTGTCAACAGTGTTCCTATCATCGAGTTTAAACTGTACACTAAAATGGTACTTACAGAGTGACTCAAACATGATTTAGACCTTGTTTATGAAAAACTGTTTATTTCTGTATTTCATGATTGCAACTTGCTGAAAAGTGTCAACAGTGTTCCTATCATCTGGATTAAGCTGTACGGCAACAATGGTACTTACAGAGTGACTCAAACATGATTTAGACCTTGTTTATGAAAAACTGTTTATTTCTGTATTTCATGATTGCAACTTGCTGAAAAGTGTCAACAGTGTTCCTATCATCTGGATTAAGCTGTACGGCAACAATGGTACTTACAGAGTGACTCAAACATGATTTAGACCTTGTTTATGAAAAACTGTTTATTTCTGTATTTCATGATTGCAACTTGCTGAAAAGTCTCAACACTGTTCGTATCATTGAGTTTAAACAGTACAGCAAAATTGTACTTACAGAGTGACTCAAACATGATTTAGACCTTATTTATGAAAAACTGTTTATTTCTGTATTTCATGATTGCAACTTGCTGAAAAGTGTCAACAGTGTTCCTATCATCTGGATTAAGCAGTACAGCAAAAATGGTACTTACAGAGTGACTCAAACATGATTTAGACTTTGTTTATGAAAAACTGTTTATTTCTGTATTTCATGATTGCAACTTGCTGAAAAGTGTCAGCAGTGTTCCTATCATCTGGATTAAGCTGTACGGCAACAATGGTACTTACAGAGTGACTCAAACATGATTTAGACCTTATTTATGAAAAACTGTTTATTTCTGTATTTCATGATTGCAACTTGCTGAAAAGTGTCAACACTGTTCGTATCATTGAGTTTAAACAGTACAGCAAAATTGTACTTACAGAGTGACTCAAACATGATTTAGACCTTGTTTATGAAAAACTCTTTATTTCTGTATTTCATGATTGCAACTTGCTGAAAAGTGTCAACAGTGTTCCTATCATCTGGATTAAGCTGTACAGCAACAATGGTACTTACAGAGTGACTCAAACATGATTTAGACCTTGTTTATGAAAAACTGTTTATTTATGTATTTCATGATTGCAACTTGTTGAAAAGTGTCAACAGTGTTCCTATCATCGAGTTTAAACTGTACACTAAAATGGTACTTACAGAGTGACTCAAACATGATTTAGACCTTGTTTATGAAAAACTGTTTATTTCTGTATTTCATGATTGCAACTTGCTGAAAAGTGTCAACAGTGTTCCTATCATCTGGATTAAGCTGTACGGCAACAATGGTACTTACAGAGTGACTCAAACATGATTTAGACCTTGTTTATGAAAAACTGTTTATTTCTGTATTTCATGATTGCAACTTGCTGAAAAGTGTCAACACTGTTCGTATCATTGAGTTTAAACAGTACAGCAAAATTGTACTTACAGAGTGACTCAAACATGATTTAGACCTTATTTATGAAAAACTGTTTATTTCTGTATTTCATGATTGCAACTTGCTGAAAAGTGTCAACAGTGTTCCTATCATCTGGATTAAGCTGTACAGCAACAATGGTACTTACAGAGTGACTCAAACATGATTTAGACCTTGTTTATGAAAAA
Organism: Salmo salar; assembly: GCF_965601325.2. NCBI lineage: Eukaryota > Metazoa > Chordata > Actinopteri > Salmoniformes > Salmonidae > Salmo > Salmo salar. The sequence goes on along the minus strand of NC_138296.1, from coordinate 51,606,874 downwards.
CTGTTTATTTCTGTATTTCATGATTGCAACTTGTTGAAAAGTGTCAACAGTGTTCCTATCATCGAGTTTAAACTGTACAGCAAAATGGTACTTACAGAGTGACTCAAACATGATTTAGACCTTGTTTATGAAAAACTGTTTATTTCTGTATTTAATGATTGCAACTTGCTGAAAAGTGTCAACAGTGTTCCTATCATCTGGATTAAGCTGTACAGCAACAATGGTACTTACAGAGTGACTCAAACATGATTTAGACCTTGTTTATGAAAAACTGTTTATTTCTGTATTTCATGATTGCAACTTGCTGAAAAGTGTCAACACTGTTCCTATCATTGAGTTTAAACAGTACAGCAAAATTGTACTTACAGTGTGACTCAAACATGATTTAGACCTTATTTATGAAAAACTGTTTATTTCTGTATTTCATGATTGCAACTTGCTGAAAAGTGTCAACACTTTCCCTATCATCGAGTTTAAACAGTACAGGAAATTTGTACTTACAGAGTGACTCAAACATGATTTAGACCTTGTTTATGAAAAACTGTTTATTTCTGTATTTCATGATTGCAACTTGTTGAAAAGTGTCAACAGTGTTCCTATCATCGAGTTTAAACTGTACAGCAAAATGGTACTTACAGAGTGACTCAAACATGATTTAGACCTTGTTTATGAAAAACTGTTTATTTCTGTATTTCATGATTGCAACTTGCTGAAAAGTGTCAACAGTGTTCCTATCATCTGGATTAAGCAGTACAGCAAAAATGGTACTTACAGAGTGACTCAAACATGATTTAGACTTTGTTTATGAAAAACTGTTTATTTCTGTATTTCATGATTGCAACTTGCTGAAAAGTGTCAGCAGTGTTCCTATCATCTGGATTAAGCTGTACGGCAACAATGGTACTTACAGAGTGACTCAAACATGATTTAGACCTTATTTATGAAAAACTGTTTATTTCTGTATTTCATGATTGCAACTTGCTGAAAAGTGTCAACACTGTTCGTATCATTGAGTTTAAACAGTACAGCAAAATTGTACTTACAGAGTGACTCAAACATGATTTAGACCTTGTTTATGAAAAACTCTTTATTTCTGTATTTCATGATTGCAACTTGCTGAAAAGTGTCAACAGTGTTCCTATCATCTGGATTAAGCTGTACAGCAACAATGGTACTTACAGAGTGACTCAAACATGATTTAGACCTTGTTTATGAAAAACTGTTTATTTATGTATTTCATGATTGCAACTTGTTGAAAAGTGTCAACAGTGTTCCTATCATCGAGTTTAAACTGTACACTAAAATGGTACTTACAGAGTGACTCAAACATGATTTAGACCTTGTTTATGAAAAACTGTTTATTTCTGTATTTCATGATTGCAACTTGCTGAAAAGTGTCAACAGTGTTCCTATCATCTGGATTAAGCTGTACGGCAACAATGGTACTTACAGAGTGACTCAAACATGATTTAGACCTTGTTTATGAAAAACTGTTTATTTCTGTATTTCATGATTGCAACTTGCTGAAAAGTGTCAACACTGTTCGTATCATTGAGTTTAAACAGTACAGCAAAATTGTACTTACAGAGTGACTCAAACATGATTTAGACCTTATTTATGAAAAACTGTTTATTTCTGTATTTCATGATTGCAACTTGCTGAAAAGTGTCAACAGTGTTCCTATCATCTGGATTAAGCTGTACAGCAACAATGGTACTTACAGAGTGACTCAAACATGATTTAGACCTTGTTTATGAAAAACTGTTTATTTCTGTATTTCATGATTGCAACTTGTTGAAAAGTGTCAACAGTGTTCCTATCATCGAGTTTAAACTGTACAGCAAAATGGTACTTACAGAGTGACTCAAACATGATTTAGACCTTGTTTATGAAAAACTGTTTATTTCTGTATTTAATGATTGCAACTTGCTGAAAAGTGTCAACAGTGTTCCTATCATCTGGATTAAGCTGTACAGCAACAATGGTACTTACAGAGTGACTCAAACATGATTTAGACCTTGTTTATGAAAAACTGTTTATTTCTGTATTTCATGATTGCAACTTGCTGAAAAGTGTCAACACTGTTCCTATCATTGAGTTTAAACAGTACAGCAAAATTGTACTTACAGTGTGACTCAAACATGATTTAGACCTTATTTATGAAAAACTGTTTATTTCTGTATTTCATGATTGCAACTTGCTGAAAATTGTCAACACTTTCCCTATCATCGAGTTTAAACAGTACAGGAAATTTGTACTTACAGAGTGACTCAAACATGATTTAGACCTTGTTTATGAAAAACTGTTTATTTCTGTATTTCATGATTGCAACTTGTTGAAAAGTGTCAACAGTGTTCCTATCATCGAGTTTAAACTGTACAGCAAAATGGTACTTACAGAGTGACTCAAACATGATTTAGACCTTGTTTATGAAAAACTGTTTATTTCTGTATTTCATGATTGCAACTTGCTGAAAAGTGTCAACAGTGTTCCTATCATCTGGATTAAGCTGTACGGCAACAATGGTACTTACAGAGTGACTCAAACATTATTTAGACCTTGTTTATGAAAAACTGTTTATTTCTGTATTTCATGATTGCAACTTGCTGAAAAGTGTCAACAGTGTTCCTATCATCGAGTTTAAACAGTACAGCAAAATTGTACTTACAGAGTGACTCAAACATGATTTAGACCTTATTTATGAAAAACTGTTTATTTCTGTATTTCATGATTGCAACTTGCTGAAAAGTGTCAACAGTGTTCCTATCATCTGGATTAAGCAGTACAGCAAAAATGGTACTTACAGAGTGACTCAAACATGATTTAGACCTTGTTTATGAAAAACTGTTTATTTCTGTATTTCATGATTACAACTTGCTGAAAAGTGTCAACAGTTTTCCTATCATCTGGATTAAGCAGTACAGCAAAAATGGTACTTACAGAGTGACTCAAACATGATTTAGACCTTGTTTATGAAAAACTGTTTATTTCTGTATTTCATGATTGCAACTTGCTGAAAAGTGTCAACAGTGTTCCTATCATCTGGATTAAGCTGTACGGCAACAATGGTACTTACAGAGTGACTCAAACATGATTTAGACCTTGTTTATGAAAAACTGTTTATTTCTGTATTTCATGATTGCAACTTGCTGAAAAGTGTCAACAGTGTTCCTATCATCTGGATTAAGATGTACGGCAACAATGGTACTTACAGAGTGACTCAAACATGATTTAGACCTTGTTTATGAAAAACTGTTTATTTCTGTATTTCATGATTGCAACTTGCTGAAAAGTGTCAACAGTGTTCCTATCATCGAGTTTAAACAGTACAGCAAAATTGTACTTACAGAGTGACTCAAACATGATTTAGACCTTATTTATGAAAAACTGTTTATTTCTGTATTTCATGATTGCAACTTGCTGAAAAGTGTCAACAGTGTTCCTATCATCTGGATTAAGCAGTACAGCAAAAATGGTACTTACAGAGTGACTCAAACATGATTTAGACCTTGTTTACGAAAAACTGTTTATTTCTGTATTTCATGATTACAACTTGCTGAAAAGTGTCAACAGTTTTCCTATCATCTGGATTAAGCAGTACAGCAAAAATGGTACTTACAGAGTGACTCAAACATGATTTAGACCTTGTTTATGAAAAACTGTTTATTTCTGTATTTCATGATTGCAACTTGCTGAAAAGTGTCAACAGTGTTCCTATCATCTGGATTAAGCTGTACGGCAACAATGGTACTTACAGAGTGACTCAAACATGATTTAGACCTTGTTTATGAAAAACTGTTTATTTCTGTATTTCATGATTGCAACTTGCTGAAAAGTGTCAACAGTGTTCCTATCATCTGGATTAAGCTGTACGGCAACAATGGTACTTACAGAGTGACTCAAACATGATTTAGACCTTGTTTATGAAAAACTGTTTATTTCTGTATTTCATGATTGCAACTTGCTGAAAAGTGTCAACACTGTTCGTATCATTGAGTTTAAACAGTACAGCAAAATTGTACTTACAGAGTGACTCAAACATGATTTAGACCTTATTTATGAAAAACTGTTTATTTCTGTATTTCATGATTGCAACTTGCTGAAAAGTGTCAACAGTGTTCCTATCATCTGGATTAAGCAGTACAGCAAAAATGGTACTTACAGAGTGACTCAAACATGATTTAGACCTTGTTTATGAAAAACTGTTTATTTCTGTATTTCATGATTACAACTTGCTGAAAAGTGTCAACAGTTTTCCTATCATCTGGATTAAGCAGTACAGCAAAAATGGTACTTACAGAGTGACTCAAACATGATTTAGACCTTGTTTATGAAAAACTGTTTATTTCTGTATTTCATGATTGCAACTTGCTGAAAAGTGTCAACAGTGTTCCTATCATCTGGATTAAGCTGTACGGCAACAATGGTACTTACAGAGTGACTCAAACATGATTTAGACCTTGTTTATGAAAAACTGTTTATTTCTGTATTTCATGATTGCAACTTGCTGAAAAGTGTCAACAGTGTTCCTATCATCTGGATTAAGCTGTACGGCAACAATGGTACTTACAGAGTGACTCAAACATGATTTAGACCTTGTTTATGAAAAACTGTTTATTTCTGTATTTCATGATTGCAACTTGCTGAAAAGTGTCAACACTGTTCGTATCATTGAGTTTAAACAGTACAGCAAAATTGTACTTACAGAGTGACTCAAACATGATTTAGACCTTATTTATGAAAAACTGTTTATTTCTGTATTTCATGATTGCAACTTGCTGAAAAGTGTCAACAGTGTTCCTATCATCTGGATTAAGCTGTACAGCAACAATGGTACTTACAGAGTGACTCAAACATGATTTAGACCTTGTTTATGAAAAACTGTTTATTTCTGTATTTAATGATTGCAATTTGTTGAAAAGTGTCAACAGTGTTCCTATCATCGAGTTTAAACTGTACAGCAAAATGGTACTTACAGAGTGACTCAAACATGATTTAGACCTTGTTTATGAAAAACTGTTTATTTCTGTATTTCATGATTGCAACTTGCTGAAAAGTGTCAACATTGTTCCTATCATCTGGATTAAGCTGTACAGCAACAATGGTACTTACAGAGTGACTCAAACATGATTTATACCTTGTTTATGAAAAACTGTTTATTTATGTATTTCATGATTGCAACTTGTTGAAAAGTGTCAACAGTGTTCCTATCATCGAGTTTAAACTGTACACTAAAATGGTACTTACAGAGTGACTCAAACATGATTTAGACCTTGTTTATGAAAAACTGTTTATTTCTGTATTTCATGATTGCAACTTGCTGAAAAGTGTCAACAGTGTTCCTATCATCTGGATTAAGCTGTACGGCAACAATGGTACTTACAGAGTGACTCAAACGTGATTTAGACCTTGTTTATGAAAAACTGTTTATTTCTGTATTTCATGATTGCAACTTGCTGAAAAGTGTCAACAGTGTTCCTATCATCTGGATTAACCTGTTAGGGCTAGGGGGCAGCATTGACACGGCTGGATAAAAAACATACCCGATTTAATCTGGTTACCACTCCTACTCAGTAACTAGAATATGCATATACTTATTACATATGGATAGAAAACACCCTAAATTTTCTAAAACTGTTTGAATGGTGTCTGTGAGTATAACAGAACTCAAATGGCAGGTCAAAACCTGAGAGATTCCTTTACAGGAAGTGGCCTGTCTGACCATTTCTGGAACTTCTTTGCCATCTCTATCATTTACTAAGGATCTCTGCTCTAACGTGACACTTCCCACGTCGTCCATAGGCTCTCAGAGCCCGGGAAAAAAGAGAATGTCGTCATTCCAGCCCCAGGCTGAAACACATTATCGCCTTTCTCAAGTGGCCCATCAAGAGACACTAGCTTATGCGCGTGACCCCGACCGCCCCCGCCTTTGGGATTTTTTCCTCTGTTTGCCGAAAAGGAGATTCCCTGTCGGAATATTATCGCTTTTCTACGAGAAAAATGACGTAAAAATTGATTTTAAACAGCGGTTGACATGCTTCGACGTACGGCAATGGAATACTTTGAATTTTATTGTCAGGAATTGCGCCAAGCGCGCGACACTTCTTTACTATTTCGGATAGTGTCTGGAACGCACGAACAAAACGCCGCTATTCGGATATAACGATGGATTATTTTGGACCAAACCAACATTTGTTATTGAAGTAGACGTCCTGGGTGTGCATTCTGACGAAGACAACAAAAGGTAATGACATTTTTATAATAGTAAATATGATTATGGTGAGTGCTAAACTTGCCGGGTGTCTAAATAGCGAGCCCGTGATGCCTGGGCTATGTACTTAGAATATTGCAAAATGTGCTTTCACCAAAAAGCTATTTTAAAATCGGACATATCGAGTGCATAGAGGAGGTCTGTATCTATAATTCTTAAAATAATTGTTATGCTTTTTGTGAACGTTTATCGTGAGTAATTTAGTAAAATGTTAGCGAATTCCCCGTAAGTTTGCGGGGGGTATGCTAGTTCTGAACGTCACATGCTAATGTAAAAAGCTGGTTTTTGATATAAATATGAACTTGATTGAACAAAACATGCATGTATTGTATAACATAATGTCCTAGGGTTGTCATCTGATGAAGATCATCAAAGGTGAGTGCTGCATTTAGCTGTCTTCTGGGTTTTGGTGACATTATATGCTGGCTTGAAAAATGGGTGTCTGATTATTTCTGGCTTGGTACTCTGCTGACATAATCTAATGTTTTGCTTTCGTTGTAAAGCCTTTTTGAAATCGGACAGTGTGGTTAGATTAACGAGAGTCTTATCTTTAAATGGCTGTAAAATAGTCATATGTTTGAGAAATTTAAGTAATAGGATTTTGAAGATTTTGAAAATCGCGCCACAGGCTGGCAGTGGCTGTTACGTAGGTGGGACGAATTCGTCCCGCCGGTCCCATAGAGGTTAAGCTGTACGGCAACAATGGTACTTACAGAGTGACTCAAACATGATTTAGACCTTGTTTATGAAAAACTGTTTATTTCTGTATTTCATGATTGCAACTTGCTGAAAAGTCTCAACACTGTTCGTATCATTGAGTTTAAACAGTACAGCAAAATTGTACTTACAGAGTGACTCAAACATGATTTAGACCTTATTTATGAAAAACTGTTTATTTCTGTATTTCATGATTGCAACTTGCTGAAAAGTGTCAACAGTGTTCCTATCATCTGGATTAAGCAGTACAGCAAAAATGGTACTTACAGAGTGACTCAAACATGATTTAGACTTTGTTTATGAAAAACTGTTTATTTCTGTATTTCATGATTGCAACTTGCTGAAAAGTGTCAGCAGTGTTCCTATCATCTGGATTAAGCTGTACGGCAACAATGGTACATACAGAGTGACTCAAACATGATTTAGACCTTATTTATGAAAAACTGTTTATTTCTGTATTTCATGATTGCAACTTGCTGAAAAGTGTCAACAGTGTTCCTATCATCTGGATTAAGCAGTACAGCAAAAATGGTACTTACAGAGTGACTCAAACATGATTTAGACCTTGTTTATGAAAAACTGTTTATTTCTGTATTTCATGATTGCAACTTGCTGAAAAGTGTCAACACTGTTCGTATCATTGAGTTTAAACAGTACAGCAAAATTGTACTTACAGAGTGACTCAAACATGATTTAGACCTTATTTATGAAAAACTGTTTATTTCTGTATTTCATGATTGCAACTTGCTGAAAAGTGTCAACAGTGTTCCTATCATCTGGATTAAGCTGTACAGCAACAATGGTACTTACAGAGTGACTCAAACATGATTTAGACCTTGTTTATGAAAAACTGTTTATTTCTGTATTTAATGATTGCAACTTGTTGAAAAGTGTCAACAGTGTTCCTATCATCGAGTTTAAACTGTACAGCAAAATGGTACTTACAGAGTGACTCAAACATGATTTAGACCTTGTTTATGAAAAACTGTTTATTTCTGTATTTCATGATTGCAACTTGCTGAAAAGTGTCAACACTGTTCGTATCATTGAGTTTAAACAGTACAGCAAAATTGTACTTACAGAGTGACTCAAACATGATTTAGACCTTATTTATGAAAAACTGTTTATTTCTGTATTTCATGATTGCAACTTGCTGAAAAGTGTCAACAGTGTTCCTATCATCTGGATTAAGCTGTACAGCAACAATGGTACTTACAGAGTGACTCAAACATGATTTAGACCTTGTTTATGAAAAACTGTTTATTTCTGTATTTAATGATTGCAACTTGTTGAAAAGTGTCAACAGTGTTCCTATCATCGAGTTTAAACTGTACAGCAAAATGGTACTTACAGAGTGACTCAAACATGATTTAGACCTTGTTTATGAAAAACTGTTTATTTCTGTATTTCATGATTGCAACTTGCTGAAAAGTGTCAACATTGTTCCTATCATCTGGATTAAGCTGTACAGCAACAATGGTACTTACAGAGTGACTCAAACATGATTTATACCTTGTTTATGAAAAACTGTTTATTTATGTATTTCATGATTGCAACTTGTTGAAAAGTGTCAACAGTGTTCCTATCATCGAGTTTAAACTGTACACTAAAATGGTACTTACAGAGTGACTCAAACATGATTTAGACCTTGTTTATGAAAAACTGTTTATTTCTGTATTTCATGATTGCAACTTGCTGAAAAGTGTCAACAGTGTTCCTATCATCTGGATTAAGCTGTACGGCAACAATGGTACTTACAGAGTGACTCAAACATGATTTAGACCTTGTTTATGAAAAACTGTTTATTTCTGTATTTCATGATTGCAACTTGCTGAAAAGTGTCAACAGTGTTCCTATCATCTGGATTAACCTGTTAGGGCTAGGGGGCAGCATTGACACGGCTGGATAAAAAACATACCCGATTTAATCTGGTTACCACTCCTACTCAGTAACTAGAATATGCATATACTTATTACATATGGATAGAAAACACCCTAAATTTTCTAAAACTGTTTGAATGGTGTCTGTGAGTATAACAGAACTCAAATGGCAGGTCAAAACCTGAGAGATTCCTTTACAGGAAGTGGCCTGTCTGACCATTTCTGGAACTTCTTTGCCATCTCTATCATTTACTAAGGATCTCTGCTCTAACGTGACACTTCCCACGTCGTCCATAGGCTCTCAGAGCCCGGGAAAAAAGAGAATGTCGTCATTCCAGCCCCAGGCTGAAACACATTATCGCCTTTCTCAAGTGGCCCATCAAGAGACACTAGCTTATGCGCGTGACCCCGACCGCCCCCGCCTTTGGGATTTTTTCCTCTGTTTGCCGAAAAGGAGATTCCCTGTCGGAATATTATCGCTTTTCTACGAGAAAAATGACGTAAAAATTGATTTTAAACAGCGGTTGACATGCTTCGACGTACGGCAATGGAATACTTTGAATTTTATTGTCAGGAATTGCGCCAAGCGCGCGACACTTCTTTACTATTTCGGATAGTGTCTGGAACGCACGAACAAAACGCCGCTATTCGGATATAACGATGGATTATTTTGGACCAAACCAACATTTGTTATTGAAGTAGACGTCCTGGGTGTGCATTCTGACGAAGACAACAAAAGGTAATGACATTTTTATAATAGTAAATATGATTATGGTGAGTGCTAAACTTGCCGGGTGTCTAAATAGCGAGCCCGTGATGCCTGGGCTATGTACTTAGAATATTGCAAAATGTGCTTTCACCAAAAAGCTATTTTAAAATCGGACATATCGAGTGCATAGAGGAGGTCTGTATCTATAATTCTTAAAATAATTGTTATGCTTTTTGTGAACGTTTATCGTGAGTAATTTAGTAAAATGTTAGCGAATTCCCCGTAAGTTTGCGGGGGGTATGCTAGTTCTGAACGTCACATGCTAATGTAAAAAGCTGGTTTTTGATATAAATATGAACTTGATTGAACAAAACATGCATGTATTGTATAACATAATGTCCTAGGGTTGTCATCTGATGAAGATCATCAAAGGTGAGTGCTGCATTTAGCTGTCTTCTGGGTTTTGGTGACATTATATGCTGGCTTGAAAAATGGGTGTCTGATTATTTCTGGCTTGGTACTCTGCTGACATAATCTAATGTTTTGCTTTCGTTGTAAAGCCTTTTTGAAATCGGACAGTGTGGTTAGATTAACGAGAGTCTTATCTTTAAATGGCTGTAAAATAGTCATATGTTTGAGAAATTTAAGTAATAGGATTTTGAAGATTTTGAAAATCGCGCCACAGGCTGGCAGTGGCTGTTACGTAGGTGGGACGAATTCGTCCCGCCGGTCCCATAGAGGTTAAGCTGTACGGCAACAATGGTACTTACAGAGTGACTCAAACATGATTTAGACCTTGTTTATGAAAAACTGTTTATTTCTGTATTTCATGATTGCAACTTGCTGAAAAGTCTCAACACTGTTCGTATCATTGAGTTTAAACAGTACAGCAAAATTGTACTTACAGAGTGACTCAAACATGATTTAGACCTTATTTATGAAAAACTGTTTATTTCTGTATTTCATGATTGCAACTTGCTGAAAAGTGTCAACAGTGTTCCTATCATCTGGATTAAGCAGTACAGCAAAAATGGTACTTACAGAGTGACTCAAACATGATTTAGACTTTGTTTATGAAAAACTGTTTATTTCTGTATTTCATGATTGCAACTTGCTGAAAAGTGTCAGCAGTGTTCCTATCATCTGGATTAAGCTGTACGGCAACAATGGTACATACAGAGTGACTCAAACATGATTTAGACCTTATTTATGAAAAACTGTTTATTTCTGTATTTCATGATTGCAACTTGCTGAAAAGTGTCAACAGTGTTCCTATCATCTGGATTAAGCAGTACAGCAAAAATGGTACTTACAGAGTGACTCAAACATGATTTAGACCTTGTTTATGAAAAACTGTTTATTTCTGTATTTCATGATTGCAACTTGCTGAAAAGTGTCAACACTGTTCGTATCATTGAGTTTAAACAGTACAGCAAAATTGTACTTACAGAGTGACTCAAACATGATTTAGACCTTATTTATGAAAAACTGTTTATTTCTGTATTTCATGATTGCAACTTGCTGAAAAGTGTCAACAGTGTTCCTATCATCTGGATTAAGCTGTACAGCAACAATGGTACTTACAGAGTGACTCAAACATGATTTAGACCTTGTTTATGAAAAACTGTTTATTTCTGTATTTAATGATTGCAACTTGTTGAAAAGTGTCAACAGTGTTCCTATCATCGAGTTTAAACTGTACAGCAAAATGGTACTTACAGAGTGACTCAAACATGATTTAGACCTTGTTTATGAAAAACTGTTTATTTCTGTATTTCATGATTGCAACTTGCTGAAAAGTGTCAACACTGTTCGTATCATTGAGTTTAAACAGTACAGCAAAATTGTACTTACAGAGTGACTCAAACATGATTTAGACCTTATTTATGAAAAACTGTTTATTTCTGTATTTCATGATTGCAACTTGCTGAAAAGTGTCAACAGTGTTCCTATCATCTGGATTAAGCTGTACAGCAACAATGGTACTTACAGAGTGACTCAAACATGATTTAGACCTTGTTTATGAAAAACTGTTTATTTCTGTATTTAATGATTGCAACTTGTTGAAAAGTGTCAACAGTGTTCCTATCATCGAGTTTAAACTGTACAGCAAAATGGTACTTACAGAGTGACTCAAACATGATTTAGACCTTGTTTATGAAAAACTGTTTATTTCTGTATTTCATGATTGCAACTTGCTGAAAAGTGTCAACATTGTTCCTATCATCTGGATTAAGCTGTACAGCAACAATGGTACTTACAGAGTGACTCAAACATGATTTATACCTTGTTTATGAAAAACTGTTTATTTATGTATTTCATGATTGCAACTTGTTGAAAAGTGTCAACAGTGTTCCTATCATCGAGTTTAAACTGTACACTAAAATGGTACTTACAGAGTGACTCAAACATGATTTAGACCTTGTTTATGAAAAACTGTTTATTTCTGTATTTCATGATTGCAACTTGCTGAAAAGTGTCAACAGTGTTCCTATCATCTGGATTAAGCTGTACGGCAACAATGGTACTTACAGAGTGACTCAAACATGATTTAGACCTTGTTTATGAAAAACTGTTTATTTCTGTATTTCATGATTGCAACTTGCTGAAAAGTGTCAACAGTGTTCCTATCATCTGGATTAACCTGTTAGGGCTAGGGGGCAGCATTGACACGGCTGGATAAAAAACATACCCGATTTAATCTGGTTACCACTCCTACTCAGTAACTAGAATATGCATATACTTATTACATATGGATAGAAAACACCCTAAATTTTCTAAAACTGTTTGAATGGTGTCTGTGAGTATAACAGAACTCAAATGGCAGGTCAAAACCTGAGAGATTCCTTTACAGGAAGTGGCCTGTCTGACCATTTCTGGAACTTCTTTGCCATCTCTATCATTTACTAAGGATCTCTGCTCTAACGTGACACTTCCCACGTCGTCCATAGGCTCTCAGAGCCCGGGAAAAAAGAGAATGTCGTCATTCCAGCCCCAGGCTGAAACACATTATCGCCTTTCTCAAGTGGCCCATCAAGAGACACTAGCTTATGCGCGTGACCCCGACCGCCCCCGCCTTTGGGATTTTTTCCTCTGTTTGCCGAAAAGGAGATTCCCTGTCGGAATATTATCGCTTTTCTACGAGAAAAATTACGTAAAAATTGATTTTAAACAGCGGTTGACATGCTTCGACGTACGGCAATGGAATACTTTGAATTTTATTGTCAGGAATTGCGCCAAGCGCGCGACACTTCTTTACTATTTCGGATAGTGTCTGGAACGCACGAACAAAACGCCGCTATTCGGATATAACGATGGATTATTTTGGACCAAACCAACATTTGTTATTGAAGTAGACGTCCTGGGTGTGCATTCTGACGAAGACAACAAAAGGTAATGACATTTTTATAATAGTAAATATGATTATGGTGAGTGCTAAACTTGCCGGGTGTCTAAATAGCGAGCCCGTGATGCCTGGGCTATGTACTTAGAATATTGCAAAATGTGCTTTCACCAAAAAGCTATTTTAAAATCGGACATATCGAGTGCATAGAGGAGGTCTGTATCTATAATTCTTAAAATAATTGTTATGCTTTTTGTGAACGTTTATCGTGAGTAATTTAGTAAAATGTTAGCGAATTCCCCGTAAGTTTGCGGGGGGTATGCTAGTTCTGAACGTCACATGCTAATGTAAAAAGCTGGTTTTTGATATAAATATGAACTTGATTGAACAAAACATGCATGTATTGTATAACATAATGTCCTAGGGTTGTCATCTGATGAAGATCATCAAAGGTGAGTGCTGCATTTAGCTGTCTTCTGGGTTTTGGTGACATTATATGCTGGCTTGAAAAATGGGTGTCTGATTATTTCTGGCTTGGTACTCTGCTGACATAATCTAATGTTTTGCTTTCGTTGTAAAGCCTTTTTGAAATCGGACAGTGTGGTTAGATTAACGAGAGTCTTATCTTTAAATGGCTGTAAAATAGTCATATGTTTGAGAAATTTAAGTAATAGGATTTTGAAGATTTTGAAAATCGCGCCACAGGCTGGCAGTGGCTGTTACGTAGGTGGGACGAATTCGTCCCGCCGGTCCCATAGAGGTTAAGCTGTACGGCAACAATGGTACTTACAGAGTGACTCAAACATGATTTAGACCTTGTTTATGAAAAACTGTTTATTTCTGTATTTCATGATTGCAACTTGCTGAAAAGTCTCAACACTGTTCGTATCATTGAGTTTAAACAGTACAGCAAAATTGTACTTACAGAGTGACTCAAACATGATTTAGACCTTATTTATGAAAAACTGTTTATTTCTGTATTTCATGATTGCAACTTGCTGAAAAGTGTCAACAGTGTTCCTATCATCTGGATTAAGCAGTACAGCAAAAATGGTACTTACAGAGTGACTCAAACATGATTTAGACTTTGTTTATGAAAAACTGTTTATTTCTGTATTTCATGATTGCAACTTGCTGAAAAGTGTCAGCAGTGTTCCTATCATCTGGATTAAGCTGTACGGCAACAATGGTACTTACAGAGTGACTCAAACATGATTTAGACCTTATTTATGAAAAACTGTTTATTTCTGTATTTCATGATTGCAACTTGCTGAAAAGTGTCAACAGTGTTCCTATCATCTGGATTAAGCAGTACAGCAAAAATGGTACTTACAGAGTGACTCAAACATGATTTAGACCTTGTTTATGAAAAACTGTTTATTTCTGTATTTCATGATTGCAACTTGCTGAAAAGTGTCAACACTGTTCGTATCATTGAGTTTAAACAGTACAGCAAAATTGTACTTACAGAGTGACTCAAACATGATTTAGACCTTATTTATGAAAAACTGTTTATTTCTGTATTTCATGATTGCAACTTGCTGAAAAGTGTCAACAGTGTTCCTATCATCTGGATTAAGCTGTACAGCAACAATGGTACTTACAGAGTGACTCAAACATGATTTAGACCTTGTTTATGAAAAACTGTTTATTTCTGTATTTAATGATTGCAACTTGTTGAAAAGTGTCAACAGTGTTCCTATCATCGAGTTTAAACTGTACAGCAAAATGGTACTTACAGAGTGACTCAAACATGATTTAGACCTTGTTTATGAAAAACTGTTTATTTCTGTATTTCATGATTGCAACTTGCTGAAAAGTGTCAACACTGTTCGTATCATTGAGTTTAAACAGTACAGCAAAATTGTACTTACAGAGTGACTCAAACATGATTTAGACCTTATTTATGAAAAACTGTTTATTTCTGTATTTCATGATTGCAACTTGCTGAAAAGTGTCAACAGTGTTCCTATCATCTGGATTAAGCTGTACAGCAACAATGGTACTTACAGAGTGACTCAAACATGATTTAGACCTTGTTTATGAAAAACTGTTTATTTCTGTATTTAATGATTGCAACTTGTTGAAAAGTGTCAACAGTGTTCCTATCATCGAGTTTAAACTGTACAGCAAAATGGTACTTACAGAGTGACTCAAACATGATTTAGACCTTGTTTATGAAAAACTGTTTATTTCTGTATTTCATGATTGCAACTTGCTGAAAAGTGTCAACATTGTTCCTATCATCTGGATTAAGCTGTACAGCAACAATGGTACTTACAGAGTGACTCAAACATGATTTATACCTTGTTTATGAAAAACTGTTTATTTATGTATTTCATGATTGCAACTTGTTGAAAAGTGTCAACAGTGTTCCTATCATCGAGTTTAAACCGTACACTAAAATGGTACTTACAGAGTGACTCAAACATGATTTAGACCTTGTTTATGAAAAACTGTTTATTTCTGTATTTCATGATTGCAACTTGCTGAAAAGTGTCAACAGTGTTCCTATCATCTGGATTAAGCTGTACGGCAACAATGGTACTTACAGAGTGACTCAAACATGATTTAGACCTTGTTTATGAAAAACTGTTTATTTCTGTATTTCATGATTGCAACTTGCTGAAAAGTGTCAACAGTGTTCCTATCATCTGGATTAACCTGTTAGGGCTAGGGGGCAGCATTGACACGGCTGGATAAAAAACATACCCGATTTAATCTGGTTACCACTCCTACTCAGTAACTAGAATATGCATAGACTTATTACATATGGATAGAAAACACCCTAAATTTTCTAAAACTGTTTGAATGGTGTCTGTGAGTATAACAGAACTCAAATGGCAGGTCAAAACCTGAGAGATTCCTTTACAGGAAGTGGCCTGTCTGACCATTTCTGGAACTTCTTTGCCATCTCTATCATTTACTAAGGATCTCTGCTCTAACGTGACACTTCCCACGTCGTCCATAGGCTCTCAGAGCCCGGGAAAAAAGAGAATGTCGTCATTCCAGCCCCAGGCTGAAACACATTATCGCCTTTCTCAAGTGGCCCATCAAGAGACACTAGCTTATGCGCGTGACCCCGACCGCCCCCGCCTTTGGGATTTTTTCCTCTGTTTGCCGAAAAGGAGATTCCCTGTCGGAATATTATCGCTTTTCTACGAGAAAAATGACGTAAAAATTGATTTTAAACAGCGGTTGACATGCTTCGACGTACGGCAATGGAATACTTTGAATTTTATTGTCAGGAATTGCGCCAAGCGCGCGACACTTCTTTACTATTTCGGATAGTGTCTGGAACGCACGAACAAAACGCCGCTATTCGGATATAACGATGGATTATTTTGGACCAAACCAACATTTGTTATTGAAGTAGACGTCCTGGGTGTGCATTCTGACGAAGACAACAAAAGGTAATGACATTTTTATAATAGTAAATATGATTATGGTGAGTGCTAAACTTGCCGGGTGTCTAAATAGCGAGCCCGTGATGCCTGGGCTATGTACTTAGAATATTGCAAAATGTGCTTTCACCAAAAAGCTATTTTAAAATCGGACATATCGAGTGCATAGAGGAGGTCTGTATCTATAATTCTTAAAATAATTGTTATGCTTTTTGTGAACGTTTATCGTGAGTAATTTAGTAAAATGTTAGCGAATTCCCCGTAAGTTTGCGGGGGGTATGCTAGTTCTGAACGTCACATGCTAATGTAAAAAGCTGGTTTTTGATATAAATATGAACTTGATTGAACAAAACATGCATGTATTGTATAACATAATGTCCTAGGGTTGTCATCTGATGAAGATCATCAAAGGTGAGTGCTGCATTTAGCTGTCTTCTGGGTTTTGGTGACATTATATGCTGGCTTGAAAAATGGGTGTCTGATTATTTCTGGCTTGGTACTCTGCTGACATAATCTAATGTTTTGCTTTCGTTGTAAAGCCTTTTTGAAATCGGACAGTGTGGTTAGATTAACGAGAGTCTTATCTTTAAATGGCTGTAAAATAGTAATATGTTTGAGAAATTTAAGTAATAGGATTTTGAAGATTTTGAAAATCGCGCCACAGGCTGGCAGTGGCTGTTACGTAGGTGGGACGAATTCGTCCCGCCGGTCCCATAGAGGTTAAGCTGTACGGCAACAATGGTACTTACAGAGTGACTCAAACATGATTTAGACCTTGTTTATGAAAAACTGTTTATTTCTGTATTTCATGATTGCAACTTGCTGAAAAGTCTCAACACTGTTCGTATCATTGAGTTTAAACAGTACAGCAAAATTGTACTTACAGAGTGACTCAAACATGATTTAGACCTTATTTATGAAAAACTGTTTATTTCTGTATTTCATGATTGCAACTTGCTGAAAAGTGTCAACAGTGTTCCTATCATCTGGATTAAGCAGTACAGCAAAAATGGTACTTACAGAGTGACTCAAACATGATTTAGACTTTGTTTATGAAAAACTGTTTATTTCTGTATTTCATGATTGCAACTTGCTGAAAAGTGTCAGCAGTGTTCCTATCATCTGGATTAAGCTGTACGGCAACAATGGTACTTACAGAGTGACTCAAACATGATTTAGACCTTATTTATGAAAAACTGTTTATTTCTGTATTTCATGATTGCAACTTGCTGAAAAGTGTCAACAGTGTTCCTATCATCTGGATTAAGCAGTACAGCAAAAATGGTACTTACAGAGTGACTCAAACATGATTTAGACCTTGTTTATGAAAAACTGTTTATTTCTGTATTTCATGATTGCAACTTGCTGAAAAGTGTCAACACTGTTCGTATCATTGAGTTTAAACAGTACAGCAAAATTGTACTTACAGAGTGACTCAAACATGATTTAGACCTTATTTATGAAAAACTGTTTATTTCTGTATTTCATGATTGCAACTTGCTGAAAAGTGTCAACAGTGTTCCTATCATCTGGATTAAGCTGTACAGCAACAATGGTACTTACAGAGTGACTCAAACATGATTTAGACCTTGTTTATGAAAAACTGTTTATTTCTGTATTTCATGATTGCAACTTGTTGAAAAGTGTCAACAGTGTTCCTATCATCGAGTTTAAACTGTACAGCAAAATGGTACTTACAGAGTGACTCAAACATGATTTAGACCTTGTTTATGAAAAACTCTTTATTTCTGTATTTCATGATTGCAACTTGCTGAAAAGTGTCAACAGTGTTCCTATCATCTGGATTAAGCTGTACAGCAACAATGGTACTTACAGAGTGACTCAAACATGATTTAGACCTTGTTTATGAAAAACTGTTTATTTATGTATTTCATGATTGCAACTTGTTGAAAAGTGTCAACAGTGTTCCTATCATCGAGTTTAAACTGTACACTAAAATGGTACTTACAGAGTGACTCAAACATGATTTAGACCTTGTTTATGAAAAACTGTTTATTTCTGTATTTCATGATTGCAACTTGCTGAAAAGTGTCAACAGTGTTCCTATCATCTGGATTAAGCTGTACGGCAACAATGGTACTTACAGAGTGACTCAAACATGATTTAGACCTTGTTTATGAAAAACTGTTTATTTCTGTATTTCATGATTGCAACTTGCTGAAAAGTGTCAACACTGTTCGTATCATTGAGTTTAAACAGTACAGCAAAATTGTACTTACAGAGTGACTCAAACATGATTTAGACCTTATTTATGAAAAACTGTTTATTTCTGTATTTCATGATTGCAACTTGCTGAAAAGTGTCAACAGTGTTCCTATCATCTGGATTAAGCTGTACAGCAACAATGGTACTTACAGAGTGACTCAAACATGATTTAGACCTTGTTTATGAAAAACTGTTTATTTCTGTATTTCATGATTGCAACTTGTTGAAAAGTGTCAACAGTGTTCCTATCATCGAGTTTAAACTGTACAGCAAAATGGTACTTACAGAGTGACTCAAACATGATTTAGACCTTGTTTATGAAAAACTGTTTATTTCTGTATTTAATGATTGCAACTTGCTGAAAAGTGTCAACAGTGTTCCTATCATCTGGATTAAGCTGTACAGCAACAATGGTACTTACAGAGTGACTCAAACATGATTTAGACCTTGTTTATGAAAAACTGTTTATTTATGTATTTCATGATTGCAACTTGTTGAAAAGTGTCAACAGTGTTCCTATCATCGAGTTTAAACTGTACACTAAAATGGTACTTACAGAGTGACTCAAACATGATTTAGACCTTGTTTATGAAAAACTGTTTATTTCTGTATTTCATGATTGCAACTTGCTGAAAAGTGTCAGCAGTGTTCCTATCATCTGGATTAAGCTGTACGGCAACAATGGTACTTACAGAGTGACTCAAACATGATTTAGACCTTATTTATGAAAAACTGTTTATTTCTGTATTTCATGATTGCAACTTGCTGAAAAGTGTCAACAGTGTTCCTATCATCTGGATTAAGCAGTACAGCAAAAATGGTACTTACAGAGTGACTCAAACATGATTTAGACCTTGTTTATGAAAAACTGTTTATTTCTGTATTTCATGATTGCAACTTGCTGAAAAGTGTCAACAGTGTTCCTATCATCGAGTTTAAACAGTACAGCAAAATTGTACTTACAGAGTGACTCAAACATGATTTAGACCTTATTTATGAAAAACTGTTTATTTCTGTATTTCATGATTGCAACTTGCTGAAAAGTGTCAACAGTGTTCCTATCATCGGGATTAAGCAGTACAGCAAAAATGGTACTTACAGAGTGACTCAAACATGATTTAGACCTTGTTTATGAAAAACTGTTTATTTCTGTATTTCATGATTGCAACTTGCTGAAAAGTGTCAACACTGTTCCTATCATTGAGTTTAAACAGTACAGCAAAATTGTACTTACAGTGTGACTCAAACATGATTTAGACCTTATTTATGAAAAAATGTTTATTTCTGTATTTCATGATTGCAACTTGCTGAAAAGTGTCAACAGTGTTCCTATCATCTGGATTAAGCAGTACAGCAAAAATGGTACTTACAGAGTGACTCAAACATGATTTAGACTTTGTTTATGAAAAACTGTTTATTTCTGTATTTCATGATTGCAACTTGCTGAAAAGTGTCAGCAGTGTTCCTATCATCTGGATTAAGCTGTACGGCAACAATGGTACTTACAGAGTGACTCAAACATGATTTAGACCTTGTTTATTAAAAACTGTTTATTTCTGTATTTCATGATTGCAACTTGCTGAAAAGTGTCAACAGTGTTCCTATCATCTGGATTAAGCAGTACAGCAAAAATGGTACTTACAGAGTGACTCAAACATGATTCAGACCATGTTTATGAAAAACGTTTTATTTCTGAATTTCATTATTGCAACTTGCTGAAAAGTGTCAACAGTGTTCCTATCATCTGGATTAAGCAGTACAGCAAAAATGGTACTTACAGATTGACTCAAACATGATTTAGACCTTGTTTATGAAAAACTGTTTATTTCTGTATTTCATGATTGCAACTTGCAGAAAAGTGTCAACACTGTTCCTATCATTGAGTTTAAACAGTACAGCAAAATTGTACTTACAGTGTGACTCAAACATGATTTAGACCTTATTTATGAAAAACTGTTTATTTCTGTATTTCATGATTGCAACTTGCTGAAAAGTGTCAACACTTTCCCTATCATCGAGTTTAAACAGTACAGGAAATTTGTACTTACAGAGTGACTCAAACAAGGTTTAGACCTTGTTTATGAAAAACTGTTTATTTCTGTATTTCATGATTGCAACTTGTTGAAAAGTGTCAACAGTGTTCCTATCATCGAGTTTAAACTGTACAGCAAAATGGTACTTACAGAGTGACTCAAACATGATTTAGACCTTGTTTATGAAAAACTGTTTATTTCTGTATTTCATGATTGCAACTTGCTGAAAAGTGTCAACAGTGTTCCTATCATCTGGATTAAGCTGTACGGCAACAATGGTACTTACAGAGTGACTCAAACATGATTTAGACCTTGTTTATGAAAAACTGTTTATTTCTGTATTTCATGATTGCAACTTGCTGAAAAGTGTCAACAGTGTTCCTATCATCGAGTTTAAACAGTACAGCAAAATTGTACTTACAGAGTGACTCAAACATGATTTAGACCTTATTTATGAAAAACTGTTTATTTCTGTATTTCATGATTGCAACTTGCTGAAAAGTGTCAGCAGTGTTCCTATCATCTGGATTAAGCTGTACGGCAACAATGGTACTTACAGAGTGACTCAAACATGATTTAGACCTTGTTTATTAAAAACTGTTTATTTCTGTATTTCATGATTGCAACTTGCTGAAAAGTGTCAACAGTGTTCCTATCATCTGGATTAAGCAGTACAGCAAAAATGGTACTTACAGAGTGACTCAAACATGATTCAGACCATGTTTATGAAAAACGTTTTATTTCTGAATTTCATTATTGCAACTTGCTGAAAAGTGTCAACAGTGTTCCTATCATCTGGATTAAGCAGTACAGCAAAAATGGTACTTACAGATTGACTCAAACATGATTTAGACCTTGTTTATGAAAAACTGTTTATTTCTGTATTTCATGATTGCAACTTGCAGAAAAGTGTCAACACTGTTCCTATCATTGAGTTTAAACAGTACAGCAAAATTGTACTTACAGTGTGACTCAAACATGATTTAGACCTTATTTATGAAAAACTGTTTATTTCTGTATTTCATGATTGCAACTTGCTGAAAAGTGTCAACACTTTCCCTATCATCGAGTTTAAACAGTACAGGAAATTTGTACTTACAGAGTGACTCAAACAAGGTTTAGACCTTGTTTATGAAAAACTGTTTATTTCTGTATTTCATGATTGCAACTTGTTGAAAAGTGTCAACAGTGTTCCTATCATCGAGTTTAAACTGTACAGCAAAATGGTACTTACAGAGTGACTCAAACATGATTTAGACCTTGTTTATGAAAAACTGTTTATTTCTGTATTTCATGATTGCAACTTGCTGAAAAGTGTCAACAGTGTTCCTATCATCTGGATTAAGCTGTACGGCAACAATGGTACTTACAGAGTGACTCAAACATGATTTAGACCTTGTTTATGAAAAACTGTTTATTTCTGTATTTCATGATTGCAACTTGCTGAAAAGTGTCAACAGTGTTCCTATCATCGAGTTTAAACAGTACAGCAAAATTGTACTTACAGAGTGACTCAAACATGATTTAGACCTTATTTATGAAAAACTGTTTATTTCTGTATTTCATGATTGCAACTTGCTGAAAAGTGTCAACAGTGTTCCTATCATCTGGATTAAGCAGTACAGCAAAAATGGTACTTACAGAGTGACTCAAACATGATTTAGACCTTGTTTATGAAAAACTGTTTATTTCTGTATTTCATGATTACAACTTGCTGAAAAGTGTCAACAGTTTTCCTATCATCTGGATTAAGCAGTACAGCAAAAATGGTACTTACAGAGTGACTCAAACATGATTTAGACCTTGTTTATGAAAAACTGTTTATTTCTGTATTTCATGATTGCAACTTGCTGAAAAGTGTCAACAGTGTTCCTATCATCTGGATTAAGCTGTACGGCAACAATGGTACTTACAGAGTGACTCAAACATGATTTAGACCTTGTTTATGAAAAACTGTTTATTTCTGTATTTCATGATTGCAACTTGCTGAAAAGTGTCAACAGTGTTCCTATCATCTGGATTAAGCTGTACGGCAACAATGGTACTTACAGAGTGACTCAAACATGATTTAGACCTTGTTTATGAAAAACTGTTTATTTCTGTATTTCATGATTGCAACTTGCTGAAAAGTGTCAACAGTGTTCCTATCATCTGGATTAAGCAGTACAGCAAAAATGGTACTTACAGAGTGACTCAAACATGATTTAGACCTTGTTTATGAAAAACTGTTTATTTCTGTATTTCATGATTACAACTTGCTGAAAAGTGTCAACAGTTTTCCTATCATCTGGATTAAGCAGTACAGCAAAAATGGTACTTACAGAGTGACTCAAACATGATTTAGACCTTGTTTATGAAAAACTGTTTATTTCTGTATTTCATGATTGCAACTTGCTGAAAAGTGTCAACAGTGTTCCTATCTTCTGGATTAAGCAGTACAGCAAAAATGGTACTTACAGAGTTACTCAAACATGATTTAGACCTTGTTTATGAAAAACTGTTTATTTCTGTATTTCATGATTGCAACTTGCTGAAAAGTGTCAACAGTGTTCCTATCATCGAGTTTAAACAGTACAGCAAAATTGTACTTACAGAGTGACTCAAACATGATTTAGACCTTATTTATGAAAAACTGTTTATTTCTGTATTTCATGATTGCAACTTGCTGAAAAGTGTCAACAGTGTTCCTATCATCGAGTTTAAACAGTACAGCAAAATTGTACTTACAGAGTGACTCAAACATGATTTAGACCTTATTTATGAAAAACTGTTTATTTCTGTATTTCATGATTGCAACTTGCTGAAAAGTGTCAACAGTGTTCCTATCATCTGGATTAAGCAGTACAGCAAAAATGGTACTTACAGAGTGACTCAAACATGATTTAGACTTTGTTTTTTGAAAAACTGTTTATTTCTGTATTTCATGATTGCAACTTGCTGAAAAGTGTCAGCAGTGTTCCTATCATCTGGATTAAGCTGTACGGCAACAATGGTACTTACAGAGTGACTCAAACATGATTTAGACCTTGTTTATGAAAAACTGTTTATTTCTGTATTTCATGATTGCAACTTGCTGAAAAGTGTCAACAGTGTTCCTATCTTCTGGATTAAGCAGTACAGCAAAAATGGTACTTACAGAGTGACTCAAACATGATTTAGACCTTGTTTATGAAAAACTGTTTATTTCTGTATTTCATGATTGCAACTTGCTGAAAAGTGTCAACAGTGTTCCTATCATCGAGTTTAAACAGTACAGCAAAATTGTACTTACAGAGTGACTCAAACATGATTTAGACCTTATTTAAGAAAAACGGTTTATTTCTGTATTTCATGATTGCAACTTGCTGAAAAGTGTCAACAGTGTTCCTATCATCTGGATTAAGCAGTACAGCAAAAATGGTACTTACAGAGTGACTCAAACATGATTTAGACTTTGTTTATGAAAAACTGTTTATTTCTGTATTTCATGATTGCAACTTGCTGAAAAGTGTCAGCAGTGTTCCTATCATCTGGATTAAGCTGTACGGCAACAATGGTACTTACAGAGTGACTCAAACATGATTTAGACCTTATTTATGAAAAACTGTTTATTTCTGTATTTCATGATTGCAACTTGCTGAAAAGTGTCAACAGTGTTCCTATCATCTGGATTAAGCAGTACAGCAAAAATGGTACTTACAGAGTGACTCAAACATGATTTAGACCTTGTTTATGAAAAACTGTTTATTTCTGTATTTCATGATTGCAACTTGCTGAAAAGTGTCAACAGTGTTCCTATCATCGAGTTTAAACAGTACAGCAAAATTGTACTTACAGAGTGACTCAAACATGATTTAGACCTTATTTATGATAAACTGTTTATTTCTGTATTTCATGATTGCAACTTGCTGAAAAGTGTCAACAGTGTTCCTATCATCGAGTTTAAACAGTACAGCAAAATTGTACTTACAGAGTGACTCAAACATGATTTAGACCTTATTTAAGAAAAACGGTTTATTTCTGTATTTCATGATTGCAACTTGCTGAAAAGTGTCAACAGTGTTCCTATCATCTGGATTAAGCAGTACAGCAAAAATGGTACTTACAGAGTGACTCAAACATGATTTAGACTTTGTTTATGAAAAACTGTTTATTTCTGTATTTCATGATTGCAACTTGCTGAAAAGTGTCAGCAGTGTTCCTATCATCTGGATTAAGCTGTACGGCAACAATGGTACTTACAGAGTGACTCAAACATGATTTAGACCTTATTTATGAAAAACTGTTTATTTCTGTATTTCATGATTGCAACTTGCTGAAAAGTGTCAACAGTGTTCCTATCATCTGGATTAAGCAGTACAGCAAAAATGGTACTTACAGAGTGACTCAAACATGATTTAGACCTTGTTTATGAAAAACTGTTTATTTCTGTATTTCATGATTGCAACTTGCTGAAAAGTGTCAACAGTGTTCCTATCATCGAGTTTAAACAGTACAGCAAAATTGTACTTACAGAGTAACTCAAACATGATTTAGACCTTATTTATGAAAAACTGTTTATTTCTGTATTTCATGATTGCAACTTGCTGAAAAGTGTCAACAGTGTTCCTATCATCGGGATTAAGCAGTACAGCAAAAATGGTACTTACAGAGTGACTCAAACATGATTTAGACCTTGTTTATGAAAAACTGTTTATTTCTGTATTTCATGATTGCAACTTGCTGAAAAGTGTCAACAGTGTTCCTATCTTCTGGATTAAGCAGTACAGCAAAAATGGTACTTACAGAGTTACTCAAACATGATTTAGACCATGTTTATGAAAAACGTTTTATTTCTGAATTTCATGATTGCAACTTGCTGAAAAGTGTCAACAGTGTTCCTATCATCTGGATTAAGCAGTACAGCAAAAATGGTACTTACAGAGTGACTCAAACATGATTTAGACTTTGTTTATGAAAAACTGTTTATTTCTGTATTTCATGATTGCAACTTGCTGAAAAGTGTCAACAGTGTTCCTATCATCGAGTTTAAACAGTACAGCAAAATTGTACTTACAGAGTGACTCAAACATGATTTAGACCTTATTTATGATAAACTGTTTATTTCTGTATTTCATGATTGCAACTTGCTGAAAAGTGTCAACAGTGTTCCTATCATCGAGTTTAAACAGTACAGCAAAATTGTACTTACAGAGTGACTCAAACATGATTTAGACCTTATTTAAGAAAAACGGTTTATTTCTGTATTTCATGATTGCAACTTGCTGAAAAGTGTCAACAGTGTTCCTATCATCTGGATTAAGCTGTACGGCAACAATGGTACTTACAGAGTGACTCAAACATGATTTAGACCTTATTTATGAAAAACTGTTTATTTCTGTATTTCATGATTGCAACTTGCTGAAAAGTGTCAACAGTGTTCCTATCATCTGGATTAAGCAGTACAGCAAAAATGGTACTTACAGAGTGACTCAAACATGATTTAGACCTTGTTTATGAAAAACTGTTTATTTCTGTATTTCATGATTGCAACTTGCTGAAAAGTGTCAACAGTGTTCCTATCATCGAGTTTAAACAGTACAGCAAAATTGTACTTACAGAGTGACTCAAACATGATTTAGACCTTATTTATGAAAAACTGTTTATTTCTGTATTTCATGATTGCAACTTGCTGAAAAGTGTCAACAGTGTTCCTATCATCGGGATTAAGCAGTACAGCAAAAATGGTACTTACAGAGTGACTCAAACATGATTTAGACCTTGTTTATGAAAAACTGTTTATTTCTGTATTTCATGATTGCAACTTGCTGAAAAGTGTCAACAGTGTTCCTATCTTCTGGATTAAGCAGTACAGCAAAAATGGTACTTACAGAGTTACTCAAACATGATTTAGACCTTGTTTATGAAAAACTGTTTATTTCTGTATTTCATGATTGCAACTTGCTGAAAAGTGTCAACAGTGTTCCTATCATCGAGTTTAAACAGTACAGCAAAATTGTACTTACAGAGTGACTCAAACATGATTTAGACCTTATTTATGAAAAACTGTTTATTTCTGTATTTCATGATTGCAACTTGCTGAAAAGTGTCAACAGTGTTCCTATCATCTGGATTAAGCAGTACAGCAAAAATGGTACTTACAGAGTGACTCAAACATGATTTAGACTTTGTTTATGAAAAACTGTTTATTTCTGTATTTCATGATTGCAACTTGCTGAAAAGTGTCAGCAGTGTTCCTATCATCTGGATTAAGCCGTACGGCAACAATGGTACTTACAGAGTGACTCAAACATGATTTAGACCTTATTTATGAAAAACTGTTTATTTCTGTATTTCATGATTGCAACTTGCTGAAAAGTGTCAACAGTGTTCCTATCATCTGGATTAAGCAGTACAGCAAAAATGGTACTTACAGAGTGACTCAAACATGATTTAGACCTTGTTTATGAAAAACTGTTTATTTCTGTATTTCATGATTGCAACTTGCTGAAAAGTGTCAACAGTGTTCCTATCATCGAGTGTAAACAGTACAGCAAAATTGTACTTACAGAGTGACTCAAACATGATTTAGACCTTATTTATGAAAAACTGTTTATTTCTGTATTTCATGATTGCAACTTGCTGAAAAGTGTCAACAGTGTTCCTATCATCGGGATTAAGCAGTACAGCAAAAATGGTACTTACAGAGTGACTCAAACATGATTTAGACCTTGTTTATGAAAAACTGTTTATTTCTGTATTTCATGATTGCAACTTGCTGAAAAGTGTCAACAGTGTTCCTATCTTCTGGATTAAGCAGTACAGCAAAAATGGTACTTACAGAGTTACTCAAACATGATTTAGACCTTGTTTATGAAAAACTGTTTATTTCTGTATTTCATGATTGCAACTTGCTGAAAAGTGTCAACAGTGTTCCTATCATCGAGTTTAAACAGTACAGCAAAATTGTACTTACAGAGTGACTCAAACATGATTTAGACCTTATTTATGAAAAACTGTTTATTTCTGTATTTCATGATTGCAACTTGCTGAAAAGTGTCAACAGTGTTCCTATCATCTGGATTAAGCAGTACAGCAAAAATGGTACTTACAGAGTGACTCAAACATGATTTAGACAATGTTTATGAAAAACTGTTTATTTCTGTATTTCATGATTGCAACTTGCTGAAAAGTGTCAGCAGTGTTCCTATCATCTGGATTAAGCTGTACGGCAACAATGGTACTTACAGAGTGACTCAAACATGATTTAGACCTTGTTTATGAAAAACTGTTTATTTCTGTATTTCATGATTGCAACTTGCTGAAAAGTGTCAACAGTGTTCCTATCTTCTGGATTAAGCAGTACAGCAAAAATTGTACTTACAGAGTTACTCAAACATGATTTAGACCTTGTTTATGAAAAACTGTTTATTTCTGTATTTCATGATTGCAACTTGCTGAAAAGTGTCAACAGTGTTCCTATCATCGAGTTTAAACAGTACAGCAAAATTGTACTTACAGAGTGACTCAAACATGATTTAGACCTTATTTATGATAAACTGTTTATTTCTGTATTTCATGATTGCAACTTGCTGAAAAGTGTCAACAGTGTTCCTATCATCGAGTTTAAACAGTACAGCAAAATTGTACTTACAGTGACTCAAACATGATTTAGACCTTATTTAAGAAAAACGGTTTATTTCTGTATTTCATGATTGCAACTTGCTGAAAAGTGTCAACAGTGTTCCTATCATCTGGATTAAGCAGTACAGAAAAAATGGTACTTACAGAGTGACTCAAACATGATTTAGACTTTGTTTATGAAAAACTGTTTATTTCTGTATTTCATGATTGCAACTTGCTGAAAAGTGTCAGCAGTGTTCCTATCATCTGGATTAAGCTGTACGGCAACAATGGTACTTACAGAGTGACTCAAACATGATTTAGACCTTATTTATGAAAAACTGTTTATTTCTGTATTTCATGATTGCAACTTGCTGAAAAGTGTCAACAGTGTTCCTATCATCTGGATTAAGCAGTACAGCAAAAATGGTACTTACAGAGTGACTCAAACATGATTTAGACCTTGTTTATGAAAAACTGTTTATTTCTGTATTTCATGATTGCAACTTGCTGAAAAGTGTCAACAGTGTTCCTATCATCGAGTTTAAACAGTACAGCAAAATTGTACTTACAGAGTGACTCAAACATGATTTAGACCTTATTTATGAAAAACTGTTTATTTCTGTATTTCATGATTGCAACTTGCTAAAAAGTGTCAACAGTGTTCCTATCATCGGGATTAAGCAGTACAGCAAAAATGGTACTTACAGAGTGACTCAAACATGATTTAGACCTTGTTTATGAAAAACTGTTTATTTCTGTATTTCATGATTGCAACTTGCTGAAAAGTGTCAGCAGTGTTCCTATCATCTGGATTAAGCTGTACGGCAACAATGGTACTTACAGAGTGACTCAAACATGATTTAGACTTTGTTTATGAAAAACTGTTTATTTCTGTATTTCATGATTGCAACTTGCTGAAAAGTGTCAGCAGTGTTCCTATCATCTGGATTAAGCTGTACGGCAACAATGGTACTTACAGAGTGACTCAAACATGATTTAGACCTTGTTTATGAAAAACTGTTTATTTCTGTATTTCATGATTGCAACTTGCTGAAAAGTGTCAACAGTGTTCCTATCTTCTGGATTAATTAGTACAGCAAAAATGGTACTTACAGAGTTACTCAAACATGATTTGGACCTTGTTTATGAAAAACTGTTTATTTCTGTATTTCATGATTGCAACTTGCTGAAAAGTGTCAACAGTGTTCCTATCATCGAGTTTAAACAGTACAGCAAAATTGTACTTACAGAGTGACTCAAACATGATTTAGACCTTATTTATGATAAACTGTTTATTTCTGTATTTCATGATTGCAACTTGCTGAAAAGTGTCAACAGTGTTCCTATCATCGAGTTTAAACAGTACAGCAAAATTGTACTTACAGAGTGACTCAAACATGATTTAGACCTTATTTAAGAAAAACGGTTTATTTCTGTATTTCATGATTGCAACTTGCTGAAAAGTGTCAACAGTGTTCCTATCATCTGGATTAAGCAGTACAGCAAAAATGGTACTTACAGAGTGACTCAAACATGATTTAGACCTTGTTTATGAAAAACTGTTTATTTCTGTATTTCATGATTGCAACTTGCTGAAAAGTGTCAACAGTGTTCCTATCATCGAGTTTAAACAGTACAGCAAAATTGTACTTACAGAGTGACTCAAACATGATTTAGACCTTATTTATGAAAAACTGTTTATTTCTGTATTTCATGATTGCAACTTGCTAAAAAGTGTCAACAGTGTTCCTATCATCGGGATTAAGCAGTACAGCAAAAATGGTACTTACAGAGTGACTCAAACATGATTTAGACCTTGTTTATGAAAAACTGTTTATTTCTGTATTTCATGATTGCAACTTGCTGAAAAGTGTCAGCAGTGTTCCTATCATCTGGATTAAGCTGTACGGCAACAATGGTACTTACAGAGTGACTCAAACATGATTTAGACCTTGTTTATGAAAAACTGTTTATTTCTGTATTTCATGATTGCAACTTCCTGAAAAGTGTCAACACTGTTCCTATCATTGAGTTTAAACAGTACAGCAAAATTGTACTTACAGTGTGACTCAAACATGATTTAGACCTTATTTATGAAAAACTGTTTATTTCTGTATTTCATGATTGCAACTTGCTGAAAAGTGTCAACAGTGTTCCTATCATCTGGATTAAGCAGTACAGCAAAAATGGTACTTACAGAGTGACTCAAACATGATTTAGACTTTGTTTATGAAAAACTGTTTATTTCTGTATTTCATGATTGCAACTTGCTGAAAAGTGTCAGCAGTGTTCCTATCATCTGGATTAAGCTGTACGGCAACAATGGTACTTACAGAGTGACTCAAACATGATTTAGACCTTGTTTATGAAAAACTGTTTATTTCTGTATTTCATGATTGCAACTTGCTGAAAAGTGTCAACACTTTTCCTATCATCGAGTTTAAACAGTACAGCAAATTTGTAATTACAGAGTGACTCAAACATGATTTAGACCTTATTTATGAAAAACTGTTTATTTCTGTATTTCATGATTGCAACTTGCTGAAAAGTGTCAACACTGTTCATATCATCGAGTTTAAACAGTACAGCAAAATGGTACTTACAGAGTGACTCAAACATGATTTAGACCTTGTTTATGAAAAACTGTTTATTTCTGTATTTCATGATTGCAACTTGCTGAAAAGTGTCAACAGTGTTCCTATCATCTGGATTAAGCAGTACAGCAAAAATGGTACTTACAGAGTGACTCAAACATGATTTAGACCTTGTTTATGAAAAACTGTTTATTTCTGTATTTCATGATTGCAACTTGCTGAAAAGTGTCAACAGTGTTCCTATCATCGAGTTTAAACAGTACAGCAAAATTGTACTTACAGAGTGACTCAAACATGATTTAGACCTTATTTATGATAAACTGTTTATTTCTGTATTTCATGATTGCAACTTGCTGAAAAGTGTCAACAGTGTTCCTATCATCGAGTTTAAACAGTACAGCAAAATTGTACTTACAGAGTGACTCAAACATGATTTAGACCTTATTTATGAAAAACTGTTTATTTCTGTATTTCATGATTGCAACTTGCTGAAAAGTGTCAACAGTGTTCCTATCTTCTGGATTAAGCAGTACAGCAAAAATGGTACTTACAGAGTTACTCAAACATGATTTAGACCTTGTTTATGAAAAACTGTTTATTTCTGTATTTCATGATTGCAACTTGCTGAAAAGTGTCAACAGTGTTCCTATCATCGAGTTTAAACAGTACAGCAAAATTGTACTTACAGAGTGACTCAAACATGATTTAGACCTTATTTATGAAAAACTGTTTATTTCTGTATTTCATGATTGCAACTTGCTGAAAAGTGTCAACAGTGTTCCTATCATCTGGATTAAGCAGTACAGCAAAAATGGTACTTACAGAGTGACTCAAACATGATTTAGACTTTGTTTATGAAAAACTGTTTATTTCTGTATTTCATGATTGCAACTTGCTGAAAAGTGTCAGCAGTGTTCCTATCATCTGGATTAAGCTGTACGGCAACAATGGTACTTACAGAGTGACTCAAACATGATTTAGACCTTGTTTATGAAAAACTGTTTATTTCTGTATTTCATGATTGCAACTTGCTGAAAAGTGTCAACAGTGTTCCTATCTTCTGGATTAAGCAGTACAGCAAAAATGGTACTTACAGAGTTACTCAAACATGATTTAGACCTTGTTTATGAAAAACTGTTTATTTCTGTATTTCATGATTGCAACTTGCTGAAAAGTGTCAACAGTGTTCCTATCATCGGGATTAAGCAGTACAGCAAAAATGGTACTTACAGAGTGACTCAAACATGATTTAGACCTTGTTTATGAAAAACTGTTTATTTCTGTATTTCATGATTGCAACTTGCTGAAAAGTGTCAACAGTGTTCCTATCTTCTGGATTAAGCAGTACAGCAAAAATGGTACTTACAGAGTTACTCAAACATGATTTAGACCTTGTTTATGAAAAACTGTTTATTTCTGTATTTCATGATTGCAACTTGCTGAAAAGTGTCAACAGTGTTCCTATCATCGAGTTTAAACAGTACAGCAAAATTGTACTTACAGATTGACTCAAACATGATTTAGACCTTATTTATGAAAAACTGTTTATTTCTGTATTTCATGATTGCAACTTGCTGAAAAGTGTCAACAGTGTTCCTATCATCTGGATTAAGCAGTACAGCAAAAATGGTACTTACAGAGTGACTCAAACATGATTTAGACTTTGTTTATGAAAAACTGTTTATTTCTGTATTTCATGATTGCAACTTGCTGAAAAGTGTCAGCAGTGTTCCTATCATCTGGATTAAGCTGTACGGCAACAATGGTACTTACAGAGTGACTCAAACATGATTTAGACCTTATTTATGAAAAACTGTTTATTTCTGTATTTCATGATTGCAACTTGCTGAAAAGTGTCAACACTGTTCATATCATCGAGTTTAAACAGTACAGCAAAATGGTACTTACAGAGTGACTCAAACATGATTTAGACCTTGTTTATGAAAAACTGTTTATTTCTGTATTTCATGATTGCAACTTGCTGAAAAGTGTCAACAGTGTTCCTATCATCTGGATTAAGCTGTACGGCAACAATGGTACTTACAGAGTGACTCAAACATGATTTAGACCTTGTTTATGAAAAACTGTTTATTTCTGTATTTCATGATTGCAACTTGCTGAAAAGTGTCAACACTGTTCCTATCATTGAGTTTAAACAGTACAGCAAAATTGTACTTACAGTGTGACTCAAACATGATTTAGACCTTATTTATGAAAAACTGTTTATTTCTGTATTTCATGATTGCAACTTGCTGAAAAGTGTCAACACTTTCCCTATCATCGAGTTTAAACAGTACAGCAAATTTGTACTTACAGAGTGACTCAAACATGATTTAGACCTTGTTTATGAAAAACTGTTTATTTCTGTATTTCATGATTGCAACTTGTTGAAAAGTGTCAACAGTGTTCCTATCATCGAGTTTAAACTGTACAGCAAAATGGTACTTACAGAGTGACTCAAACATGATTTAGACCTTGTTTATGAAAAACTGTTTATTTCTGTATTTCATGATTGCAACTTGCTGAAAAGTGTCAACAGTGTTCCTATCTTCTGGATTAAGCAGTACGGCAAAAATGGTACTTACAGAGTGACTCAAACATGATTTAGACCTTGTTTATGAAAAACTGTTTATTTCTGTATTTCATGATTGCAACTTGCTGAAAAGTGTCAAAAGTGTTCCTATCATCGAGTTTAAACAGTACAGCAAAATTGTACTTACAGAGTGACTCAAACATGATTTAGACCTTATTTATGAAAAACTGTTTATTTCTGTATTTCATGATTGCAACTTGCTGAAAAGTGTCAACAGTGTTCCTATCATCGGGATTAAGCAGTACAGCAAAAATGGTACTTACAGAGTGACTCAAACATGATTTAGACCTTGTTTATGAAAAACTGTTTATTTCTGTATTTCATGATTGCAACTTGCTGAAAAGTGTCAGCAGTGTTCCTATCATCTGGATTAAGCTGTACGGCAACAGTGGTACTTACAGAGTGACTCAAACATGATTTAGACCTTATTTAAGAAAAACGGTTTATTTCTGTATTTCATGATTGCAACTTGCTGAAAAGTGTCAACAGTGTTCCTATCATCTGGATTAAGCAGTACAGCAAAAACGGTACTTACAGAGTGACTCAAACATGATTTAGACTTTGTTTATGAAAAACTGTTTATTTCTGTATTTCATGATTGCAACTTGCTGAAAAGTGTCAGCAGTGTTCCTATCATCTGGATTAAGCTGTACGGCAACAATGGTACTTACAGAGTGACTCAAACATGATTTAGACCTTATTTATGAAAAACTGTTTATTTCTGTATTTCATGATTGCAACTTGCTGAAAAGTGTCAACAGTGTTCCTATCATCTGGATTAAGCAGTACAGCAAAAATGGTACTTACAGAGTGACTCAAACATGATTTAGACCTTGTTTATGAAAAACTGTTTATTTCTGTATTTCATGATTGCAACTTGCTGAAAAGTGTCAACAGTGTTCCTATCATCGAGTTTAAACAGTACAGCAAAATTGTACTTACAGAGTGACTCAAACATGATTTAGACCTTATTTATGAAAAACTGTTTATTTCTGTATTTCATGATTGCAACTTGCTGAAAAGTGTCAACAGTGTTCCTATCATCGGGATTAAGCAGTACAGCAAAAATGGTACTTACAGAGTGACTCAAACATGATTTAGACCTTGTTTATGAAAAACTGTTTATTTCTGTATTTCATGATTGCAACTTGCTGAAAAGTGTCAACAGTGTTCCTATCTTCTGGATTAAGCAGTACAGCAAAAATGGTACTTACAGAGTTACTCAAACATGATTTAGACCTTGTTTATGAAAAACTGTTTATTTCTGTATTTCATGATTGCAACTTGCTGAAAAGTGTCAACAGTGTTCCTATCATCGAGTTTAAACAGTACAGCAAAATTGTACTTACAGAGTGACTCAAACATGATTTAGACCTTATTTATGAAAAACTGTTTATTTCTGTATTTCATGATTGCAACTTGCTGAAAAGTGTCAACAGTGTTCCTATCATCTGGATTAAGCAGTACAGCAAAAATGGTACTTACAGAGTGACTCAAACATGATTTAGACTTTGTTTATGAAAAACTGTTTATTTCTGTATTTCATGATTACAACTTGCTGAAAAGTGTCAGCAGTGTTCCTATCATCTGGATTAAGCTGTACGGCAACAATGGTACTTACAGAGTGACTCAAACATGATTTAGACCTTGTTTATGAAAAACTGTTTATTTCTGTATTTCATGATTGCAACTTGCTGAAAAGTGTCAACAGTGTTCCTATCTTCTGGATTAAGCAGTACAGCAAAAATGGTACTTACAGAGTTACTCAAACATGATTTAGACCTTGTTTATGAAAAACTGTTTATTTCTGTATTTCATGATTGCAACTTGCTGAAAAGTGTCAACAGTGTTCCTATCATCGAGTTTAAACAGTACAGCAAAATTGTACTTACAGAGTGACTCAAACATGATTTAGACCTTATTTATGAAAAACTGTTTATTTCTGTATTTCATGATTGCAACTTGCTGAAAAGTGTCAACAGTGTTCCTATCATCTGGATTAAGCAGTACAGCAAAAATGGTACTTACAGAGTGACTCAAACATGATTTAGACTTTGTTTATGAAAAACTGTTTATTTCTGTATTTCATGATTGCAACTTGCTGAAAAGTGTCAGCAGTGTTCCTATCATCTGGATTAAGCTGTACGGCAACAATGGTACTTACAGAGTGACTCAAACATGATTTAGACCTTGTTTATGAAAAACTGTTTATTTCTGTATTTCATGATTGCAACTTGCTGAAAAGTGTCAACAGTGTTCCTATCTTCTGGATTAAGCAGTACAGCAAAAATGGTACTTACAGAGTTACTCAAACATGATTTAGACCTTGTTTATGAAAAACTGTTTATTTCTGTATTTCATGATTGCAACTTGCTGAAAAGTGTCAACAGTGTTCCTATCATCGAGTTTAAACAGTACAGCAAAATTGTACTTACAGAGTGACTCAAACATGATTTAGACCTTATTTATGATAAACTGTTCATTTCTGTATTTCATGATTGCAACTTGCTGAAAAGTGTCAACAGTGTTCCTATCATCGAGTTTAAACAGTACAGCAAAATTGTACTTACAGAGTGACTCAAACATGATTTAGACCTTATTTAAGAAAAACGGTTTATTTCTGTATTTCATGATTGCAACTTGCTGAAAAGTGTCAACAGTGTTCCTATCATCTGGATTAAGCAGTACAGAAAAAATGGTACTTACAGAGTGACTCAAACATGATTTAGACTTTGTTTATGAAAAACTGTTTATTTCTGTATTTCATGATTGCAACTTGCTGAAAAGTGTCAGCAGTGTTCCTATCATCTGGATTAAGCTGTACGGCAACAATGGTACTTACAGAGTGACTCAAACATGATTTAGACCTTATTTATGAAAAACTGTTTATTTCTGTATTTCATGATTGCAACTTGCTGAAAAGTGTCAACAGTGTTCCTATCATCTGGATTAAGCAGTACAGCAAAAATGGTACTTACAGAGTGACTCAAACATGATTTAGACCTTGTTTATGAAAAACTGTTTATTTCTGTATTTCATGATTGCAACTTGCTGAAAAGTGTCAACAGTGTTCCTATCATCGAGTTTAAACAGTACAGCAAAATTGTACTTACAGAGTGACTCAAACATGATTTAGACCTTATTTATGAAAAACTGTTTATTTCTGTATTTCATGATTGCAACTTGCTGAAAAGTGTCAGCAGTGTTCCTATCATCTGGATTAAGCTGTACGGCAACAATGGTACTTACAGAGTGACTCAAACATGATTTAGACCTTGTTTATGAAAAACTGTTTATTTCTGTATTTCATGATTGCAACTTGCTGAAAAGTGTCAACACTGTTCCTATCATTGAGTTTAAACAGTACAGCAAAATTGTACTTACAGTGTGACTCAAACATGATTTAGACCTTATTTATGAAAAACTGTTTATTTCTGTATTTCATGATTGCAACTTGCTGAAAAGTGTCAACAGTGTTCCTATCATCTGGATTAAGCAGTACAGCAAAAATGGTACTTACAGAGTGACTCAAACATGATTTAGACTTTGTTTATGAAAAACTGTTTATTTCTGTATTTCATGATTGCAACTTGCTGAAAAGTGTCAGCAGTGTTCCTATCATCTGGATTAAGCTGTACGGCAACAATGGTACTTACAGAGTGACTCAAACATGATTTAGACCTTGTTTATGAAAAACTGTTTATTTCTGTATTTCATGATTGCAACTTGCTGAAAAGTGTCAACACTTTTCCTATCATCGAGTTTAAACAGTACAGCAAATTTGTAATTACAGAGTGACTCAAACATGATTTAGACCTTATTTATGAAAAACTGTTTATTTCTGTATTTCATGATTGCAACTTGCTGAAAAGTGTCAACACTGTTCATATCATCGAGTTTAAACAGTACAGCAAAATGGTACTTACAGAGTGACTCAAACATGATTTAGACCTTGTTTATGAAAAACTGTTTATTTCTGTATTTCATGATTGCAACTTGCTGAAAAGTGTCAACAGTGTTCCTATCATCTGGATTAAGCTGTACGGCAACAATGGTACTTACAGAGTGACTCAAACATGATTTAGACCTTGTTTATGAAAAAGTGTTTATTTCTGTATTTCATGATTGCAACTTGCTGAAAAGTGTCAACAGTGTTCCTATCATCTGGATTAAGCTGTACGGCAACAATGGTACTTACAGAGTGACTCAAACATGATTTAGACCTTGTTTATGAAAAACTGTTTATTTCTGTATTTCATGATTGCAACTTGCTGAAAAGTGTCAACACTGTTCCTATCATTGAGTTTAAACAGTACAGCAAAATTGTACTTACAGTGTGACTCAAACATGATTTAGACCTTATTTATGAAAAACTGTTTATTTCTGTATTTCATGATTGCAACTTGCTGAAAAGTGTCAACACTTTCCCTATCATCGAGTTTAAACAGTACAGCAAATTTGTACTTACAGAGTGACTCAAACATGATTTAGACCTTGTTTATGAAAAACTGTTTATTTCTGTATTTCATGATTGCAACTTGTTGAAAAGTGTCAACAGTGTTCCTATCATCGAGTTTAAACTGTACAGCAAAATGGTACTTACAGAGTGACTCAAACATGATTTAGACCTTATTTATGAAAAACTGTTTATTTCTGTATTTCATGATTGCAACTTGCTGAAAAGTGTCAACAGTGTTCCTATCATCTGGATTAAGCAGTACAGCAAAAATGGTACTTACAGAGTGACTCAAACATGATTTAGACTTTGTTTATGAAAAACTGTTTATTTCTGTATTTCATGATTGCAACTTGCTGAAAAGTGTCAGCAGTGTTCCTATCATCTGGATTAAGCTGTACGGCAACAATGGTACTTACAGAGTGACTCAAACATGATTTAGACCTTGTTTATGAAAAACTGTTTATTTCTGTATTTCATGATTGCAACTTGCTGAAAAGTGTCAACACTTTTCCTATCATCGAGTTTAAACAGTACAGCAAATTTGTAATTACAGAGTGACTCAAACATGATTTAGACCTTATTTATGAAAAACTGTTTATTTCTGTATTTCATGATTGCAACTTGCTGAAAAGTGTCAACACTGTTCATATCATCGAGTTTAAACAGTACAGCAAAATGGTACTTACAGAGTGACTCAAACATGATTTAGACCTTGTTTATGAAAAACTGTTTATTTCTGTATTTCATGATTGCAACTTGCTGAAAAGTGTCAACAGTGTTCCTATCATCTGGATTAAGCTGTACGGCAACAATGGTACTTACAGAGTGACTCAAACATGATTTAGACCTTGTTTATGAAAAAGTGTTTATTTCTGTATTTCATGATTGCAACTTGCTGAAAAGTGTCAACAGTGTTCCTATCATCTGGATTAAGCTGTACGGCAACAATGGTACTTACAGAGTGACTCAAACATGATTTAGACCTTGTTTATGAAAAACTGTTTATTTCTGTATTTCATGATTGCAACTTGCTGAAAAGTGTCAACACTGTTCCTATCATTGAGTTTAAACAGTACAGCAAAATTGTACTTACAGTGTGACTCAAACATGATTTAGACCTTATTTATGAAAAACTGTTTATTTCTGTATTTCATGATTGCAACTTGCTGAAAAGTGTCAACACTTTCCCTATCATCGAGTTTAAACAGTACAGCAAATTTGTACTTACAGAGTGACTCAAACATGATTTAGACCTTGTTTATGAAAAACTGTTTATTTCTGTATTTCATGATTGCAACTTGTTGAAAAGTGTCAACAGTGTTCCTATCATCGAGTTTAAACTGTACAGCAAAATGGTACTTACAGAGTGACTCAAACATGATTTAGACCTTGTTTATGAAAAACTGTTTATTTCTGTATTTCATGATTGCAACTTGCTGAAAAGTGTCAACAGTGTTCCTATCTTCTGGATTAAGCAGTACAGAAAAAATGGTACTTACAGAGTGACTCAAACATGATTCAGACCATGTTTATGAAAAACGTTTTATTTCTGAATTTCATGATTGCAACTTGCTGAAAAGTGTCAACAGTGTTCCTATCATCTGGATTAAGCAGTACAGCAAAAATGGTACTTACAGAGTGACTCAAACATGATTTAGACTTTGTTTATGAAAAACTGTTTATTTCTGTATTTCATGATTGCAACTTGCTGAAAAGTGTCAACAGTGTTCCTATCATCTGGATTAAGCAGTACAGCAAAAATGTTACTTACAGAGTGACTCAAACATGATTTCGACTTTGTTTATGAAAAACTGTTTATTTCTGTATTTCATGATTGCAACTTGCTGAAAAGTGTCAGCAGTGTTCCTATCATCTGGATTAAGCTGTACGGCAACAATGGTACTTACAGAGTGACTCAAACATGATTAGGACCTTGTTTATGAAAAACTGTTTATTTCTGTATTTCATGATTGCAACTTGCTGAAAAGTGTCAACACTGTTCGTATCACTGAGTTTAAACAGTACAGCAAAATGGTACTTACAGAGTGACTCAAACATGATTTAGACCTTGTTTATGAAAAACTGTTTATTTCTGTATTTCATGATTGCAACTTGCTGAAAAGTGTCAACAGTGTTCCTATCATCTGGATTAAGCTGTACGGCAACAATGGTACTTACAGAGTGACTCAAACATGATTTAGACCTTGTTTATGAAAAACTGTTTATTTCTGTATTTCATGATTGCAACTTGCTGAAAAGTGTCAACACTGTTCCTATCATCTGGATTAAGCAGTACGGCAAAAATGGTACTTACAGAGTGACTCAAACATGATTTAGACCTTGTTTATGAAAAACTGTTTATTTCTGTATTTCATGATTGCAACTTGCTGAAAAGTGTCAAAAGTGTTCCTATCATCGAGTTTAAACAGTACAGCAAAATTGTACTTACAGAGTGACTCAAACATGATTTAGACCTTATTTATGAAAAACTGTTTATTTCTGTATTTCATGATTGCAACTTGCTGAAAAGTGTCAACAGTGTTCCTATCATCGGGATTAAGCAGTACAGCAAAAATGGTACTTACAGAGTGACTCAAACATGATTTAGACCTTGTTTATGAAAAACTGTTTATTTCTGTATTTCATGATTGCAACTTGCTGAAAAGTGTCAGCAGTGTTCCTATCATCTGGATTAAGCTGTACGGCAACAATGGTACTTACAGAGTGACTCAAACATGATTTAGACCTTGTTTATGAAAAACTGTTTATTTCTGTATTTCATGATTGCAACTTGCTGAAAAGTGTCAACACTGTTCCTATCATTGAGTTTAAACAGTACAGCAAAATTGTACTTACAGTGTGACTCAAACATGATTTAGACCTTGTTTATGAAAAACTGTTTATTTCTGTATTTCATGATTGCAACTTGCTGAAAAGTGTCAACACTGTTCCTATCATCTGGATTAAGCAGTACAGCAAAAATGGTAGTTACAGAGTGACTCAAACATGATTTAGACCTTGTTTATGAAAAACTGTTTATTTCTGTATTTCATGATTGCAACTTGCTGAAAAGTGTCAACACTTTCCCTATCATCGAGTTTAAACAGTACAGCAAATTTGTACTTACAGAGTGACTCAAACATGATTTAGACCTTGTTTATGAAAAACTGTTTATTTCTGTATTTCATGATTGCAACTTGTTGAAAAGTGTCAACAGTGTTCCTATCATCGAGTTTAAACTGTACAGCAAAATGGTACTTACAGAGTGACTCAAACATGATTTAGACCTTGTTTATGAAAAACTGTTTATTTCTGTATTTCATGATTGCAACTTGCTGAAAAGTGTCAACAGTGTTCCTATCTTCTGGATTAAGCAGTACAGAAAAAATGGTACTTACAGAGTGACTCAAACATGTTTCAGACCATGTTTATGAAAAACGTTTTATTTCTGAATTTCATGATTGCAACTTGCTGAAAAGTGTCAACAGTGTTCCTATCATCTGGATTAAGCAGTACAGCAAAAATGGTACTTACAGAGTGACTCAAACATGATTTAGACTTTGTTTATGAAAAACTGTTTATTTCTGTATTTCATGATTGCAACTTGCTGAAAAGTGTCAACAGTGTTCCTATCATCTGGATTAAGCAGTACAGCAAAAATGTTACTTACAGAGTGACTCAAACATGATTTCGACTTTGTTTATGAAAAACTGTTTATTTCTGTATTTCATGATTGCAACTTGCTGAAAAGTGTCAGCAGTGTTCCTATCATCTGGATTAAGCTGTACGGCAACAATGGTACTTACAGAGTGACTCAAACATGATTTAGACCTTGTTTATGAAAAACTGTTTATTTCTGTATTTCATGATTGCAACTTGCTGAAAAGTGTCAACACTGTTCGTATCACTGAGTTTAAACAGTACAGCAAAATGGTACTTACAGAGTGACTCAAACATGATTTAGACCTTGTTTATGAAAAACTGTTTATTTCTGTATTTCATGATTGCAACTTGCTGAAAAGTGTCAACAGTGTTCCTATCATCTGGATTAAGCTGTACGGCAACAATGGTACTTACAGAGTGACTCAAACATGATTTAGACCTTGTTTATGAAAAACTGTTTATTTCTGTATTTCATGATTGCAACTTGCTGAAAAGTGTCAACACTGTTCCTATCATCTGGATTAAGCAGTACGGCAAAAATGGTACTTACAGAGTGACTCAAACATGATTTAGACCTTGTTTATGAAAAACTGTTTATTTCTGTATTTCATGATTGCAACTTGCTGAAAAGTGTCAAAAGTGTTCCTATCTTCTGGATTAAGCAGTACAGCAAAAATGGTACTTACAGAGTTACTCAAACATGATTTAGACCTTGTTTATGAAAAACTGTTTATTTCTGTATTTCATGATTGCAACTTGCTGAAAAGTGTCAACAGTGTTCCTATCATCGGGATTAAGCAGTACAGCAAAAATGGTACTTACAGAGTGACTCAAACATGATTTAGACCTTGTTTATGAAAAACTGTTTATTTCTGTATTTCATGATTGCAACTTGCTGAAAAGTGTCAACAGTGTTCCTATCTTCTGGATTAAGCAGTACAGCAAAAATGGTACTTACAGAGTTACTCAAACATGATTTAGACCTTGTTTATGAAAAACTGTTTATTTCTGTATTTCATGATTGCAACTTGCTGAAAAGTGTCAACAGTGTTCCTATCATCGAGTTTAAACAGTACAGCAAAATTGTACTTACAGAGTGACTCAAACATGATTTAGACCTTATTTATGAAAAACTGTTTATTTCTGTATTTCATGATTGCAACTTGCTGAAAAGTGTCAACAGTGTTCCTATCATCTGGATTAAGCAGTACAGCAAAAATGGTACTTACAGAGTGACTCAAACATGATTTAGACTTTGTTTATGAAAAACTGTTTATTTCTGTATTTCATGATTGCAACTTGCTGAAAAGTGTCAGCAGTGTTCCTATCATCTGGATTAAGCTGTACGGCAACAATGGTACTTACAGAGTGACTCAAACATGATTTAGACCTTATTTATGAAAAACTGTTTATTTCTGTATTTCATGATTGCAACTTGCTGAAAAGTGTCAACACTGTTCATATCATCGAGTTTAAACAGTACAGCAAAATGGTACTTACAGAGTGACTCAAACATGATTTAGACCTTGTTTATGAAAAACTGTTTATTTCT
The DNA here is from genome assembly GCF_965601325.2 of Salmo salar. Classification (NCBI taxonomy): domain Eukaryota; kingdom Metazoa; phylum Chordata; class Actinopteri; order Salmoniformes; family Salmonidae; genus Salmo; species Salmo salar. The sequence continues at coordinate 51,563,846 of NC_138296.1, read as the reverse complement.
GTATTTCATGATTGCAACTTGCTGAAAAGTGTCAACAGTGTTCCTATCATCTGGATTAAGCTGTACGGCAACAATGGTACTTACAGAGTGACTCAAACATGATTTAGACCTTGTTTATGAAAAACTGTTTATTTCTGTATTTCATGATTGCAACTTGCTGAAAAGTGTCAACACTGTTCCTATCATTGAGTTTAAACAGTACAGCAAAATTGTACTTACAGTGTGACTCAAACATGATTTAGACCTTATTTATGAAAAACTGTTTATTTCTGTATTTCATGATTGCAACTTGCTGAAAAGTGTCAACACTTTCCCTATCATCGAGTTTAAACAGTACAGCAAATTTGTACTTACAGAGTGACTCAAACATGATTTAGACCTTGTTTATGAAAAACTGTTTATTTCTGTATTTCATGATTGCAACTTGTTGAAAAGTGTCAACAGTGTTCCTATCATCGAGTTTAAACTGTACAGCAAAATGGTACTTACAGAGTGACTCAAACATGATTTAGACCTTGTTTATGAAAAACTGTTTATTTCTGTATTTCATGATTGCAACTTGCTGAAAAGTGTCAACAGTGTTCCTATCTTCTGGATTAAGCAGTACGGCAAAAATGGTACTTACAGAGTGACTCAAACATGATTTAGACCTTGTTTATGAAAAACTGTTTATTTCTGTATTTCATGATTGCAACTTGCTGAAAAGTGTCAAAAGTGTTCCTATCATCGAGTTTAAACAGTACAGCAAAATTGTACTTACAGAGTGACTCAAACATGATTTAGACCTTATTTATGAAAAACTGTTTATTTCTGTATTTCATGATTGCAACTTGCTGAAAAGTGTCAACAGTGTTCCTATCATCGGGATTAAGCAGTACAGCAAAAATGGTACTTACAGAGTGACTCAAACATGATTTAGACCTTGTTTATGAAAAACTGTTTATTTCTGTATTTCATGATTGCAACTTGCTGAAAAGTGTCAGCAGTGTTCCTATCATCTGGATTAAGCTGTACGGCAACAGTGGTACTTACAGAGTGACTCAAACATGATTTAGACCTTGTTTATGAAAAACTGTTTATTTCTGTATTTCATGATTGCAACTTGCTGAAAAGTGTCAGCAGTGTTCCTATCATCTGGATTAAGCTGTACGGCAACAATGGTACTTACAGAGTGACTCAAACATGATTTAGACCTTATTTATGAAAAACTGTTTATTTCTGTATTTCATGATTGCAACTTGCTGAAAAGTGTCAACAGTGTTCCTATCATCTGGATTAAGCAGTACAGCAAAAATGGTACTTACAGAGTGACTCAAACATGATTTAGACCTTGTTTATGAAAAACTGTTTATTTCTGTATTTCATGATTGCAACTTGCTGAAAAGTGTCAACAGTGTTCCTATCATCGAGTTTAAACAGTACAGCAAAATTGTACTTACAGAGTGACTCAAACATGATTTAGACCTTATTTATGATAAACTGTTTATTTCTGTATTTCATGATTGCAACTTGCTGAAAAGTGTCAACAGTGTTCCTATCATCTGGATTAAGCAGTACAGCAAAAATGGTACTTACAGAGTGACTCAAACATGATTTAGACCTTGTTTATGAAAAACTGTTTATTTCTGTATTTCATGATTGCAACTTGCTGAAAAGTGTCAACAGTGTTCCTATCATCGAGTTTAAACAGTACAGCAAAATTGTACTTACAGAGTGACTCAAACATGATTTAGACCTTATTTAAGAAAAACGGTTTATTTCTGTATTTCATGATTGCAACTTGCTGAAAAGTGTCAACAGTGTTCCTATCATCTGGATTAAGCAGTACAGCAAAAATGGTACTTACAGAGTGACTCAAACATGATTTAGACTTTGTTTATGAAAAACTGTTTATTTCTGTATTTCATGATTGCAACTTGCTGAAAAGTGTCAGCAGTGTTCCTATCATCTGGATTAAGCTGTACGGCAACAATGGTACTTACAGAGTGACTCAAACATGATTTAGACCTTATTTATGAAAAACTGTTTATTTCTGTATTTCATGATTGCAACTTGCTGAAAAGTGTCAACAGTGTTCCTATCATCTGGATTAACCTCTTGGGGCTAGGTGGGACGCTAGCGTGCCACCTGTGGTGCACTCCATCAACAGCAGGTGCATTTCAAGAGCGGCAAATTTGAATCCAAATAAATGTCAAAATTCAAATTTTTCAAAAATACAACTATGTTACACCATTTGAAAGATAAACATCTCCTTAATCTAACCACGTTTTACGATTTCAAAAAGGTTTTACGGCGAAAGCATAAATTTAGAGTATGTTAGGACAGTACATTTACAAGAGTTGTGTGTAATGTTTTGTCAAGTCAAAGACAGGGTCACCAAAACCATAAAACCAGCTAAAATGATACACTAACCTTTTACAATCTCCATCAGATGACACTCCTAGGACATTATGTTAGACAATGCATGCATTTTTAGTTCTATCAAGTTCATATTTATATACAAAAACAGCGTTTTACTATGGCATTGATGTTGAGGAAATCGTTTCCCTCCAATAACCGGCAGTCAAGTCAGCGTCACAAATTAAATAATTAAAATTAGAAAACATTGGTAAAATATTATATTGTCATTTAAAGAATTATAGATTTACATCTTTTGAACGCAATCAACTTGCCAGATTTAAAAATAACCTTACTGGGAAATCACACTTTGCAATAATCTGAGCACTGTGCCCAGAAAAATACGCGTTGCGATAAAGACTAGACGTCATGTTGGGGAGATCTAAAATCGAAAATACTATGTAAATAATCCATTACCTTTGATTCTCTTCATCAGATGTCACTTCCAGGTATCACAGGTCCATAACGAATGTAGTTTTGTTCAAAAAAGCTCATCATTTATGTCCAAAAATCTCCGTCTCGTTAGCACATGATGTAAGCCAGCCGGACTTCTCGTCATGAACGAGGGGAAAAAATATATTTCCGTTCGTTCAAACATGTCAAACGTTGTATAGCATAAATCATTAGGGCCTTTTTTAACCAGAACATGAATAATATTCAAGGTGGACGAATGCATAGCCTTTTATAACGTATTGGAACGAGGGTACCCAACATGAAGTAGCGCGCCAGGTGTCTAATGGGACATCACCGTTCCATGGCTCTTGTTCGGTCAGATCTCCCTCCAGAAGACTCAAAACACTTTGTAAAGGCTGGTGACATCTAGTGGAAGCAATAGGAAGTGCCAAAATATTCCTAAACCCCTGTGTTTTTCAATGGGAGAGGTTTAAAGTCAATACAACACATCAGGTATCCACTTCCTGTCAGAAAATGTCTCAGGGTTTTGCCTGCCAAATGAGTTCTGTTATACTCACAGACACCATTCAAACAGTTTTGGAAACTTTAGAGTGTTTTCTATCCATATATAATAAGTATATGCATATTCTAGTTACTGGGTAGGATTAGTAACCAGATTAAATCGGGTACATTTTTTTTATCCAGACGTGCAAATGCTGCCCCCTAGACCCAACAGGTTAAGCAGTACAGCAAAAATGGTACTTACAGAGTGACTCAAACATGATTTAGACCTTGTTTATGAAAAACTGTTTATTTCTGTATTTCATGATTGCAACTTGCTGAAAAGTGTCAACAGTGTTCCTATCATCTGGATTAAGCTGTACGGCAACAATGGTACTTACAGAGTGACTCAAACATGATTTAGACCTTGTTTATGAAAAACTGTTTATTTCTGTATTTCATGATTGCAACTTGCTGAAAAGTGTCAACAGTGTTCCTATCATCGGGATTAAGCAGTACAGCAAAAATGGTACTTACAGAGTGACTCAAACATGATTTAGACCTTGTTTATGAAAAACTGTTTATTTCTGTATTTCATGATTGCAACTTGCTGAAAAGTGTCAACAGTGTTCCTATCTTCTGGATTAAGCAGTACAGCAAAAATGGTACTTACAGAGTTACTCAAACATGATTTAGACCTTGTTTATGAAAAACTGTTTATTTCTGTATTTCATGATTGCAACTTGCTGAAAAGTGTCAACAGTGTTCCTATCATCGAGTTTAAACAGTACAGCAAAATTGTACTTACAGAGTGACTCAAACATGATTTAGACCTTATTTATGAAAAACTGTTTATTTCTGTATTTCATGATTGCAACTTGCTGAAAAGTGTCAACAGTGTTCCTATCATCTGGATTAAGCAGTACAGCAAAAATGGTACTTACAGAGTGACTCAAACATGATTTAGACTTTGTTTATGAAAAACTGTTTATTTCTGTATTTCATGATTGCAACTTGCTGAAAAGTGTCAGCAGTGTTCCTATCATCTGGATTAAGCTGTACGGCAACAATGGTACTTACAGAGTGACTCAAACATGATTTAGACCTTGTTTATGAAAAACTGTTTATTTCTGTATTTCATGATTGCAACTTGCTGAAAAGTGTCAACAGTGTTCCTATCATCTGGATTAAGCAGTACAGCAAAAATGGTACTTACAGAGTGACTCAAACATGATTTAGACCTTGTTTATGAAAAACTGTTTATTTCTGTATTTCATGATTGCAACTTGCTGAAAAGTGTCAACAGTGTTCCTATCATCGAGTTTAAACAGTACAGCAAAATTGTACTTACAGAGTGACTCAAACATGATTTAGACCTTATTTATGAAAAACTGTTTATTTCTGTATTTCATGATTGCAACTTGCTGAAAAGTGTCAGCAGTGTTCCTATCATCTGGATTAAGCTGTACGGCAACAATGGTACTTACAGAGTGACTCAAACATGATTTAGACCTTGTTTATGAAAAACTGTTTATTTCTGTATTTCATGATTGCAACTTGCTGAAAAGTGTCAACACTGTTCCTATCATTGAGTTTAAACAGTACAGCAAAATTGTACTTACAGTGTGACTCAAACATGATTTAGACCTTATTTATGAAAAACTGTTTATTTCTGTATTTCATGATTGCAACTTGCTGAAAAGTGTCAACAGTGTTCCTATCATCTGGATTAAGCAGTACAGCAAAAATGGTACTTACAGAGTGACTCAAACATGATTTAGACTTTGTTTATGAAAAACTGTTTATTTCTGTATTTCATGATTGCAACTTGCTGAAAAGTGTCAGCAGTGTTCCTATCATCTGGATTAAGCTGTACGGCAACAATGGTACTTACAGAGTGACTCAAACATGATTTAGACCTTGTTTATGAAAAACTGTTTATTTCTGTATTTCATGATTGCAACTTGCTGAAAAGTGTCAACACTTTTCCTATCATCGATTTTAAACAGTACAGCAAATTTGTAATTACAGAGTGACTCAAACATGATTTAGACCTTATTTATGAAAAACTGTTTATTTCTGTATTTCATGATTGCAACTTGCTGAAAAGTGTCAACACTGTTCATATCATCGAGTTTAAACAGTACAGCAAAATGGTACTTACAGAGTGACTCAAACATGATTTAGACCTTGTTTATGAAAAACTGTTTATTTCTGTATTTCATGATTGCAACTTGCTGAAAAGTGTCAACAGTGTTCCTATCATCTGGATTAAGCTGTACGGCAACAATGGTACTTACAGAGTGACTCAAACATGATTTAGACCTTGTTTATGAAAAAGTGTTTATTTCTGTATTTCATGATTGCAACTTGCTGAAAAGTGTCAACAGTGTTCCTATCATCTGGATTAAGCTGTACGGCAACAATGGTACTTACAGAGTGACTCAAACATGATTTAGACCTTGTTTATGAAAAACTGTTTATTTCTGTATTTCATGATTGCAACTTGCTGAAAAGTGTCAACACTGTTCCTATCATTGAGTTTAAACAGTACAGCAAAATTGTACTTACAGTGTGACTCAAACATGATTTAGACCTTATTTATGAAAAACTGTTTATTTCTGTATTTCATGATTGCAACTTGCTGAAAAGTGTCAACACTTTCCCTATCATCGAGTTTAAACAGTACAGCAAATTTGTACTTACAGAGTGACTCAAACATGATTTAGACCTTGTTTATGAAAAACTGTTTATTTCTGTATTTCATGATTGCAACTTGTTGAAAAGTGTCAACAGTGTTCCTATCATCGAGTTTAAACTGTACAGCAAAATGGTACTTACAGAGTGACTCAAACATGATTTAGACCTTGTTTATGAAAAACTGTTTATTTCTGTATTTCATGATTGCAACTTGCTGAAAAGTGTCAACAGTGTTCCTATCTTCTGGATTAAGCAGTACGGCAAAAATGGTACTTACAGAGTGACTCAAACATGATTTAGACCTTGTTTATGAAAAACTGTTTATTTCTGTATTTCATGATTGCAACTTGCTGAAAAGTGTCAAAAGTGTTCCTATCATCGAGTTTAAACAGTACAGCAAAATTGTACTTACAGAGTGACTCAAACATGATTTAGACCTTATTTATGATAAACTGTTCATTTCTGTATTTCATGATTGCAACTTGCTGAAAAGTGTCAACAGTGTTCCTATCATCGAGTTTAAACAGTACAGCAAAATTGTACTTACAGAGTGACTCAAACATGATTTAGACCTTATTTAAGAAAAACGGTTTATTTCTGTATTTCATGATTGCAACTTGCTGAAAAGTGTCAACAGTGTTCCTATCATCTGGATTAAGCAGTACAGAAAAAATGGTACTTACAGAGTGACTCAAACATGATTTAGACTTTGTTTATGAAAAACTGTTTATTTCTGTATTTCATGATTGCAACTTGCTGAAAAGTGTCAGCAGTGTTCCTATCATCTGGATTAAGCTGTACGGCAACAATGGTACTTACAGAGTGACTCAAACATGATTTAGACCTTATTTATGAAAAACTGTTTATTTCTGTATTTCATGATTGCAACTTGCTGAAAAGTGTCAACAGTGTTCCTATCATCTGGATTAAGCAGTACAGCAAAAATGGTACTTACAGAGTGACTCAAACATGATTTAGACCTTGTTTATGAAAAACTGTTTATTTCTGTATTTCATGATTGCAACTTGCTGAAAAGTGTCAACAGTGTTCCTATCATCGAGTTTAAACAGTACAGCAAAATTGTACTTACAGAGTGACTCAAACATGATTTAGACCTTATTTATGAAAAACTGTTTATTTCTGTATTTCATGATTGCAACTTGCTGAAAAGTGTCAGCAGTGTTCCTATCATCTGGATTAAGCTGTACGGCAACAATGGTACTTACAGAGTGACTCAAACATGATTTAGACCTTGTTTATGAAAAACTGTTTATTTCTGTATTTCATGATTGCAACTTGCTGAAAAGTGTCAACACTGTTCCTATCATTGAGTTTAAACAGTACAGCAAAATTGTACTTACAGTGTGACTCAAACATGATTTAGACCTTATTTATGAAAAACTGTTTATTTCTGTATTTCATGATTGCAACTTGCTGAAAAGTGTCAACAGTGTTCCTATCATCTGGATTAAGCAGTACAGCAAAAATGGTACTTACAGAGTGACTCAAACATGATTTAGACTTTGTTTATGAAAAACTGTTTATTTCTGTATTTCATGATTGCAACTTGCTGAAAAGTGTCAGCAGTGTTCCTATCATCTGGATTAAGCTGTACGGCAACAATGGTACTTACAGAGTGACTCAAACATGATTTAGACCTTGTTTATGAAAAACTGTTTATTTCTGTATTTCATGATTGCAACTTGCTGAAAAGTGTCAACACTTTTCCTATCATCGATTTTAAACAGTACAGCAAATTTGTAATTACAGAGTGACTCAAACATGATTTAGACCTTATTTATGAAAAACTGTTTATTTCTGTATTTCATGATTGCAACTTGCTGAAAAGTGTCAACACTGTTCATATCATCGAGTTTAAACAGTACAGCAAAATGGTACTTACAGAGTGACTCAAACATGATTTAGACCTTGTTTATGAAAAACTGTTTATTTCTGTATTTCATGATTGCAACTTGCTGAAAAGTGTCAACAGTGTTCCTATCATCTGGATTAAGCTGTACGGCAACAATGGTACTTACAGAGTGACTCAAACATGATTTAGACCTTGTTTATGAAAAAGTGTTTATTTCTGTATTTCATGATTGCAACTTGCTGAAAAGTGTCAACAGTGTTCCTATCATCTGGATTAAGCTGTACGGCAACAATGGTACTTACAGAGTGACTCAAACATGATTTAGACCTTGTTTATGAAAAACTGTTTATTTCTGTATTTCATGATTGCAACTTGCTGAAAAGTGTCAACACTGTTCCTATCATTGAGTTTAAACAGTACAGCAAAATTGTACTTACAGTGTGACTCAAACATGATTTAGACCTTATTTATGAAAAACTGTTTATTTCTGTATTTCATGATTGCAACTTGCTGAAAAGTGTCAACACTTTCCCTATCATCGAGTTTAAACAGTACAGCAAATTTGTACTTACAGAGTGACTCAAACATGATTTAGACCTTGTTTATGAAAAACTGTTTATTTCTGTATTTCATGATTGCAACTTGTTGAAAAGTGTCAACAGTGTTCCTATCATCGAGTTTAAACTGTACAGCAAAATGGTACTTACAGAGTGACTCAAACATGATTTAGACCTTGTTTATGAAAAACTGTTTATTTCTGTATTTCATGATTGCAACTTGCTGAAAAGTGTCAACAGTGTTCCTATCTTCTGGATTAAGCAGTACAGAAAAAATGGTACTTACAGAGTGACTCAAACATGATTCAGACCATGTTTATGAAAAACGTTTTATTTCTGAATTTCATGATTGCAACTTGCTGAAAAGTGTCAACAGTGTTCCTATCATCTGGATTAAGCAGTACAGCAAAAATGGTACTTACAGAGTGACTCAAACATGATTTAGACTTTGTTTATGAAAAACTGTTTATTTCTGTATTTCATGATTGCAACTTGCTGAAAAGTGTCAGCAGTGTTCCTATCATCTGGATTAAGCTGTACGGCAACAATGGTACTTACAGAGTGACTCAAACATGATTAGGACCTTGTTTATGAAAAACTGTTTATTTCTGTATTTCATGATTGCAACTTGCTGAAAAGTGTCAACACTGTTCGTATCACTGAGTTTAAACAGTACAGCAAAATGGTACTTACAGAGTGACTCAAACATGATTTAGACCTTGTTTATGAAAAACTGTTTATTTCTGTATTTCATGATTGCAACTTGCTGAAAAGTGTCAACAGTGTTCCTATCATCTGGATTAAGCTGTACGGCAACAATGGTACTTACAGAGTGACTCAAACATGATTTAGACCTTGTTTATGAAAAACTGTTTATTTCTGTATTTCATGATTGCAACTTGCTGAAAAGTGTCAACACTGTTCCTATCATCTGGATTAAGCAGTACGGCAAAAATGGTACTTACAGAGTGACTCAAACATGATTTAGACCTTGTTTATGAAAAACTGTTTATTTCTGTATTTCATGATTGCAACTTGCTGAAAAGTGTCAAAAGTGTTCCTATCATCGGGATTAAGCAGTACAGCAAAAATGGTACTTACAGAGTGACTCAAACATGATTTAGACCTTGTTTATGAAAAACTGTTTATTTCTGTATTTCATGATTGCAACTTGCTGAAAAGTGTCAGCAGTGTTCCTATCATCTGGATTAAGCTGTACGGCAACAATGGTACTTACAGAGTGACTCAAACATGATTTAGACCTTGTTTATGAAAAACTGTTTATTTCTGTATTTCATGATTGCAACTTGCTGAAAAGTGTCAACACTGTTCCTATCATTGAGTTTAAACAGTACAGCAAAATTGTACTTACAGTGTGACTCAAACATGATTTAGACCTTGTTTATGAAAAACTGTTTATTTCTGTATTTCATGATTGCAACTTGCTGAAAAGTGTCAACACTGTTCCTATCATCTGGATTAAGCAGTACAGCAAAAATGGTAGTTACAGAGTGACTCAAACATGATTTAGACCTTGTTTATGAAAAACTGTTTATTTCTGTATTTCATGATTGCAACTTGCTGAAAAGTGTCAACACTTTCCCTATCATCGAGTTTAAACAGTACAGCAAATTTGTACTTACAGAGTGACTCAAACATGATTTAGACCTTGTTTATGAAAAACTGTTTATTTCTGTATTTCATGATTGCAACTTGTTGAAAAGTGTCAACAGTGTTCCTATCATCGAGTTTAAACTGTACAGCAAAATGGTACTTACAGAGTGACTCAAACATGATTTAGACCTTGTTTATGAAAAACTGTTTATTTCTGTATTTCATGATTGCAACTTGCTGAAAAGTGTCAACAGTGTTCCTATCTTCTGGATTAAGCAGTACAGAAAAAATGGTACTTACAGAGTGACTCAAACATGTTTCAGACCATGTTTATGAAAAACGTTTTATTTCTGAATTTCATGATTGCAACTTGCTGAAAAGTGTCAACAGTGTTCCTATCATCTGGATTAAGCAGTACAGCAAAAATGGTACTTACAGAGTGACTCAAACATGATTTAGACTTTGTTTATGAAAAACTGTTTATTTCTGTATTTCATGATTGCAACTTGCTGAAAAGTGTCAACAGTGTTCCTATCATCTGGATTAAGCAGTACAGCAAAAATGTTACTTACAGAGTGACTCAAACATGATTTCGACTTTGTTTATGAAAAACTGTTTATTTCTGTATTTCATGATTGCAACTTGCTGAAAAGTGTCAGCAGTGTTCCTATCATCTGGATTAAGCTGTACGGCAACAATGGTACTTACAGAGTGACTCAAACATGATTTAGACCTTGTTTATGAAAAACTGTTTATTTCTGTATTTCATGATTGCAACTTGCTGAAAAGTGTCAACACTGTTCGTATCACTGAGTTTAAACAGTACAGCAAAATGGTACTTACAGAGTGACTCAAACATGATTTAGACCTTGTTTATGAAAAACTGTTTATTTCTGTATTTCATGATTGCAACTTGCTGAAAAGTGTCAACAGTGTTCCTATCATCTGGATTAAGCTGTACGGCAACAATGGTACTTACAGAGTGACTCAAACATGATTTAGACCTTGTTTATGAAAAACTGTTTATTTCTGTATTTCATGATTGCAACTTGCTGAAAAGTGTCAACACTGTTCCTATCATCTGGATTAAGCAGTACGGCAAAAATGGTACTTACAGAGTGACTCAAACATGATTTAGACCTTGTTTATGAAAAACTGTTTATTTCTGTATTTCATGATTGCAACTTGCTGAAAAGTGTCAAAAGTGTTCCTATCATCGAGTTTAAACAGTACAGCAAAATTGTACTTACAGAGTGACTCAAACATGATTTAGACCTTATTTATAAAAAACTGTTTATTTCTGTATTTCATGATTGCAACTTGCTGAAAAGTGTCAACAGTGTTCCTATCATCGGGATTAAGCAGTACAGCAAAAATGGTACTTACAGAGTGACTCAAACATGATTTAGACCTTGTTTATGAAAAACTGTTTATTTCTGTATTTCATGATTGCAACTTGCTGAAAAGTGTCAGCAGTGTTCCTATCATCTGGATTAAGCTGTACGGCAACAATGGTACTTACAGAGTGACTCAAACATGATTTAGACCTTGTTTATGAAAAACTGTTTATTTCTGTATTTCATGATTGCAACTTGCTGAAAAGTGTCAGCAGTGTTCCTATCATCTGGATTAAGCTGTACGGCAACAATGGTACTTACAGAGTGACTCAAACATGATTTAGACCTTATTTATGAAAAACTGTTTATTTCTGTATTTCATGATTGCAACTTGCTGAAAAGTGTCAACAGTGTTCCTATCATCTGGATTAAGCAGTACAGCAAAAATGGTACTTACAGAGTGACTCAAACATGATTTAGACCTTGTTTATGAAAAACTGTTTATTTCTGTATTTCATGATTGCAACTTGCTGAAAATTGTCAACAGTGTTCCTATCATCGAGTTTAAACAGTACAGCAAAATTGTACTTACAGAGTGACTCAAACATGATTTAGACCTTATTTATGATAAACTGTTTATTTCTGTATTTCATGATTGCAACTTGCTGAAAAGTGTCAACAGTGTTCCTATCATCGAGTTTAAACAGTACAGCAAAATTGTACTTACAGAGTGACTCAAACATGATTTAGACCTTATTTAAGAAAAACGGTTTATTTCTGTATTTCATGATTGCAACTTGCTGAAAAGTGTCAACAGTGTTCCTATCATCTGGATTAAGCAGTACAGCAAAAATGGTACTTACAGAGTGACTCAAACATGATTTAGACTTTGTTTATGAAAAACTGTTTATTTCTGTATTTCATGATTGCAACTTGCTGAAAAGTGTCAGCAGTGTTCCTATCATCTGGATTAAGCTGTACGGCAACAATGGTACTTACAGAGTGACTCAAACATGATTTAGACCTTATTTATGAAAAACTGTTTATTTCTGTATTTCATGATTGCAACTTGCTGAAAAGTGTCAACAGTGTTCCTATCATCTGGATTAAGCAGTACAGCAAAAATGGTACTTACAGAGTGACTCAAACATGATTTAGACCTTGTTTATGAAAAACTGTTTATTTCTGTATTTCATGATTGCAACTTGCTGAAAAGTGTCAACAGTGTTCCTATCATCGAGTTTAAACAGTACAGCAAAATTGTACTTACAGAGTGACTCAAACATGATTTAGACCTTATTTATGAAAAACTGTTTATTTCTGTATTTCATGATTGCAACTTGCTGAAAAGTGTCAACAGTGTTCCTATCATCGGGATTAAGCAGTACAGCAAAAATGGTACTTACAGAGTGACTCAAACATGATTTAGACCTTGTTTATGAAAAACTGTTTATTTCTGTATTTCATGATTGCAACTTGCTGAAAAGTGTCAACAGTGTTCCTATCTTCTGGATTAAGCAGTACAGCAAAAATGGTACTTACAGAGTTACTCAAACATGATTTAGACCTTGTTTATGAAAAACTGTTTATTTCTGTATTTCATGATTGCAACTTGCTGAAAAGTGTCAACAGTGTTCCTATCATCGAGTTTAAACAGTACAGCAAAATTGTACTTACAGAGTGACTCAAACATGATTTAGACCTTATTTATGAAAAACTGTTTATTTCTGTATTTCATGATTGCAACTTGCTGAAAAGTGTCAACAGTGTTCCTATCATCTGGATTAAGCAGTACAGCAAAAATGGTACTTACAGAGTGACTCAAACATGATTTAGACTTTGTTTATGAAAAACTGTTTATTTCTGTATTTCATGATTGCAACTTGCTGAAAAGTGTCAGCAGTGTTCCTATCATCTGGATTAAGCTGTACGGCAACAATGGTACTTACAGAGTGACTCAAACATGATTTAGACCTTGTTTATGAAAAACTGTTTATTTCTGTATTTCATGATTGCAACTTGCTGAAAAGTGTCAACAGTGTTCCTATCTTCTGGATTAAGCAGTACAGCAAAAATGGTACTTACAGAGTTACTCAAACATGATTTAGACCTTGTTTATGAAAAACTGTTTATTTCTGTATTTCATGATTGCAACTTGCTGAAAAGTGTCAACAGTGTTCCTATCATCGAGTTTAAACAGTACAGCAAAATTGTACTTACAGAGTGACTCAAACATGATTTAGACCTTATTTATGATAAACTGTTTATTTCTGTATTTCATGATTGCAACTTGCTGAAAAGTGTCAACAGTGTTCCTATCATCGAGTTTAAACAGTACAGCAAAATTGTACTTACAGAGTGACTCAAACATGATTTAGACCTTATTTAAGAAAAACGGTTTATTTCTGTATTTCATGATTGCAACTTGCTGAAAAGTGTCAACAGTGTTCCTATCATCTGGATTAAGCAGTACAGAAAAAATGGTACTTACAGAGTGACTCAAACATGATTTAGACTTTGTTTATGAATAACTGTTTATTTCTGTATTTCATGATTGCAACTTGCTGAAAAGTGTCAGCAGTGTTCCTATCATCTGGATTAAGCTGTACGGCAACAATGGTACTTACAGAGTGACTCAAACATGATTTAGACCTTATTTATGAAAAACTGTTTATTTCTGTATTTCATGATTGCAACTTGCTGAAAAGTGTCAACAGTGTTCCTATCATCTGGATTAAGCAGTACAGCAAAAATGGTACTTACAGAGTGACTCAAACATGATTTAGACCTTGTTTATGAAAAACTGTTTATTTCTGTATTTCATGATTGCAACTTGCTGAAAAGTGTCAACAGTGTTCCTATCATCGAGTTTAAACAGTACAGCAAAATTGTACTTACAGAGTGACTCAAACATGATTTAGACCTTATTTATGAAAAACTGTTTATTTCTGTATTTCATGATTGCAACTTGCTGAAAAGTGTCAACAGTGTTCCTATCATCTGGATTAAGCTGTACGGCAACAATGGTACTTACAGAGTGACTCAAACATGATTTAGACCTTGTTTATGAAAAAGTGTTTATTTCTGTATTTCATGATTGCAACTTGCTGAAAAGTGTCAACAGTGTTCCTATCATCTGGATTAAGCTGTACGGCAACAATGGTACTTACAGAGTGACTCAAACATGATTTAGACCTTGTTCATGAAAAACTGTTTATTTCTGTATTTCATGATTGCAACTTGCTGAAAAGTGTCAACACTGTTCCTATCATTGAGTTTAAACAGTACAGCAAAATTGTACTTACAGTGTGACTCAAACATGATTTAGACTTTATTTATGAAAAACTGTTTATTTCTGTATTTCATGATTGCAACTTGCTGAAAAGTGTCAACACTTTCCCTATCATCGAGTTTAAACAGTACAGCAAATTTGTACTTACAGAGTGACTCAAACATGATTTAGACCTTGTTTATGAAAAACTGTTTATTTCTGTATTTCATGATTGCAACTTGTTGAAAAGTGTCAACAGTGTTCCTATCATCGAGTTTAAACTGTACAGCAAAATGGTACTTACAGAGTGACTCAAACATGATTTAGACCTTGTTTATGAAAAACTGTTTATTTCTGTATTTCATGATTGCAACTTGCTGAAAAGTGTCAAAAGTGTTCCTATCATCGAGTTTAAACAGTACAGCAAAATTGTACTTACAGAGTGACTCAAACATGATTTAGACCTTATTTATGATAAACTGTTCATTTCTGTATTTCATGATTGCAACTTGCTGAAAAGTGTCAACAGTGTTCCTATCATCGAGTTTAAACAGTACAGCAAAATTGTACTTACAGAGTGACTCAAACATGATTTAGACCTTATTTAAGAAAAACGGTTTATTTCTGTATTTCATGATTGCAACTTGCTGAAAAGTGTCAACAGTGTTCCTATCATCTGGATTAAGCAGTACAGAAAAAATGGTACTTACAGAGTGACTCAAACATGATTTAGACTTTGTTTATGAAAAACTGTTTATTTCTGTATTTCATGATTGCAACTTGCTGAAAAGTGTCAGCAGTGTTCCTATCATCTGGATTAAGCTGTACGGCAACAATGGTACTTACAGAGTGACTCAAACATGATTTAGACCTTATTTATGAAAAACTGTTTATTTCTGTATTTCATGATTGCAACTTGCTGAAAAGTGTCAACAGTGTTCCTATCATCTGGATTAAGCAGTACAGCAAAAATGGTACTTACAGAGTGACTCAAACATGATTTAGACCTTGTTTATGAAAAACTGTTTATTTCTGTATTTCATGATTGCAACTTGCTGAAAAGTGTCAACAGTGTTCCTATCATCGAGTTTAAACAGTACAGCAAAATTGTACTTACAGAGTGACTCAAACATGATTTAGACCTTATTTATGAAAAACTGTTTATTTCTGTATTTCATGATTGCAACTTGCTGAAAAGTGTCAGCAGTGTTCCTATCATCTGGATTAAGCTGTACGGCAACAATGGTACTTACAGAGTGACTCAAACATGATTTAGACCTTGTTTATGAAAAACTGTTTATTTCTGTATTTCATGATTGCAACTTGCTGAAAAGTGTCAACACTGTTCCTATCATTGAGTTTAAACAGTACAGCAAAATTGTACTTACAGTGTGACTCAAACATGATTTAGACCTTATTTATGAAAAACTGTTTATTTCTGTATTTCATGATTGCAACTTGCTGAAAAGTGTCAACAGTGTTCCTATCATCTGGATTAAGCAGTACAGCAAAAATGGTACTTACAGAGTGACTCAAACATGATTTAGACTTTGTTTATGAAAAACTGTTTATTTCTGTATTTCATGATTGCAACTTGCTGAAAAGTGTCAGCAGTGTTCCTATCATCTGGATTAAGCTGTACGGCAACAATGGTACTTACAGAGTGACTCAAACATGATTTAGACCTTGTTTATGAAAAACTGTTTATTTCTGTATTTCATGATTGCAACTTGCTGAAAAGTGTCAACACTTTTCCTATCATCGATTTTAAACAGTACAGCAAATTTGTAATTACAGAGTGACTCAAACATGATTTAGACCTTATTTATGAAAAACTGTTTATTTCTGTATTTCATGATTGCAACTTGCTGAAAAGTGTCAACACTGTTCATATCATCGAGTTTAAACAGTACAGCAAAATGGTACTTACAGAGTGACTCAAACATGATTTAGACCTTGTTTATGAAAAACTGTTTATTTCTGTATTTCATGATTGCAACTTGCTGAAAAGTGTCAACAGTGTTCCTATCATCTGGATTAAGCTGTACGGCAACAATGGTACTTACAGAGTGACTCAAACATGATTTAGACCTTGTTTATGAAAAAGTGTTTATTTCTGTATTTCATGATTGCAACTTGCTGAAAAGTGTCAACAGTGTTCCTATCATCTGGATTAAGCTGTACGGCAACAATGGTACTTACAGAGTGACTCAAACATGATTTAGACCTTGTTTATGAAAAACTGTTTATTTCTGTATTTCATGATTGCAACTTGCTGAAAAGTGTCAACACTGTTCCTATCATTGAGTTTAAACAGTACAGCAAAATTGTACTTACAGTGTGACTCAAACATGATTTAGACCTTATTTATGAAAAACTGTTTATTTCTGTATTTCATGATTGCAACTTGCTGAAAAGTGTCAACACTTTCCCTATCATCGAGTTTAAACAGTACAGCAAATTTGTACTTACAGAGTGACTCAAACATGATTTAGACCTTGTTTATGAAAAACTGTTTATTTCTGTATTTCATGATTGCAACTTGTTGAAAAGTGTCAACAGTGTTCCTATCATCGAGTTTAAACTGTACAGCAAAATGGTACTTACAGAGTGACTCAAACATGATTTAGACCTTGTTTATGAAAAACTGTTTATTTCTGTATTTCATGATTGCAACTTGCTGAAAAGTGTCAACAGTGTTCCTATCTTCTGGATTAAGCAGTACAGAAAAAATGGTACTTACAGAGTGACTCAAACATGATTCAGACCATGTTTATGAAAAACGTTTTATTTCTGAATTTCATGATTGCAACTTGCTGAAAAGTGTCAACAGTGTTCCTATCATCTGGATTAAGCAGTACAGCAAAAATGGTACTTACAGAGTGACTCAAACATGATTTAGACTTTGTTTATGAAAAACTGTTTATTTCTGTATTTCATGATTGCAACTTGCTGAAAAGTGTCAGCAGTGTTCCTATCATCTGGATTAAGCTGTACGGCAACAATGGTACTTACAGAGTGACTCAAACATGATTAGGACCTTGTTTATGAAAAACTGTTTATTTCTGTATTTCATGATTGCAACTTGCTGAAAAGTGTCAACACTGTTCGTATCACTGAGTTTAAACAGTACAGCAAAATGGTACTTACAGAGTGACTCAAACATGATTTAGACCTTGTTTATGAAAAACTGTTTATTTCTGTATTTCATGATTGCAACTTGCTGAAAAGTGTCAACAGTGTTCCTATCATCTGGATTAAGCTGTACGGCAACAATGGTACTTACAGAGTGACTCAAACATGATTTAGACCTTGTTTATGAAAAACTGTTTATTTCTGTATTTCATGATTGCAACTTGCTGAAAAGTGTCAACACTGTTCCTATCATCTGGATTAAGCAGTACGGCAAAAATGGTACTTACAGAGTGACTCAAACATGATTTAGACCTTGTTTATGAAAAACTGTTTATTTCTGTATTTCATGATTGCAACTTGCTGAAAAGTGTCAAAAGTGTTCCTATCATCGGGATTAAGCAGTACAGCAAAAATGGTACTTACAGAGTGACTCAAACATGATTTAGACCTTGTTTATGAAAAACTGTTTATTTCTGTATTTCATGATTGCAACTTGCTGAAAAGTGTCAGCAGTGTTCCTATCATCTGGATTAAGCTGTACGGCAACAATGGTACTTACAGAGTGACTCAAACATGATTTAGACCTTGTTTATGAAAAACTGTTTATTTCTGTATTTCATGATTGCAACTTGCTGAAAAGTGTCAACACTGTTCCTATCATTGAGTTTAAACAGTACAGCAAAATTGTACTTACAGTGTGACTCAAACATGATTTAGACCTTGTTTATGAAAAACTGTTTATTTCTGTATTTCATGATTGCAACTTGCTGAAAAGTGTCAACACTGTTCCTATCATCTGGATTAAGCAGTACAGCAAAAATGGTAGTTACAGAGTGACTCAAACATGATTTAGACCTTGTTTATGAAAAACTGTTTATTTCTGTATTTCATGATTGCAACTTGCTGAAAAGTGTCAACACTTTCCCTATCATCGAGTTTAAACAGTACAGCAAATTTGTACTTACAGAGTGACTCAAACATGATTTAGACCTTGTTTATGAAAAACTGTTTATTTCTGTATTTCATGATTGCAACTTGTTGAAAAGTGTCAACAGTGTTCCTATCATCGAGTTTAAACTGTACAGCAAAATGGTACTTACAGAGTGACTCAAACATGATTTAGACCTTGTTTATGAAAAACTGTTTATTTCTGTATTTCATGATTGCAACTTGCTGAAAAGTGTCAACAGTGTTCCTATCTTCTGGATTAAGCAGTACAGAAAAAATGGTACTTACAGAGTGACTCAAACATGTTTCAGACCATGTTTATGAAAAACGTTTTATTTCTGAATTTCATGATTGCAACTTGCTGAAAAGTGTCAACAGTGTTCCTATCATCTGGATTAAGCAGTACAGCAAAAATGGTACTTACAGAGTGACTCAAACATGATTTAGACTTTGTTTATGAAAAACTGTTTATTTCTGTATTTCATGATTGCAACTTGCTGAAAAGTGTCAACAGTGTTCCTATCATCTGGATTAAGCAGTACAGCAAAAATGTTACTTACAGAGTGACTCAAACATGATTTCGACTTTGTTTATGAAAAACTGTTTATTTCTGTATTTCATGATTGCAACTTGCTGAAAAGTGTCAGCAGTGTTCCTATCATCTGGATTAAGCTGTACGGCAACAATGGTACTTACAGAGTGACTCAAACATGATTTAGACCTTGTTTATGAAAAACTGTTTATTTCTGTATTTCATGATTGCAACTTGCTGAAAAGTGTCAACACTGTTCGTATCACTGAGTTTAAACAGTACAGCAAAATGGTACTTACAGAGTGACTCAAACATGATTTAGACCTTGTTTATGAAAAACTGTTTATTTCTGTATTTCATGATTGCAACTTGCTGAAAAGTGTCAACAGTGTTCCTATCATCTGGATTAAGCTGTACGGCAACAATGGTACTTACAGAGTGACTCAAACATGATTTAGACCTTGTTTATGAAAAACTGTTTATTTCTGTATTTCATGATTGCAACTTGCTGAAAAGTGTCAACACTGTTCCTATCATCTGGATTAAGCAGTACGGCAAAAATGGTACTTACAGAGTGACTCAAACATGATTTAGACCTTGTTTATGAAAAACTGTTTATTTCTGTATTTCATGATTGCAACTTGCTGAAAAGTGTCAAAAGTGTTCCTATCATCGAGTTTAAACAGTACAGCAAAATTGTACTTACAGAGTGACTCAAACATGATTTAGACCTTATTTATAAAAAACTGTTTATTTCTGTATTTCATGATTGCAACTTGCTGAAAAGTGTCAACAGTGTTCCTATCATCGGGATTAAGCAGTACAGCAAAAATGGTACTTACAGAGTGACTCAAACATGATTTAGACCTTGTTTATGAAAAACTGTTTATTTCTGTATTTCATGATTGCAACTTGCTGAAAAGTGTCAGCAGTGTTCCTATCATCTGGATTAAGCTGTACGGCAACAATGGTACTTACAGAGTGACTCAAACATGATTTAGACCTTGTTTATGAAAAACTGTTTATTTCTGTATTTCATGATTGCAACTTGCTGAAAAGTGTCAGCAGTGTTCCTATCATCTGGATTAAGCTGTACGGCAACAATGGTACTTACAGAGTGACTCAAACATGATTTAGACCTTATTTATGAAAAACTGTTTATTTCTGTATTTCATGATTGCAACTTGCTGAAAAGTGTCAACAGTGTTCCTATCATCTGGATTAAGCAGTACAGCAAAAATGGTACTTACAGAGTGACTCAAACATGATTTAGACCTTGTTTATGAAAAACTGTTTATTTCTGTATTTCATGATTGCAACTTGCTGAAAATTGTCAACAGTGTTCCTATCATCGAGTTTAAACAGTACAGCAAAATTGTACTTACAGAGTGACTCAAACATGATTTAGACCTTATTTATGATAAACTGTTTATTTCTGTATTTCATGATTGCAACTTGCTGAAAAGTGTCAACAGTGTTCCTATCATCGAGTTTAAACAGTACAGCAAAATTGTACTTACAGAGTGACTCAAACATGATTTAGACCTTATTTAAGAAAAACGGTTTATTTCTGTATTTCATGATTGCAACTTGCTGAAAAGTGTCAACAGTGTTCCTATCATCTGGATTAAGCAGTACAGCAAAAATGGTACTTACAGAGTGACTCAAACATGATTTAGACTTTGTTTATGAAAAACTGTTTATTTCTGTATTTCATGATTGCAACTTGCTGAAAAGTGTCAGCAGTGTTCCTATCATCTGGATTAAGCTGTACGGCAACAATGGTACTTACAGAGTGACTCAAACATGATTTAGACCTTATTTATGAAAAACTGTTTATTTCTGTATTTCATGATTGCAACTTGCTGAAAAGTGTCAACAGTGTTCCTATCATCTGGATTAAGCAGTACAGCAAAAATGGTACTTACAGAGTGACTCAAACATGATTTAGACCTTGTTTATGAAAAACTGTTTATTTCTGTATTTCATGATTGCAACTTGCTGAAAAGTGTCAACAGTGTTCCTATCATCGAGTTTAAACAGTACAGCAAAATTGTACTTACAGAGTGACTCAAACATGATTTAGACCTTATTTATGAAAAACTGTTTATTTCTGTATTTCATGATTGCAACTTGCTGAAAAGTGTCAACAGTGTTCCTATCATCGGGATTAAGCAGTACAGCAAAAATGGTACTTACAGAGTGACTCAAACATGATTTAGACCTTGTTTATGAAAAACTGTTTATTTCTGTATTTCATGATTGCAACTTGCTGAAAAGTGTCAACAGTGTTCCTATCTTCTGGATTAAGCAGTACAGCAAAAATGGTACTTACAGAGTTACTCAAACATGATTTAGACCTTGTTTATGAAAAACTGTTTATTTCTGTATTTCATGATTGCAACTTGCTGAAAAGTGTCAACAGTGTTCCTATCATCGAGTTTAAACAGTACAGCAAAATTGTACTTACAGAGTGACTCAAACATGATTTAGACCTTATTTATGAAAAACTGTTTATTTCTGTATTTCATGATTGCAACTTGCTGAAAAGTGTCAACAGTGTTCCTATCATCTGGATTAAGCAGTACAGCAAAAATGGTACTTACAGAGTGACTCAAACATGATTTAGACTTTGTTTATGAAAAACTGTTTATTTCTGTATTTCATGATTGCAACTTGCTGAAAAGTGTCAGCAGTGTTCCTATCATCTGGATTAAGCTGTACGGCAACAATGGTACTTACAGAGTGACTCAAACATGATTTAGACCTTGTTTATGAAAAACTGTTTATTTCTGTATTTCATGATTGCAACTTGCTGAAAAGTGTCAACAGTGTTCCTATCTTCTGGATTAAGCAGTACAGCAAAAATGGTACTTACAGAGTTACTCAAACATGATTTAGACCTTGTTTATGAAAAACTGTTTATTTCTGTATTTCATGATTGCAACTTGCTGAAAAGTGTCAACAGTGTTCCTATCATCG
Organism: Salmo salar; assembly: GCF_965601325.2. Taxonomy (NCBI): domain Eukaryota; kingdom Metazoa; phylum Chordata; class Actinopteri; order Salmoniformes; family Salmonidae; genus Salmo; species Salmo salar. The sequence goes on along the minus strand of NC_138296.1, from coordinate 51,541,606 downwards.
AGTTTAAACAGTACAGCAAAATTGTACTTACAGAGTGACTCAAACATGATTTAGACCTTATTTATGATAAACTGTTTATTTCTGTATTTCATGATTGCAACTTGCTGAAAAGTGTCAACAGTGTTCCTATCATCGAGTTTAAACAGTACAGCAAAATTGTACTTACAGAGTGACTCAAACATGATTTAGACCTTATTTAAGAAAAACGGTTTATTTCTGTATTTCATGATTGCAACTTGCTGAAAAGTGTCAACAGTGTTCCTATCATCTGGATTAAGCAGTACAGAAAAAATGGTACTTACAGAGTGACTCAAACATGATTTAGACTTTGTTTATGAATAACTGTTTATTTCTGTATTTCATGATTGCAACTTGCTGAAAAGTGTCAGCAGTGTTCCTATCATCTGGATTAAGCTGTACGGCAACAATGGTACTTACAGAGTGACTCAAACATGATTTAGACCTTATTTATGAAAAACTGTTTATTTCTGTATTTCATGATTGCAACTTGCTGAAAAGTGTCAACAGTGTTCCTATCATCTGGATTAAGCAGTACAGCAAAAATGGTACTTACAGAGTGACTCAAACATGATTTAGACCTTGTTTATGAAAAACTGTTTATTTCTGTATTTCATGATTGCAACTTGCTGAAAAGTGTCAACAGTGTTCCTATCATCGAGTTTAAACAGTACAGCAAAATTGTACTTACAGAGTGACTCAAACATGATTTAGACCTTATTTATGAAAAACTGTTTATTTCTGTATTTCATGATTGCAACTTGCTGAAAAGTGTCAACAGTGTTCCTATCATCTGGATTAAGCTGTACGGCAACAATGGTACTTACAGAGTGACTCAAACATGATTTAGACCTTGTTTATGAAAAAGTGTTTATTTCTGTATTTCATGATTGCAACTTGCTGAAAAGTGTCAACAGTGTTCCTATCATCTGGATTAAGCTGTACGGCAACAATGGTACTTACAGAGTGACTCAAACATGATTTAGACCTTGTTCATGAAAAACTGTTTATTTCTGTATTTCATGATTGCAACTTGCTGAAAAGTGTCAACACTGTTCCTATCATTGAGTTTAAACAGTACAGCAAAATTGTACTTACAGTGTGACTCAAACATGATTTAGACTTTATTTATGAAAAACTGTTTATTTCTGTATTTCATGATTGCAACTTGCTGAAAAGTGTCAACACTTTCCCTATCATCGAGTTTAAACAGTACAGCAAATTTGTACTTACAGAGTGACTCAAACATGATTTAGACCTTGTTTATGAAAAACTGTTTATTTCTGTATTTCATGATTGCAACTTGTTGAAAAGTGTCAACAGTGTTCCTATCATCGAGTTTAAACTGTACAGCAAAATGGTACTTACAGAGTGACTCAAACATGATTTAGACCTTGTTTATGAAAAACTGTTTATTTCTGTATTTCATGATTGCAACTTGCTGAAAAGTGTCAACAGTGTTCCTATCTTCTGGATTAAGCAGTACAGAAAAAATGGTACTTACAGAGTGACTCAAACATGATTCAGACCATGTTTATGAAAAACGTTTTATTTCTGAATTTCATGATTGCAACTTGCTGAAAAGTGTCAACAGTGTTCCTATCATCTGGATTAAGCAGTACAGCAAAAATGGTACTTACAGAGTGACTCAAACATGATTTAGACTTTGTTTATGAAAAACTGTTTATTTCTGTATTTCATGATTGCAACTTGCTGAAAAGTGTCAACAGTGTTCCTATCATCTGGATTAAGCAGTACAGCAAAAATGTTACTTACAGAGTGACTCAAACATGATTTCGACTTTGTTTATGAAAAACTGTTTATTTCTGTATTTCATGATTGCAACTTGCTGAAAAGTGTCAACAGTGTTCCTATCATCGAGTTTAAACTGTACAGCAAAATGGTACTTACAGAGTGACTCAAACATGATTTAGACCTTGTTTATGAAAAACTGTTTATTTCTGTATTTCATGATTGCAACTTGCTGAAAAGTGTCAACAGTGTTCCTATCTTCTGGATTAAGCAGTACAGAAAAAATGGTACTTACAGAGTGACTCAAACATGATTCAGACCATGTTTATGAAAAACGTTTTATTTCTGAATTTCATGATTGCAACTTGCTGAAAAGTGTCAACAGTGTTCCTATCATCTGGATTAAGCAGTACAGCAAAAATGGTACTTACAGAGTGACTCAAACATGATTTAGACTTTGTTTATGAAAAACTGTTTATTTCTGTATTTCATGATTGCAACTTGCTGAAAAGTGTCAACAGTGTTCCTATCATCTGGATTAAGCAGTACAGCAAAAATGTTACTTACAGAGTGACTCAAACATGATTTCGACTTTGTTTATGAAAAACTGTTTATTTCTGTATTTCATGATTGCAACTTGCTGAAAAGTGTCAGCAGTGTTCCTATCATCTGGATTAAGCTGTACGGCAACAATGGTACTTACAGAGTGACTCAAACATGATTTAGACCTTGTTTATGAAAAACTGTTTATTTCTGTATTTCATGATTGCAACTTGCTGAAAAGTGTCAACACTGTTCGTATCACTGAGTTTAAACAGTACAGCAAAATGGTACTTACAGAGTGACTCAAACATGATTTAGACCTTGTTTATGAAAAACTGTTTATTTCTGTATTTCATGATTGCAACTTGCTGAAAAGTGTCAACAGTGTTCCTATCATCTGGATTAAGCTGTACGGCAACAATGGTACTTACAGAGTGACTCAAACATGATTTAGACCTTGTTTATGAAAAACTGTTTATTTCTGTATTTCATGATTGCAACTTGCTGAAAAGTGTCAACACTGTTCCTATCATCTGGATTAAGCAGTACGGCAAAAATGGTACTTACAGAGTGACTCAAACATGATTTAGACCTTGTTTATGAAAAACTGTTTATTTCTGTATTTCATGATTGCAACTTGCTGAAAAGTGTCAAAAGTGTTCCTATCATCGAGTTTAAACAGTACAGCAAAATTGTACTTACAGAGTGACTCAAACATGATTTAGACCTTATTTATGAAAAACTGTTTATTTCTGTATTTCATGATTGCAACTTGCTGAAAAGTGTCAACAGTGTTCCTATCATCGGGATTAAGCAGTACAGCAAAAATGGTACTTACAGAGTGACTCAAACATGATTTAGACCTTGTTTATGAAAAACTGTTTATTTCTGTATTTCATGATTGCAACTTGCTGAAAAGTGTCAGCAGTGTTCCTATCATCTGGATTAAGCTGTACGGCAACAATGGTACTTACAGAGTGACTCAAACATGATTTAGACCTTGTTTATGAAAAACTGTTTATTTCTGTATTTCATGATTGCAACTTGCTGAAAAGTGTCAACACTGTTCCTATCATTGAGTTTAAACAGTACAGCAAAATTGTACTTACAGTGTGACTCAAACATGATTTAGACCTTGTTTATGAAAAACTGTTTATTTCTGTATTTCATGATTGCAACTTGCTGAAAAGTGTCAACACTGTTCCTATCATCTGGATTAAGCAGTACAGCAAAAATGGTAGTTACAGAGTGACTCAAACATGATTTAGACCTTGTTTATGAAAAACTGTTTATTTCTGTATTTCATGATTGCAACTTGCTGAAAAGTGTCAACAGTGTTCCTATCTTCTGGATTAAGCAGTACAGCAAAAATGGTACTTACAGAGTTACTCAAACATGATTTAGACCTTGTTTATGAAAAACTGTTTATTTCTGTATTTCATGATTGCAACTTGCTGAAAAGTGTCAACAGTGTTCCTATCATCGAGTTTAAACAGTACAGCAAAATTGTACTTACAGAGTGACTCAAACATGATTTAGACCTTATTTATGAAAAACTGTTTATTTCTGTATTTCATGATTGCAACTTGCTGAAAAGTGTCAACAGTGTTCCTATCATCGAGTTTAAACAGTACAGCAAAATTGTACTTACAGAGTGACTCAAACATGATTTAGACCTTATTTATGAAAAACTGTTTATTTCTGTATTTCATGATTGCAACTTGCTGAAAAGTGTCAACAGTGTTCCTATCATCTGGATTAAGCAGTACAGCAAAAATGGTACTTACAGAGTGACTCAAACATGATTTAGACTTTGTTTATGAAAAACTGTTTATTTCTGTATTTCATGATTGCAACTTGCTGAAAAGTGTCAGCAGTGTTCCTATCATCTGGATTAAGCTGTACGGCAACAATGGTACTTACAGAGTGACTCAAACATGATTTAGACCTTGTTTATGAAAAACTGTTTATTTCTGTATTTCATGATTGCAACTTGCTGAAAAGTGTCAACACTGTTCCTATCATTGAGTTTAAACAGTACAGCAAAATTGTACTTACAGTGTGACTCAAACATGATTTAGACCTTATTTATGAAAAACTGTTTATTTCTGTATTTCATGATTGCAACTTGCTGAAAAGTGTCAACACTTTCCCTATCATCGAGTTTAAACAGTACAGCAAATTTGTACTTACAGAGTGACTCAAACATGATTTAGACCTTGTTTATGAAAAACTGTTTATTTCTGTATTTCATGATTGCAACTTGTTGAAAAGTGTCAACAGTGTTCCTATCATCGAGTTTAAACTGTACAGCAAAATGGTACTTACAGAGTGACTCAAACATGATTTAGACCTTGTTTATGAAAAACTGTTTATTTCTGTATTTCATGATTGCAACTTGCTGAAAAGTGTCAACAGTGTTCCTATCTTCTGGATTAACCTCTTGGGGCTAGGTGGGACGCTAGCGTGCCACCTGTGGTGCACTCCATCAACAGCAGGTGCATTTCAAGAGCGGCAAATTTGAATCCAAATAAATGTCAAAATTCAAATTTTTCAAAAATACAACTATGTTACACCATTTGAAAGATAAACATCTCCTTAATCTAACCACGTTTTACGATTTCAAAAAGGTTTTACGGCGAAAGCATAAATTTAGAGTATGTTAGGACAGTACATTTACAAGAGTTGTGTGTAATGTTTTGTCAAGTCAAAGACAGGGTCACCAAAACCATAAAACCAGCTAAAATGATACACTAACCTTTTACAATCTCCATCAGATGACACTCCTAGGACATTATGTTAGACAATGCATGCATTTTTAGTTCTATCAAGTTCATATTTATATACAAAAACAGCGTTTTACTATGGCATTGATGTTGAGGAAATCGTTTCCCTCCAATAACCGGCAGTCAAGTCAGCGTCAGAAATTAAATAATTAAAATTAGAAAACATTGGTAAAATATTATATTGTCATTTAAAGAATTATAGATTTACATCTTTTGAACGCAATCAACTTGCCAGATTTAAAAATAACCTTACTGGGAAATCACACTTTGCAATAATCTGAGCACTGTGCCCAGAAAAATACGCGTTGCGATACAGACTAGACGTCATGTTGGGGAGATCTAAAATCGAAAATACTATGTAAATAATCCATTACCTTTGATTCTCTTCATCAGATGTCACTTCCAGGTATCACAGGTCCATAACGAATGTAGTTTTGTTCAAAAAAGCTCATCATTTATGTCCAAAAATCTCCGTCTCGTTAGCACATGATGTAAGCCAGCCGGACTTCTCGTCATGAACGAGGGGAAAAAATATATTTCCGTTCGTTCAAACATGTCAAACGTTGTATAGCATAAATCATTAGGGCCTTTTTTAACCAGAACATGAATAATATTCAAGGTGGACGAATGCATAGCCTTTTATAACGTATTGGAACGAGGGTACCCAACATGAAGTAGCGCGCCAGGTGTCTAATGGGACATCACCGTTCCATGGCTCTTGTTCGGTCAGATCTCCCTCCAGAAGACTCAAAACACTTTGTAAAGGCTGGTGACATCTAGTGGAAGCAATAGGAAGTGCCAAAATATTCCTAAACCCCTGTGTTTTTCAATGGGAGAGGTTTAAAGTCAATACAACACATCAGGTATCCACTTCCTGTCAGAAAATGTCTCAGGGTTTTGCCTGCCAAATGAGTTCTGTTATACTCACAGACACCATTCAAACAGTTTTGGAAACTTTAGAGTGTTTTCTATCCATATATAATAAGTATATGCATATTCTAGTTACTGGGTAGGATTAGTAACCAGATTAAATCGGGTACATTTTTTTTATCCAGACGTGCAAATGCTGCCCCCTAGACCCAACAGGTTAAGCAGTACAGAAAAAATGGTACTTACAGAGTGACTCAAACATGATTCAGACCATGTTTATGAAAAACGTTTTATTTCTGAATTTCATGATTGCAACTTGCTGAAAAGTGTCAACAGTGTTCCTATCATCTGGATTAAGCAGTACAGCAAAAATGGTACTTACAGAGTGACTCAAACATGATTTAGACTTTGTTTATGAAAAACTGTTTATTTCTGTATTTCATGATTGCAACTTGCTGAAAAGTGTCAACAGTGTTCCTATCATCTGGATTAAGCAGTACAGCAAAAATGTTACTTACAGAGTGACTCAAACATGATTTCGACTTTGTTTATGAAAAACTGTTTATTTCTGTATTTCATGATTGCAACTTGCTGAAAAGTGTCAGCAGTGTTCCTATCATCTGGATTAAGCTGTACGGCAACAATGGTACTTACAGAGTGACTCAAACATGATTTAGACCTTGTTTATGAAAAACTGTTTATTTCTGTATTTCATGATTGCAACTTGCTGAAAAGTGTCAACACTGTTCGTATCACTGAGTTTAAACAGTACAGCAAAATGGTACTTACAGAGTGACTCAAACATGATTTAGACCTTGTTTATGAAAAACTGTTTATTTCTGTATTTCATGATTGCAACTTGCTGAAAAGTGTCAACAGTGTTCCTATCATCTGGATTAAGCTGTACGGCAACAATGGTACTTACAGAGTGACTCAAACATGATTTAGACCTTGTTTATGAAAAACTGTTTATTTCTGTATTTCATGATTGCAACTTGCTGAAAAGTGTCAACACTGTTCCTATCATCTGGATTAAGCAGTACGGCAAAAATGGTACTTACAGAGTGACTCAAACATGATTTAGACCTTGTTTATGAAAAACTGTTTATTTCTGTATTTCATGATTGCAACTTGCTGAAAAGTGTCAAAAGTGTTCCTATCATCGAGTTTAAACAGTACAGCAAAATTGTACTTACAGAGTGACTCAAACATGATTTAGACCTTATTTATGAAAAACTGTTTATTTCTGTATTTCATGATTGCAACTTGCTGAAAAGTGTCAACAGTGTTCCTATCATCGGGATTAAGCAGTACAGCAAAAATGGTACTTACAGAGTGACTCAAACATGATTTAGACCTTGTTTATGAAAAACTGTTTATTTCTGTATTTCATGATTGCAACTTGCTGAAAAGTGTCAGCAGTGTTCCTATCATCTGGATTAAGCTGTACGGCAACAATGGTACTTACAGAGTGACTCAAACATGATTTAGACCTTGTTTATGAAAAACTGTTTATTTCTGTATTTCATGATTGCAACTTGCTGAAAAGTGTCAACACTGTTCCTATCATTGAGTTTAAACAGTACAGCAAAATTGTACTTACAGTGTGACTCAAACATGATTTAGACCTTGTTTATGAAAAACTGTTTATTTCTGTATTTCATGATTGCAACTTGCTGAAAAGTGTCAACAGTGTTCCTATCTTCTGGATTAAGCAGTACAGCAAAAATGGTACTTACAGAGTTACTCAAACATGATTTAGACCTTGTTTATGAAAAACTGTTTATTTCTGTATTTCATGATTGCAACTTGCTGAAAAGTGTCAACAGTGTTCCTATCATCGAGTTTAAACAGTACAGCAAAATTGTACTTACAGAGTGACTCAAACATGATTTAGACCTTATTTATGAAAAACTGTTTATTTCTGTATTTCATGATTGCAACTTGCTGAAAAGTGTCAACAGTGTTCCTATCATCGAGTTTAAACAGTACAGCAAAATTGTACTTACAGAGTGACTCAAACATGATTTAGACCTTATTTATGAAAAACTGTTTATTTCTGTATTTCATGATTGCAACTTGCTGAAAAGTGTCAGCAGTGTTCCTATCATCTGGATTAAGCTGTACGGCAACAATGGTACTTACAGAGTGACTCAAACATGATTTAGACCTTGTTTATGAAAAACTGTTTATTTCTGTATTTCATGATTGCAACTTGCTGAAAAGTGTCAACAGTGTTCCTATCTTCTGGATTAAGCAGTACAGCAAAAATGGTACTTACAGAGTTACTCAAACATGATTTAGACCTTGTTTATGAAAAACTGTTTATTTCTGTATTTCATGATTGCAACTTGCTGAAAAGTGTCAACAGTGTTCCTATCATCGAGTTTAAACAGTACAGCAAAATTGTACTTACAGAGTGACTCAAACATGATTTAGACCTTATTTATGATAAACTGTTTATTTCTGTATTTCATGATTGCAACTTGCTGAAAAGTGTCAACAGTGTTCCTATCATCGAGTTTAAACAGTACAGCAAAATTGTATTTACAGAGTGACTCAAACATGATTTAGACCTTATTTAAGAAAAACGGTTTATTTCTGTATTTCATGATTGCAACTTGCTGAAAAGTGTCAACAGTGTTCCTATCATCTGGATTAAGCAGTACAGCAAAAATGGTACTTACAGAGTTACTCAAACATGATTTAGACCTTGTTTATGAAAAACTGTTTATTTCTGTATTTCATGATTGCAACTTGCTGAAAAGTGTCAACAGTGTTCCTATCATCGAGTTTAAACAGTACAGCAAAATTGTACTTACAGAGTGACTCAAACATGATTTAGACCTTATTTATGAAAAACTGTTTACTTCTGTATTTCATGATTGCAACTTGCTGAAAAGTGTCAACAGTGTTCCTATCATCTGGATTAAGCAGTACAGCAAAAATGGTACTTACAGAGTGACTCAAACATGATTTAGACTTTGTTTATGAAAAACTGTTTATTTCTGTATTTCATGATTGCAACTTGCTGAAAAGTGTCAGCAGTGTTCCTATCATCTGGATTAAGCTGTACGGCAACAATGGTACTTACAGAGTGACTCAAACATGATTTAGACCTTGTTTATGAAAAACTGTTTATTTCTGTATTTCATGATTGCAACTTGCTGAAAAGTGTCAACAGTGTTCCTATCTTCTGGATTAAGCAGTACAGCAAAAATGGTACTTACAGAGTGACTCAAACATGATTTAGACCTTGTTTATGAAAAACTGTTTATTTCTGTATTTCATGATTGCAACTTGCTGAAAAGTGTCAACAGTGTTCCTATCATCGAGTTTAAACAGTACAGCAAAATTGTACTTACAGAGTGACTCAAACATGATTTAGACCTTGTTTATGAAAAACTGTTTATTTCTGTATTTCATGATTGCAACTTGCTGAAATGTGTCAACAGTGTTCCTATCATCGGGATTAAGCAGTACAGCAAAAATGGTACTTACAGAGTGACTCAAACATGATTTAGACCTTGTTTATGAAAAACTGTTTATTTCTGTATTTCATGATTGCAACTTGCTGAAAAGTGTCAGCAGTGTTCCTATCATCTGGATTAAGCTGTACGGCAACAATGGTACTTACAGAGTGACTCAAACATGATTTAGACCTTGTTTATGAAAAACTGTTTATTTCTGTATTTCATGATTGCAACTTGCAGAAAAGTGTCAACACTGTTCCTATCATTGAGTTTAAACAGTACAGCAAAATTGTACTTACAGTGTGACTCAAACATGATTTAGACCTTATTTATGAAAAACTGTTTATTTCTGTATTTCATGATTGCAACTTGCTGAAAAGTGTCAACACTTTCCCTATCATCGAGTTTAAACAGTACAGCAAATTTGTACTTACAGAGTGACTCAAACATGATTTAGACCTTGTTTATGAAAAACGGTTTATTTCTGTATTTCATGATTGCAACTTGCTGAAAAGTGTCAGCAGTGTTCCTATCATCTGGATTAAGCTGTACGGCAACAATGGTACTTACAGAGTGACTCAAACATGATTTAGACCTTGTTTATGAAAAACTGTTTATTTCTGTATTTCATGATTGCAACTTGCTGAAAAGTGTCAACACTGTTCCTATCATTGAGTTTAAACAGTACAGCAAAATTGTACTTACAGTGTGACTCAAACATGATTTAGACCTTATTTATGAAAAACTGTTTATTTCTGTATTTCATGATTGCAACTTGCTGAAAAGTGTCAACACTTTCCCTATCATCGAGTTTAAACAGTACAGGAAATTTGTACTTACAGAGTGACTCAAACATGATTTAGACCTTGTTTATGAAAAACTGTTTATTTCTGTATTTCATGATTGCAACTTGCTGAAAAGTGTCAACAGTGTTCCTATCATCTGGATTAAGCAGTACAGCAAAAATGGTACTTACAGAGTGACTCAAACATGATTTAGACCTTGTTTATGAAAAACGGTTTATTTCTGTATTTCATGATTGCAACTTGCTGAAAAGTGTCAACAGTGTTCCTATCATCTGGATTAAGCTGTACGGCAACAATGGTACTTACAGAGTGACTCAAACATGATTTAGACCTTGTTTATGAAAAACTGTTTATTTCTGTATTTCATGATTGCAACTTGCTGAAAAGTGTCAACAGTGTTCCTATCATCTGGATTAAGCAGTACAGCAAAAATGGTACTTACAGAGTGACTCAAACATGATTTAGACCTTGTTTATGAAAAACTGTTTATTTCTGTATTTCATGATTGCAACTTGCTGAAAAGTGTCAACAGTGTTCCTATCATCTGGATTAAGCTGTACGGCAACAATGGTACTTACAGAGTGACTCAAACATGATTTAGACCTTGTTTATGAAAAACTGTTTATTTCTGTATTTCATGATTGCAACTTGCTGAAAAGTGTCAACAGTGTTCCTATCATCTGGATTAAGCTGTACGGCAACAATGGTACTTACAGAGTGACTCAAACATGATTTAGACCTTGTTTATGAAAAACTGTTTATTTCTGTATTTCATGATTGCAACTTGCAGAAAAGTGTCAACACTGTTCGTATCATTGAGTTTAAACAGTACAGCAAAATTGTACTTACAGAGTGACTCAAACATGATTTAGACCTTATTTATGAAAAACTGTTTATTTCTGTATTTCATGATTGCAACTTGCTGAAAAGTGTCAACAGTGTTCCTATCAGCTGGATTAAGCTGTACAGCAACAATGGTACTTACAGAGTGACTCAAACATGATTTAGACCTTGTTTATGAAAAACTGTTTATTTATGTATTTCATGATTGCAACTTGTTGAAAAGTGTCAACAGTGTTCCTATCATCGAGTTTAAACTGTACACTAAAATGGTACTTACAGAGTGACTCAAACATGATTTAGACCTTGTTTATGAAAAACTGTTTATTACTGTATTTCATGATTGCAACTTGCTGAAAAGTGTCAACAGTGTTCCTATCATCTGGATTAAGCTGTACGGCAACAATGGTACTTACAGAGTGACTCAAACATGATTTAGACCTTGTTTATGAAAAACTGTTTATTTCTGTATTTCATGATTGCAACTTGCTGAAAAGTGTCAACACTGTTCGTATCATTGAGTTTAAACAGTACAGCAAAATTGTACTTACAGAGTGACTCAAACATGATTTAGACCTTATTTATGAAAAACTGTTTATTTCTGTATTTCATGATTGCAACTTGCTGAAAAGTGTCAACAGTGTTCCTATCATCTGGATTAAGCTGTACAGCAACAATGGTACTTACAGAGTGACTCAAACATGATTTAGACCTTGTTTATGAAAAACTGTTTATTTCTGTATTTAATGATTGCAACTTGTTGAAAAGTGTCAACAGTGTTCCTATCATCGAGTTTAAACTGTACAGCAAAATGGTACTTACAGAGTGACTCAAACATGATTTAGACCTTGTTTATGAAAAACTGTTTATTTCTGTATTTCATGATTGCAACTTGCTGAAAAGTGTCAACAGTGTTCCTATCATCTGGATTAAGCTGTACAGCAACAATGGTACTTACAGAGTGACTCAAACATGATTTATACCTTGTTTATGAAAAACTGTTTATTTATGTATTTCATGATTGCAACTTGTTGAAAAGTGTCAACAGTGTTCCTATCATCGAGTTTAAACTGTACACTAAAATGGTACTTACAGAGTGACTCAAACATGATTTAGACCTTGTTTATGAAAAACTGTTTATTTCTGTATTTCATGATTGCAACTTGCTGAAAAGTGTCAACAGTGTTCCTATCATCTGGATTAAGCTGTACGGCAACAATGGTACTTACAGAGTGACTCAAACATGATTTAGACCTTGTTTATGAAAAACTGTTTATTTCTGTATTTCATGATTGCAACTTGCTGAAAAGTGTCAACAGTGTTCCTATCATCTGGATTAAGCTGTACGGCAACAATGGTACTTACAGAGTGACTCAAACATGATTTAGACCTTGTTTATGAAAAACTGTTTATTTCTGTATTTCATGATTGCAACTTGCTGAAAAGTCTCAACACTGTTCGTATCATTGAGTTTAAACAGTACAGCAAAATTGTACTTACAGAGTGACTCAAACATGATTTAGACCTTATTTATGAAAAACTGTTTATTTCTGTATTTCATGATTGCAACTTGCTGAAAAGTGTCAACAGTGTTCCTATCATCTGGATTAAGCAGTACAGCAAAAATGGTACTTACAGAGTGACTCAAACATGATTTAGACTTTGTTTATGAAAAACTGTTTATTTCTGTATTTCATGATTGCAACTTGCTGAAAAGTGTCAGCAGTGTTCCTATCATCTGGATTAAGCTGTACGGCAACAATGGTACTTACAGAGTGACTCAAACATGATTTAGACCTTATTTATGAAAAACTGTTTATTTCTGTATTTCATGATTGCAACTTGCTGAAAAGTGTCAACACTGTTCGTATCATTGAGTTTAAACAGTACAGCAAAATTGTACTTACAGAGTGACTCAAACATGATTTAGACCTTGTTTATGAAAAACTCTTTATTTCTGTATTTCATGATTGCAACTTGCTGAAAAGTGTCAACAGTGTTCCTATCATCTGGATTAAGCTGTACAGCAACAATGGTACTTACAGAGTGACTCAAACATGATTTAGACCTTGTTTATGAAAAACTGTTTATTTATGTATTTCATGATTGCAACTTGTTGAAAAGTGTCAACAGTGTTCCTATCATCGAGTTTAAACTGTACACTAAAATGGTACTTACAGAGTGACTCAAACATGATTTAGACCTTGTTTATGAAAAACTGTTTATTTCTGTATTTCATGATTGCAACTTGCTGAAAAGTGTCAACAGTGTTCCTATCATCTGGATTAAGCTGTACGGCAACAATGGTACTTACAGAGTGACTCAAACATGATTTAGACCTTGTTTATGAAAAACTGTTTATTTCTGTATTTCATGATTGCAACTTGCTGAAAAGTGTCAACACTGTTCGTATCATTGAGTTTAAACAGTACAGCAAAATTGTACTTACAGAGTGACTCAAACATGATTTAGACCTTATTTATGAAAAACTGTTTATTTCTGTATTTCATGATTGCAACTTGCTGAAAAGTGTCAACAGTGTTCCTATCATCTGGATTAAGCTGTACAGCAACAATGGTACTTACAGAGTGACTCAAACATGATTTAGACCTTGTTTATGAAAAACTGTTTATTTCTGTATTTCATGATTGCAACTTGTTGAAAAGTGTCAACAGTGTTCCTATCATCGAGTTTAAACTGTACAGCAAAATGGTACTTACAGAGTGACTCAAACATGATTTAGACCTTGTTTATGAAAAACTGTTTATTTCTGTATTTAATGATTGCAACTTGCTGAAAAGTGTCAACAGTGTTCCTATCATCTGGATTAAGCTGTACAGCAACAATGGTACTTACAGAGTGACTCAAACATGATTTAGACCTTGTTTATGAAAAACTGTTTATTTCTGTATTTCATGATTGCAACTTGCTGAAAAGTGTCAACACTGTTCCTATCATTGAGTTTAAACAGTACAGCAAAATTGTACTTACAGTGTGACTCAAACATGATTTAGACCTTATTTATGAAAAACTGTTTATTTCTGTATTTCATGATTGCAACTTGCTGAAAAGTGTCAACACTTTCCCTATCATCGAGTTTAAACAGTACAGGAAATTTGTACTTACAGAGTGACTCAAACATGATTTAGACCTTGTTTATGAAAAACTGTTTATTTCTGTATTTCATGATTGCAACTTGTTGAAAAGTGTCAACAGTGTTCCTATCATCGAGTTTAAACTGTACAGCAAAATGGTACTTACAGAGTGACTCAAACATGATTTAGACCTTGTTTATGAAAAACTGTTTATTTCTGTATTTCATGATTGCAACTTGCTGAAAAGTGTCAACAGTGTTCCTATCTTCTGGATTAAGCAGTACAGCAAAAATGGTACTTACAGAGTTACTCAAACATGATTTAGACCTTGTTTATGAAAAACTGTTTATTTCTGTATTTCATGATTGCAACTTGCTGAAAAGTGTCAACAGTGTTCCTATCATCGAGTTTAAACAGTACAGCAAAATTGTACTTACAGAGTGACTCAAACATGATTTAGACCTTATTTATGAAAAACTGTTTATTTCTGTATTTCATGATTGCAACTTGCTGAAAAGTGTCAACAGTGTTCCTATCATCGAGTTTAAACAGTACAGCAAAATTGTACTTACAGAGTGACTCAAACATGATTTAGACCTTATTTATGAAAAACTGTTTATTTCTGTATTTCATGATTGCAACTTGCTGAAAAGTGTCAACAGTGTTCCTATCATCTGGATTAAGCAGTACAGCAAAAATGGTACTTACAGAGTGACTCAAACATGATTTAGACTTTGTTTATGAAAAACTGTTTATTTCTGTATTTCATGATTGCAACTTGCTGAAAAGTGTCAGCAGTGTTCCTATCATCTGGATTAAGCTGTACGGCAACAATGGTACTTACAGAGTGACTCAAACATGATTTAGACCTTGTTTATGAAAAACTGTTTATTTCTGTATTTCATGATTGCAACTTGCTGAAAAGTGTCAACAGTGTTCCTATCTTCTGGATTAAGCAGTACAGCAAAAATGGTACTTACAGAGTTACTCAAACATGATTTAGACCTTGTTTATGAAAAACTGTTTATTTCTGTATTTCATGATTGCAACTTGCTGAAAAGTGTCAACAGTGTTCCTATCATCGAGTTTAAACAGTACAGCAAAATTGTACTTACAGAGTGACTCAAACATGATTTAGACCTTATTTATGATAAACTGTTTATTTCTGTATTTCATGATTGCAACTTGCTGAAAAGTGTCAACAGTGTTCCTATCATCGAGTTTAAACAGTACAGCAAAATTGTATTTACAGAGTGACTCAAACATGATTTAGACCTTATTTAAGAAAAACGGTTTATTTCTGTATTTCATGATTGCAACTTGCTGAAAAGTGTCAACAGTGTTCCTATCATCTGGATTAAGCAGTACAGCAAAAATGGTACTTACAGAGTTACTCAAACATGATTTAGACCTTGTTTATGAAAAACTGTTTATTTCTGTATTTCATGATTGCAACTTGCTGAAAAGTGTCAACAGTGTTCCTATCATCGAGTTTAAACAGTACAGCAAAATTGTACTTACAGAGTGACTCAAACATGATTTAGACCTTATTTATGAAAAACTGTTTACTTCTGTATTTCATGATTGCAACTTGCTGAAAAGTGTCAACAGTGTTCCTATCATCTGGATTAAGCAGTACAGCAAAAATGGTACTTACAGAGTGACTCAAACATGATTTAGACTTTGTTTATGAAAAACTGTTTATTTCTGTATTTCATGATTGCAACTTGCTGAAAAGTGTCAGCAGTGTTCCTATCATCTGGATTAAGCTGTACGGCAACAATGGTACTTACAGAGTGACTCAAACATGATTTAGACCTTGTTTATGAAAAACTGTTTATTTCTGTATTTCATGATTGCAACTTGCTGAAAAGTGTCAACAGTGTTCCTATCTTCTGGATTAAGCAGTACAGCAAAAATGGTACTTACAGAGTGACTCAAACATGATTTAGACCTTGTTTATGAAAAACTGTTTATTTCTGTATTTCATGATTGCAACTTGCTGAAAAGTGTCAACAGTGTTCCTATCATCGAGTTTAAACAGTACAGCAAAATTGTACTTACAGAGTGACTCAAACATGATTTAGACCTTGTTTATGAAAAACTGTTTATTTCTGTATTTCATGATTGCAACTTGCTGAAATGTGTCAACAGTGTTCCTATCATCGGGATTAAGCAGTACAGCAAAAATGGTACTTACAGAGTGACTCAAACATGATTTAGACCTTGTTTATGAAAAACTGTTTATTTCTGTATTTCATGATTGCAACTTGCTGAAAAGTGTCAGCAGTGTTCCTATCATCTGGATTAAGCTGTACGGCAACAATGGTACTTACAGAGTGACTCAAACATGATTTAGACCTTGTTTATGAAAAACTGTTTATTTCTGTATTTCATGATTGCAACTTGCAGAAAAGTGTCAACACTGTTCCTATCATTGAGTTTAAACAGTACAGCAAAATTGTACTTACAGTGTGACTCAAACATGATTTAGACCTTATTTATGAAAAACTGTTTATTTCTGTATTTCATGATTGCAACTTGCTGAAAAGTGTCAACACTTTCCCTATCATCGAGTTTAAACAGTACAGCAAATTTGTACTTACAGAGTGACTCAAACATGATTTAGACCTTGTTTATGAAAAACGGTTTATTTCTGTATTTCATGATTGCAACTTGCTGAAAAGTGTCAGCAGTGTTCCTATCATCTGGATTAAGCTGTACGGCAACAATGGTACTTACAGAGTGACTCAAACATGATTTAGACCTTGTTTATGAAAAACTGTTTATTTCTGTATTTCATGATTGCAACTTGCTGAAAAGTGTCAACACTGTTCCTATCATTGAGTTTAAACAGTACAGCAAAATTGTACTTACAGTGTGACTCAAACATGATTTAGACCTTATTTATGAAAAACTGTTTATTTCTGTATTTCATGATTGCAACTTGCTGAAAAGTGTCAACACTTTCCCTATCATCGAGTTTAAACAGTACAGGAAATTTGTACTTACAGAGTGACTCAAACATGATTTAGACCTTGTTTATGAAAAACTGTTTATTTCTGTATTTCATGATTGCAACTTGCTGAAAAGTGTCAACAGTGTTCCTATCATCTGGATTAAGCAGTACAGCAAAAATGGTACTTACAGAGTGACTCAAACATGATTTAGACCTTGTTTATGAAAAACGGTTTATTTCTGTATTTCATGATTGCAACTTGCTGAAAAGTGTCAACAGTGTTCCTATCATCTGGATTAAGCTGTACGGCAACAATGGTACTTACAGAGTGACTCAAACATGATTTAGACCTTGTTTATGAAAAACTGTTTATTTCTGTATTTCATGATTGCAACTTGCTGAAAAGTGTCAACAGTGTTCCTATCATCTGGATTAAGCAGTACAGCAAAAATGGTACTTACAGAGTGACTCAAACATGATTTAGACCTTGTTTATGAAAAACTGTTTATTTCTGTATTTCATGATTGCAACTTGCTGAAAAGTGTCAACAGTGTTCCTATCATCTGGATTAAGCTGTACGGCAACAATGGTACTTACAGAGTGACTCAAACATGATTTAGACCTTGTTTATGAAAAACTGTTTATTTCTGTATTTCATGATTGCAACTTGCTGAAAAGTGTCAACAGTGTTCCTATCATCTGGATTAAGCTGTACGGCAACAATGGTACTTACAGAGTGACTCAAACATGATTTAGACCTTGTTTATGAAAAACTGTTTATTTCTGTATTTCATGATTGCAACTTGCAGAAAAGTGTCAACACTGTTCGTATCATTGAGTTTAAACAGTACAGCAAAATTGTACTTACAGAGTGACTCAAACATGATTTAGACCTTATTTATGAAAAACTGTTTATTTCTGTATTTCATGATTGCAACTTGCTGAAAAGTGTCAACAGTGTTCCTATCATCTGGATTAAGCTGTACAGCAACAATGGTACTTACAGAGTGACTCAAACATGATTTAGACCTTGTTTATGAAAAACTGTTTATTTATGTATTTCATGATTGCAACTTGTTGAAAAGTGTCAACAGTGTTCCTATCATCGAGTTTAAACTGTACACTAAAATGGTACTTACAGAGTGACTCAAACATGATTTAGACCTTGTTTATGAAAAACTGTTTATTACTGTATTTCATGATTGCAACTTGCTGAAAAGTGTCAACAGTGTTCCTATCATCTGGATTAAGCTGTACGGCAACAATGGTACTTACAGAGTGACTCAAACATGATTTAGACCTTGTTTATGAAAAACTGTTTATTTCTGTATTTCATGATTGCAACTTGCTGAAAAGTGTCAACACTGTTCGTATCATTGAGTTTAAACAGTACAGCAAAATTGTACTTACAGAGTGACTCAAACATGATTTAGACCTTATTTATGAAAAACTGTTTATTTCTGTATTTCATGATTGCAACTTGCTGAAAAGTGTCAACAGTGTTCCTATCATCTGGATTAAGCTGTACAGCAACAATGGTACTTACAGAGTGACTCAAACATGATTTAGACCTTGTTTATGAAAAACTGTTTATTTCTGTATTTAATGATTGCAACTTGTTGAAAAGTGTCAACAGTGTTCCTATCATCGAGTTTAAACTGTACAGCAAAATGGTACTTACAGAGTGACTCAAACATGATTTAGACCTTGTTTATGAAAAACTGTTTATTTCTGTATTTCATGATTGCAACTTGCTGAAAAGTGTCAACAGTGTTCCTATCATCTGGATTAAGCTGTACAGCAACAATGGTACTTACAGAGTGACTCAAACATGATTTATACCTTGTTTATGAAAAACTGTTTATTTATGTATTTCATGATTGCAACTTGTTGAAAAGTGTCAACAGTGTTCCTATCATTGAGTTTAAACAGTACAGCAAAATTGTACTTACAGAGTGACTCAAACATGATTTAGACCTTATTTATGAAAAACTGTTTATTTCTGTATTTCATGATTGCAACTTGCTGAAAAGTGTCAACAGTGTTCCTATCATCTGGATTAAGCAGTACAGCAAAAATGGTACTTACAGAGTGACTCAAACATGATTTAGACTTTGTTTATGAAAAACTGTTTATTTCTGTATTTCATGATTGCAACTTGCTGAAAAGTGTCAGCAGTGTTCCTATCATCTGGATTAAGCTGTACGGCAACAATGGTACTTACAGAGTGACTCAAACATGATTTAGACCTTAATTTATGAAAAACTGTTTATTTCTGTATTTCATGATTGCAACTTGCTGAAAAGTGTCAACACTGTTCGTATCATTGAGTTTAAACAGTACAGCAAAATTGTACTTACAGAGTGACTCAAACATGATTTAGACCTTGTTTATGAAAAACTCTTTATTTCTGTATTTCATGATTGCAACTTGCTGAAAAGTGTCAACAGTGTTCCTATCATCTGGATTAAGCTGTACAGCAACAATGGTACTTACAGAGTGACTCAAACATGATTTAGACCTTGTTTATGAAAAACTGTTTATTTATGTATTTCATGATTGCAACTTGTTGAAAAGTGTCAACAGTGTTCCTATCATCGAGTTTAAACTGTACACTAAAATGGTACTTACAGAGTGACTCAAACATGATTTAGACCTTGTTTATGAAAAACTGTTTATTTCTGTATTTCATGATTGCAACTTGCTGAAAAGTGTCAACAGTGTTCCTATCATCTGGATTAAGCTGTACGGCAACAATGGTACTTACAGAGTGACTCAAACATGATTTAGACCTTGTTTATGAAAAACTGTTTATTTCTGTATTTCATGATTGCAACTTGCTGAAAAGTGTCAACACTGTTCGTATCATTGAGTTTAAACAGTACAGCAAAATTGTACTTACAGAGTGACTCAAACATGATTTAGACCTTATTTATGAAAAACTGTTTATTTCTGTATTTCATGATTGCAACTTGCTGAAAAGTGTCAACAGTGTTCCTATCATCTGGATTAAGCTGTACAGCAACAATGGTACTTACAGAGTGACTCAAACATGATTTAGACCTTGTTTATGAAAAACTGTTTATTTCTGTATTTCATGATTGCAACTTGTTGAAAAGTGTCAACAGTGTTCCTATCATCGAGTTTAAACTGTACAGCAAAATGGTACTTACAGAGTGACTCAAACATGATTTAGACCTTGTTTATGAAAAACTGTTTATTTCTGTATTTCATGATTGCAACTTGCTGAAAAGTGTCAACAGTGTTCCTATCATCTGGATTAAGCAGTACAGCAAAAATGGTACTTACAGAGTGACTCAAACATGATTTAGACTTTGTTTATGAAAAACTGTTTATTTCTGTATTTCATGATTGCAACTTGCTGAAAAGTGTCAGCAGTGTTCCTATCATCTGGATTAAGCTGTACGGCAACAATGGTACTTACAGAGTGACTCAAACATGATTTAGACCTTATTTATGAAAAACTGTTTATTTCTGTATTTCATGATTGCAACTTGCTGAAAAGTGTCAACACTGTTCGTATCATTGAGTTTAAACAGTACAGCAAAATTGTACTTACAGAGTGACTCAAACATGATTTAGACCTTGTTTATGAAAAACTCTTTATTTCTGTATTTCATGATTGCAACTTGCTGAAAAGTGTCAACAGTGTTCCTATCATCTGGATTAAGCTGTACAGCAACAATGGTACTTACAGAGTGACTCAAACATGATTTAGACCTTGTTTATGAAAAACTGTTTATTTATGTATTTCATGATTGCAACTTGTTGAAAAGTGTCAACAGTGTTCCTATCATCGAGTTTAAACTGTACACTAAAATGGTACTTACAGAGTGACTCAAACATGATTTAGACCTTGTTTATGAAAAACTGTTTATTTCTGTATTTCATGATTGCAACTTGCTGAAAAGTGTCAACAGTGTTCCTATCATCTGGATTAAGCTGTACGGCAACAATGGTACTTACAGAGTGACTCAAACATGATTTAGACCTTGTTTATGAAAAACTGTTTATTTCTGTATTTCATGATTGCAACTTGCTGAAAAGTGTCAACACTGTTCGTATCATTGAGTTTAAACAGTACAGCAAAATTGTACTTACAGAGTGACTCAAACATGATTTAGACCTTATTTATGAAAAACTGTTTATTTCTGTATTTCATGATTGCAACTTGCTGAAAAGTGTCAACAGTGTTCCTATCATCTGGATTAAGCTGTACAGCAACAATGGTACTTACAGAGTGACTCAAACATGATTTAGACCTTGTTTATGAAAAACTGTTTATTTCTGTATTTAATGATTGCAACTTGCTGAAAAGTGTCAACAGTGTTCCTATCATCTGGATTAAGCTGTACAGCAACAATGGTACTTACAGAGTGACTCAAACATGATTTAGACCTTGTTTATGAAAAACTGTTTATTTCTGTATTTCATGATTGCAACTTGCTGAAAAGTGTCAACACTGTTCCTATCATTGAGTTTAAACAGTACAGCAAAATTGTACTTACAGTGTGACTCAAACATGATTTAGACCTTATTTATGAAAAACTGTTTATTTCTGTATTTCATGATTGCAACTTGCTGAAAAGTGTCAACACTTTCCCTATCATCGAGTTTAAACAGTACAGGAAATTTGTACTTACAGAGTGACTCAAACATGATTTAGACCTTGTTTATGAAAAACTGTTTATTTCTGTATTTCATGATTGCAACTTGTTGAAAAGTGTCAACAGTGTTCCTATCATCGAGTTTAAACTGTACAGCAAAATGGTACTTACAGAGTGACTCAAACATGATTTAGACCTTGTTTATGAAAAACTGTTTATTTCTGTATTTCATGATTGCAACTTGCTGAAAAGTGTCAACAGTGTTCCTATCATCTGGATTAAGCTGTACGGCAACAATGGTACTTACAGAGTGACTCAAACATTATTTAGACCTTGTTTATGAAAAACTGTTTATTTCTGTATTTCATGATTGCAACTTGCTGAAAAGTGTCAACAGTGTTCCTATCATCGAGTTTAAACAGTACAGCAAAATTGTACTTACAGAGTGACTCAAACATGATTTAGACCTTATTTATGAAAAACTGTTTATTTCTGTATTTCATGATTGCAACTTGCTGAAAAGTGTCAACAGTGTTCCTATCATCTGGATTAAGCAGTACAGCAAAAATGGTACTTACAGAGTGACTCAAACATGATTTAGACCTTGTTTATGAAAAACTGTTTATTTCTGTATTTCATGATTACAACTTGCTGAAAAGTGTCAACAGTTTTCCTATCATCTGGATTAAGCAGTACAGCAAAAATGGTACTTACAGAGTGACTCAAACATGATTTAGACCTTGTTTATGAAAAACTGTTTATTTCTGTATTTCATGATTGCAACTTGCTGAAAAGTGTCAACAGTGTTCCTATCATCTGGATTAAGCTGTACGGCAACAATGGTACTTACAGAGTGACTCAAACATGATTTAGACCTTGTTTATGAAAAACTGTTTATTTCTGTATTTCATGATTGCAACTTGCTGAAAAGTGTCAACAGTGTTCCTATCATCTGGATTAAGCTGTACGGCAACAATGGTACTTACAGAGTGACTCAAACATGATTTAGACCTTGTTTATGAAAAACTGTTTATTTCTGTATTTCATGATTGCAACTTGCTGAAAAGTGTCAACAGTGTTCCTATCATCGAGTTTAAACAGTACAGCAAAATTGTACTTACAGAGTGACTCAAACATGATTTAGACCTTATTTATGAAAAACTGTTTATTTCTGTATTTCATGATTGCAACTTGCTGAAAAGTGTCAACAGTGTTCCTATCATCTGGATTAAGCAGTACAGCAAAAATGGTACTTACAGAGTGACTCAAACATGATTTAGACCTTGTTTACGAAAAACTGTTTATTTCTGTATTTCATGATTACAACTTGCTGAAAAGTGTCAACAGTTTTCCTATCATCTGGATTAAGCAGTACAGCAAAAATGGTACTTACAGAGTGACTCAAACATGATTTAGACCTTGTTTATGAAAAACTGTTTATTTCTGTATTTCATGATTGCAACTTGCTGAAAAGTGTCAACAGTGTTCCTATCATCTGGATTAAGCTGTACGGCAACAATGGTACTTACAGAGTGACTCAAACATGATTTAGACCTTGTTTATGAAAAACTGTTTATTTCTGTATTTCATGATTGCAACTTGCTGAAAAGTGTCAACAGTGTTCCTATCATCTGGATTAAGCTGTACGGCAACAATGGTACTTACAGAGTGACTCAAACATGATTTAGACCTTGTTTATGAAAAACTGTTTATTTCTGTATTTCATGATTGCAACTTGCTGAAAAGTGTCAACACTGTTCGTATCATTGAGTTTAAACAGTACAGCAAAATTGTACTTACAGAGTGACTCAAACATGATTTAGACCTTATTTATGAAAAACTGTTTATTTCTGTATTTCATGATTGCAACTTGCTGAAAAGTGTCAACAGTGTTCCTATCATCTGGATTAAGCAGTACAGCAAAAATGGTACTTACAGAGTGACTCAAACATGATTTAGACCTTGTTTATGAAAAACTGTTTATTTCTGTATTTCATGATTACAACTTGCTGAAAAGTGTCAACAGTTTTCCTATCATCTGGATTAAGCAGTACAGCAAAAATGGTACTTACAGAGTGACTCAAACATGATTTAGACCTTGTTTATGAAAAACTGTTTATTTCTGTATTTCATGATTGCAACTTGCTGAAAAGTGTCAACAGTGTTCCTATCATCTGGATTAAGCTGTACGGCAACAATGGTACTTACAGAGTGACTCAAACATGATTTAGACCTTGTTTATGAAAAACTGTTTATTTCTGTATTTCATGATTGCAACTTGCTGAAAAGTGTCAACAGTGTTCCTATCATCTGGATTAAGCAGTACAGCAAAAATGGTACTTACAGAGTGACTCAAACATGATTTAGACCTTGTTTATGAAAAACTGTTTATTTCTGTATTTCATGATTGCAACTTGCTGAAAAGTGTCAACAGTGTTCCTATCATCTGGATTAAGGTGTACGGCAACAATGGTACTTACAGAGTGACTCAAACATGATTTAGACCTTGTTTATGAAAAACTGTTTATTTCTGTATTTCATGATTGCAACTTGCTGAAAAGTGTCAACAGTGTTCCTATCATCTGGATTAAGCTGTACGGCAACAATGGTACTTACAGAGTGACTCAAACATGATTTAGACCTTGTTTATGAAAAACGGTTTATTTCTGTATTTCATGATTGCAACTTGCTGAAAAGTGTCAACACTGTTCGTATCATTGAGTTTAAACAGTACAGCAAAATTGTACTTACAGAGTGACTCAAACATGATTTAGACCTTATTTATGAAAAACTGTTTATTTCTGTATTTCATGATTGCAACTTGCTGAAAAGTGTCAACAGTGTTCCTATCATCTGGATTAAGCTGTACAGCAACAATGGTACTTACAGAGTGACTCAAACATGATTTAGACCTTGTTTATGAAAAACTGTTTATTTCTGTATTTAATGATTGCAACTTGTTGAAAAGTGTCAACAGTGTTCCTATCATCGAGTTTAAACTGTACAGCAAAATGGTACTTACAGAGTGACTCAAACATGATTTAGACCTTGTTTATGAAAAACTGTTTATTTCTGTATTTCATGATTGCAACTTGCTGAAAAGTGTCAACATTGTTCCTATCATCTGGATTAAGCTGTACAGCAACAATGGTACTTACAGAGTGACTCAAACATGATTTATACCTTGTTTATGAAAAACTGTTTATTTATGTATTTCATGATTGCAACTTGTTGAAAAGTGTCAACAGTGTTCCTATCATCGAGTTTAAACTGTACACTAAAATGGTACTTACAGAGTGACTCAAACATGATTTAGACCTTGTTTATGAAAAACTGTTTATTTCTGTATTTCATGATTGCAACTTGCTGAAAAGTGTCAACAGTGTTCCTATCATCTGGATTAAGCTGTACGGCAACAATGGTACTTACAGAGTGACTCAAACGTGATTTAGACCTTGTTTATGAAAAACTGTTTATTTCTGTATTTCATGATTGCAACTTGCTGAAAAGTGTCAACAGTGTTCCTATCATCTGGATTAACCTGTTAGGGCTAGGGGGCAGCATTGACACGGCTGGATAAAAAACATACCCGATTTAATCTGGTTACCACTCCTACTCAGTAACTAGAATATGCATATACTTATTACATATGGATAGAAAACACCCTAAATTTTCTAAAACTGTTTGAATGGTGTCTGTGAGTATAACAGAACTCAAATGGCAGGTCAAAACCTGAGAGATTCCTTTACAGGAAGTGGCCTGTCTGACCATTTCTGGAACTTCTTTGCCATCTCTATCATTTACTAAGGATCTCTGCTCTAACGTGACACTTCCCACGTCGTCCATAGGCTCTCAGAGCCCGGGAAAAAAGAGAATGTCGTCATTCCAGCCCCAGGCTGAAACACATTATCGCCTTTCTCAAGTGGCCCATCAAGAGACACTAGCTTATGCGCGTGACCCCGACCGCCCCCGCCTTTGGGATTTTTTCCTCTGTTTGCCGAAAAGGAGATTCCCTGTCGGAATATTATCGCTTTTCTACGAGAAAAATGACGTAAAAATTGATTTTAAACAGCGGTTGACATGCTTCGACGTACGGCAATGGAATACTTTGAATTTTATTGTCAGGAATTGCGCCAAGCGCGCGACACTTCTTTACTATTTCGGATAGTGTCTGGAACGCACGAACAAAACGCCGCTATTCGGATATAACGATGGATTATTTTGGACCAAACCAACATTTGTTATTGAAGTAGACGTCCTGGGTGTGCATTCTGACGAAGACAACAAAAGGTAATGACATTTTTATAATAGTAAATATGATTATGGTGAGTGCTAAACTTGCCGGGTGTCTAAATAGCGAGCCCGTGATGCCTGGGCTATGTACTTAGAATATTGCAAAATGTGCTTTCACCAAAAAGCTATTTTAAAATCGGACATATCGAGTGCATAGAGGAGGTCTGTATCTATAATTCTTAAAATAATTGTTATGCTTTTTGTGAACGTTTATCGTGAGTAATTTAGTAAAATGTTAGCGAATTCCCCGTAAGTTTGCGGGGGGTATGCTAGTTCTGAACGTCACATGCTAATGTAAAAAGCTGGTTTTTGATATAAATATGAACTTGATTGAACAAAACATGCATGTATTGTATAACATAATGTCCTAGGGTTGTCATCTGATGAAGATCATCAAAGGTGAGTGCTGCATTTAGCTGTCTTCTGGGTTTTGGTGACATTATATGCTGGCTTGAAAAATGGGTGTCTGATTATTTCTGGCTTGGTACTCTGCTGACATAATCTAATGTTTTGCTTTCGTTGTAAAGCCTTTTTGAAATCGGACAGTGTGGTTAGATTAACGAGAGTCTTATCTTTAAATGGCTGTAAAATAGTCATATGTTTGAGAAATTTAAGTAATAGGATTTTGAAGATTTTGAAAATCGCGCCACAGGCTGGCAGTGGCTGTTACGTAGGTGGGACGAATTCGTCCCGCCGGTCCCATAGAGGTTAAGCTGTACGGCAACAATGGTACTTACAGAGTGACTCAAACATGATTTAGACCTTGTTTATGAAAAACTGTTTATTTCTGTATTTCATGATTGCAACTTGCTGAAAAGTCTCAACACTGTTCGTATCATTGAGTTTAAACAGTACAGCAAAATTGTACTTACAGAGTGACTCAAACATGATTTAGACCTTATTTATGAAAAACTGTTTATTTCTGTATTTCATGATTGCAACTTGCTGAAAAGTGTCAACAGTGTTCCTATCATCTGGATTAAGCAGTACAGCAAAAATGGTACTTACAGAGTGACTCAAACATGATTTAGACTTTGTTTATGAAAAACTGTTTATTTCTGTATTTCATGATTGCAACTTGCTGAAAAGTGTCAGCAGTGTTCCTATCATCTGGATTAAGCTGTACGGCAACAATGGTACTTACAGAGTGACTCAAACATGATTTAGACCTTATTTATGAAAAACTGTTTATTTCTGTATTTCATGATTGCAACTTGCTGAAAAGTGTCAACAGTGTTCCTATCATCTGGATTAAGCAGTACAGCAAAAATGGTACTTACAGAGTGACTCAAACATGATTTAGACCTTGTTTATGAAAAACTGTTTATTTCTGTATTTCATGATTGCAACTTGCTGAAAAGTGTCAACACTGTTCGTATCATTGAGTTTAAACAGTACAGCAAAATTGTACTTACAGAGTGACTCAAACATGATTTAGACCTTATTTATGAAAAACTGTTTATTTCTGTATTTCATGATTGCAACTTGCTGAAAGTGTCAACAGTGTTCCTATCATCTGGATTAAGCTGTACAGCAACAATGGTACTTACAGAGTGACTCAAACATGATTTAGACCTTGTTTATGAAAAACTGTTTATTTCTGTATTTAATGATTGCAACTTGTTGAAAAGTGTCAACAGTGTTCCTATCATCGAGTTTAAACTGTACAGCAAAATGGTACTTACAGAGTGACTCAAACATGATTTAGACCTTGTTTATGAAAAACTGTTTATTTCTGTATTTCATGATTGCAACTTGCTGAAAAGTGTCAACACTGTTCGTATCATTGAGTTTAAACAGTACAGCAAAATTGTACTTACAGAGTGACTCAAACATGATTTAGACCTTATTTATGAAAAACTGTTTATTTCTGTATTTCATGATTGCAACTTGCTGAAAAGTGTCAACAGTGTTCCTATCATCTGGATTAAGCTGTACAGCAACAATGGTACTTACAGAGTGACTCAAACATGATTTAGACCTTGTTTATGAAAAACTGTTTATTTCTGTATTTAATGATTGCAACTTGTTGAAAAGTGTCAACAGTGTTCCTATCATCGAGTTTAAACTGTACAGCAAAATGGTACTTACAGAGTGACTCAAACATGATTTAGACCTTGTTTATGAAAAACTGTTTATTTCTGTATTTCATGATTGCAACTTGCTGAAAAGTGTCAACATTGTTCCTATCATCTGGATTAAGCTGTACAGCAACAATGGTACTTACAGAGTGACTCAAACATGATTTATACCTTGTTTATGAAAAACTGTTTATTTATGTATTTCATGATTGCAACTTGTTGAAAAGTGTCAACAGTGTTCCTATCATCGAGTTTAAACTGTACACTAAAATGGTACTTACAGAGTGACTCAAACATGATTTAGACCTTGTTTATGAAAAACTGTTTATTTCTGTATTTCATGATTGCAACTTGCTGAAAAGTGTCAACAGTGTTCCTATCATCTGGATTAAGCTGTACGGCAACAATGGTACTTACAGAGTGACTCAAACATGATTTAGACCTTGTTTATGAAAAACTGTTTATTTCTGTATTTCATGATTGCAACTTGCTGAAAAGTGTCAACAGTGTTCCTATCATCTGGATTAACCTGTTAGGGCTAGGGGGCAGCATTGACACGGCTGGATAAAAAACATACCCGATTTAATCTGGTTACCACTCCTACTCAGTAACTAGAATATGCATATACTTATTACATATGGATAGAAAACACCCTAAATTTTCTAAAACTGTTTGAATGGTGTCTGTGAGTATAACAGAACTCAAATGGCAGGTCAAAACCTGAGAGATTCCTTTACAGGAAGTGGCCTGTCTGACCATTTCTGGAACTTCTTTGCCATCTCTATCATTTACTAAGGATCTCTGCTCTAACGTGACACTTCCCACGTCGTCCATAGGCTCTCAGAGCCCGGGAAAAAAGAGAATGTCGTCATTCCAGCCCCAGGCTGAAACACATTATCGCCTTTCTCAAGTGGCCCATCAAGAGACACTAGCTTATGCGCGTGACCCCGACCGCCCCCGCCTTTGGGATTTTTTCCTCTGTTTGCCGAAAAGGAGATTCCCTGTCGGAATATTATCGCTTTTCTACGAGAAAAATGACGTAAAAATTGATTTTAAACAGCGGTTGACATGCTTCGACGTACGGCAATGGAATACTTTGAATTTTATTGTCAGGAATTGCGCCAAGCGCGCGACACTTCTTTACTATTTCGGATAGTGTCTGGAACGCACGAACAAAACGCCGCTATTCGGATATAACGATGGATTATTTTGGACCAAACCAACATTTGTTATTGAAGTAGACGTCCTGGGTGTGCATTCTGACGAAGACAACAAAAGGTAATGACATTTTTATAATAGTAAATATGATTATGGTGAGTGCTAAACTTGCCGGGTGTCTAAATAGCGAGCCCGTGATGCCTGGGCTATGTACTTAGAATATTGCAAAATGTGCTTTCACCAAAAAGCTATTTTAAAATCGGACATATCGAGTGCATAGAGGAGGTCTGTATCTATAATTCTTAAAATAATTGTTATGCTTTTTGTGAACGTTTATCGTGAGTAATTTAGTAAAATGTTAGCGAATTCCCCGTAAGTTTGCGGGGGGTATGCTAGTTCTGAACGTCACATGCTAATGTAAAAAGCTGGTTTTTGATATAAATATGAACTTGATTGAACAAAACATGCATGTATTGTATAACATAATGTCCTAGGGTTGTCATCTGATGAAGATCATCAAAGGTGAGTGCTGCATTTAGCTGTCTTCTGGGTTTTGGTGACATTATATGCTGGCTTGAAAAATGGGTGTCTGATTATTTCTGGCTTGGTACTCTGCTGACATAATCTAATGTTTTGCTTTCGTTGTAAAGCCTTTTTGAAATCGGACAGTGTGGTTAGATTAACGAGAGTCTTATCTTTAAATGGCTGTAAAATAGTCATATGTTTGAGAAATTTAAGTAATAGGATTTTGAAGATTTTGAAAATCGCGCCACAGGCTGGCAGTGGCTGTTACGTAGGTGGGACGAATTCGTCCCGCCGGTCCCATAGAGGTTAAGCTGTACGGCAACAATGGTACTTACAGAGTGACTCAAACATGATTTAGACCTTGTTTATGAAAAACTGTTTATTTCTGTATTTCATGATTGCAACTTGCTGAAAAGTCTCAACACTGTTCGTATCATTGAGTTTAAACAGTACAGCAAAATTGTACTTACAGAGTGACTCAAACATGATTTAGACCTTATTTATGAAAAACTGTTTATTTCTGTATTTCATGATTGCAACTTGCTGAAAAGTGTCAACAGTGTTCCTATCATCTGGATTAAGCAGTACAGCAAAAATGGTACTTACAGAGTGACTCAAACATGATTTAGACTTTGTTTATGAAAAACTGTTTATTTCTGTATTTCATGATTGCAACTTGCTGAAAAGTGTCAGCAGTGTTCCTATCATCTGGATTAAGCTGTACGGCAACAATGGTACTTACAGAGTGACTCAAACATGATTTAGACCTTATTTATGAAAAACTGTTTATTTCTGTATTTCATGATTGCAACTTGCTGAAAAGTGTCAACAGTGTTCCTATCATCTGGATTAAGCAGTACAGCAAAAATGGTACTTACAGAGTGACTCAAACATGATTTAGACCTTGTTTATGAAAAACTGTTTATTTCTGTATTTCATGATTGCAACTTGCTGAAAAGTGTCAACACTGTTCGTATCATTGAGTTTAAACAGTACAGCAAAATTGTACTTACAGAGTGACTCAAACATGATTTAGACCTTATTTATGAAAAACTGTTTATTTCTGTATTTCATGATTGCAACTTGCTGAAAAGTGTCAACAGTGTTCCTATCATCTGGATTAAGCTGTACAGCAACAATGGTACTTACAGAGTGACTCAAACATGATTTAGACCTTGTTTATGAAAAACTGTTTATTTCTGTATTTAATGATTGCAACTTGTTGAAAAGTGTCAACAGTGTTCCTATCATCGAGTTTAAACTGTACAGCAAAATGGTACTTACAGAGTGACTCAAACATGATTTAGACCTTGTTTATGAAAAACTGTTTATTTCTGTATTTCATGATTGCAACTTGCTGAAAAGTGTCAACACTGTTCGTATCATTGAGTTTAAACAGTACAGCAAAATTGTACTTACAGAGTGACTCAAACATGATTTAGACCTTATTTATGAAAAACTGTTTATTTCTGTATTTCATGATTGCAACTTGCTGAAAAGTGTCAACAGTGTTCCTATCATCTGGATTAAGCTGTACAGCAACAATGGTACTTACAGAGTGACTCAAACATGATTTAGACCTTGTTTATGAAAAACTGTTTATTTCTGTATTTAATGATTGCAACTTGTTGAAAAGTGTCAACAGTGTTCCTATCATCGAGTTTAAACTGTACAGCAAAATGGTACTTACAGAGTGACTCAAACATGATTTAGACCTTGTTTATGAAAAACTGTTTATTTCTGTATTTCATGATTGCAACTTGCTGAAAAGTGTCAACATTGTTCCTATCATCTGGATTAAGCTGTACAGCAACAATGGTACTTACAGAGTGACTCAAACATGATTTATACCTTGTTTATGAAAAACTGTTTATTTATGTATTTCATGATTGCAACTTGTTGAAAAGTGTCAACAGTGTTCCTATCATCGAGTTTAAACTGTACACTAAAATGGTACTTACAGAGTGACTCAAACATGATTTAGACCTTGTTTATGAAAAACTGTTTATTTCTGTATTTCATGATTGCAACTTGCTGAAAAGTGTCAACAGTGTTCCTATCATCTGGATTAAGCTGTACGGCAACAATGGTACTTACAGAGTGACTCAAACATGATTTAGACCTTGTTTATGAAAAACTGTTTATTTCTGTATTTCATGATTGCAACTTGCTGAAAAGTGTCAACAGTGTTCCTATCATCTGGATTAACCTGTTAGGGCTAGGGGGCAGCATTGACACGGCTGGATAAAAAACATACCCGATTTAATCTGGTTACCACTCCTACTCAGTAACTAGAATATGCATATACTTATTACATATGGATAGAAAACACACTAAATTTTCTAAAACTGTTTGAATGGTGTCTGTGAGTATAACAGAACTCAAATGGCAGGTCAAAACCTGAGAGATTCCTTTACAGGAAGTGGCCTGTCTGACCATTTCTGGAACTTCTTTGCCATCTCTATCATTTACTAAGGATCTCTGCTCTAACGTGACACTTCCCACGTCGTCCATAGGCTCTCAGAGCCCGGGAAAAAAGAGAATGTCGTCATTCCAGCCCCAGGCTGAAACACATTATCGCCTTTCTCAAGTGGCCCATCAAGAGACACTAGCTTATGCGCGTGACCCCGACCGCCCCCGCCTTTGGGATTTTTTCCTCTGTTTGCCGAAAAGGAGATTCCCTGTCGGAATATTATCGCTTTTCTACGAGAAAAATGACGTAAAAATTGATTTTAAACAGCGGTTGACATGCTTCGACGTACGGCAATGGAATACTTTGAATTTTATTGTCAGGAATTGCGCCAAGCGCGCGACACTTCTTTACTATTTCGGATAGTGTCTGGAACGCACGAACAAAACGCCGCTATTCGGATATAACGATGGATTATTTTGGACCAAACCAACATTTGTTATTGAAGTAGACGTCCTGGGTGTGCATTCTGACGAAGACAACAAAAGGTAATGACATTTTTATAATAGTAAATATGATTATGGTGAGTGCTAAACTTGCCGGGTGTCTAAATAGCGAGCCCGTGATGCCTGGGCTATGTACTTAGAATATTGCAAAATGTGCTTTCACCAAAAAGCTATTTTAAAATCGGACATATCGAGTGCATAGAGGAGGTCTGTATCTATAATTCTTAAAATAATTGTTATGCTTTTTGTGAACGTTTATCGTGAGTAATTTAGTAAAATGTTAGCGAATTCCCCGTAAGTTTGCGGGGGGTATGCTAGTTCTGAACGTCACATGCTAATGTAAAAAGCTGGTTTTTGATATAAATATGAACTTGATTGAACAAAACATGCATGTATTGTATAACATAATGTCCTAGGGTTGTCATCTGATGAAGATCATCAAAGGTGAGTGCTGCATTTAGCTGTCTTCTGGGTTTTGGTGACATTATATGCTGGCTTGAAAAATGGGTGTCTGATTATTTCTGGCTTGGTACTCTGCTGACATAATCTAATGTTTTGCTTTCGTTGTAAAGCCTTTTTGAAATCGGACAGTGTGGTTAGATTAACGAGAGTCTTATCTTTAAATGGCTGTAAAATAGTCATATGTTTGAGAAATTTAAGTAATAGGATTTTGAAGATTTTGAAAATCGCGCCACAGGCTGGCAGTGGCTGTTACGTAGGTGGGACGAATTCGTCCCGCCGGTCCCATAGAGGTTAAGCTGTACGGCAACAATGGTACTTACAGAGTGACTCAAACATGATTTAGACCTTGTTTATGAAAAACTGTTTATTTCTGTATTTCATGATTGCAACTTGCTGAAAAGTCTCAACACTGTTCGTATCATTGAGTTTAAACAGTACAGCAAAATTGTACTTACAGAGTGACTCAAACATGATTTAGACCTTATTTATGAAAAACTGTTTATTTCTGTATTTCATGATTGCAACTTGCTGAAAAGTGTCAACAGTGTTCCTATCATCTGGATTAAGCAGTACAGCAAAAATGGTACTTACAGAGTGACTCAAACATGATTTAGACTTTGTTTATGAAAAACTGTTTATTTCTGTATTTCATGATTGCAACTTGCTGAAAAGTGTCAGCAGTGTTCCTATCATCTGGATTAAGCTGTACGACAACAATGGTACTTACAGAGTGACTCAAACATGATTTAGACCTTATTTATGAAAAACTGTTTATTTCTGTATTTCATGATTGCAACTTGCTGAAAAGTGTCAACAGTGTTCCTATCATCTGGATTAAGCAGTACAGCAAAAATGGTACTTACAGAGTGACTCAAACATGATTTAGACCTTGTTTATGAAAAACTGTTTATTTCTGTATTTCATGATTGCAACTTGCTGAAAAGTGTCAACACTGTTCGTATCATTGAGTTTAAACAGTACAGCAAAATTGTACTTACAGAGTGACTCAAACATGATTTAGACCTTATTTATGAAAAACTGTTTATTTCTGTATTTCATGATTGCAACTTGCTGAAAAGTGTCAACAGTGTTCCTATCATCTGGATTAAGCTGTACAGCAACAATGGTACTTACAGAGTGACTCAAACATGATTTAGACCTTGTTTATGAAAAACTGTTTATTTCTGTATTTCATGATTGCAACTTGTTGAAAAGTGTCAACAGTGTTCCTATCATCGAGTTTAAACTGTACAGCAAAATGGTACTTACAGAGTGACTCAAACATGATTTAGACCTTGTTTATGAAAAACTCTTTATTTCTGTATTTCATGATTGCAACTTGCTGAAAAGTGTCAACAGTGTTCCTATCATCTGGATTAAGCTGTACAGCAACAATGGTACTTACAGAGTGACTCAAACATGATTTAGACCTTGTTTATGAAAAACTGTTTATTTATGTATTTCATGATTGCAACTTGTTGAAAAGTGTCAACAGTGTTCCTATCATCGAGTTTAAACTGTACACTAAAATGGTACTTACAGAGTGACTCAAACATGATTTAGACCTTGTTTATGAAAAACTGTTTATTTCTGTATTTCATGATTGCAACTTGCTGAAAAGTGTCAACAGTGTTCCTATCATCTGGATTAAGCTGTACGGCAACAATGGTACTTACAGAGTGACTCAAACATGATTTAGACCTTGTTTATGAAAAACTGTTTATTTCTGTATTTCATGATTGCAACTTGCTGAAAAGTGTCAACAGTGTTCCTATCATCTGGATTAACCTGTTAGGGCTAGGGGGCAGCATTGACACGGCTGGATAAAAAACATACCCGATTTAATCTGGTTACCACTCCTACTCAGTAACTAGAATATGCATATACTTATTACATATGGATAGAAAACACACTAAATTTTCTAAAACTGTTTGAATGGTGTCTGTGAGTATAACAGAACTCAAATGGCAGGTCAAAACCTGAGAGATTCCTTTACAGGAAGTGGCCTGTCTGACCATTTCTGGAACTTCTTTGCCATCTCTATCATTTACTAAGGATCTCTGCTCTAACGTGACACTTCCCACGTCGTCCATAGGCTCTCAGAGCCCGGGAAAAAAGAGAATGTCGTCATTCCAGCCCCAGGCTGAAACACATTATCGCCTTTCTCAAGTGGCCCATCAAGAGACACTAGCTTATGCGCGTGACCCCGACCGCCCCCGCCTTTGGGATTTTTTCCTCTGTTTGCCGAAAAGGAGATTCCCTGTCGGAATATTATCGCTTTTCTACGAGAAAAATGACGTAAAAATTGATTTTAAACAGCGGTTGACATGCTTCGACGTACGGCAATGGAATACTTTGAATTTTATTGTCAGGAATTGCGCCAAGCGCGCGACACTTCTTTACTATTTCGGATAGTGTCTGGAACGCACGAACAAAACGCCGCTATTCGGATATAACGATGGATTATTTTGGACCAAACCAACATTTGTTATTGAAGTAGACGTCCTGGGTGTGCATTCTGACGAAGACAACAAAAGGTAATGACATTTTTATAATAGTAAATATGATTATGGTGAGTGCTAAACTTGCCGGGTGTCTAAATAGCGAGCCCGTGATGCCTGGGCTATGTACTTAGAATATTGCAAAATGTGCTTTCACCAAAAAGCTATTTTAAAATCGGACATATCGAGTGCATAGAGGAGGTCTGTATCTATAATTCTTAAAATAATTGTTATGCTTTTTGTGAACGTTTATCGTGAGTAATTTAGTAAAATGTTAGCGAATTCCCCGTAAGTTTGCGGGGGGTATGCTAGTTCTGAACGTCACATGCTAATGTAAAAAGCTGGTTTTTGATATAAATATGAACTTGATTGAACAAAACATGCATGTATTGTATAACATAATGTCCTAGGGTTGTCATCTGATGAAGATCATCAAAGGTGAGTGCTGCATTTAGCTGTCTTCTGGGTTTTGGTGACATTATATGCTGGCTTGAAAAATGGGTGTCTGATTATTTCTGGCTTGGTACTCTGCTGACATAATCTAATGTTTTGCTTTCGTTGTAAAGCCTTTTTGAAATCGGACAGTGTGGTTAGATTAACGAGAGTCTTATCTTTAAATGGCTGTAAAATAGTCATATGTTTGAGAAATTTAAGTAATAGGATTTTGAAGATTTTGAAAATCGCGCCACAGGCTGGCAGTGGCTGTTACGTAGGTGGGACGAATTCGTCCCGCCGGTCCCATAGAGGTTAAGCTGTACGGCAACAATGGTACTTACAGAGTGACTCAAACATGATTTAGACCTTGTTTATGAAAAACTGTTTATTTCTGTATTTCATGATTGCAACTTGCTGAAAAGTCTCAACACTGTTCGTATCATTGAGTTTAAACAGTACAGCAAAATTGTACTTACAGAGTGACTCAAACATGATTTAGACCTTATTTATGAAAAACTGTTTATTTCTGTATTTCATGATTGCAACTTGCTGAAAAGTGTCAACAGTGTTCCTATCATCTGGATTAAGCAGTACAGCAAAAATGGTACTTACAGAGTGACTCAAACATGATTTAGACTTTGTTTATGAAAAACTGTTTATTTCTGTATTTCATGATTGCAACTTGCTGAAAAGTGTCAGCAGTGTTCCTATCATCTGGATTAAGCTGTACGACAACAATGGTACTTACAGAGTGACTCAAACATGATTTAGACCTTATTTATGAAAAACTGTTTATTTCTGTATTTCATGATTGCAACTTGCTGAAAAGTGTCAACAGTGTTCCTATCATCTGGATTAAGCAGTACAGCAAAAATGGTACTTACAGAGTGACTCAAACATGATTTAGACCTTGTTTATGAAAAACTGTTTATTTCTGTATTTCATGATTGCAACTTGCTGAAAAGTGTCAACACTGTTCGTATCATTGAGTTTAAACAGTACAGCAAAATTGTACTTACAGAGTGACTCAAACATGATTTAGACCTTATTTATGAAAAACTGTTTATTTCTGTATTTCATGATTGCAACTTGCTGAAAAGTGTCAACAGTGTTCCTATCATCTGGATTAAGCTGTACAGCAACAATGGTACTTACAGAGTGACTCAAACATGATTTAGACCTTGTTTATGAAAAACTGTTTATTTCTGTATTTCATGATTGCAACTTGTTGAAAAGTGTCAACAGTGTTCCTATCATCGAGTTTAAACTGTACAGCAAAATGGTACTTACAGAGTGACTCAAACATGATTTAGACCTTGTTTATGAAAAACTCTTTATTTCTGTATTTCATGATTGCAACTTGCTGAAAAGTGTCAACAGTGTTCCTATCATCTGGATTAAGCTGTACAGCAACAATGGTACTTACAGAGTGACTCAAACATGATTTAGACCTTGTTTATGAAAAACTGTTTATTTATGTATTTCATGATTGCAACTTGTTGAAAAGTGTCAACAGTGTTCCTATCATCGAGTTTAAACTGTACACTAAAATGGTACTTACAGAGTGACTAAAACATGATTTAGACCTTGTTTATGAAAAACTGTTTATTTCTGTATTTCATGATTGCAACTTGCTGAAAAGTGTCAACAGTGTTCCTATCATCTGGATTAAGCTGTACGGCAACAATGGTACTTACAGAGTGACTCAAACATGATTTAGACCTTGTTTATGAAAAACTGTTTATTTCTGTATTTCATGATTGCAACTTGCTGAAAAGTGTCAACACTGTTCGTATCATTGAGTTTAAACAGTACAGCAAAATTGTACTTACAGAGTGACTCAAACATGATTTAGACCTTATTTATGAAAAACTGTTTATTTCTGTATTTCATGATTGCAACTTGCTGAAAAGTGTCAACAGTGTTCCTATCATCTGGATTAAGCTGTACAGCAACAATGGTACTTACAGAGTGACTCAAACATGATTTAGACCTTGTTTATGAAAAACTGTTTATTTCTGTATTTCATGATTGCAACTTGTTGAAAAGTGTCAACAGTGTTCCTATCATCGAGTTTAAACAGTACAGCAAAATGGTACTTACAGAGTGACTCAAACATGATTTAGACCTTGTTTATGAAAAACTGTTTATTTCTGTATTTCATGATTGCAACTTGCTGAAAAGTGTCAACAGTGTTCCTATCATCTGGATTAACCTCTTGGGGCTAGGTGGGACGCTAGCGTGCCACCCGTGGTGCACTCCATCAACAGCAGGTGCATTTCAAGAGCGGCAAATTTGAATCCAAATAAATGTCAAAATTCAAATTTTTCAAAAATACAACTATGTTACACCATTTGAAAGATAAACATCTCCTTAATCTAACCACGTTTTACGATTTCAAAAAGGTTTTACGGCGAAAGCATAAATTTAGAGTATGTTAGGACAGTACATTTACAAGAGTTGTGTGTAATGTTTTGTCAAGTCAAAGACAGGGTCACCAAAACCATAAAACCAGCTAAAATGATACACTAACCTTTTACAATCTCCATCAGATGACACTCCTAGGACATTATGTTAGACAATGCATGCATTTTTAGTTCTATCAAGTTCATATTTATATACAAAAACAGCGTTTTACTATGGCATTGATGTTGAGGAAATCGTTTCCCTCCAATAACCGGCAGTCAAGTCAGCGTCACAAATTAAATAATTAAAATTAGAAAACATTGGTAAAATATTATATTGTCATTTAAAGAATTATAGATTTACATCTTTTGAACGCAATCAACTTGCCAGATTTAAAAATAACCTTACTGGGAAATCACACTTTGCAATAATCTGAGCACTGTGCCCAGAAAAATACGCGTTGCGATACAGACTAGACGTCATGTTGGGGAGATCTAAAATCGAAAATACTATGTAAATAATCCATTACCTTTGATTCTCTTCATCAGATGTCACTTCCAGGTATCACAGGTCCATAACGAATGTAGTTTTGTTCAAAAAAGCTCATCATTTATGTCCAAAAATCTCCGTCTCGTTAGCACATGATGTAAGCCAGCCGGACTTCTCGTCATGAACGAGGGGAAAAAATATATTTCCGTTCGTTCAAACATGTCAAACGTTGTATAGCATAAATCATTAGGGCCTTTTTTAACCAGAACATGAATAATATTCAAGGTGGACGAATGCATACTCTTTTATAAGGTATTGGAACGAGGGTACCCAACATGAAGTAGCGCGCCAGGTGTCTAATGGGACATCACCGTTCCATGGCTCTTGTTCGGTCAGATCTCCCTCCAGAAGACTCAAAACACTTTGTAAAGGCTGGTGACATCTAGTGGAAGCAATAGGAAGTGCCAAAATATTCCTAAACCCCTGTGTTTTTCAATGGGATAGGTTTAAAGTCAATACAACACATCAGGTATCCACTTCCTGTCAGAAAATGTCTCAGGGTTTTGCCTGCCAAATGAGTTCTGTTATACTCACAGACACCATTCAAACAGTTTTGGAAACTTTAGAGTGTTTTCTATCCATATATAATAAGTATATGCATATTCTAGTTACTGGGTAGGATTAGTAACCAGATTAAATCGGGTACATTTTTTTTATCCAGACGTGCAAATGCTGCCCCCTAGACCCAACAGGTTAATGATTGCAACTTGCTGAAAAGTGTCAACAGTGTTCCTATCATCTGGATTAAGCTGTACAGCAACAATGGTACTTACAGAGTGACTCAAACATGATTTAGACCTTGTTTATGAAAAACTGTTTATTTATGTATTTCATGATTGCAACTTGTTGAAAAGTGTCAACAGTGTTCCTATCATCGAGTTTAAACTGTACACTAAAATGGTACTTACAGAGTGACTCAAACATGATTTAGACCTTGTTTATGAAAAACTGTTTATTTCTGTATTTCATGATTGCAACTTGCTGAAAAGTGTCAACAGTGTTCCTATCATCTGGATTAAGCTGTACAGCAACAATGGTACTTACAGAGTGACTCAAACATGATTTAGACCTTGTTTATGAAAAACTGTTTATTTCTGTATTTCATGATTGCAACTTGTTGAAAAGTGTCAACAGTGTTCCTATCATCGAGTTTAAACTGTACAGCAAAATGGTACTTACAGAGTGACTCAAACATGATTTAGACCTTGTTTATGAAAAACTCTTTATTTCTGTATTTCATGATTGCAACTTGCTGAAAAGTGTCAACAGTGTTCCTATCATCTGGATTAAGCTGTACAGCAACAATGGTACTTACAGAGTGACTCAAACATGATTTAGACCTTGTTTATGAAAAACTGTTTATTTATGTATTTCATGATTGCAACTTGTTGAAAAGTGTCAACAGTGTTCCTATCATCGAGTTTAAACTGTACACTAAAATGGTACTTACAGAGTGACTCAAACATGATTTAGACCTTGTTTATGAAAAACTGTTTATTTCTGTATTTCATGATTGCAACTTGCTGAAAAGTGTCAACAGTGTTCCTATCATCTGGATTAAGCTGTACAACAACAATGGTACTTACAGAGTGACTCAAACATGATTTAGACCTTGTTTATGAAAAACTGTTTATTTCTGTATTTCATGATTGCAACTTGTTGAAAAGTGTCAACAGTGTTCCTATAATCGAGTTTAAACTGTACAGCAAAATGGTACTTACAGAGTGACTCAAACATGATTTAGACCTTGTTTATGAAAAACTGTTTATTTCTGTATTTAATGATTGCAACTTGCTGAAAAGTGTCAACAGTGTTCCTATCATCTGGATTAAGCTGTACAGCAACAATGGTACTTACAGAGTGACTCAAACATGATTTAGACCTTGTTTATGAAAAACTGTTTATTTATGTATTTCATGATTGCAACTTGTTGAAAAGTGTCAACAGTGTTCCTATCATCGAGTTTAAACTGTACACTAAAATGGTACTTACAGAGTGACTCAAACATGATTTAGACCTTGTTTATGAAAAACTGTTTATTTCTGTATTTCATGATTGCAACTTGCTGAAAAGTGTCAGCAGTGTTCCTATCATCTGGATTAAGCTGTACGGCAACAATGGTACTTACAGAGTGACTCAAACATGATTTAGACCTTATTTATGAAAAACTGTTTATTTCTGTATTTCATGATTGCAACTTGCTGAAAAGTGTCAACAGTGTTCCTATCATCTGGATTAAGCAGTACAGCAAAAATGGTACTTACAGAGTGACTCAAACATGATTTAGACCTTGTTTATGAAAAACTGTTTATTTCTGTATTTCATGATTGCAACTTGCTGAAAAGTGTCAACAGTGTTCCTATCATCGGGATTAAGCAGTACAGCAAAAATGGTACTTACAGAGTGACTCAAACATGATTTAGACCTTGTTTATGAAAAACTGTTTATTTCTGTATTTCATGATTGCAACTTGCTGAAAAGTGTCAACACTGTTCCTATCATTGAGTTTAAACAGTACAGCAAAATTGTACTTACAGTGTGACTCAAACATGATTTAGACCTTATTTATGAAAAAATGTTTATTTCTGTATTTCATGATTGCAACTTGCTGAAAAGTGTCAACAGTGTTCCTATCATCTGGATTAAGCAGTACAGCAAAAATGGTACTTACAGAGTGACTCAAACATGATTTAGACTTTGTTTATGAAAAACTGTTTATTTCTGTATTTCATGATTGCAACTTGCTGAAAAGTGTCAGCAGTGTTCCTATCATCTGGATTAAGCTGTACGGCAACAATGGTACTTACAGAGTGACTCAAACATGATTTAGACCTTGTTTATTAAAAACTGTTTATTTCTGTATTTCATGATTGCAACTTGCTGAAAAGTGTCAACAGTGTTCCTATCATCTGGATTAAGCAGTACAGCAAAAATGGTACTTACAGAGTGACTCAAACATGATTCAGACCATGTTTATGAAAAACGTTTTATTTCTGAATTTCATTATTGCAACTTGCTGAAAAGTGTCAACAGTGTTCCTATCATCTGGATTAAGCAGTACAGCAAACATGGTACTTACAGAGTGACTCAAACATGATTTAGACCTTGTTTATGAAAAACTGTTTATTTCTGTATTTCATGATTGCAACTTGCAGAAAAGTGTCAACACTGTTCCTATCATTGAGTTTAAACAGTACAGCAAAATTGTACTTACAGTGTGACTCAAACATGATTTAGACCTTATTTATGAAAAACTGTTTATTTCTGTATTTCATGATTGCAACTTGCTGAAAAGTGTCAACACTTTCCCTATCATCGAGTTTAAACAGTACAGGAAATTTGTACTTACAGAGTGACTCAAACAAGGTTTAGACCTTGTTTATGAAAAACTGTTTATTTCTGTATTTCATGATTGCAACTTGTTGAAAAGTGTCAACAGTGTTCCTATCATCGAGTTTAAACTGTACAGCAAAATGGTACTTACAGAGTGACTCAAACATGATTTAGACCTTGTTTATGAAAAACTGTTTATTTCTGTATTTCATGATTGCAACTTGCTGAAAAGTGTCAACAGTGTTCCTATCATCTGGATTAAGCAGTACAGCAAAAATGGTACTTACAGAGTGACTCAAACATGATTTAGACCTTGTTTATGAAAAACTGTTTATTTCTGTATTTCATGATTACAACTTGCTGAAAAGTGTCAACAGTTTTCCTATCATCTGGATTAAGCAGTACAGCAAAAATGGTACTTACAGAGTGACTCAAACATGATTTAGACCTTGTTTATGAAAAACTGTTTATTTCTGTATTTCATGATTGCAACTTGCTGAAAAGTGTCAACAGTGTTCCTATCATCTGGATTAAGCTGTACGGCAACAATGGTACTTACAGAGTGACTCAAACATGATTTAGACCTTGTTTATGAAAAACTGTTTATTTCTGTATTTCATGATTGCAACTTGCTGAAAAGTGTCAACAGTGTTCCTATCATCTGGATTAAGCTGTACGGCAACAATGGTACTTACAGAGTGACTCAAACATGATTTAGACCTTGTTTATGAAAAACTGTTTATTTCTGTATTTCATGATTGCAACTTGCTGAAAAGTGTCAACAGTGTTCCTATCATCTGGATTAAGCAGTACAGCAAAAATGGTACTTACAGAGTGACTCAAACATGATT
The DNA here is from genome assembly GCF_965601325.2 of Salmo salar. Classification (NCBI taxonomy): domain Eukaryota; kingdom Metazoa; phylum Chordata; class Actinopteri; order Salmoniformes; family Salmonidae; genus Salmo; species Salmo salar. Next base: position 51,498,326 of record NC_138296.1, on the reverse strand, counting down.
TAGACCTTGTTTATGAAAAACTGTTTATTTCTGTATTTCATGATTACAACTTGCTGAAAAGTGTCAACAGTTTTCCTATCATCTGGATTAAGCAGTACAGCAAAAATGGTACTTACAGAGTGACTCAAACATGATTTAGACCTTATTTATGAAAAACTGTTTATTTCTGTATTTCATGATTGCAACTTGCTGAAAAGTGTCAACAGTGTTCCTATCATCTGGATTAAGCAGTACAGCAAAAATGGTACTTACAGAGTGACTCAAACATGATTTAGACCTTGTTTATTAAAAACTGTTTATTTCTGTATTTCATGATTGCAACTTGCTGAAAAGTGTCAACAGTGTTCCTATCATCTGGATTAAGCAGTACAGCAAAAATGGTACTTACAGAGTGACTCAAACATGATTCAGACCATGTTTATGAAAAACGTTTTATTTCTGAATTTCATTATTGCAACTTGCTGAAAAGTGTCAACAGTGTTCCTATCATCTGGATTAAGCAGTACAGCAAACATGGTACTTACAGAGTGACTCAAACATGATTTAGACCTTGTTTATGAAAAACTGTTTATTTCTGTATTTCATGATTGCAACTTGCAGAAAAGTGTCAACACTGTTCCTATCATTGAGTTTAAACAGTACAGCAAAATTGTACTTACAGTGTGACTCAAACATGATTTAGACCTTATTTATGAAAAACTGTTTATTTCTGTATTTCATGATTGCAACTTGCTGAAAAGTGTCAACACTTTCCCTATCATCGAGTTTAAACAGTACAGGAAATTTGTACTTACAGAGTGACTCAAACAAGGTTTAGACCTTGTTTATGAAAAACTGTTTATTTCTGTATTTCATGATTGCAACTTGTTGAAAAGTGTCAACAGTGTTCCTATCATCGAGTTTAAACTGTACAGCAAAATGGTACTTACAGAGTGACTCAAACATGATTTAGACCTTGTTTATGAAAAACTGTTTATTTCTGTATTTCATGATTGCAACTTGCTGAAAAGTGTCAACAGTGTTCCTATCATCTGGATTAAGCAGTACAGCAAAAATGGTACTTACAGAGTGACTCAAACATGATTTAGACCTTGTTTATGAAAAACTGTTTATTTCTGTATTTCATGATTACAACTTGCTGAAAAGTGTCAACAGTTTTCCTATCATCTGGATTAAGCAGTACAGCAAAAATGGTACTTACAGAGTGACTCAAACATGATTTAGACCTTGTTTATGAAAAACTGTTTATTTCTGTATTTCATGATTGCAACTTGCTGAAAAGTGTCAACAGTGTTCCTATCATCTGGATTAAGCTGTACGGCAACAATGGTACTTACAGAGTGACTCAAACATGATTTAGACCTTGTTTATGAAAAACTGTTTATTTCTGTATTTCATGATTGCAACTTGCTGAAAAGTGTCAACAGTGTTCCTATCATCTGGATTAAGCTGTACGGCAACAATGGTACTTACAGAGTGACTCAAACATGATTTAGACCTTGTTTATGAAAAACTGTTTATTTCTGTATTTCATGATTGCAACTTGCTGAAAAGTGTCAACAGTGTTCCTATCATCTGGATTAAGCAGTACAGCAAAAATGGTACTTACAGAGTGACTCAAACATGATTTAGACCTTGTTTATGAAAAACTGTTTATTTCTGTATTTCATGATTACAACTTGCTGAAAAGTGTCAACAGTTTTCCTATCATCTGGATTAAGCAGTACAGCAAAAATGGTACTTACAGAGTGACTCAAACATGATTTAGACCTTGTTTATGAAAAACTGTTTATTTCTGTATTTCATGATTGCAACTTGCTGAAAAGTGTCAACAGTGTTCCTATCATCTGGATTAAGCTGTACGGCAACAATGGTACTTACAGAGTGACTCAAACATGATTTAGACCTTGTTTATGAAAAACTGTTTATTTCTGTATTTCATGATTGCAACTTGCTGAAAAGTGTCAACAGTGTTCCTATCATCTGGATTAAGCAGTACAGCAAAAATGGTACTTACAGAGTGACTCAAACATGATTTAGACCTTGTTTATGAAAAACTGTTTATTTCTGTATTTCATGATTGCAACTTGCTGAAAAGTGTCAACAGTGTTCCTATCATCTGGATTAAGCTGTATGGCAACAATGGTACTTACAGAGTGACTCAAACATGATTTAGACCTTGTTTATGAAAAACTGTTTATTTCTGTATTTCATGATTGCAACTTGCTGAAAAGTGTCAACAGTGTTCCTATCATCTGGATTAAGCTGTACGGCAACAATGGTACTTACAGAGTGACTCAAACATGATTTAGACCTTGTTTATGAAAAACTGTTTATTTATGTATTTCATGATTGCAACTTGTTGAAAAGTGTCAACAGTGTTCCTATCATCGAGTTTAAACTGTACACTAAAATGGTACTTACAGAGTGACTCAAACATTATTTAGACCTTGTTTATGAAAAACTGTTTATTTCTGTATTTCATGATTGCAACTTGCTGAAAAGTGTCAACAGTGTTCCTATCATCTGGATTAAGCTGTACGGCAACAATGGTACTTACAGAGTGACTCAAACATGATTTAGACCTTGTTTATGAAAAACTGTTTATTTCTGTATTTCATGATTGCAACTTGCTGAAAAGTGTCAACAGTGTTCCTATCATCTGGATTAAGCTGTACGGCAACAATGGTACTTACAGAGTGACTCAAACATGATTTAGACCTTGTTTATGAAAAACTGTTTATTTCTGTATTTCATGATTGCAACTTGCTGAAAAGTGTCAACAGTGTTCCTATCATCTGGATTAAGCTGTACAGCAACAATGGTACTTACAGAGTGACTCAAACATGATTTAGACCTTGTTTATGAAAAACTGTTTATTTCTGTATTTCATGATTGCAACTTGTTGAAAAGTGTCAACAGTGTTCCTATCATCGAGTTTAAACTGTACAGCAAAATGGTACTTACAGAGTGACTCAAAAATGATTTAGACCTTGTTTATGAAAAACTGTTTATTTCTGTATTTCATGATTGCAACTTGCTGAAAAGTGTCAACAGTGTTCCTATCATCTGGATTAAGCTGTACGGCAACAATGGTACTTACAGAGTGACTCAAACATGATTTAGACCTTGTTTATGAAAAACTGTTTATTTCTGTATTTCATGATTGCAACTTGTTGAAAAGTGTCAACAGTGTTCCTATCATCGAGTTTAAACTGTACAGCAAAATGGTACTTACAGAGTGACTCAAACATGATTTAGACCTTGTTTATGAAAAACTGTTTATTTCTGTATTTCATGATTGCAACTTGCTGAAAAGTGTCAACACTGTTCCTATCATCTGGATTAAGCTGTACGGCAACAATGGTACTTACAGAGTGACTCAAACATGATTTAGACCTTGTTTATGAAAAACTGTTTATTTCTGTATTTCATGATTGCAACTTGCTGAAAAGTGTCAACAGTGTTCCTATCATCTGGATTAAGCTGTACGGCAACAATGGTACTTACAGAGTGACTCAAACATGATTTAGACCTTGTTTATGAAAAACTGTTTATTTCTGTATTTCATGATTGCAACTTGCTGAAAAGTGTCAACACTGTTCCTATCATCTGGATTAAGCTGTACGGCAACAATGGTACTTACAGAGTGACTCAAACATGATTTAGACCTTGTTTATGAAAAACTGTTTATTTCTGTATTTCATGATTGCAACTTGTTGAAAAGTGTCAACAGTGTTCCTATCATCGAGTTTAAACTGTACACTAAAATGGTACTTACAGAGTGACTCAAACATGATTTAGACCTTGTTTATGAAAAACTGTTTATTTCTGTATTTCATGATTGCAACTTGCTGAAAAGTGTCAACAGTGTTCCTATCATCTGGATTAAGCTGTACGGCAACAATGGTACTTACAGAGTGACTCAAACATGATTTAGACCTTGTTTATGAAAAACTGTTTATTTCTGTATTTCATGATTGCAACTTGCTGAAAAGTGTCAACAGTGTTCCTATCATCTGGATTAAGCTGTACGGCAACAATGGTACTTACAGAGTGACTCAAACATGATTTAGACCTTGTTTATGAAAAACTGTTTATTTCTGTATTTCATGATTGCAACTTGCTGAAAAGTGTCAACAGTGTTCCTATCATCTGGATTAAGCTGTACAGCAACAATGGTACTTACAGAGTGACTCAAACATGATTTAGACCTTGTTTATGAAAAACTGTTTATTTCTGTATTTCATGATTGCAACTTGTTGAAAAGTGTCAACAGTGTTCCTATCATCGAGTTTAAACTGTACAGCAAAATGGTACTTACAGAGTGACTCAAACATGATTTAGACCTTGTTTATGAAAAACTGTTTATTTCTGTATTTCATGATTGCAACTTGCTGAAAAGTGTCAACAGTGTTCCTATCATCTGGATTAAGCAGTACAGCAAAAATGGTACTTACAGAGTGACTCAAACATGATTTAGACCTTGTTTATGAAAAACTGTTTATTTCTGTATTTCATGATTGCAACTTGCTGAAAAGTGTCAACAGTGTTCCTATCATCTGGATTAAGCTGTATGGCAACAATGGTACTTACAGAGTGACTCAAACATGATTTAGACCTTGTTTATGAAAAACTGTTTATTTCTGTATTTCATGATTGCAACTTGCTGAAAAGTGTCAACAGTGTTCCTATCATCTGGATTAAGCTGTACGGCAACAATGGTACTTACAGAGTGACTCAAACATGATTTAGACCTTGTTTATGAAAAACTGTTTATTTATGTATTTCATGATTGCAACTTGTTGAAAAGTGTCAACAGTGTTCCTATCATCGAGTTTAAACTGTACACTAAAATGGTACTTACAGAGTGACTCAAACATTATTTAGACCTTGTTTATGAAAAACTGTTTATTTCTGTATTTCATGATTGCAACTTGCTGAAAAGTGTCAACAGTGTTCCTATCATCTGGATTAAGCTGTACGGCAACAATGGTACTTACAGAGTGACTCAAACATGATTTAGACCTTGTTTATGAAAAACTGTTTATTTCTGTATTTCATGATTGCAACTTGCTGAAAAGTGTCAACAGTGTTCCTATCATCTGGATTAAGCTGTACGGCAACAATGGTACTTACAGAGTGACTCAAACATGATTTAGACCTTGTTTATGAAAAACTGTTTATTTCTGTATTTCATGATTGCAACTTGCTGAAAAGTGTCAACAGTGTTCCTATCATCTGGATTAAGCTGTACAGCAACAATGGTACTTACAGAGTGACTCAAACATGATTTAGACCTTGTTTATGAAAAACTGTTTATTTCTGTATTTCATGATTGCAACTTGTTGAAAAGTGTCAACAGTGTTCCTATCATCGAGTTTAAACTGTACAGCAAAATGGTACTTACAGAGTGACTCAAAAATGATTTAGACCTTGTTTATGAAAAACTGTTTATTTCTGTATTTCATGATTGCAACTTGCTGAAAAGTGTCAACAGTGTTCCTATCATCTGGATTAAGCTGTACGGCAACAATGGTACTTACAGAGTGACTCAAACATGATTTAGACCTTGTTTATGAAAAACTGTTTATTTCTGTATTTCATGATTGCAACTTGTTGAAAAGTGTCAACAGTGTTCCTATCATCGAGTTTAAACTGTACAGCAAAATGGTACTTACAGAGTGACTCAAACATGATTTAGACCTTGTTTATGAAAAACTGTTTATTTCTGTATTTCATGATTGCAACTTGCTGAAAAGTGTCAACACTGTTCCTATCATCTGGATTAAGCTGTACGGCAACAATGGTACTTACAGAGTGACTCAAACATGATTTAGACCTTGTTTATGAAAAACTGTTTATTTCTGTATTTCATGATTGCAACTTGCTGAAAAGTGTCAACAGTGTTCCTATCATCTGGATTAAGCTGTACGGCAACAATGGTACTTACAGAGTGACTCAAACATGATTTAGACCTTGTTTATGAAAAACTGTTTATTTCTGTATTTCATGATTGCAACTTGCTGAAAAGTGTCAACACTGTTCCTATCATCTGGATTAAGCTGTACGGCAACAATGGTACTTACAGAGTGACTCAAACATGATTTAGACCTTGTTTATGAAAAACTGTTTATTTCTGTATTTCATGATTGCAACTTGTTGAAAAGTGTCAACAGTGTTCCTATCATCGAGTTTAAACTGTACACTAAAATGGTACTTACAGAGTGACTCAAACATGATTTAGACCTTGTTTATGAAAAACTGTTTATTTCTGTATTTCATGATTGCAACTTGCTGAAAAGTGTCAACAGTGTTCCTATCATCTGGATTAAGCTGTACGGCAACAATGGTACTTACAGAGTGACTCAAACATGATTTAGACCTTGTTTATGAAAAACTGTTTATTTCTGTATTTCATGATTGCAACTTGCTGAAAAGTGTCAACAGTGTTCCTATCATCTGGATTAAGCTGTACGGCAACAATGGTACTTACAGAGTGACTCAAACATGATTTAGACCTTGTTTATGAAAAACTGTTTATTTCTGTATTTCATGATTGCAACTTGCTGAAAAGTGTCAACAGTGTTCCTATCATCTGGATTAAGCTGTACAGCAACAATGGTACTTACAGAGTGACTCAAACATGATTTAGACCTTGTTTATGAAAAACTGTTTATTTCTGTATTTCATGATTGCAACTTGTTGAAAAGTGTCAACAGTGTTCCTATCATCGAGTTTAAACTGTACAGCAAAATGGTACTTACAGAGTGACTCAAACATGATTTAGACCTTGTTTATGAAAAACTGTTTATTTCTGTATTTCATGATTGCAACTTGCTGAAAAGTGTCAACAGTGTTCCTATCATCTGGATTAAGCAGTACAGCAAAAATGGTACTTACAGAGTGACTCAAACATGATTTAGACCTTGTTTATGAAAAACTGTTTATTTCTGTATTTCATGATTGCAACTTGCTGAAAAGTGTCAACAGTGTTCCTATCATCTGGATTAAGCTGTATGGTAACAATGGTACTTACAGAGTGACTCAAACATGATTTAGACCTTGTTTATGAAAAACTGTTTATTTCTGTATTTCATGATTGCAACTTGCTGAAAAGTGTCAACAGTGTTCCTATCATCTGGATTAAGCTGTACGGCAACAATGGTACTTACAGAGTGACTCAAACATGATTTAGACCTTGTTTATGAAAAACTGTTTATTTCTGTATTTCATGATTGCAACTTGCTGAAAAGTGTCAACACTGTTCGTATCATTGAGTTTAAACAGTACAGCAAAATTGTACTTACAGAGTGACTCAAACATGATTTAGACCTTGTTTATGAAAAACTGTTTATTTCTGTATTTCATGATTGCAACTTGCTGAAAAGTGTCAACAGTGTTCCTATCATCTGGATTAAGCAGTACAGCAAAAATGGTACTTACAGAGTGACTCAAACATGATTTAGACCTTATTTATGAAAAACTGTTTATTTCTGTATTTCATGATTGCAACTTGCTGAAAAGTGTCAACAGTGTTCCTATCATCTGGATTAAGCTGTACAGCAACAATGGTACTTACAGAGTGACTCAAACATGATTTAGACCTTGTTTATGAAAAACTGTTTATTTATGTATTTCATGATTGCAACTTGTTGAAAAGTGTCAACAGTGTTCCTATCATCGAGTTTAAACTGTACACTAAAATGGTACTTACAGAGTGACTCAAACATGATTTAGACCTTGTTTATGAAAAACTGTTTATTTCTGTATTTCATGATTGCAACTTGCTGAAAAGTGTCAACAGTGTTCCTATCATCTGGATTAAGCTGTACGGCAACAATGGTACTTACAGAGTGACTCAAACATGATTTAGACCTTGTTTATGAAAAACTGTTTATTTCTGTATTTCATGATTGCAACTTGCTGAAAAGTGTCAACAGTGTTCCTATCATCTGGATTAAGCTGTACGGCAACAATGGTACTTACAGAGTGACTCAAACATGATTTAGACCTTGTTTATGAAAAACTGTTTATTTCTGTATTTCATGATTGCAACTTGCTGAAAAGTGTCAACAGTGTTCCTATCATCTGGATTAAGCTGTACAGCAACAATGGTACTTACAGAGTGACTCAAACATGATTTAGACCTTGTTTATGAAAAACTGTTTATTTCTGTATTTCATGATTGCAACTTGTTGAAAAGTGTCAACAGTGTTCCTATCATCGAGTTTAAACTGTACAGCAAAATGGTACTTACAGAGTGACTCAAACATGATTTAGACCTTGTTTATGAAAAACTGTTTATTTCTGTATTTCATGATTGCAACTTGCTGAAAAGTGTCAACAGTGTTCCTATCATCTGGATTAAGCTGTACGGCAACAATGGTACTTACAGAGTGACTCAAACATGATTTAGACCTTGTTTATGAAAAACTGTTTATTTCTGTATTTCATGATTGCAACTTGCTGAAAAGTGTCAACAGTGTTCCTATCATCTGGATTAAGCAGTACAGCAAAAATGGTACTTACAGAGTGACTCAAACATGATTTAGACCTTGTTTATGAAAAACTGTTTATTTCTGTATTTCATGATTGCAACTTGCTGAAAAGTGTCAACAGTGTTCCTATCATCTGGATTAAGCTGTATGGCAACAATGGTACTTACAGAGTGACTCAAACATGATTTAGACCTTGTTTATGAAAAACTGTTTATTTCTGTATTTCATGATTGCAACTTGCTGAAAAGTGTCAACAGTGTTCCTATCATCTGGATTAAGCTGTACGGCAACAATGGTACTTACAGAGTGACTCAAACATGATTTAGACCTTGTTTATGAAAAACTGTTTATTTCTGTATTTCATGATTGCAACTTGCTGAAAAGTGTCAACACTGTTCGTATCATTGAGTTTAAACAGTACAGCAAAATTGTACTTACAGAGTGACTCAAACATGATTTAGACCTTGTTTATGAAAAACTGTTTATTTCTGTATTTCATGATTGCAACTTGCTGAAAAGTGTCAACAGTGTTCCTATCATCTGGATTAAGCAGTACAGCAAAAATGGTACGTACAGAGTGACTCAAACATGATTTAGACCTTGTTTATGAAAAACTGTTTATTTCTGTATTTCATGATTACAACTTGCTGAAAAGTGTCAACAGTTTTCCTATCATTTGGATTAAGCAGTACAGCAACAATGGTACTTACAGAGTGACTCAAACATGATTTAGACCTTATTTATGAAAAACTGTTTATTTCTGTATTTCATGATTGCAACTTGCTGAAAAGTGTCAACAGTGTTCCTATCATCTGGATTAAGCTGTACAGCAACAATGGTACTTACAGAGTGACTCAAACATGATTTAGACCTTGTTTATGAAAAACTGTTTATTTATGTATTTCATGATTGCAACTTGTTGAAAAGTGTCAACAGTGTTCCTATCATCGAGTTTAAACTGTACACTAAAATGGTACTTACAGAGTGACTCAAACATGATTTAGACCTTGTTTATGAAAAACTGTTTATTTCTGTATTTCATGATTGCAACTTGCTGAAAAGTGTCAACAGTGTTCCTATCATCTGGATTAAGCTGTACGGCAACAATGGTACTTACAGAGTGACTCAAACATGATTTAGACCTTGTTTATGAAAAACTGTTTATTTCTGTATTTCATGATTGCAACTTGCTGAAAAGTGTCAACAGTGTTCCTATCATCTGGATTAAGCTGTACGGCAACAATGGTACTTACAGAGTGACTCAAACATGATTTAGACCTTGTTTATGAAAAACTGTTTATTTCTGTATTTCATGATTGCAACTTGCTGAAAAGTGTCAACAGTGTTCCTATCATCTGGATTAAGCTGTACAGCAACAATGGTACTTACAGAGTGACTCAAACATGATTTAGACCTTGTTTATGAAAAACTGTTTATTTCTGTATTTCATGATTGCAACTTGTTGAAAAGTGTCAACAGTGTTCCTATCATCGAGTTTAAACTGTACAGCAAAATGGTACTTACAGAGTGACTCAAACATGATTTAGACCTTGTTTATGAAAAACTGTTTATTTCTGTATTTCATGATTGCAACTTGCTGAAAAGTGTCAACAGTGTTCCTATCATCTGGATTAAGCTGTACGGCAACAATGGTACTTACAGAGTGACTCAAACATGATTTAGACCTTGTTTATGAAAAACTGTTTATTTCTGTATTTCATGATTGCAACTTGTTGAAAAGTGTCAACAGTGTTCCTATCATCGAGTTTAAACTGTACAGCAAAATGGTACTTACAGAGTGACTCAAACATGATTTAGACCTTGTTTATGAAAAACTGTTTATTTCTGTATTTCATGATTGCAACTTGCTGAAAAGTGTCAACAGTGTTCCTATCATCTGGATTAAGCTGTACGGCAACAATGGTACTTACAGAGTGACTCAAACATGATTTAGACCTTGTTTATGAAAAACTGTTTATTTCTGTATTTCATGATTGCAACTTGCTGAAAAGTGTCAACACTGTTCGTATCATTGAGTTTAAACAGTACAGCAAAATTGTACTTACAGAGTGACTCAAACATGATTTAGACCTTATTTATGAAAAACTGTTTATTTCTGTATTTCATGATTGCAACTTGCTGAAAAGTGTCAACAGTGTTCCTATCATCTGGATTAAGCTGTACAGTAACAATGGTACTTACAGAGTGACTCAAACATGATTTAGACCTTGTTTATGAAAAACTGTTTATTTCTGTATTTCATGATTGCAACTTGTTGAAAAGTGTCAACAGTGTTCCTATCATCGAGTTTAAACTGTACAGCAAAATGGTACTTACAGAGTGACTCAAACATGATTTAGACCTTGTTTATGAAAAACTGTTTATTTCTGTATTCCATGATTGCAACTTGCTGAAAAGTGTCAACAGTGTTCCTATCATCTGGATTAAGCTGTACGGCAACAATGGTACTTACAGAGTGACTCAAACATGATTTAGACCTTGTTTATGAAAAACTGTTTATTTCTGTATTTCATGATTGCAACTTGCTGAAAAGTGTCAACAGTGTTCCTATCATCTGGATTAAGCAGTACAGCAAAAATGGTACTTACAGAGTGACTCAAACATGATTTAGACCTTGTTTATGAAAAACTGTTTATTTCTGTATTTCATGATTACAACTTGCTGAAAAGTGTCAACAGTTTTCCTATCATCTGGATTAAGCAGTACAGCAAAAATGGTACTTACAGAGTGACTCAAACATGATTTAGACCTTGTTTATGAAAAACTGTTTATTTCTGTATTTCATGATTGCAACTTGCTGAAAAGTGTCAACAGTGTTCCTATCATCTGGATTAAGCTGTACGGCAACAATGGTACTTACAGAGTGACTCAAACATGATTTAGACCTTGTTTATGAAAAACTGTTTATTTCTGTATTTCATGATTGCAACTTGCTGAAAAGTGTCAACAGTGTTCCTATCATCTGGATTAAGCTGTACAGCAACAATGGTACTTACAGAGTGACTCAAACATGATTTAGACCTTGTTTATGAAAAACTGTTTATTTCTGTATTTCATGATTGCAACTTGTTGAAAAGTGTCAACAGTGTTCCTATCATCGAGTTTAAACTGTACAGCAAAATGGTACTTACAGAGTGACTCAAACATGATTTAGACCTTGTTTATGAAAAACTGTTTATTTCTGTATTTCATGATTGCAACTTGCTGAAAAGTGTCAACAGTGTTCCTATCATCTGGATTAAGCTGTACGGCAACAATGGTACTTACAGAGTGACTCAAACATGATTTAGACCTTGTTTATGAAAAACTGTTTATTTCTGTATTTCATGATTGCAACTTGTTGAAAAGTGTCAACAGTGTTCCTATCATCGAGTTTAAACTGTACAGCAAAATGGTACTTACAGAGTGACTCAAACATGATTTAGACCTTGTTTATGAAAAACTGTTTATTTCTGTATTTCATGATTGCAACTTGCTGAAAAGTGTCAACAGTGTTCCTATCATCTGGATTAAGCTGTACGGCAACAATGGTACTTACAGAGTGACTCAAACATGATTTAGACCTTGTTTATGAAAAACTGTTTATTTCTGTATTTCATGATTGCAACTTGCTGAAAAGTGTCAACACTGTTCGTATCATTGAGTTTAAACAGTACAGCAAAATTGTACTTACAGAGTGACTCAAACATGATTCAGACCTTATTTATGAAAAACTGTTTATTTCTGTATTTCATGATTGCAACTTGCTGAAAAGTGTCAACAGTGTTCCTATCATCTGGATTAAGCTGTACAGTAACAATGGTACTTACAGAGTGACTCAAACATGATTTAGACCTTGTTTATGAAAAACTGTTTATTTCTGTATTTCATGATTGCAACTTGTTGAAAAGTGTCAACAGTGTTCCTATCATCGAGTTTAAACTGTACAGCAAAATGGTACTTACAGAGTGACTCAAACATGATTTAGACCTTGTTTATGAAAAACTGTTTATTTCTGTATTCCATGATTGCAACTTGCTGAAAAGTGTCAACAGTGTTCCTATCATCTGGATTAAGCTGTACGGCAACAATGGTACTTACAGAGTGACTCAAACATGATTTAGACCTTGTTTATGAAAAACTGTTTATTTCTGTATTTCATGATTGCAACTTGCTGAAAAGTGTCAACAGTGTTCCTATCATCTGGATTAAGCAGTACAGCAAAAATGGTACTTACAGAGTGACTCAAACATGATTTAGACCTTGTTTATGAAAAACTGTTTATTTCTGTATTTCATGATTACAACTTGCTGAAAAGTGTCAACAGTTTTCCTATCATCTGGATTAAGCAGTACAGCAAAAATGGTACTTACAGAGTGACTCAAACATGATTTAGACCTTGTTTATGAAAAACTGTTTATTTCTGTATTTCATGATTGCAACTTGCTGAAAAGTGTCAACAGTGTTCCTATCATCTGGATTAAGCTGTAAGGCAACAATGGTACTTACAGAGTGACTCAAACATGATTTAGACCTTGTTTATGAAAAACTGTTTATTTCTGTATTTCATGATTGCAACTTGCTGAAAAGTGTCAACAGTGTTCCTATCATCTGGATTAAGCTGTACGGCAACAATGGTACTTACAGAGTGACTCAAACATGATTTAGACCTTGTTTATGAAAAACTGTTTATTTCTGTATTTCATGATTGCAACTTGCTGAAAAGTGTCAACACTGTTCGTATCATTGAGTTTAAACAGTACAGCAAAATTGTACTTACAGTGACTCAAACATGATTTAGACCTTATTTATGAAAAACTGTTTATTTCTGTATTTCATGATTGCAACTTGCTGAAAAGTGTCAACAGTGTTCCTATCATCTGGATTAAGCAGTACAGCAAAAATGGTACTTACAGAGTGACTCAAACATGATTTAGACCTTGTTTATGAAAAACTGTTTATTTCTGTATTTCATGATTACAACTTGCTGAAAAGTGTCAACAGTTTTCCTATCATCTGGATTAAGCAGTACAGCAAAAATGGTACTTACAGAGTGACTCAAACATGATTTAGACCTTGTTTATGAAAAACTGTTTATTTCTGTATTTCATGATTGCAACTTGCTGAAAAGTGTCAACAGTGTTCCTATCATCTGGATTAAGCTGTACGGCAACAATGGTACTTACAGAGTGACTCAAACATAATTTAGACCTTGTTTATGAAAAACTGTTTATTTCTGTATTTCATGATTGCAACTTGCTGAAAAGTGTCAACAGTGTTCCTATCATCTGGATTAAGCTGTACGGCAACAATGGTACTTACAGAGTGACTCAAACATGATTTAGACCTTGTTTATGAAAAACTGTTTATTTCTGTATTTCATGATTGCAACTTGCTGAAAAGTGTCAACACTGTTCGTATCATTGAGTTTAAACAGTACAGCAAAATTGTACTTACAGAGTGACTCAAACATGATTTAGACCTTATTTATGAAAAACTGTTTATTTCTGTATTTCATGATTGCAACTTGCTGAAAAGTGTCAACAGTGTTCCTATCATCTGGATTAAGCTGTACAGCAACAATGGTACTTACAGAGTGACTCAAACATGATTTAGACCTTGTTTATGAAAAACTGTTTATTTCTGTATTTCATGATTGCAACTTGTTGAAAAGTGTCAACAGTGTTCCTATCATCGAGTTTAAACTGTACACTAAAATGGTAGTTACAGAGTGACTCAAACATGATTTAGAGCTTGTTTATGAAAAACTGTTTATTTCTGTATTTCATGATTGCAACTTGCTGAAAAGTGTCAACAGTGTTCCTATCATCTGGATTAAGCTGTACGGCAACAATGGTAGTTACAGAGTGACTCAAACATGATTTAGACCTTGTTTATGAAAAACTGTTTATTTCTGTATTTCATGATTGCAACTTGCTGAAAAGTGTCAACAGTGTTCCTATCATCTGGATTAAGCTGTACGGCAACAATGGTACTTACAGAGTGACTCAAACATGATTTAGACCTTGTTTATGAAAAACTGTTTATTTCTGTATTTCATGATTGCAACTTGCTGAAAAGTGTCAACACTGTTCGTATCATTGAGTTTAAACAGTACAGCAAAATTGTACTTACAGAGTGACTCAAACATGATTTAGAGCTTGTTTATGAAAAACTGTTTATTTCTGTATTTCATGATTGCAACTTGCTGAAAAGTGTCAACAGTGTTCCTATCATCTGGATTAAGCTGTACGGCAACAATGGTACTTACAGAGTGACTCAAACATGATTTAGACCTTGTTTATGAAAAACTGTTCATTTCTGTATTTCATGATTGCAACTTGCTGAACAGTGTCAACAGTGTTCCTATCATCTGGATTAAGCTGTACGGCAACAATGGTACTTACAGAGTGACTCAAACATGATTTAGACCTTGTTTATGAAAAACTGTTTATTTCTGTATTTCATGATTGCAACTTGCTGAAAAGTGTCAACAGTGTTCCTATCCTCTGGATTAAGCTGTACGGCAACAATGGTACTTACAGAGTGACTCAAACATGATTTAGACCTTGTTTATGAAAAACTGTTTATTTCTGTATTTCATGATTGCAACTTGCTGAAAAGTGTCAACACTGTTCGTATCATTGAGTTTAAACAGTACAGCAAAATTGTACTTACAGAGTGACTCAAACATGATTTAGACCTTATTTATGAAAAACTGTTTATTTCTGTATTTCATGATTGCAACTTGCTGAAAAGTGTCAACAGTGTTCCTATCATCTGGATTAAGCTGTACAGCAACAATGGTACTTACAGAGTGACTCAAACATGATTTAGACCTTGTTTATGAAAAACTGTTTATTTCTGTATTTCATGATTGCAACTTGCTGAAAAGTGTCAACAGTGTTCCTATCATCTGGATTAAGCTGTACGGCAACAATGGTACTTACAGAGTGACTCAAACATAATTTAGACCTTGTTTATGAAAAACTGTTTATTTCTGTATTTCATGATTGCAACTTGCTGAAAAGTGTCAACAGTGTTCCTATCATCTGGATTAAGCTGTACGGCAACAATGGTACTTACAGAGTGACTCAAACATGATTTAGACCTTGTTTATGAAAAACTGTTTATTTCTGTATTTCATGATTGCAACTTGCTGAAAAGTGTCAACACTGTTCGTATCATTGAGTTTAAACAGTACAGCAAAATTGTACTTACAGAGTGACTCAAACATGATTTAGACCTTATTTATGAAAAACTGTTTATTTCTGTATTTCATGATTGCAACTTGCTGAAAAGTGTCAACAGTGTTCCTATCATCTGGATTAAGCTGTACAGCAACAATGGTACTTACAGAGTGACTCAAACATAATTTAGACCTTGTTTATGAAAAACTGTTTATTTCTGTATTTCATGATTGCAACTTGCTGAAAAGTGTCAACAGTGTTCCTATCATCTGGATTAAGCTGTACGGCAACAATGGTACTTACAGAGTGACTCAAACATGATTTAGACCTTGTTTATGAAAAACTGTTTATTTCTGTATTTCATGATTGCAACTTGCTGAAAAGTGTCAACACTGTTCGTATCATTGAGTTTAAACAGTACAGCAAAATTGTACTTACAGAGTGACTCAAACATGATTTAGACCTTATTTATGAAAAACTGTTTATTTCTGTATTTCATGATTGCAACTTGCTGAAAAGTGTCAACAGTGTTCCTATCATCTGGATTAAGCTGTACAGCAACAATGGTACTTACAGAGTGACTCAAACATGATTTAGACCTTGTTTATGAAAAACTGTTTATTTCTGTATTTCATGATTGCAACTTGTTGAAAAGTGTCAACAGTGTTCCTATCATCGAGTTTAAACTGTACACTAAAATGGTACTTACAGAGTGACTCAAACATGATTTAGAGCTTGTTTATGAAAAACTGTTTATTTCTGTATTTCATGATTGCAACTTGCTGAAAAGTGTCAACAGTGTTCCTATCATCTGGATTAAGCTGTACGGCAACAATGGTACTTACAGAGTGACTCAAACATGATTTAGACCTTGTTTATGAAAAACTGTTTATTTCTGTATTTCATGATTGCAACTTGCTGAACAGTGTCAACAGTGTTCCTATCATCTGGATTAAGCTGTACGGCAACAATGGTACTTACAGAGTGACTCAAACATGATTTAGACCTTGTTTATGAAAAACTGTTTATTTCTGTATTTCATGATTGCAACTTGCTGAAAAGTGTCAACAGTGTTCCTATCCTCTGGATTAAGCTGTACGGCAACAATGGTACTTACAGAGTGACTCAAACATGATTTAGACCTTGTTTATGAAAAACTGTTTATTTCTGTATTTCATGATTGCAACTTGCTGAAAAGTGTCAACACTGTTCGTATCATTGAGTTTAAACAGTACAGCAAAATTGTACTTACAGAGTGACTCAAACATGATTTAGACCTTATTTATGAAAAACTGTTTATTTCTGTATTTCATGATTGCAACTTGCTGAAAAGTGTCAACAGTGTTCCTATCATCTGGATTAAGCTGTACAGCAACAATGGTACTTACAGAGTGACTCAAACATGATTTAGACCTTGTTTATGAAAAACTGTTTATTTCTGTATTTCATGATTGCAACTTGCTGAAAAGTGTCAACAGTGTTCCTATCATCTGGATTAAGCTGTACGGCAACAATGGTACTTACAGAGTGACTCAAACATAATTTAGACCTTGTTTATGAAAAACTGTTTATTTCTGTATTTCATGATTGCAACTTGCTGAAAAGTGTCAACAGTGTTCCTATCATCTGGATTAAGCTGTACGGCAACAATGGTACTTACAGAGTGACTCAAACATGATTTAGACCTTGTTTATGAAAAACTGTTTATTTCTGTATTTCATGATTGCAACTTGCTGAAAAGTGTCAACACTGTTCGTATCATTGAGTTTAAACAGTACAGCAAAATTGTACTTACAGAGTGACTCAAACATGATTTAGACCTTATTTATGAAAAACTGTTTATTTCTGTATTTCATGATTGCAACTTGCTGAAAAGTGTCAACAGTGTTCCTATCATCTGGATTAAGCTGTACAGCAACAATGGTACTTACAGAGTGACTCAAACATGATTTAGACCTTGTTTATGAAAAACTGTTTATTTCTGTATTTCATGATTGCAACTTGCTGAAAAGTGTCAACAGTGTTCCTATCATCTGGATTAAGCTGTACGGCAACAATGGTACTTACAGAGTGACTCAAACATGATTTAGACCTTGTTTATGAAAAACTGTTTATTTCTGTATTTCATGATTGCAACTTGCTGAAAAGTGTCAACAGTGTTCCTATCATCTGGATTAAGCTGTACGGCAACAATGGTACTTACAGAGTGACTCAAACATGATTTAGACCTTGTTTATGAAAAACTGTTTATTTCTGTATTTCATGATTGCAACTTGCTGAAAAGTGTCAACACTGTTCGTATCATTGAGTTTAAACAGTACAGCAAAATTGTACTTACAGAGTGACTCAAACATGATTTAGACCTTATTTATGAAAAACTGTTTATTTCTGTATTTCATGATTGCAACTTGCTGAAAAGTGTCAACAGTGTTCCTATCATCTGGATTAAGCTGTACAGCAACAATGGTACTTACAGAGTGACTCAAACATGATTTAGACCTTGTTTATGAAAAACTGTTTATTTCTGTATTTCATGATTGCAACTTGTTGAAAAGTGTCAACAGTGTTCCTATCATCGAGTTTAAACAGTACAGCAAAATGGTACTTACAGAGTGACTCAAACATGATTTAGACCTTGTTTATGAAAAACTGTTTATTTCTGTATTTCATGATTGCAACTTGCTGAAAAGTGTCAACAGTGTTCCTATCATCTGGATTAACCTCTTGGGGCTAGGTGGGACGCTAGCGTGCCACCCGTGGTGCACTCCATCAACAGCAGGTGCATTTCAAGAGCGGCAAATTTGAATCCAAATAAATGTCAAAATTCAAATTTTTCAAAAATACAACTATGTTACACCATTTGAAAGATAAACATCTCCTTAATCTAACCACGTTTTACGATTTCAAAAAGGTTTTACGGCGAAAGCATAAATTTAGAGTATGTTAGGACAGTACATTTACAAGAGTTGTGTGTAATGTTTTGTCAAGTCAAAGACAGGGTCACCAAAACCATAAAACCAGCTAAAATGATACACTAACCTTTTACAATCTCCATCAGATGACACTCCTAGGACATTATGTTAGACAATGCATGCATTTTTAGTTCTATCAAGTTCATATTTATATACAAAAACAGCGTTTTACTATGGCATTGATGTTGAGGAAATCGTTTCCCTCCAATAACCGGCAGTCAAGTCAGCGTCACAAATTAAATAATTAAAATTAGAAAACATTGGTAAAATATTATATTGTCATTTAAAGAATTATAGATTTACATCTTTTGAACGCAATCAACTTGCCAGATTTAAAAATAACCTTACTGGGAAATCACACTTTGCAATAATCTGAGCACTGTGCCCAGAAAAATACGCGTTGCGATACAGACTAGACGTCATGTTGGGGAGATCTAAAATCGAAAATACTATGTAAATAATCCATTACCTTTGATTCTCTTCATCAGATGTCACTTCCAGGTATCACAGGTCCATAACGAATGTAGTTTTGTTCAAAAAAGCTCATCATTTATGTCCAAAAATCTCCGTCTCGTTAGCACATGATGTAAGCCAGCCGGACTTCTCGTCATGAACGAGGGGAAAAAATATATTTCCGTTCGTTCAAACATGTCAAACGTTGTATAGCATAAATCATTAGGGCCTTTTTTAACCAGAACATGAATAATATTCAAGGTGGACGAATGCATACTCTTTTATAACGTATTGGAACGAGGGTACCCAACATGAAGTAGCGCGCCAGGTGTCTAATGGGACATCACCGTTCCATGGCTCTTGTTCGGTCAGATCTCCCTCCAGAAGACTCAAAACACTTTGTAAAGGCTGGTGACATCTAGTGGAAGCAATAGGAAGTGCCAAAATATTCCTAAACCCCTGTGTTTTTCAATGGGATAGGTTTAAAGTCAATACAACACATCAGGTATCCACTTCCTGTCAGAAAATGTCTCAGGGTTTTGCCTGCCAAATGAGTTCTGTTATACTCACAGACACCATTCAAACAGTTTTGGAAACTTTAGAGTGTTTTCTATCCATATATAATAAGTATATGCATATTGTAGTTACTGGGTAGGATTAGTAACCAGATTAAATCGGGTACATTTTTTTTATCCAGACGTGCAAATGCTGCCCCCTAGACCCAACAGGTTAAGCAGTACAGCAAAAATGGTACTTACAGAGTGACTCAAACATGATTTAGACCTTGTTTATGAAAAACTGTTTATTTCTGTATTTCATGATTGCAACTTGTTGAAAAGTGTCAACAGTGTTCCTATCATCGAGTTTAAACTGTACAGCAAAATGGTACTTACAGAGTGACTCAAACATGATTTAGACCTTGTTTATGAAAAACTGTTTATTTCTGTATTTCATGATTGCAACTTGCTGAAAAGTGTCAACACTTTTCCTATCATCGAGTTTAAACAGTACAGCAAATTTGTACTTACAGAGTGACTTAAACATGATTTAGACCTTATTTATGAAAAACTGTTTATTTCTGTATTTCATGATTGCAACTTGCTGAAAAGTGTCAACAGTGTTCCTATCATCTGGATTAAGCTGTACGGCAACAATGGTACTTACAGAGTGACTCAAACATGATTTAGACCTTGTTTATGAAAAACTGTTTATTTCTGTATTTCATGATTGCAACTTGCTGAAAAGTGTCAACAGTGTTCCTATCATCGAGTTTAAACAGTACAGCAAAATTGTACTTACAGAGTGACTCAAACATGATTTAGACCTTGTTTATGAAAAACTGTTTATTTCTGTATTTCATGATTGCAACTTGCTGAAAAGTGTCAACAGTGTTCCTATCATCGAGTTTAAACAGTACAGCAAAATTATACTTACAGAGAGACTCAAACATGATTTAGACCTTAATTATGAAAAACTGTTTATTTCTGTATTTCATGATTGCAACTTGCTGAAAAGTGTCAACAGTGTTCCTATCATCTGGATTAAGCAGTACAGCAAAAATGGTACTTACAGAGTGACTCAAACATGATTTAGACCTTGTTTATGAAAAACTGTTTATTTCTGTATTTCATGATTGCAACTTGTTGAAAAGTGTCAACAGTGTTCCTATCATCGAGTTTAAACAGTACAGCAAAATGGTACTTACAGAGTGACTCAAACATGATTTAGACCTTGTTTATGAAAAACTGTTTATTTCTGTATTTCAAGATTGCAACTTGCTGAAAAGTGTCAACAGTGTTCCTATCATCGAGTTTAAACAGTACAGCAAAATGGTACTTACAGAGTGACTCAAACATGATTTAGACCTTGTTTATGAAAAACTGTTTATTTCTGTATTTCATGATTGCAACTTGCTGAAAAGTGTCAACAGTGTTCCTATCATCGAGTTTAAACTGTACAGCAAAATGGTACTTACAGAGTGACTCAAACATGATTTAGACCTTGTTTA
Organism: Salmo salar; assembly: GCF_965601325.2. Taxonomy (NCBI): domain Eukaryota; kingdom Metazoa; phylum Chordata; class Actinopteri; order Salmoniformes; family Salmonidae; genus Salmo; species Salmo salar. Next base: position 51,477,202 of record NC_138296.1, on the reverse strand, counting down.
TGAAAAACTGTTTATTTCTGTATTTCATGATTGCAACTTGCTGAAAAGTGTCAACACTTTTCCTATCATCGAGTTTAAACAGTACAGCAAATTTGTACTTACAGAGTGACTCAAACATGATTTAGACCTTATTTATGAAAAACTGTTTATTTCTGTATTTCATGATTGCAACTTGCTGAAAAGTGTCAACAGTGTTCCTATCATCTGGATTAAGCTGTACGGCAACAATGGTACTTACAGAGTGACTCAAACATGATTTAGACCTTGTTTATGAAAAACTGTTTATTTCTGTATTTCATGATTGCAACTTGCTGAAAAGTGTCAACAGTGTTCCTATCATCGAGTTTAAACAGTACAGCAAAATTGTACTTACAGTGTGACTCAAACATTATTTAGACCTTATTTATGAAAAACTGTTTATTTCTGTATTTCATGATTGCAACTTGCTGAAAAGTGTCAACACTTTCCCTATCATCGAGTTTAAACAGTACAGCAAATGTGTACTTACAGAGTGACTCAAACATGATTTAGACCTTGTTTATGAAAAACTGTTTATTTCTGTATTTCATGATTGCAACATGCTGAAAAGTGTCAACAGTGTTCCTATCATCTGGATTAAGCTGTACGGCAACAATGGTACTTACAGAGTGACTCAAACATGATTTAGACCTTGTTTATGAAAAACTGTTTATTTCTGTATTTCATGATTGCAACTTGCTGAAAAGTGTCAACACTTTTCCTATCATCGAGTTTAAACAGTACAGCAAATTTGTACTTACAGAGTGACTCAAACATGATTTAGACCTTATTTATGAAAAACTGTTTATTTCTGTATTTCATGATTGCAACTTGCTGAAAAGTGTCAACAGTGTTCCTATCATCTGGATTAAGCTGTACGGCAACAATGGTACTTACAGAGTGACTCAAACATGATTTAGACCTTGTTTATGAAAAACTGTTTATTTCTGTATTTCATGATTGCAACTTGCTGAAAAGTGTCAACAGTGTTCCTATCATCGAGTTTAAACAGTACAGCAAAATTGTACTTACAGAGTGACTCAAATATGATTTAGACCTTGTTTATGAAAAACTGTTTATTTCTGTATTTCATGATTGCAACTTGCTGAAAAGTGTCAACAGTGTTCCTATCATCGAGTTTAAACAGTACAGCAAAATTGTACTTACAGAGTGACTCAAACATGATTTAGACCTTGTTTATGAAAAACTGTTTATTTCTGTATTTCATGATTGCAACTTGCTGAAAAGTGTCAACAGTTTTCCTATCATCTGGATTAAGCAGTACAGCAACAATGGTACTTACAGAGTAACTCAAACATGATTTAGACCTTGTTTATGAAAAACTGTTTATTTCTGTATTTCATGATTGCAACTTGCTGAAAAGTGTCAACAGTGTTCCTATCATCTGGATTAAGCTGTACGGCAACAATGGTACTTACAGAGTGACTCAAACATGATTTAGACCTTGTTTATGAAAAACTGTTTATTTCTGTATTTCATGATTGCAACTTGCTGAAAAGTGTCAACAGTGTTCCTATCATCTGGATTAAGCTGTACGGCAACAATGGTACTTACAGAGTGACTCAAACATGATTTAGACCTTGTTTATGAAAAACTGTTTATTTCTGTATTTCATGATTGCAACTTGCTGAAAAGTGTCAACAGTGTTCCTATCATCGAGTTTAAACAGTACAGCAAAATTGTACTTACAGAGTGACTCAAATATGATTTAGACCTTGTTTATGAAAAACTGTTTATTTCTGTATTTCATGATTGCAACTTGCTGAAAAGTGTCAACAGTGTTCCTATCATCGAGTTTAAACAGTACAGCAAAATTGTACTTACAGAGTGACTCAAACATGATTTAGACCTTGTTTATGAAAAACTGTTTATTTCTGTATTTCATGATTGCAACTTGCTGAAAAGTGTCAACAGTTTTCCTATCATCTGGATTAAGCAGTACAGCAACAATGGTACTTACAGAGTAACTCAAACATGATTTAGACCTTGTTTATGAAAAACTGTTTATTTCTGTATTTCATGATTGCAACTTGCTGAAAAGTGTCAACAGTGTTCCTATCATCTGGATTAAGCTGTACGGCAACAATGGTACTTACAGAGTGACTCAAACATGATTTAGACCTTGTTTATGAAAAACTGTTTATTTCTGTATTTCATGATTGCAACTTGCTGAAAAGTGTCAACACTGTTCCTATCATTGAGTTTAAACAGTACAGCAAAATTGTACTTACAGTGTGACTCAAACATTATTTAGACCTTATTTATGAAAAACTGTTTATTTCTGTATTTCATGATTGCAACTTGCTGAAAAGTGTCAACACTTTCCCTATCATCGAGTTTAAACAGTACAGCAAATTTGTACTTACAGAGTGACTCAAACATGATTTAGACCTTGTTTATGAAAAACTGTTTATTTCTGTATTTCATGATTGCAACATGCTGAAAAGTGTCAACAGTGTTCCTATCATCTGGATTAAGCTGTACGGCAACAATGGTACTTACAGAGTGACTCAAACATGATTTAGACCTTGTTTATGAAAAACAGTTTATTTCTGTATTTCATGATTGCAACTTGCTGAAAAGTGTCAACACTTTTCCTATCATCGAGTTTAAACAGTACAGCAAATTTGTACTTACAGAGTGACTCAAACATGATTTAGACCTTATTTATGAAAAACTGTTTATTTCTGTATTTCATGATTGCAACTTGCTGAAAAGTGTCAACAGTGTTCCTATCATCTGGATTAAGCTGTACGGCAACAATGGTACTTACAGAGTGACTCAAACATGATTTAGACCTTGTTTATGAAAAACTGTTTATTTCTGTATTTCATGATTGCAACTTGCTGAAAAGTGTCAACAGTGTTCCTATCATCGAGTTTAAACAGTACAGCAAAATTGTACTTACAGAGTGACTCAAACATGATTTAGACCTTGTTTATGAAAAACTGTTTATTTCTGTATTTCATGATTGCAACTTGCTGAAAAGTGTCAACAGTGTTCCTATCATCGAGTTTAAACAGTACAGCAAAATTGTACTTACAGAGTGACTCAAACATGATTTAGACCTTGTTTATGAAAAACTGTTTATTTCTGTATTTCATGATTGCAACTTGTTGAAAAGTGTCAACAGTGTTCCTATCATCGAGTTTAAACTGTACAGCAAAATGGTACTTACAGAGTGACTCAAACATGATTTAGACCTTGTTTATGAAAAACTGTTTATTTCTGTATTTCATGATTGCAACTTGCTGAAAAGTGTCAACACTTTTCCTATCATCGAGTTTAAACAGTACAGCAAATTTGTACTTACAGAGTGACTCAAACATGATTTAGACCTTATTTATGAAAAACTGTTTATTTCTGTATTTCATGATTGCAACTTGCTGAAAAGTGTCAACAGTGTTCCTATCATCTGGATTAACCTCTTGGGGCTAGGTGGGACGCTAGCGTGCCACCTGTGGTGCACTCCATCAACAGCAGGTGCATTTCAAGAGCGGCAAATTTGAATCCAAATAAATGTCAAAATTCAAATTTTTCAAAAATACAACTATGTTACACCATTTGAAAGATAAACATCTCCTTAATCTAACCACGTTTTACGATTTCAAAAAGGTTTTACGGCGAAAGCATAAATTTAGAGTATGTTAGGACAGTACATTTACAAGAGTTGTGTGTAATGTTTTGTCAAGTCAAAGACAGGGTCACCAAAACCATAAAACCAGCTAAAATGATACACTAACCTTTTACAATCTCCATCAGATGACACTCCTAGGACATTATGTTAGACAATGCATGCATTTTTAGTTCTATCAAGTTCATATTTATATACAAAAACAGCGTTTTACTATGGCATTGATGTTGAGGAAATCGTTTCCCTCCAATAACCGGCAGTCAAGTCAGCGTCACAAATTAAATAATTAAAATTAGAAAACATTGGTAAAATATTATATTGTCATTTAAAGAATTATAGATTTACATCTTTTGAACGCAATCAACTTGCCAGATTTAAAAATAACCTTACTGGGAAATCACACTTTGCAATAATCTGAGCACTGTGCCCAGAAAAATACGCGTTGCGATACAGACTAGACGTCATGTTGGGGATATCTAAAATCGAAAATACTATGTAAATAATCCATTACCTTTGATTCTCTTCATCAGATGTCACTTCCAGGTATCACAGGTCCATAACGAATGTAGTTTTGTTCAAAAAAGCTCATCATTTATGTCCAAAAATCTCCGTCTCGTTAGCACATGATGTAAGCCAGCCGGACTTCTCGTCATGAACGAGGGGAAAAAATATATTTCCGTTCGTTCAAACATGTCAAACGTTGTATAGCATAAATCATTAGGGCCTTTTTTAACCAGAACATGAATAATATTCAAGGTGGACGAATGCATAGCCTTTTATAACGTATTGGAACGAGGGTACCCAACATGAAGTAGCGCGCCAGGTGTCTAATGGGACATCACCGTTCCATGGCTCTTGTTCGGTCAGATCTCCCTCCAGAAGACTCAAAACACTTTGTAAAGGCTGGTGACATCTAGTGGAAGCAATAGGAAGTGCCAAAATATTCCTAAACCCCTGTGTTTTTCAATGGGAGAGGTTTAAAGTCAATACAACACATCAGGTATCCACTTCCTGTCAGAAAATGTCTCAGGGTTTTGCCTGCCAAATGAGTTCTGTTATACTCACAGACACCATTCAAACAGTTTTGGAAACTTTAGAGTGTTTTCTATCCATATATAATAAGTATATGCATATTCTAGTTACTGGGTAGGATTAGTAACCAGATTAAATCGGGTACATTTTTTTTATCCAGACGTGCAAATGCTGCCCCCTAGACCCAACAGGTTAAGCTGTACGGCAACAATGGTACTTACAGAGTGACTCAAACATGATTTAGACCTTGTTTATGAAAAACTGTTTATTTCTGTATTTCATGATTGCAACTTGCTGAAAAGTGTCAACAGTGTTCCTATCATCGAGTTTAAACAGTACAGCAAAATTGTACTTACAGAGTGACTCAAACATGATTTAGACCTTGTTTATGAAAAACTGTTTATTTCTGTATTTCATGATTGCAACTTGCTGAAAAGTGTCAACAGTGTTCCTATCATCGAGTTTAAACAGTACAGCAAAATTATACTTACAGAGAGACTCAAACATGATTTAGACCTTAATTATGAAAAACTGTTTATTTCTGTATTTCATGATTGCAACTTGCTGAAAAGTGTCAACAGTGTTCCTATCATCTGGATTAAGCAGTACAGCAAAAATGGTACTTACAGAGTGACTCAAACATGATTTAGACCTTGTTTATGAAAAACTGTTTATTTCTGTATTTCATGATTGCAACTTGTTGAAAAGTGTCAACAGTGTTCCTATCATCGAGTTTAAACAGTACAGCAAAATGGTACTTACAGAGTGACTCAAACATGATTTAGACCTTGTTTATGAAAAACTGTTTATTTCTGTATTTCATGATTGCAACTTGCTGAAAAGTGTCAACAGTGTTCCTATCATCGAGTTTAAACTGTACAGCAAAATGGTACTTACAGAGTGACTCAAACATGATTTAGACCTTGTTTATGAAAAACTGTTTATTTCTGTATTTCATGATTGCAACTTGCTGAAAAGTCTCAACACTTTTCCTATCATCGAGTTTAAACAGTACAGCAAATTTGTACTTACAGAGTGACTCAAACATGATTTAGACCTTATTTATGAAAAACTGTTTATTTCTGTATTTCATGATTGCAACTTGCTGAAAAGTGTCAACAGTGTTCCTATCATCTGGATTAAGCTGTACGGCAACAATGGTACTTACAGAGTGACTCAAACATGATTTAGACCTTGTTTATGAAAAACTGTTTATTTCTGTATTTCATGATTGCAACTTGCTGAAAAGTGTCAACAGTGTTCCTATCATCGAGTTTAAACAGTACAGCAAAATTGTACTTACAGAGTGACTCAAACATGATTTAGACCTTGTTTATGAAAAACTGTTTATTTCTGTATTTCATGATTGCAACTTGCTGAAAAGTGTCAACAGTGTTCCTATCATCGAGTTTAAACAGTACAGCAAAATTGTACTTACAGAGTGACTCAAACATGATTTAGACCTTGTTTATGAAAAACTGTTTATTTCTGTATTTCATGATTGCAACTTGTTGAAAAGTGTCAACAGTGTTCCTATCATCGAGTTTAAACAGTACAGCAAAATGGTACTTACAGAGTGACTCAAACATGATTTAGACCTTGTTTATGAAAAACTGTTTATTTCTGTATTTCATGATTGCAACTTGCTGAAAAGTGTCAACAGTGTTCCTATCATCTGGATTAAGCTGTATGGCAACAATGGTACTTACAGAGTGACTCAAACATGATTTAGACCTTGTTTATGAAAAACTGTTTATTTCTGTATTTCATGATTGCAACTTGCTGAAAAGTGTCAACAGTGTTCCTATCATCTGGATTAAGCAGTACAGCAAAAATGGTACTTACAGAGTGACTCAAACATGATTTAGACCATGTTTATGAAAAACTGTTTATTTCTGTATTTCATGATTACAACTTGCTGAAAAGTGTCAACAGTTTTCCTATCATCTGGATTAAGCAGTACAGCAAAAATGGTACTTACAGAGTGACTCAAACATGATTTAGACCATGTTTATGAAAAACTGTTTATTTCTGTATTTCATGATTGCAACTTGCTGAAAAGTGTCAACAGTGTTCCTATCATCTGGATTAAGCTGTACGGCAACAATGGTACTTACAGAGTGACTCAAACATGATTTAGACCTTGTTTATGAAAAACTGTTTATTTCTGTATTTCATGATTGCAACTTGCTGAAAAGTGTCAACACTTTCCCTATCATCGAGTTTAAACAGTACAGCAAATTTGTACTTACAGAGTGACTCAAACATGATTTAGACCTTGTTTATGAAAAACTGTTTATTTCTGTATTTCATGATTGCAACTTGCTGAAAAGTGTCAACAGTGTTCCTATCATCTGGATTAAGCTGTACGGCAACAATGGTACTTACAGAGTGACTCAAACATGATTTAGACCTTGTTTATGAAAAACTGTTCATTTCTGTATTTCATGATTGAAACTTGCTGAAAAGTGTCAACAGTGTTCCTATCATCTGGATTAAGCAGTACAGCAAAAATGGTACTTACAGAGTGACTCAAACATGATTTAGACCTTGTTTATGAAAAACTGTTTATTTCTGTATTTCATGATTGCAACTTGCTGAAAAGTGTCAACAGTGTTCCTATCATCTGGATTAAGCTGTACGGCAACAATGGTACTTACAGAGTGACTCAAACATGATTTAGACCTTGTTTATGAAAAACTGTTTATTTCTGTATTTCATGATTGCAACTTGCTGAAAAGTGTCAACAGTGTTCCTATCATCTGGATTAAGCAGTACATCAAAAATGGTACTTACAGAGTGACTCAAACATGATTTAGACCATGTTTATGAAAAACTGTTTATTTCTGTATTTCATGATTACAACTTGCTGAAAAGTGTCAACAGTTTTCCTATCATCTGGATTAAGCAGTACAGCAAAAATGGTACTTACAGAGTGACTCAAACATGATTTAGACCATGTTTATGAAAAACTGTTTATTTCTGTATTTCATGATTGCAACTTGCTGAAAAGTGTCAACAGTGTTCCTATCATCTGGATTAAGCTGTACGGCAACAATGGTACTTACAGAGTGACTCAAACATGATTTAGACCTTGTTTATGAAAAACTGTTTATTTCTGTATTTCATGATTGCAACTTGCTGAAAAGTGTCAACACTTTCCCTATCATCGAGTTTAAACAGTACAGCAAATTTGTACTTACAGAGTGACTCAAACATGATTTAGACCTTGTTTATGAAAAACTGTTTATTTCTGTATTTCATGATTGCAACTTGCTGAAAAGTGTCAACAGTGTTCCTATCATCTGGATTAAGCTGTACGGCAACAATGGTACTTACAGAGTGACTCAAACATGATTTAGACCTTGTTTATGAAAAACTGTTCATTTCTGTATTTCATGATTGAAACTTGCTGAAAAGTGTCAACAGTGTTCCTATCATCTGGATTAAGCAGTACAGCAAAAATGGTACTTACAGAGTGACTCAAACATGATTTAGACCTTGTTTATGAAAAACTGTTTATTTCTGTATTTCATGATTGCAACTTGCTGAAAAGTGTCAACAGTGTTCCTATCATCTGGATTAAGCTGTACGGCAACAATGGTACTTACAGAGTGACTCAAACATGATTTAGACCTTGTTTATGAAAAACTGTTTATTTCTGTATTTCATGATTGCAACTTGCTGAAAAGTGTCAACAGTGTTCCTATCATCTGGATTAAGCAGTACATCAAAAATGGTACTTACAGAGTGACTCAAACATGATTTAGACCATGTTTATGAAAAACTGTTTATTTCTGTATTTCATGATTACAACTTGCTGAAAAGTGTCAACAGTTTTCCTATCATCTGGATTAAGCAGTACAGCAACAATGGTACTTACAGAGTAACTCAAACATGATTTAGACCTTGTTTATGAAAAACTGTTTATTTCTGTATTTCATGATTGCAACTTGCTGAAAAGTGTCAACAGTGTTCCTATCATCTGGATTAAGCTGTACGGCAACAATGGTACTTACAGAGTGACTCAAACATGATTTAGACCTTGTTTATGAAAAACTGTTTATTTCTGTATTTCATGATTGCAACTTGCTGAAAAGTGTCAACACTGTTCCTATCATTGAGTTTAAACAGTACAGCAAAATTGTACTTACAGTGTGACTCAAACATTATTTAGACCTTATTTATGAAAAACTGTTTATTTCTGTATTTCATGATTGCAACTTGCTGAAAAGTGTCAACACTTTCCCTATCATCGAGTTTAAACAGTACAGCAAATTTGTACTTACAGAGTGACTCAAACATGATTTAGACCTTGTTTATGAAAAACTGTTTATTTCTGTATTTCATGATTGCAACATGCTGAAAAGTGTCAACAGTGTTCCTATCATCTGGATTAAGCTGTACGGCAACAATGGTACTTACAGAGTGACTCAAACATGATTTAGACCTTGTTTATGAAAAACTGTTTATTTCTGTATTTCATGATTGCAACTTGCTGAAAAGTGTCAACACTTTTCCTATCATCGAGTTTAAACAGTACAGCAAATTTGTACTTACAGAGTGACTCAAACATGATTTAGACCTTATTTATGAAAAACTGTTTATTTCTGTATTTCATGATTGCAACTTGCTGAAAAGTGTCAACAGTGTTCCTATCATCTGGATTAAGCTGTACGGCAACAATGGTACTTACAGAGTGACTCAAACATGATTTAGACCTTGTTTATGAAAAACTGTTTATTTCTGTATTTCATGATTGCAACTTGCTGAAAAGTGTCAACAGTGTTCCTATCATCGAGTTTAAACAGTACAGCAAAATTGTACTTACAGAGTGACTCAAACATGATTTAGACCTTGTTTATGAAAAACTGTTTATTTCTGTATTTCATGATTGCAACTTGCTGAAAAGTGTCAACAGTGTTCCTATCATCTGGATTAAGCAGTACAGCAAAAATGGTACTTACAGAGTGACTCAAACATGATTTAGACCATGTTTATGAAAAACTGTTTATTTCTGTATTTCATGATTACAACTTGCTGAAAAGTGTCAACAGTTTTCCTATCATCTGGATTAAGCAGTACAGCAAAAATGGTACTTACAGAGTGACTCAAACATGATTTAGACCATGTTTATGAAAAACTGTTTATTTCTGTATTTCATGATTGCAACTTGCTGAAAAGTGTCAACAGTGTTCCTATCATCTGGATTAAGCTGTACGGCAACAATGGTACTTACAGAGTGACTCAAACATGATTTAGACCTTGTTTATGAAAAACTGTTTATTTCTGTATTTCATGATTGCAACTTGCTGAAAAGTGTCAACACTTTCCCTATCATCGAGTTTAAACAGTACAGCAAATTTGTACTTACAGAGTGACTCAAACATGATTTAGACCTTGTTTATGAAAAACTGTTTATTTCTGTATTTCATGATTGCAACTTGCTGAAAAGTGTCAACAGTGTTCCTATCATCTGGATTAAGCTGTACGGCAACAATGGTACTTACAGAGTGACTCAAACATGATTTAGACCTTGTTTATGAAAAACTGTTCATTTCTGTATTTCATGATTGAAACTTGCTGAAAAGTGTCAACAGTGTTCCTATCATCTGGATTAAGCAGTACAGCAAAAATGGTACTTACAGAGTGACTCAAACATGATTTAGACCTTGTTTATGAAAAACTGTTTATTTCTGTATTTCATGATTGCAACTTGCTGAAAAGTGTCAACAGTGTTCCTATCATCTGGATTAAGCTGTACGGCAACAATGGTACTTACAGAGTGACTCAAACATGATTTAGACCTTGTTTATGAAAAACTGTTTATTTCTGTATTTCATGATTGCAACTTGCTGAAAAGTGTCAACAGTGTTCCTATCATCTGGATTAAGAAGTACATCAAAAATGGTACTTACAGAGTGACTCAAACATGATTTAGACCATGTTTATGAAAAACTGTTTATTTCTGTATTTCATGATTACAACTTGCTGAAAAGTGTCAACAGTTTTCCTATCATCTGGATTAAGCAGTACAGCAACAATGGTACTTACAGAGTAACTCAAACATGATTTAGACCTTGTTTATGAAAAACTGTTTATTTCTGTATTTCATGATTGCAACTTGCTGAAAAGTGTCAACAGTGTTCCTATCATCTGGATTAAGCTGTACGGCAACAATGGTACTTACAGAGTGACTCAAACATGATTTAGACCTTGTTTATGAAAAACTGTTTATTTCTGTATTTCATGATTGCAACTTGCTGAAAAGTGTCAACACTGTTCCTATCATTGAGTTTAAACAGTACAGCAAAATTGTACTTACAGTGTGACTCAAACATTATTTAGACCTTATTTATGAAAAACTGTTTATTTCTGTATTTCATGATTGCAACTTGCTGAAAAGTGTCAACACTTTCCCTATCATCGAGTTTAAACAGTACAGCAAATTTGTACTTACAGAGTGACTCAAACATGATTTAGACCTTGTTTATGAAAAACTGTTTATTTCTGTATTTCATGATTGCAACATGCTGAAAAGTGTCAACAGTGTTCCTATCATCTGGATTAAGCTGTACGGCAACAATGGTACTTACAGAGTGACTCAAACATGATTTAGACCTTGTTTATGAAAAACTGTTTATTTCTGTATTTCATGATTGCAACTTGCTGAAAAGTGTCAACACTTTTCCTATCATCGAGTTTAAACAGTACAGCAAATTTGTACTTACAGAGTGACTCAAACATGATTTAGACCTTATTTATGAAAAACTGTTTATTTCTGTATTTCATGATTGCAACTTGCTGAAAAGTGTCAACAGTGTTCCTATCATCTGGATTAAGCTGTACGGCAACAATGGTACTTACAGAGTGACTCAAACATGATTTAGACCTTGTTTATGAAAAACTGTTTATTTCTGTATTTCATGATTGCAACTTGCTGAAAAGTGTCAACAGTGTTCCTATCATCGAGTTTAAACAGTACAGCAAAATTGTACTTACAGAGTGACTCAAACATGATTTAGACCTTGTTTATGAAAAACTGTTTATTTCTGTATTTCATGATTGCAACTTGCTGAAAAGTGTCAACAGTGTTCCTATCATCTGGATTAAGCAGTACAGCAAAAATGGTACTTACAGAGTGACTCAAACATGATTTAGACCATGTTTATGAAAAACTGTTTATTTCTGTATTTCATGATTACAACTTGCTGAAAAGTGTCAACAGTTTTCCTATCATCTGGATTAAGCAGTACAGCAAAAATGGTACTTACAGAGTGACTCAAACATGATTTAGACCATGTTTATGAAAAACTGTTTATTTCTGTATTTCATGATTGCAACTTGCTGAAAAGTGTCAACAGTGTTCCTATCATCTGGATTAAGCTGTACGGCAACAATGGTACTTACAGAGTGACTCAAACATGATTTAGACCTTGTTTATGAAAAACTGTTTATTTCTGTATTTCATGATTGCAACTTGCTGAAAAGTGTCAACACTTTCCCTATCATCGAGTTTAAACAGTACAGCAAATTTGTACTTACAGAGTGACTCAAACATGATTTAGACCTTGTTTATGAAAAACTGTTTATTTCTGTATTTCATGATTGCAACTTGCTGAAAAGTGTCAACAGTGTTCCTATCATCTGGATTAAGCTGTACGGCAACAATGGTATTTACAGAGTGACTCAAACATGATTTAGACCTTGTTTATGAAAAACTGTTCATTTCTGTATTTCATGATTGAAACTTGCTGAAAAGTGTCAACAGTGTTCCTATCATCTGGATTAAGCTGTACGGCAACAATGGTACTTACAGAGTGACTCAAACATGATTTAGACCTTGTTTATGAAAAACTGTTTATTTCTGTATTTCATGATTGCAACTTGCTGAAAAGTGTCAACACTGTTCCTATCATTGAGTTTAAACAGTACAGCAAAATTGTACTTACAGTGTGACTCAAACATTATTTAGACCTTATTTATGAAAAACTGTTTATTTCTGTATTTCATGATTGCAACTTGCTGAAAAGTGTCAACACTTTCCCTATCATCGAGTTTAAACAGTACAGCAAATTTGTACTTACAGAGTGACTCAAACATGATTTAGACCTTGTTTATGAAAAACTGTTTATTTCTGTATTTCATGATTGCAACATGCTGAAAAGTGTCAACAGTGTTCCTATCATCTGGATTAAGCTGTACGGCAACAATGGTACTTACAGAGTGACTCAAACATGATTTAGACCTTGTTTATGAAAAACTGTTTATTTCTGTATTTCATGATTGAAACTTGCTGAAAAGTGTCAACAGTGTTCCTATCATCTGGATTAAGCTGTATGGGCAACAATGGTACTTACAGAGTGACTCAAACATGATTTAGACCTTGTTTATGAAAAACTGTTTATTTCTGTATTTCATGATTGCAACTTGCTGAAAAGTGTCAACAGTGTTCCTATCATCTGGATTAAGCAGTACAGCAAAAATGGTACTTACAGAGTGACTCAAACATGATTTAAACCATGTTTATGAAAAACTGTTTATTTCTGTATTTCATGATTACAACTTGCTGAAAAGTGTCAACAGTTTTCCTATCATCTGGATTAAGCTGTACGGCAACAATGGTACTTACAGAGTGACTCAAACATGATTTAGACCTTGTTTATGAAAAACTGTTTATTTCTGTATTTCATGATTGCAACTTGCTGAAAAATGTCAACACTGTTCCTATCATTGAGTTTAAACAGTACAGCAAAATTGTACTTACAGAGTGACTCAAACATGATTTAGACCTTGTTTATGAAAAACTGTTTATTTCTGTATTTCATGATTGCAACTTGCTGAAAAGTGTCAACAGTGTTCCTATCATCTGGATTAAGCTGTACGGCAACAATGGTACTTACAGAGTGACTCAAACATGATTTAGACCTTGTTTATGAAAAACTGTTTATTTCTGTATTTCATGATTGCAACTTGCTGAAAAGTGTCAACACTTTCCCTATCATCGAGTTTAAACAGTACAGCAAATTTGTACTTACAGAGTGACTCAAACATGATTTAGACCTTGTTTATGAAAAACTGTTTATTTCTGTATTTCATGATTGCAACTTGCTGAAAAGTGTCAACAGTGTTCCTATCATCTGGATTAAGCTGTACGGCAACAATGGTACTTACAGAGTGACTCAAACATGATTTAGACCTTGTTTATGAAAAACTGTTCATTTCTGTATTTCATGATTGAAACTTGCTGAAAAGTGTCAACAGTGTTCCTATCATCTGGATTAAGCAGTACAGCAAAAATGGTACTTACAGAGTGACTCAAACATGATTTAGACCTTGTTTATGAAAAACTGTTTATTTCTGTATTTCATGATTGCAACTTGCTGAAAAGTGTCAACAGTGTTCCTATCATCTGGATTAAGCTGTACGGCAACAATGGTACTTACAGAGTGACTCAAACATGATTTAGACCTTGTTTATGAAAAACTGTTTATTTCTGTATTTCATGATTGCAACTTGCTGAAAAGTGTCAACAGTGTTCCTATCATCTGGATTAAGCAGTACATCAAAAATGGTACTTACAGAGTGACTCAAACATGATTTAGACCATGTTTATGAAAAACTGTTTATTTCTGTATTTCATGATTACAACTTGCTGAAAAGTGTCAACAGTTTTCCTATCATCTGGATTAAGCAGTACAGCAACAATGGTACTTACAGAGTAACTCAAACATGATTTAGACCTTGTTTATGAAAAACTGTTTATTTCTGTATTTCATGATTGCAACTTGCTGAAAAGTGTCAACAGTGTTCCTATCATCTGGATTAAGCTGTACGGCAACAATGGTACTTACAGAGTGACTCAAACATGATTTAGACCTTGTTTATGAAAAACTGTTTATTTCTGTATTTCATGATTGCAACTTGCTGAAAAGTGTCAACACTGTTCCTATCATTGAGTTTAAACAGTACAGCAAAATTGTACTTACAGTGTGACTCAAACATTATTTAGACCTTATTTATGAAAAACGGTTTATTTCTGTATTTCATGATTGCAACTTGCTGAAAAGTGTCAACACTTTCCCTATCATCGAGTTTAAACAGTACAGCAAATTTGTACTTACAGAGTGACTCAAACATGATTTAGACCTTGTTTATGAAAAACTGTTTATTTCTGTATTTCATGATTGCAACATGCTGAAAAGTGTCAACAGTGTTCCTATCATCTGGATTAAGCTGTACGGCAACAATGGTACTTACAGAGTGACTCAAACATGATTTAGACCTTGTTTATGAAAAACTGTTTATTTCTGTATTTCATGATTGCAACTTGCTGAAAAGTGTCAACACTTTTCCTATCATCGAGTTTAAACAGTACAGCAAATTTGTACTTACAGAGTGACTCAAACATGATTTAGACCTTATTTATGAAAAACTGTTTATTTCTGTATTTCATGATTGCAACTTGCTGAAAAGTGTCAACAGTGTTCCTATCATCTGGATTAAGCTGTACGGCAACAATGGTACTTACAGAGTGACTCAAACATGATTTAGACCTTGTTTATGAAAAACTGTTTATTTCTGTATTTCATGATTGCAACTTGCTGAAAAGTGTCAACAGTGTTCCTATCATCGAGTTTAAACAGTACAGCAAAATTGTACTTACAGAGTGACTCAAACATGATTTAGACCTTGTTTATGAAAAACTGTTTATTTCTGTATTTCATGATTGCAACTTGCTGAAAAGTGTCAACAGTGTTCCTATCATCTGGATTAAGCAGTACAGCAAAAATGGTACTTACAGAGTGACTCAAACATGATTTAGACCATGTTTATGAAAAACTGTTTATTTCTGTATTTCATGATTACAACTTGCTGAAAAGTGTCAACAGTTTTCCTATCATCTGGATTAAGCAGTACAGCAAAAATGGTACTTACAGAGTGACTCAAACATGATTTAGACCATGTTTATGAAAAACTGTTTATTTCTGTATTTCATGATTGCAACTTGCTGAAAAGTGTCAACAGTGTTCCTATCATCTGGATTAAGCTGTACGGCAACAATGGTACTTACAGAGTGACTCAAACATGATTTAGACCTTGTTTATGAAAAACTGTTTATTTCTGTATTTCATGATTGCAACTTGCTGAAAAGTGTCAACACTTTCCCTATCATCGAGTTTAAACAGTACAGCAAATTTGTACTTACAGAGTGACTCAAACATGATTTAGACCTTGTTTATGAAAAACTGTTTATTTCTGTATTTCATGATTGCAACTTGCTGAAAAGTGTCAACAGTGTTCCTATCATCTGGATTAAGCTGTACGGCAACAATGGTACTTACAGAGTGACTCAAACATGATTTAGACCTTGTTTATGAAAAACTGTTCATTTCTGTATTTCATGATTGAAACTTGCTGAAAAGTGTCAACAGTGTTCCTATCATCTGGATTAAGCAGTACAGCAAAAATGGTACTTACAGAGTGACTCAAACATGATTTAGACCTTGTTTATGAAAAACTGTTTATTTCTGTATTTCATGATTGCAACTTGCTGAAAAGTGTCAACAGTGTTCCTATCATCTGGATTAAGCTGTACGGCAACAATGGTACTTACAGAGTGACTCAAACATGATTTAGACCTTGTTTATGAAAAACTGTTTATTTCTGTATTTCATGATTGCAACTTGCTGAAAAGTGTCAACAGTGTTCCTATCATCTGGATTAAGAAGTACATCAAAAATGGTACTTACAGAGTGACTCAAACATGATTTAGACCATGTTTATGAAAAACTGTTTATTTCTGTATTTCATGATTACAACTTGCTGAAAAGTGTCAACAGTTTTCCTATCATCTGGATTAAGCAGTACAGCAACAATGGTACTTACAGAGTAACTCAAACATGATTTAGACCTTGTTTATGAAAAACTGTTTATTTCTGTATTTCATGATTGCAACTTGCTGAAAAGTGTCAACAGTGTTCCTATCATCTGGATTAAGCTGTACGGCAACAATGGTACTTACAGAGTGACTCAAACATGATTTAGACCTTGTTTATGAAAAACTGTTTATTTCTGTATTTCATGATTGCAACTTGCTGAAAAGTGTCAACACTGTTCCTATCATTGAGTTTAAACAGTACAGCAAAATTGTACTTACAGTGTGACTCAAACATTATTTAGACCTTATTTATGAAAAACTGTTTATTTCTGTATTTCATGATTGCAACTTGCTGAAAAGTGTCAACACTTTCCCTATCATCGAGTTTAAACAGTACAGCAAATTTGTACTTACAGAGTGACTCAAACATGATTTAGACCTTGTTTATGAAAAACTGTTTATTTCTGTATTTCATGATTGCAACATGCTGAAAAGTGTCAACAGTGTTCCTATCATCTGGATTAAGCTGTACGGCAACAATGGTACTTACAGAGTGACTCAAACATGATTTAGACCTTGTTTATGAAAAACTGTTTATTTCTGTATTTCATGATTGCAACTTGCTGAAAAGTGTCAACACTTTTCCTATCATCGAGTTTAAACAGTACAGCAAATTTGTACTTACAGAGTGACTCAAACATGATTTAGACCTTATTTATGAAAAACTGTTTATTTCTGTATTTCATGATTGCAACTTGCTGAAAAGTGTCAACAGTGTTCCTATCATCTGGATTAAGCTGTACGGCAACAATGGTACTTACAGAGTGACTCAAACATGATTTAGACCTTGTTTATGAAAAACTGTTTATTTCTGTATTTCATGATTGCAACTTGCTGAAAAGTGTCAACAGTGTTCCTATCATCGAGTTTAAACAGTACAGCAAAATTGTACTTACAGAGTGACTCAAACATGATTTAGACCTTGTTTATGAAAAACTGTTTATTTCTGTATTTCATGATTGCAACTTGCTGAAAAGTGTCAACAGTGTTCCTATCATCTGGATTAAGCAGTACAGCAAAAATGGTACTTACAGAGTGACTCAAACATGATTTAGACCATGTTTATGAAAAACTGTTTATTTCTGTATTTCATGATTACAACTTGCTGAAAAGTGTCAACAGTTTTCCTATCATCTGGATTAAGCAGTACAGCAAAAATGGTACTTACAGAGTGACTCAAACATGATTTAGACCATGTTTATGAAAAACTGTTTATTTCTGTATTTCATGATTGCAACTTGCTGAAAAGTGTCAACAGTGTTCCTATCATCTGGATTAAGCTGTACGGCAACAATGGTACTTACAGAGTGACTCAAACATGATTTAGACCTTGTTTATGAAAAACTGTTTATTTCTGTATTTCATGATTGCAACTTGCTGAAAAGTGTCAACACTTTCCCTATCATCGAGTTTAAACAGTACAGCAAATTTGTACTTACAGAGTGACTCAAACATGATTTAGACCTTGTTTATGAAAAACTGTTTATTTCTGTATTTCATGATTGCAACTTGCTGAAAAGTGTCAACAGTGTTCCTATCATCTGGATTAAGCTGTACGGCAACAATGGTATTTACAGAGTGACTCAAACATGATTTAGACCTTGTTTATGAAAAACTGTTCATTTCTGTATTTCATGATTGAAACTTGCTGAAAAGTGTCAACAGTGTTCCTATCATCTGGATTAAGCTGTACGGCAACAATGGTACTTACAGAGTGACTCAAACATGATTTAGACCTTGTTTATGAAAAACTGTTTATTTCTGTATTTCATGATTGCAACTTGCTGAAAAGTGTCAACACTGTTCCTATCATTGAGTTTAAACAGTACAGCAAAATTGTACTTACAGTGTGACTCAAACATTATTTAGACCTTATTTATGAAAAACTGTTTATTTCTGTATTTCATGATTGCAACTTGCTGAAAAGTGTCAACACTTTCCCTATCATCGAGTTTAAACAGTACAGCAAATTTGTACTTACAGAGTGACTCAAACATGATTTAGACCTTGTTTATGAAAAACTGTTTATTTCTGTATTTCATGATTGCAACATGCTGAAAAGTGTCAACAGTGTTCCTATCATCTGGATTAAGCTGTACGGCAACAATGGTACTTACAGAGTGACTCAAACATGATTTAGACCTTGTTTATGAAAAACTGTTTATTTCTGTATTTCATGATTGAAACTTGCTGAAAAGTGTCAACAGTGTTCCTATCATCTGGATTAAGCTGTATGGGCAACAATGGTACTTACAGAGTGACTCAAACATGATTTAGACCTTGTTTATGAAAAACTGTTTATTTCTGTATTTCATGATTGCAACTTGCTGAAAAGTGTCAACAGTGTTCCTATCATCTGGATTAAGCAGTACAGCAAAAATGGTACTTACAGAGTGACTCAAACATGATTTAAACCATGTTTATGAAAAACTGTTTATTTCTGTATTTCATGATTACAACTTGCTGAAAAGTGTCAACAGTTTTCCTATCATCTGGATTAAGCTGTACGGCAACAATGGTACTTACAGAGTGACTCAAACATGATTTAGACCTTGTTTATGAAAAACTGTTTATTTCTGTATTTCATGATTGCAACTTGCTGAAAAATGTCAACACTGTTCCTATCATTGAGTTTAAACAGTACAGCAAAATTGTACTTACAGAGTGACTCAAACATGATTTAGACCTTGTTTATGAAAAACTGTTTATTTCTGTATTTCATGATTGCAACTTGCTGAAAAGTGTCAACACTGTTCCTATCATTGAGTTTAAACAGTACAGCAAAATTGTACTTACAGTGTGACTCAAACATTATTTAGACCTTATTTATGAAAAACTGTTTATTTCTGTATTTCATGATTGCAACTTGCTGAAAAGTGTCAACACTTTCCCTATCATCGAGTTTAAACAGTACAGCAAATTTGTACTTACAGAGTGACTCAAACATGATTTAGACCTTGTTTATGAAAAACTGTTTATTTCTGTATTTCATGATTGCAACTTGCTGAAAAGTGTCAACAGTGTTCCTATCATCTGGATTAAGCTGTACGGCAACAATGGTACTTACAGAGTGACTCAAACATGATTTAGACCTTGTTTATGAAAAACTGTTTATTTCTGTATTTCATGATTGCAACTTGCTGAAAAGTGTCAACAGTGTTCCTATCATCTGGATTAAGCAGTACAGCAAAAATGGTACTTACAGAGTGACTCAAACATGATTTAGACGTTGTTTATGAAAAACTGTTTATTTCTGTATTTCATGATTGCAACTTGCTGAAAAGTGTCAACACTTTTCCTATCATTGAGTTTAAACAGTACAGCAAATTTGTACTTACAGAGTGACTCAAACATGATTTAGACCTTATTTATGAAAAACTGTTTATTTCTGTATTTCATGATTGCAACTTGCTGAAAAGTGTCAACAGTGTTCCTATCATCTGGATTAAGCAGTACAGCAAAAATGGTACTTACAGAGTGACTCAAACATGATTTAGACCTTGTTTATGAAAAACTGTTTATTTCTGTATTTCATGATTGCAACTTGTTGAAAAGTGTCAACAGTGTTCCTATCATCGAGTTTAAACAGTACAGCAAAATGGTACTTACAGAGTGACTCAAACATGATTTAGACCTTGTTTATGAAAAACTGTTTATTTCTGTATTTCATGATTGCAACTTGCTGAAAAGTGTCAACAGTGTTCCTATCATCTGGATTAAGCTGTACGGCAACAATGGTACTTACAGAGTGACTCAAACATGATTTAGACCTTGTTTATGAAAAACTGTTTATTTCTGTATTTCATGATTGCAACTTGCTGAAAAGTGTCAACATTGTTCCTATCATCTGGATTAAGCAGTACAGCAAAAATGGTACTTACAGAGTGACTCAAACATGATTTAGACCATGTTTATGAAAAACTGTTTATTTCTGTATTTCATGATTACAACTTGCTGAAAAGTGTCAACAGTTTTCCTATCATCTGGATTAAGCAGTACAGCAAAAATGGTACTTACAGAGTGACTCAAACATGATTTAGACCTTGTTTATGAAAAACTGTTTATTTCTGTATTTCATGATTGCAACTTGCTGAAAAGTGTCAACACTGTTCCTATCATTGAGTTTAAACAGTACAGCAAAATTGTACTTACAGTGTGACTCAAACATTATTTAGACCTTATTTATGAAAAACTGTTTATTTCTGTATTTCATGATTGCAACTTGCTGAAAAGTGTCAACACTTTCCCTATCATCGAGTTTAAACAGTACAGCAAATTTGTACTTACAGAGTGACTCAAACATGATTTAGACCTTGTTTATGAAAAACTGTTTATTTCTGTATTTCATGATTGCAACTTGCTGAAAAGTGTCAACAGTGTTCCTATCATCTGGATTAAGCTGTACGGCAACAATGGTACTTACAGAGTGACTCAAACATGATTTAGACCTTGTTTATGAAAAACTGTTTATTTCTGTATTTCATGATTGCAACTTGCTGAAAAGTGTCAACAGTGTTCCTATCATCTGGATTAAGCAGTACAGCAAAAATGGTACTTACAGAGTGACTCAAACATGATTTAGACGTTGTTTATGAAAAACTGTTTATTTCTGTATTTCATGATTGCAACTTGCTGAAAAGTGTCAACACTTTTCCTATCATTGAGTTTAAACAGTACAGCAAATTTGTACTTACAGAGTGACTCAAACATGATTTAGACCTTATTTATGAAAAACTGTTTATTTCTGTATTTCATGATTGCAACTTGCTGAAAAGTGTCAACAGTGTTCCTATCATCTGGATTAAGCTGTACGGCAACAATGGTACTTACAGAGTGACTCAAACATGATTTAGACCTTGTTTATGAAAAACTGTTTATTTCTGTATTTCATGATTGCAACTTGCTGAAAAGTGTCAACAGTGTTCCTATCATCGAGTTTAAACAGTACAGCAAAATTGTACTTACAGAGTGACTCAAACATGATTTAGACCTTGTTTATGAAAAACTGTTTATTTCTGTATTTCATGATTGCAACTTGCTGAAAAGTGTCAACAGTGTTCCTATCATCGAGTTTAAACAGTACAGCAAAATTGTACTTACAGAGTGACTCAAACATGATTTAGACCTTAATTATGAAAAACTGTTTATTTCTGTATTTCATGATTGCAACTTGCTGAAAAGTGTCAACAGTGTTCCTATCATCTGGATTAAGCAGTACAGCAAAAATGGTACTTACAGAGTGACTCAAACATGATTTAGACCTTGTTTATGAAAAACTGTTTATTTCTGTATTTCATGATTGCAACTTGTTGAAAAGTGTCAACAGTGTTCCTATCATCGAGTTTAAACAGTACAGCAAAATGGTACTTACAGAGTGACTCAAACATGATTTAGACCTTGTTTATGAAAAACTGTTTATTTCTGTATTTCATGATTGCAACTTGCTGAAAAGTGTCAACAGTGTTCCTATCATCTGGATTAAGCTGTACGGCAACAATGGTACTTACAGAGTGACTCAAACATGATTTAGACCTTGTTTATGAAAAACTGTTTATTTCTGTATTTCATGATTGCAACTTGCTGAAAAGTGTCAACATTGTTCCTATCATCTGGATTAAGCAGTACAGCAAAAATGGTACTTACAGAGTGACTCAAACATGATTTAGACCATGTTTATGAAAAACTGTTTATTTCTGTATTTCATGATTACAACTTGCTGAAAAGTGTCAACAGTTTTCCTATCATCTGGATTAAGCAGTACAGCAAAAATGGTACTTACAGAGTGACTCAAACATGATTTAGACCTTGTTTATGAAAAACTGTTTATTTCTGTATTTCATGATTGCAACTTGCTGAAAAGTGTCAACAGTGTTCCTATCATCTGGATTAAGCTGTACGGCAACAATGGTACTTACAGAGTGACTCAAACATGATTTAGACTTTGTTTATGAAAAACTGTTTATTTCTGTATTTCATGATTGCAACTTGCTGAAAAGTGTCAACAGTGTTCCTATCATCGAGTTTAAACAGTACAGCAAAATTGTACTTACAGAGTGACTCAAACATGATTTAGACCTTGTTTATGAAAAACTGTTTATTTCTGTATTTCATGATTGCAACTTGCTGAAAAGTGTCAACAGTGTTCCTATCATCGAGTTTAAACAGTACAGCAAAATTGTACTTACAGAGTGACTCAAACATGATTTAGACCTTAATTATGAAAAACTGTTTATTTCTGTATTTCATGATTGCAACTTGCTGAAAAGTGTCAACAGTGTTCCTATCATCTGGATTAAGCAGTACAGCAAAAATGGTACTTACAGAGTGACTCAAACATGATTTAGACCTTGTTTATGAAAAACTGTTTATTTCTGTATTTCATGATTGCAACTTGTTGAAAAGTGTCAACAGTGTTCCTATCATCGAGTTTAAACAGTACAGCAAAATGGTACTTACAGAGTGACTCAAACATGATTTAGACCTTGTTTATGAAAAACTGTTTATTTCTGTATTTCATGATTGCAACTTGCTGAAAAGTGTCAACAGTGTTCCTATCATCTGGATTAAGCTGTACGGCAACAATGGTACTTACAGAGTGACTCAAACATGATTTAGACCTTGTTTATGAAAAACTGTTTATTTCTGTATTTCATGATTGCAACTTGCTGAAAAGTGTCAACAGTGTTCCTATCATCTGGATTAAGCAGTACAGCAAAAATGGTACTTACAGAGTGACTCAAACATGATTTAGACCATGTTTATGAAAAACTGTTTATTTCTGTATTTCATGATTACAACTTGCTGAAAAGTGTCAACAGTTTTCCTATCATCTGGATTAAGCAGTACAGCAAAAATGGTACTTACAGAGTGACTCAAACATGATTTAGACCTTGTTTATGAAAAACTGTTTATTTCTGTATTTCATGATTGCAACTTGCTGAAAAGTGTCAACAGTGTTCCTATCATCTGGATTAAGCTGTACGGCAACAATGGTACTTACAGAGTGACTCAAACATGATTTAGACCTTGTTTATGAAAAACTGTTTATTTCTGTATTTCATGATTGCAACTTGCTGAAAAGTGTCAACACTGTTCCTATCATTGAGTTTAAACAGTACAGCAAAATTGTACTTACAGTGTGACTCAAACATTATTTAGACCTTATTTATGAAAAACTGTTTATTTCTGTATTTCATGATTGCAACTTGCTGAAAAGTGTCAACACTTTCCCTATCATCGAGTTTAAACAGTACAGCAAATTTGTACTTACAGAGTGACTCAAACATGATTTAGACCTTGTTTATGAAAAACTGTTTATTTCTGTATTTCATGATTGCAACTTGCTGAAAAGTGTCAACAGTGTTCCTATCATCTGGATTAAGCTGTATGGCAACAATGGTACTTACAGAGTGACTCAAACATGATTTAGACCTTGTTTATGAAAAACTGTTTATTTCTGTATTTCATGATTGAAACTTGCTGAAAAGTGTCAACAGTGTTCCTATCATCTGGATTAAGCTGTACGGCAACAATGGTACTTACAGAGTGACTCAAACATGATTTAGACCTTGTTTATGAAAAACTGTTTATTTCTGTATTTCATGATTGCAACTTGCTGAAAAGTGTCAACACTTTTCTATCATCGAGTTTAAACAGTACAGCAAATTTGTACTTACAGAGTGACTCAAACATGATTTAGACCTTATTTATGAAAAACTGTTTATTTCTGTATTTCATGATTGCAACTTGCTGAAAAGTGTCAACAGTGTTCCTATCATCTGGATTAAGCAGTACAGCAAAAATGGTACTTACAGAGTGACTCAAACATGATTTAGACCATGTTTATGAAAAACTGTTTATTTCTGTATTTCATGATTACAACTTGCTGAAAAGTGTCAACAGTTTTCCTATCATCTGGATTAAGCAGTACAGCAAAAATGGTACTTACAGAGTGACTCAAACATGATTTAGACCTTGTTTATGAAAAACTGTTTATTTCTGTATTTCATGATTGCAACTTGCTGAAAAGTGTCAACAGTGTTCCTATCATCTGGATTAAGCAGTACAGCAAAAATGGTACTTACAGAGTGACTCAAACATGATTTAGACCTTGTTTATGAAAAACTGTTTATTTCTGTATTTCATGATTGCAACTTGCTGAAAAGTGTCAACACTTTTCTATCATCGAGTTTAAACAGTACAGCAAATTTGTACTTACAGAGTGACTCAAACATGATTTAGACCTTATTTATGAAAAACTGTTTATTTCTGTATTTCATGATTGCAACTTGCTGAAAAGTGTCAACAGTGTTCCTATCATCTGGATTAAGCAGTACAGCAAAAATGGTACTTACAGAGTGAATCAAACATGATTTAGACCTTGTTTATGAAAAACTGTTTATTTCTGTATTTCATGATTGCAACTTGTTGAAAAGTGTCAACAGTGTTCCTATCATCGAGTTTAAACAGTACAGCAAAATGGTACTTACAGAGTGACTCAAACATGATTTAGACCTTGTTTATGAAAAACTGTTTATTTCTGTATTTCATGATTGCAACTTGCTGAAAAGTGTCAACAGTGTTCCTATCATCTGGATTAAGCTGTACGGCAACAATGGTACTTACAGAGTGACTCAAACATGATTTAGACCTTGTTTATGAAAAAATGTTTATTTCTGTATTTCATGATTGCAACTTTCTGAAAAGTGTCAACAGTTTTCCTATCATCTGGATTAAGCAGTACAGCAAAAATGGTACTTACAGAGTGACTCAAACATGATTTAGACCTTGTTTATGAAAAACTGTTTATTTCTGTATTTCATGATTGCAACTTGCTGAAAAGTGTCAACAGTGTTCCTATCATCTGGATTAAGCTGTACGGCAACAATGGTACTTACAGAGTGACTCAAACATGATTTAGACCTTGTTTATGAAAAACTGTTTATTTCTGTATTTCATGATTGCAACTTGCTGAAAAGTGTCAACACTTTCCCTATCATCGAGTTTAAACAGTACAGCAAATTTGTACTTACAGAGTGACTCAAACATGATTTAGACCTTATTTATGAAAAACTGTTTATTTCTATATTTCATGATTGCAACTTGCTGAAAAGTGTCAACACTGTTCCTATCATCGAGTTTAAACAGTACAGCAAAATTGTACTTACAGAGTGACTCAAACATGATTTAGACCTTGTTTATGAAAAACTGTTTATTTCTGTGTTTCATGATTGCAACTTGCTGAAAAGTGTCAACACTGTTCCTATCATTGAGTTTAAACAGTACAGCAAAATTGTACTTACAGAGTGACTCAAACATGATTTAGACCTTATTTATGAAAAACTGTTTATTTCTGTATTTCATGATTGCAACTTGCTGAAAAGTGTCAACACTTTCCCTATCATCGAGTTTAACCTCTATGGGCTAGGTGGGATGCTAGCGTGCCACCCGTGGTGCACTCCATCAACAGCAGGTGCATTTCAAGAGCGGCAAATTTGAATCCAAATAAATGTCAAAATTCAAATTTTTCAAAAATACAACTATTTTACACCATTTGAAAGATAAACATCTCCTTAATCTAACCACGTTTTACGATTTCAAAAAGGTTTTACGGCGAAAGCATAAATTTAGAGTATGTTAGGACAGTACATTTACAAGAGTTGTGTGTAATGTTTTGTCAAGTCAAAGACAGGGTCACCAAAACCATAAAACCAGCTAAAATGATGCACTAACCTTTTACAATCTCCATCAGATGACACTCCTAGGACATTATGTTAGACAATGCATGCATTTTTAGTTCTATCAAGTTCATATTTATATCCAAAAACAGCGTTTTACTATGGCATTGATGTTGAGGAAATCGTTTCCCTCCAATAACCGGCAGTCAAGTCATCGTCACAAATTAAATAATTAAAATTAGAAAACATTGGTAAAATATTATATTGTCATTTAAAGAATTATAGATTTACATCTCTTGAACGCAATCAACTTGCCAGATTTAAAAATAACCTTACTGGGAAATCACACTTTGCAATAATCTGAGCACTGCGCCCAGAAAAATACGCGTTGCGATACAGACTAGACGTCATGTTGGGGAGATCTAAAATCGAAAATACTATGTAAATAATCCATTACCTTTGATTCTCTTCATCAGATGTCACTTCCAGGTATCACAGGTCCATAACGAATGTAGTTTTGTTCAAAAAAGCTCATCATTTATGTCCAAAAATCTCCGTCTTGTTAGCACATGATGTAAGCCAGCCGGACTTCTCGTCATGAACGAGGGGAAAAAATATATTTCCGTTCGTTCAAACATGTCAAACGTTGTATAGCATAAATCATTAGGGCCTTTTTTAACCAGAACATGAATAATATTCAAGGTGGACGAATGCATACTCTTTTATAACGTATTGGAACGAGGGTACCCAACATGAACTCGCGCTCCAGGTGTCTAATGGGACATCATCGTTCCATGGCTCTTGTTCGGTCAGATCTCCCTCCAGAAGACTCAAAACACTTTGTAAAGGCTGGTGACATCTAGTGGAAGCAATAGGAAGTGCCAAAATATTCCTAAGCCCATGTGTTTTTCAATGGGATAGGTTTAAAGTCAATACAACACATCAGGTATCCACTTCCTGTCAGAAAATGTCTCAGGGTTTTGCCTGCCAAATGAGTTCTGTTATACTCACAGACACCATTCAAACAGTTTTAGAAACTTTAGAGTGTTTTCTATCCATATATAATAAGTATATGCATATTCTAGTTACTGGGTAGGATTAGTAACCAGATTAAATCGGGTACATTTTTTTTTATCCAGACGTGCAAATGCTGCCCCCTAGCCCTAACAGGTTAAGCTGTACGGCAACAATGGTACTTACAGAGTGACTCAATCATGATTTAGACCTTGTTTATGAAAAACTGTTTATTTCTGTATTTCATGATTGCAACTTGTTGATAAGTGTCAACAGTGTTCCTATCATCGAGTTTAAACTGTACAGCAAAATGGTACTTACAGAGTGACTCAAACATGATTTAGACCTTATTTATGAAAAACTGTTTATTTCTGTATTTCATGATTGCAACTTGCTGAAAAGTGTCAACAGTGTTCCTATCATTGAGTTTAAACAGTACAGCAAAATTGTACTTACAGTGTGACTCAAACATTATTTAGACCTTATTTATGAAAAACTGTTTATTTCTGTATTTCATGATTGCAACTTGCTGAAAAGTGTCAACACGTTCCCTATCATCGAGTTTAAACAGTACAGCAAATTTGTACTTACAGAGTGACTCAAACATGATTTAGACCTTGTTTATGAAAAACTGTTTATTTATGTATTTCATGATTGCAACTTGCTGAAAAGTGTCAACAGTGTTCCTATCATGTGGATTAAGTTGTACGGCAACAATGGTACTTACAGAGTGACTCAAACATGATTTAGACCTTGTTTATGAAAAACTGTTTATTTCTGTATTTCATGATTGAAACTTGCTGAAAAGTGTCAACAGTGTTCCTATCATCTGGATTAAGCTGTACGGCAACAATGGTACTTACAGAGTGACTCAAACATGATTTAGACCTTGTTTATGAAAAACTGTTTATTTCTGTATTTCATGATTGCAACTTGCTGAAAAGTGTCAACAGTGTTCCTATCATCTGGATTAAGCAGTACAGCAAAAATGGTACTTACAGAGTGACTCAAACATGATTTAGACCTTGTTTATGAAAAACTGTTTATTTCTGTATTTCATGATTGCAACTTGCTGAAAAGTGTCAACACTTTTCCTATCATCGAGTTTAAACAGTACAGCAAATTTGTACTTACAGAGTGACTCAAACATGATTTAGACCTTATTTATGAAAAACTGTTTATTTCTGTATTTCATGATTGCAACTTGCTGAAAAGTGTCAACAGTGTTCCTATCATCTGGATTAAGCAGTACAGCAAAAATGGTACTTACAGAGTGAATCAAACATGATTTAGACCTTGTTTATGAAAAACTGTTTATTTCTGTATTTCATGATTGCAACTTGTTGAAAAGTGTCAACAGTGTTCCTATCATCGAGTTTAAACAGTACAGCAAAATGGTACTTACAGAGTGACTCAAACATGATTTAGACCTTGTTTATGAAAAACTGTTTATTTCTGTATTTCATGATTGCAACTTGCTGAAAAGTGTCAACAGTGTTCCTATCATCTGGATTAAGCTGTACGGCAACAATGGTACTTACAGAGTGACTCAAACATGATTTAGACCTTGTTTATGAAAAACTGTTTATTTCTGTATTTCATGATTGCAACTTGCTGAAAAGTGTCAACAGTGTTCCTATCATCTGGATTAAGCAGTACAGCAAAAATGGTACTTACAGAGTGACTCAAACATGATTTAGACCTTGTTTATGAAAAACTGTTTATTTCTGTATTTCATGATTACAACTTGCTGAAAAGTGTCAACAGTTTTGCTATCATCTGGATTAAGCAGTACAGCAAAAATGGTACTTACAGAGTGACTCAAACATGATTTAGACCTTGTTTATGAAAAACTGTTTATTTCTGTATTTCATGATTGCAACTTGCTGAAAAGTGTCAACAGTGTTCCTATCATCTGGATTAAGCTGTACGGCACCAATGGTACTTACAGAGTGACTCAAACATGATTTAGACCTAGTTTATGAAAAACTGTTTATTTCTGTATTTCATGATTGCAACTTGTTGAAAAGTGTCAACAGTGTTCCTATCATCGAGTTTAAACTGTACAGCAAAATGGTACTTACAGAGTGACTCAAACATGATTTAGACCTTGTTTATGAAAAACTGTTTATTTCTGTATTTCATGATTGCAACTTGCTGAAAAGTGTCAACAGTGTTCCTATCATCTGGATTAAGCTGTACGGCAACAATGGTACTTACAGAGTGACTCAATCATGATTTAGACCTTGTTTATGAAAAACTTTTTATTTCTGTATTTCATGATTGCAACTTGTTGATAAGTGTCAACAGTGTTCCTATCATCGAGTTTAAACTGTACAGCAAAATGGTACTTACAGAGTGACTCAAACATGATTTAGACCTTATTTATGAAAAACTGTTTATTTCTGTATTTCATGATTGCAACTTGCTGAAAAGTGTCAACAGTGTTCCTATCATCTGGATTAAGCTGTACGGCAACAATGGTACTTACAGAGTGACTCAATCATGATTTAGACCTTGTTTATGAAAAACTGTTTATTTCTGTATTTCATGATTGCAACTTGTTGATAAGTGTCAACAGTGTTCCTATCATCGAGTTTAAACTGTACAGCAAAATGGTACTTACAGAGTGACTCAAACATGATTTAGACCTTGTTTATGAAAAACTGTTTATTTCTGTATTTCATGATTGCAACTTGCTGAAAAGTGTCAACAGTGTTCCTATCATCTGGATTAAGCTGTACGGCAACAATGGTACTTACAGAGTGACTCAAACATGATTTGGACCTTGTTTATGAAAAACTGTTTATTTCTGTATTTCATGATTGCAACTTGCTGAAAAGTGTCAACAGTGTTCCTATCATCGAGTTTAAACAGTACAGCAAAATTGTACTTACAGAGTGACTCAAACATGATTTAGACCTTGTTTATGAAAAACTGTTTATTTCTGTATTTCATGATTGCAACTTGCTGAAAAGTGTCAACAGTGTTCCTATCATCTGGATTAAGCTGTACGGCAACAATGGTACTTACAGAGTGACTCAAACATGATTTAGACCTTGTTTATGAAAAACTGTTTATTTCTGTATTTCATGATTGCAACTTGCTGAAAAGTGTCAACAGTGTTCCTATCATCTGGATTAAGCTGTACGGCACCAATGGTACTTACAGAGTGACTCAAACATGATTTAGACCTAGTTTATGAAAAACTGTTTATTTCTGTATTTCATGATTGCAACTTGTTGAAAAGTGTCAACAGTGTTCCTATCATCGAGTTTAAACTGTACAGCAAAATGGTACTTACAGAGTGACTCAAACATGATTTAGACCTTGTTTATGAAAAACTGTTTATTTCTGTATTTCATGATTGCAACTTGCTGAAAAGTGTCAACAGTGTTCCTATCATCTGGATTAAGCTGTACGGTAACAATGGTACTTACAGAGTGACTCAAACATGATTTAGACCTTGTTTATGAAAAACTGTTTATTTCTGTATTTCATGATTGCAACTTGCTGAAAAGTGTCAACACTTTTCCTATCATCGAGTTTAAACAGTACAGCAAATTTGTACTTACAGAGTGACTCAAACATGATTTAGACCTTATTTATGAAAAACTGTTTATTTCTGTATTTCATGATTGCAACTTGCTGAAAAGTGTCAACAGTGTTCCTATCATCTGGATTAAGCAGTACAGCAAAAATGGTACTTACAGAGTGAATCAAACATGATTTAGACCTTGTTTATGAAAAACTGTTTATTTCTGTATTTCATGATTGCAACTTGTTGAAAAGTGTCAACAGTGTTCCTATCATCGAGTTTAAACAGTACAGCAAAATGGTACTTACAGAGTGACTCAAACATGATTTAGACCTTGTTTATGAAAAACTGTTTATTTCTGTATTTCATGATTGCAACTTGTTGATAAGTGTCAACAGTGTTCCTATCATCGAGTTTAAACTGTACAGCAAAATGGTACTTACAGAGTGACTCAAACATGATTTAGACCTTGTTTATGAAAAACTGTTTATTTCTGTATTTCATGATTGCAACTTGCTGAAAAGTGTCAACAGTGTTCCTATCATCTGGATTAAGCTGTACGGCAACAATGGTACTTACAGAGTGACTCAAACATGATTTGGACCTTGTTTATGAAAAACTGTTTATTTCTGTATTTCATGATTGCAACTTGCTGAAAAGTGTCAACAGTGTTCCTATCATCGAGTTTAAACAGTACAGCAAAATTGTACTTACAGAGTGACTCAAACATGATTTAGACCTTGTTTATGAAAAACTGTTTATTTCTGTATTTCATGATTGCAACTTGCTGAAAAGTGTCAACAGTGTTCCTATCATCTGGATTAAGCTGTACGGCAACAATGGTACTTACAGAGTGACTCAAACATGATTTAGACCTTGTTTATGAAAAACTGTTTATTTCTGTATTTCATGATTGCAACTTGCTGAAAAGTGTCAACAGTGTTCCTATCATCTGGATTAAGCTGTACGGCACCAATGGTACTTACAGAGTGACTCAAACATGATTTAGACCTAGTTTATGAAAAACTGTTTATTTCTGTATTTCATGATTGCAACTTGTTGAAAAGTGTCAACAGTGTTCCTATCATCGAGTTTAAACTGTACAGCAAAATGGTACTTACAGAGTGACTCAAACATGATTTAGACCTTATTTATGAAAAACTGTTTATTTCTGTATTTCATGATTGCAACTTGCTGAAAAGTGTCAACAGTGTTCCTATCATCTGGATTAAGCTGTACGGCAACAATGGTACTTACAGAGTGACTCAAACATGATTTAGACCTTATTTATGAAAAACTGTTTATTTCTGTATTTCATGATTGCAACTTGCTGAAAAGTGTCAACAGTGTTCCTATCATCTGGATTAAGCAGTACAGCAAAAATGGTACTTACAGAGTGAATCAAACATGATTTAGACCTTGTTTATGAAAAACTGTTTATTTCTGTATTTCATGATTGCAACTTGTTGAAAAGTGTCAACAGTGTTCCTATCATCGAGTTTAAACAGTACAGCAAAATGGTACTTACAGAGTGACTCAAACATGATTTAGACCTTGTTTATGAAAAACTGTTTATTTCTGTATTTCATGATTGCAACTTGTTGATAAGTGTCAACAGTGTTCCTATCATCGAGTTTAAACTGTACAGCAAAATGGTACTTACAGAGTGACTCAAACATGATTTAGACCTTGTTTATGAAAAACTGTTTATTTCTGTATTTCATGATTGCAACTTGCTGAAAAGTGTCAACAGTGTTCCTATCATCTGGATTAAGCTGTACGGCACCAATGGTACTTACAGAGTGACTCAAACATGATTTAGACCTAGTTTATGAAAAACTGTTTATTTCTGTATTTCATGATTGCAACTTGTTGAAAAGTGTCAACAGTGTTCCTATCATCGAGTTTAAACTGTACAGCAAAATGGTACTTACAGAGTGACTCAAACATGATTTAGACCTTGTTTATGAAAAACTGTTTATTTCTGTATTTCATGATTGCAACTTGCTGAAAAGTGTCAACAGTGTTCCTATCATCTGGATTAAGCTGTACGGTAACAATGGTACTTACAGAGTGACTCAAACATGATTTAGACCTTGTTTATGAAAAACTGTTTATTTCTGTATTTCATGATTGCAACTTGCTGAAAAGTGTCAACACTTTTCCTATCATCGAGTTTAAACAGTACAGCAAATTTGTACTTACAGAGTGACTCAAACATGATTTAGACCTTATTTATGAAAAACTGTTTATTTCTGTATTTCATGATTGCAACTTGCTGAAAAGTGTCAACAGTGTTCCTATCATCTGGATTAAGCAGTACAGCAAAAATGGTACTTACAGAGTGAATCAAACATGATTTAGACCTTGTTTATGAAAAACTGTTTATTTCTGTATTTCATGATTGCAACTTGTTGAAAAGTGTCAACAGTGTTCCTATCATCGAGTTTAACCTGTTAGGGCTAGGGGGCAGCATTGACACGGCTGGATAAAAAACATACCCGATTTAATCTGGTTACCACTCCTACTCAGTAACTAGAATATGCATATACTTATTACATATGGATAGAAAACACCCTAAATTTTCTAAAACTGTTTGAATGGTGTCTGTGAGTATAACAGAACTCAAATGGCAGGTCAAAACCTGAGAGATTCCTTTACAGGAAGTGGCCTGTCTGACCATTTCTGGAACTTCTTTGCCATCTCTATCATTTACTAAGGATCTCTGCTCTAACGTGACACTTCCCACGTCGTCCATAGGCTCTCATAGCCCGGGAAAAAAGAGAATGTCGTCATTCCAGCCCCAGGCTGAAACACATTATCGCCTTTCTCAAGTGGCCCATCAAGAGACACTAGCTTATGCGCGTGACCCCGACCGCCCCCGCCTTTGGGATTTTTTCCTCTGTTTGCCGAAAAGGAGATTCCCTGTCGGAATTTTACCGCTTTTCTACGAGAAAAATGACGTAAAAATTGATTTTAAACAGCGGTTGACATGCTTCGACGTACGGCAATTGAATACTTTGAATTTTATTGTCAGGAATTGCGCCAAGCGCGCGACACTTCTTTACTATTTCGGATAGTGTCTGGAACGCACGAACAAAACGCCGCTATTCGGATATAACGATGGATTATTTTGGACCAAACCAACATTTGTTATTGAAGTAGACGTCCTGGGTGTGCATTCTGACGAAGACAACAAAAGGTAATGACATTTTTATAATAGTAAATATGATTATGGTGAGTGCTAAACTTGCCGGATGTCTAAATAGCGAGCCCGTGATGCCTGGGCTATATACTTAGAATATTGCAAAATGTGCTTTCACCAAAAAGCTATTTTAAAATCGGACATATCGAGTGCATAGAGGAGGTCTGTATCTATAATTCTTAAAATAATTGTTATGCTTTTTGTGAACGTTTATCGTGAGTAATTTAGTAAAATGTTAGCGAATTCCCCGTAAGTTTGCGGGGGGTATGCTAGTTCTGAACGTCACATGCTAATGTAAAAAGCTGGTTTTTGATATAAATATGAACTTGATTGAACAAAACATGCATGTATTGTATAACATAATGTCCTAGGGTTGTCATCTGATGAAGATCATCAAAGGTGAGTGCTGCATTTAGCTGTCTTCTGGGTTTTGGTGACATTATATGCTGGCTTGAAAAATGGGTGTCTGATTATTTCTGGCTTGGTACTCTGCTGACATAATCTAATGTTTTGCTTTCGTTGTAAAGCCTTTTTGAAATCGGACAGTGTGGTTAGATTAACGAGAGTCTTATCTTTAAATGGCTGTAAAATAGTCATATGTTTGAGAAATTGAAGTAATAGGATTTTGAAGATTTTGAAAATCGCGCCACAGGCTGGCAGTGGATGTTACGTAGGTGGGACGAATTCGTCCCGCCGGTCCCATAGAGGTTAAACAGTACAGCAAAATGGTACTTACAGAGTGACTCAAACATGATTTAGACCTTGTTTATGAAAAACTGTTTATTTCTGTATTTCATGATTGCAACTTGCTGAAAAGTGTCAACAGTGTTCCTATCATCTGGATTAAGCTGTACGGCAACAATGGTACTTACAGAGTGACTCAATCATGATTTAGACCTTGTTTATGAAAAACTGTTTATTTCTGTATTTCATGATTGCAACTTGCTGAAAAGTGTCAACAGTGTTCCTATCATCTGGATTAAGCTGTACGGCAACAATGGTACTTACAGAGTGACTCAAACATGATTTGGACCTTGTTTATGAAAAACTGTTTATTTCTGTATTTCATGATTGCAACTTGCTGAAAAGTGTCAACAGTGTTCCTATCATCGAGTTTAAACAGTACAGCAAAATTGTACTTACAGAGTGACTCAAACATGATTTAGACCTTGTTTATGAAAAACTGTTTATTTCTGTATTTCATGATTGCAACTTGCTGAAAAGTGTCAACAGTGTTCCTATCATCTGGATTAAGCTGTACGGCAACAATGGTACTTACAGAGTGACTCAAACATGATTTAGACCTTGTTTATGAAAAACTGTTTATTTCTGTATTTCATGATTGCAACTTGCTGAAAAGTGTCAACAGTGTTCCTATCATCTGGATTAAGCTGTACGGCACCAATGGTACTTACAGAGTGACTCAAACATGATTTAGACCTAGTTTATGAAAAACTGTTTATTTCTGTATTTCATGATTGCAACTTGTTGAAAAGTGTCAACAGTGTTCCTATCATCGAGTTTAAACTGTACAGCAAAATGGTACTTACAGAGTGACTCAAACATGATTTAGACCTTGTTTATGAAAAACTGTTTATTTCTGTATTTCATGATTGCAACTTGCTGAAAAGTGTCAACAGTGTTCCTATCATCTGGATTAAGCTGTACGGTAACAATGGTACTTACAGAGTGACTCAAACATGATTTAGACCTTGTTTATGAAAAACTGTTTATTTCTGTATT
Source organism: Salmo salar (assembly GCF_965601325.2). NCBI lineage: Eukaryota > Metazoa > Chordata > Actinopteri > Salmoniformes > Salmonidae > Salmo > Salmo salar. Next base: position 51,441,379 of record NC_138296.1, on the reverse strand, counting down.
TCATGATTGCAACTTGCTGAAAAGTGTCAACACTTTTCCTATCATCGAGTTTAAACAGTACAGCAAATTTGTACTTACAGAGTGACTCAAACATGATTTAGACCTTATTTATGAAAAACTGTTTATTTCTGTATTTCATGATTGCAACTTGCTGAAAAGTGTCAACAGTGTTCCTATCATCTGGATTAAGCAGTACAGCAAAAATGGTACTTACAGAGTGAATCAAACATGATTTAGACCTTGTTTATGAAAAACTGTTTATTTCTGTATTTCATGATTGCAACTTGTTGAAAAGTGTCAACAGTGTTCCTATCATCGAGTTTAAACAGTACAGCAAAATGGTACTTACAGAGTGACTCAAACATGATTTAGACCTTGTTTATGAAAAACTGTTTATTTCTGTATTTCATGATTGCAACTTGCTGAAAAGTGTCAACAGTGTTCCTATCATCTGGATTAAGCTGTACGGCAACAATGGTACTTACAGAGTGACTCAATCATGATTTAGACCTTGTTTATGAAAAACTGTTTATTTCTGTATTTCATGATTGCAACTTGTTGATAAGTGTCAACAGTTTTCCTATCATCGAGTTTAAACTGTACAGCAAAATGGTACTTACAGAGTGACTCAAACATGATTTAGACCTTATTTATGAAAAACTGTTTATTTCTGTATTTCATGATTGCAACTTGCTGAAAAGTGTCAACAGTGTTCCTATCATCTGGATTAAGCTGTACGGCAACAATGGTACTTACAGAGTGACTCAATCATGATTTAGACCTTGTTTATGAAAAACTGTTTATTTCTGTATTTCATGATTGCAACTTGTTGATAAGTGTCAACAGTGTTCCTATCATCGAGTTTAAACTGTACAGCAAAATGGTACTTACAGAGTGACTCAAACATGATTTAGACCTTGTTTATGAAAAACTGTTTATTTCTGTATTTCATGATTGCAACTTGCTGAAAAGTGTCAACAGTGTTCCTATCATCTGGATTAAGCTGTACGGCAACAATGGTACTTACAGAGTGACTCAAACATGATTTGGACCTTGTTTATGAAAAACTGTTTATTTCTGTATTTCATGATTGCAACTTGCTGAAAAGTGTCAACAGTGTTCCTATCATCGAGTTTAAACAGTACAGCAAAATTGTACTTACAGAGTGACTCAAACATGATTTAGACCTTAATTATGAAAAACTGTTTATTTCTGTATTTCATGATTGCAACTTGCTGAAAAGTGTCAACAGTGTTCCTATCATCTGGATTAAGCTGTACGGCAACAATGGTACTTACAGAGTGACTCAAACATGATTTAGACCTTGTTTATGAAAAACTGTTTATTTCTGTATTTCATGATTGCAACTTGCTGAAAAGTGTCAACAGTGTTCCTATCATCTGGATTAAGCTGTACGGCACCAATGGTACTTACAGAGTGACTCAAACATGATTTAGACCTAGTTTATGAAAAACTGTTTATTTCTGTATTTCATGATTGCAACTTGTTGAAAAGTGTCAACAGTGTTCCTATCATCGAGTTTAAACTGTACAGCAAAATGGTACTTACAGAGTGACTCAAACATGATTTAGACCTTGTTTATGAAAAACTGTTTATTTCTGTATTTCATGATTGCAACTTGCTGAAAAGTGTCAACAGTGTTCCTATCATCTGGATTAAGCTGTACGGTAACAATGGTACTTACAGAGTGACTCAAACATGATTTAGACCTTGTTTATGAAAAACTGTTTATTTCTGTATTTCATGATTGCAACTTGCTGAAAAGTGTCAACACTTTTCCTATCATCGAGTTTACACAGTACAGCAAATTTGTACTTACAGAGTGACTCAAACATGATTTAGACCTTATTTATGAAAAACTGTTTATTTCTGTATTTCATGATTGCAACTTGCTGAAAAGTGTCAACAGTGTTCCTATCATCTGGATTAAGCAGTACAGCAAAATTGTACTTACAGAGTGAATCAAACATGATTTAGACCTTGTTTATGAAAAACTGTTTATTTCTGTATTTCATGATTGCAACTTGTTGAAAAGTGTCAACAGTGTTCCTATCATCGAGTTTAAACAGTACAGCAAAATGGTACTTACAGAGTGACTCAAACATGATTTAGACCTTGTTTATGAAAAACTGTTTATTTCTGTATTTCATGATTGCAACTTGCTGAAAAGTGTCAACAGTGTTCCTATCATCTGGATTAAGCTGTACGGCAACAATGGTACTTACAGAGTGACTCAATCATGATTTAGACCTTGTTTATGAAAAACTGTTTATTTCTGTATTTCATGATTGCAACTTGTTGATAAGTGTCAACAGTGTTCCTATCATCGAGTTTAAACTGTACAGCAAAATGGTACTTACAGAGTGACTCAAACATGATTTAGACCTTATTTATGAAAAACTGTTTATTTCTGTATTTCATGATTGCAACTTGCTGAAAAGTGTCAACAGTGTTCCTATCATCTGGATTAAGCTGTACGGCAACAATGGTACTTACAGAGTGACTCAATCATGATTTAGACCTTGTTTATGAAAAACTGTTTATTTCTGTATTTCATGATTGCAACTTGTTGATAAGTGTCAACAGTGTTCCTATCATCGAGTTTAAACTGTACAGCAAAATGGTACTTACAGAGTGACTCAAACATGATTTAGACCTTGTTTATGAAAAACTGTTTATTTCTGTATTTCATGATTGCAACTTGCTGAAAAGTGTCAACAGTGTTCCTATCATCTGGATTAAGCTGTACGGCAACAATGGTACTTACAGAGTGACTCAAACATGATTTAGACCTTGTTTATGAAAAACTGTTTATTTCTGTATTTCATGATTGCAACTTGCTGAAAAGTGTCAACAGTGTTCCTATCATCTGGATTAAGCTGTACGGCACCAATGGTACTTACAGAGTGACTCAAACATGATTTAGACCTAGTTTATGAAAAACTGTTTATTTCTGTATTTCATGATTGCAACTTGTTGAAAAGTGTCAACAGTGTTCCTATCATCGAGTTTAAACTGTACAGCAAAATTGTACTTACAGAGTGACTCAAACATGATTTAGACCTTAATTATGAAAAACTGTTTATTTCTGTATTTCATGATTGCAACTTGCTGAAAAGTGTCAACAGTGTTCCTATCATCTGGATTAAGCAGTACAGCAAAAATGGTACTTACAGAGTGACTCAAACATGATTTAGACCTTGTTTATGAAAAACTGTTTATTTCTGTATTTCATGATTACAACTTGCTGAAAAGTGTCAACAGTTTTCCTATCATCTGGATTAAGCAGTACAGCAAAAATGGTACTTACAGAGTGACTCAAACATGATTTAGACCTTGTATATGAAAAACTGTTTATTTCTGTATTTCATGATTGCAACTTGCTGAAAAGTGTCAACAGTGTTCCTATCATCTGGATTAAGCTGTACGGCAACAATGGTACTTACAGAGTGACTCAAACATGATTTAGACCTTGTTTATGAAAAACTGTTTATTTCTGTATTTCATGATTGCAACTTGCTGAAAAGTGTCAACACTGTTCCTATCATTGAGTTTAAACAGTACAGCAAAATTGTACTTACAGTGTGACTCAAACATGATTTAGACCTTATTTATGAAAAACTGTTTATTTCTGTATTTCATGATTGCAACTTGCTGAAAAGTGTCAACACTTTCCCTATCATCGAGTTTAAACAGTACAGCAAAATTGTACTTACAGAGTGACTCAAACATGATTTAGACCTTAATTATGAAAAACTGTTTATTTCTGTATTTCATGATTGCAACTTGCTGAAAAGTGTCAACAGTGTTCCTATCATCTGGATTAAGCAGTACAGCAAAAATGGTACTTACAGAGTGACTCAAACATGATTTAGACCTTGTTTATGAAAAACTGTTTATTTCTGTATTTCATGATTACAACTTGCTGAAAAGTGTCAACAGTTTTCCTATCATCTGGATTAAGCAGTACAGCAAAAATGGTACTTACAGAGTGACTCAAACATGATTTAGACCTTGTTTATGAAAAACTGTTTATTTCTGTATTTCATGATTGCAACTTGCTGAAAAGTGTCAACAGTGTTCCTATCATCTGGATTAAGCTGTACGGCAACAATGGTACTTACAGAGTGACTCAAACATGATTTAGACCTTGTTTATGAAAAACTGTTTATTTCTGTATTTCATGATTGCAACTTGCTGAAAAGTGTCAACACTGTTCCTATCATTGAGTTTAAACAGTACAGCAAAATTGTACTTACAGTTTGACTCAAACATGATTTAGACCTTGTTTATGAAAAACTGTTTATTTCTGTATTTCATGATTGCAACTTGCTGAAAAGTGTCAACACTTTCCCTATCATCGAGTTTAAACAGTACAGCAAATTTGTACTTACAGAGTGACTCAAACATGATTTAGACCTTGTTTATGAAAAACTGTTTATTTCTGTATTTCATGATTGCAACTTGCTGAAAAGTGTCAACAGTGTTCCTATCATCTGGATTAAGCTGTACGGCAACAATGGTACTTACAGAGTGACTCAAACATGATTTAGACCTTGTTTATGAAAAACTGTTTATTTCTGTATTTCATGATTGCAACTTGCTAAAAAGTGTCAACAGTGTTCCTATCATCTGGATTAAGCTGTACGGCAACAATGGTACTTACAGAGTGACTCAAACATGATTTAGACCTTGTTTATGAAAAACTGTTTATTTCTGTATTTCATGATTGCAACTTGCTGAAAAGTGTCAACACTGTTCCTATCATTGAGTTTAAACAGTACAGCAAAATTGTACTTACAGTGTGACTCAAACATGATTTAGACCTTGTTTATGAAAAACTGTTTATTTCTGTATTTCATGATTGCAACTTGCTGAAAAGTGTCAACACTTTCCCTATCATCGAGTTTAAACAGTACAGCAAATTTGTACTTACAGAGTGACTCAAACATGATTTAGACCTTATTTATGAAAAACTGTTTATTTCTATATTTCATGATTGCAACTTGCTGAAAAGTGGCAACACTGTTCCTATCATCGAGTTTAAACAGTACAGCAAAATTGTACTTACAGAGTGACTCAAACATGATTTAGACCTTGTTTATGAAAAACTGTTTATTTCTGTATTTCATGATTGCAACTTGCTGAAAAGTGTCAACAGTGTTCCTATCATCTGGATTAAGCTGTACGGCAACAATGGTACTTACAGAGTGACTCAAACATGATTTAGACCTTGTTTATGAAAAATTGTTTATTTCTGTATTTCATGATTGCAACTTGCTGAAAAGTGTCAACACTGTTCCTATCATTGAGTTTAAACAGTACAGCAAAATTGTACTTACAGTTTGACTCAAACATGATTTAGACCTTGTTTATGAAAAACTGTTTATTTCTGTATTTCATGATTGCAACTTGCTGAAAAGTGTCAACACTTTCCCTATCATCGAGTTTAAACAGTACAGCAAATTTGTACTTACAGAGTGACTCAAACATGATTTAGACCTTGTTTATGAAAAACTGTTTATTTCTGTATTTCATGATTGCAACTTGCTGAAAAGTGTCAACAGTGTTCCTATCATCTGGATTAAGCTGTACGGCAACAATGGTACTTACAGAGTGACTCAAACATGATTTAGACCTTGTTTATGAAAAACTGTTTATTTCTGTATTTCATGATTGCAACTTGCTAAAAAGTGTCAACAGTGTTCCTATCATCTGGATTAAGCTGTACGGCAACAATGGTACTTACAGAGTGACTCAAACATGATTTAGACCTTGTTTATGAAAAACTGTTTATTTCTGTATTTCATGATTGCAACTTGCTGAAAAGTGTCAACACTGTTCCTATCATTGAGTTTAAACAGTACAGCAAAATTGTACTTACAGTTTGACTCAAACATGATTTAGACCTTGTTTATGAAAAACTGTTTATTTCTGTATTTCATGATTGCAACTTGCTGAAAAGTGTCAACACTTTCCCTATCATCGAGTTTAAACAGTACAGCAAATTTGTACTTACAGAGTGACTCAAACATGATTTAGACCTTGTTTATGAAAAACTGTTTATTTCTGTATTTCATGATTGCAACTTGCTGAAAAGTGTCAACAGTGTTCCTATCATCTGGATTAAGCTGTACGGCAACAATGGTACTTACAGAGTGACTCAAACATGATTTAGACCTTGTTTATGAAAAACTGTTTATTTCTGTATTTCATGATTGCAACTTGCTAAAAAGTGTCAACAGTGTTCCTATCATCTGGATTAAGCTGTACGGCAACAATGGTACTTACAGAGTGACTCAAACATGATTTAGACCTTGTTTATGAAAAACTGTTTATTTCTGTATTTCATGATTGCAACTTGCTGAAAAGTGTCAACACTGTTCCTATCATTGAGTTTAAACAGTACAGCAAAATTGTACTTACAGTGTGACTCAAACATGATTTAGACCTTGTTTATGAAAAACTGTTTATTTCTGTATTTCATGATTGCAACTTGCTGAAAAGTGTCAACACTTTCCCTATCATCGAGTTTAAACAGTACAGCAAATTTGTACTTACAGAGTGACTCAAACATGATTTAGACCTTATTTATGAAAAACTGTTTATTTCTATATTTCATGATTGCAACTTGCTGAAAAGTGGCAACACTGTTCCTATCATCGAGTTTAAACAGTACAGCAAAATTGTACTTACAGAGTGACTCAAACATGATTTAGACCTTGTTTATGAAAAACTGTTTATTTCTGTATTTCATGATTGCAACTTGCTGAAAAGTGTCAACAGTGTTCCTATCATCTGGATTAAGCTGTACGGCAACAATGGTACTTACAGAGTGACTCAAACATGATTTAGACCTTGTTTATGAAAAACTGTTTATTTCTGTATTTCATGATTGCAACTTGCTGAAAAGTGTCAACACTGTTCCTATCATTGAGTTTAAACAGTACAGCAAAATTGTACTTACAGTTTGACTCAAACATGATTTAGACCTTGTTTATGAAAAACTGTTTATTTCTGTATTTCATGATTGCAACTTGCTGAAAAGTGTCAACACTTTCCCTATCATCGAGTTTAAACAGTACAGCAAATTTGTACTTACAGTGTGACTCAAACATGATTTAGACCTTGTTTATGAAAAACTGTTTATTTCTGTATTTCATGATTGCAACTTGCTGAAAAGTGTCAACAGTGTTCCTATCATCTGGATTAAGCTGTACGGCAACAATGGTACTTACAGAGTGACTCAAACATGATTTAGACCTTGTTTATGAAAAACTGTTTATTTCTGTATTTCATGATTGCAACTTGCTAAAAAGTGTCAACAGTGTTCCTATCATCTGGATTAAGCTGTACGGCAACAATGGTACTTACAGAGTGACTCAAACATGATTTAGACCTTGTTTATGAAAAACTGTTTATTTCTGTATTTCATGATTGCAACTTGCTGAAAAGTGTCAACACTGTTCCTATCATTGAGTTTAAACAGTACAGCAAAATTGTACTTACAGTGTGACTCAAACATGATTTAGACCTTGTTTATGAAAAACTGTTTATTTCTGTATTTCATGATTGCAACTTGCTGAAAAGTGTCAACACTTTCCCTATCATCGAGTTTAAACAGTACAGCAAATTTGTACTTACAGAGTGACTCAAACATGATTTAGACCTTATTTATGAAAAACTGTTTATTTCTATATTTCATGATTGCAACTTGCTGAAAAGTGGCAACACTGTTCCTATCATCGAGTTTAAACAGTACAGCAAAATTGTACTTACAGAGTGACTCAAACATGATTTAGACCTTGTTTATGAAAAACTGTTTATTTCTGTATTTCATGATTGCAACTTGCTGAAAAGTGTCAACAGTGTTCCTATCATCTGGATTAAGCTGTACGGCAACAATGGTACTTACAGAGTGACTCAAACATGATTTAGACCTTGTTTATGAAAAATTGTTTATTTCTGTATTTCATGATTGCAACTTGCTGAAAAGTGTCAACACTGTTCCTATCATTGAGTTTAAACAGTACAGCAAAATTGTACTTACAGTTTGACTCAAACATGATTTAGACCTTGTTTATGAAAAACTGTTTATTTCTGTATTTCATGATTGCAACTTGCTGAAAAGTGTCAACACTTTCCCTATCATCGAGTTTAAACAGTACAGCAAATTTGTACTTACAGAGTGACTCAAACATGATTTAGACCTTGTTTATGAAAAACTGTTTATTTCTGTATTTCATGATTGCAACTTGCTGAAAAGTGTCAACAGTGTTCCTATCATCTGGATTAAGCTGTACGGCAACAATGGTACTTACAGAGTGACTCAAACATGATTTAGACCTTGTTTATGAAAAACTGTTTATTTCTGTATTTCATGATTGCAACTTGCTAAAAAGTGTCAACAGTGTTCCTATCATCTGGATTAAGCTGTACGGCAACAATGGTACTTACAGAGTGACTCAAACATGATTTAGACCTTGTTTATGAAAAACTGTTTATTTCTGTATTTCATGATTGCAACTTGCTGAAAAGTGTCAACACTGTTCCTATCATTGAGTTTAAACAGTACAGCAAAATTGTACTTACAGTGTGACTCAAACATGATTTAGACCTTGTTTATGAAAAACTGTTTATTTCTGTATTTCATGATTGCAACTTGCTGAAAAGTGTCAACACTTTCCCTATCATCGAGTTTAAACAGTACAGCAAATTTGTACTTACAGAGTGACTCAAACATGATTTAGACCTTATTTATGAAAAACTGTTTATTTCTATATTTCATGATTGCAACTTGCTGAAAAGTGGCAACACTGTTCCTATCATCGAGTTTAAACAGTACAGCAAAATTGTACTTACAGAGTGACTCAAACATGATTTAGACCTTGTTTATGAAAAACTGTTTATTTCTGTATTTCATGATTGCAACTTGCTGAAAAGTGTCAACAGTGTTCCTATCATCTGGATTAAGCTGTACGGCAACAATGGTACTTACAGAGTGACTCAAACATGATTTAGACCTTGTTCATGAAAAACTGTTTATTTCTGTATTTCATGATTGCAACTTGCTGAAAAGTGTCAACAGTGTTCCTATCATCTGGATTAAGCTGTACGGCAAAAATGGTACTTACAGAGTGACTCAAACATGATTTAGACCTTGTTTATGAAAAACTGTTTATTTCTGTATTTCATGATTGCAACTTGCTGAAAAGTGTCAACAGTGTTCCTATCATCTGGATTAAGCAGTACAGCAAAATGGTACTTACAGAGTGACTCAAACATTATTTAGACCTTGTTTATGAAAAACTGTTTATTTCTGTATTTCATGATTGCAACTTGCTGAAAAGTGTCAACAGTGTTCCTATCATCTGGATTAAGCTGTACGGCAACAATGGTACTTACAGAGTGACTCAAACATGATTTAGACCTTATTTATGAAAAACTGTTTATTTCTGTATTTCATGATTGCAACTTGCTGAAAAGTGTCAACACTGTTCCTATCATCGAGTTTAAACAGTACAGCAAAATTGTACTTACAGAGTGACTCAAACATGATTTAGACCTTGTTTATGAAAAACTGTTTATTTCTGTGTTTCATGATTGCAACTTGCTGAAAAGTGTCAACACTGTTCCTATCATTGAGTTTAAACAGTACAGCAAAATTGTACTTACAGAGTGACTCAAACATGATTTAGACCTTGTTTATGAAAAACTGTTTATTTCTGTATTTCATGATTGCAACTTGCTGAAAAGTGTCAACACTTTCCCTATCATCGAGTTTAAACTGTACAGCAAAATTGTACTTACAGAGTGACTCAAACATGATTTAGACCTTATTTATGAAAAACTGTTTATTTCTGTATTTCATGATTGCAACTTGCTGAAAAGTGTCAACAGTGTTCCTATCATCTGGATTAAGCTGTACGGCAACAATGGTACTTACAGAGTGACTCAATCATGATTTAGACCTTGTTTATGAAAAACTGTTTATTTCTGTATTTCATGATTGCAACTTGTTGATAAGTGTCAACAGTGTTCCTATCATCGAGTTTAAACTGTACAGCAAAATGGTACTTACAGAGTGACTCAAACATGATTTAGACCTTGTTTATGAAAAACTGTTTATTTCTGTATTTCATGATTGCAACTTGCTGAAAAGTGTCAACAGTGTTCCTATCATCTGGATTAAGCTGTACGGCAACAATGGTACTTACAGAGTGACTCAAACATGATTTAGACCTTGTTTATGAAAAACGGTTTATTTCTGTATTTCATGATTGCAACTTGCTGAAAAGTGTCAACAGTGTTCCTATCATCGAGTTTAAACAGTACAGCAAAATTGTACTTACAGAGTGACTCAAACATGATTTAGACCTTAATTATGAAAAACTGTTTATTTCTGTATTTCATGATTGCAACTTGCTGAAAAGTGTCAACAGTGTTCCTATCATCTGGATTAAGCAGTACTTCAAAAATGGTACTTACAGAGTGACTCAAACATGATTTAGACCTTGTTTATGAAAAACTGTTTATTTCTGTATTTCATGATTACAACTTGCTGAAAAGTGTCAACAGTTTTCCTATCATCTGGATTAAGCAGTACAGCAAAAATGGTACTTACAGAGTTACTCAAACATGATTTAGACCTTGTTTATGAAAAACTGTTTATTTCTGTATTTCATGATTGCAACTTGCTGAAAAGTATCAACAGTGTTCCTATCATCTGGATTAAGCTGTACGGCACCAATGGTACTTACAGAGTGACTCAAACATGATTTAGACCTTGTTTATGAAAAACTGTTTATTTCTGTATTTCATGATTGCAACTTGTTGAAAAGTGTCAACAGTGTTCCTATCATCGAGTTTAAACTGTACAGCAAAATGGTACTTACAGAGTGACTCAAACATGATTTAGACCTTGTTTATGAAAAACTGTTTATTTCTGTATTTCATGATTGCAACTTGCTGAAAAGTGTCAACACTTTTCCTATCATCGAGTTTAAACAGTACAGCAAATTTGTACTTACAGAGTGACTCAAACATGATTTAGACCTTATTTATGAAAAACTGTTTATTTCTGTATTTCATGATTGCAACTTGCTGAAAAGTGTCAACAGTGTTCCTATCATCTGGATTAAGCTGTACGGCAACAATGGTACTTACAGAGTGACTCAAACATGATTTAGACCTTGTTTATGAAAAACTGTTTATGTCTGTATTTCATGATTACAACTTGCTGAAAAGTGTCAACAGTTTTCCTATCCTCTGGATTAAGCAGTACAGCAAAAATGGTACTTACAGAGTGACTCAAACATGATTTAGACCTTGTTCATGAAAAACTGTTTATTTCTGTATTTCAGAATTGCAACTTGCTGAAAAGTGTCAACAGTGTTCCTATCATCTGGATTAAGCTGTACGGCAACAATGGTACTTACAGAGTGACTCAAACATGATTTAGACCTTGTTTATGAAAAACTGTTTATTTCTGTATTTCATGATTGCAACTTGCTGAAAAGTGTCAACACTTTCCCTATCATCGAGTTTAAACAGTACAGCAAATTTGTACTTACAGAGTGACTCAAACATGATTTAGACCTTATTTATGAAAAACTGTTTATTTGTATATTTCATGATTGCAACTTGCTGAAAAGTGTCAACACTGTTCCTATCATCGAGTTTAAACAGTACAGAAAAATTGTACTTACAGAGTGACTCAAACATGATTTAGACCTTGTTTATGAAAAACTGTTTATTTCTGTATTTCATGATTGCAACTTGCTGAAAAGTGTCAACAGTGTTCCTATCATCTGGATTAAGCTGTACGGCACCAATGGTACTTACAGAGTGACTCAAACATGATTTAGACCTTGTTTATGAAAAACTGTTTATTTCTGTATTTCATGATTGCAACTTGTTGAAAAGTGTCAACAGTGTTCCTATCATCGAGTTTAAACTGTACAGCAAAATGGTACTTACAGAGTGACTCAAACATGATTTAGACCTTGTTTATGAAAAACTGTTTATTTCTGTATTTCATGATTGCAACTTGCTGAAAAGTGTCAACAGTGTTCCTATCATCTGGATTAAGCTGTACGGCAACAATGGTACTTACAGAGTGACTCAAACATGATTTAGACCTTGTTTATGAAAAACTGTTTATTTCTGTATTTCATGATTGCAACTTGTTGATAAGTGTCAACAGTGTTCCTATCATCGAGTTTAAACTGTACAGCAAAATGGTACTTACAGAGTGACTCAAACATCATTTAGACCTTATTTATGAAAAACTGTTTATTTCTGTATTTCATGATTGCAACTTGCTGAAAAGTGTCAACAGTGTTCCTATCATCTGGATTAAGCTGTACGGCAACAATGGTACTTACAGAGTGACTCAAACATGATTTAGACCTTGTTCATGAAAAACTGTTTATTTCTGTATTTCATGATTGCAACTTGCTGAAAAGTGTCAACAGTGTTCCTATCATCTGGATTAAGCTGTACGGCAACAATGGTACTTACAGAGTGACTCAAACATGATTTAGACCTTGTTTATGAAAAACTGTTTATTTCTGTATTTCATGATTGCAACTTGCTGAAAAGTGTCAACACTTTCCCTATCATCGAGTTTAAACAGTACAGCAAATTTGTACTTACAGAGTGACTCAAACATGATTTAGACCTTATTTATGAAAAACTGTTTATTTCTATATTTCATGATTGCAACTTGCTGAAAAGTGTCAACACTGTTCCTATCATCGAGTTTAAACAGTACAGCAAAATTGTACTTACAGAGTGACTCAAACATGATTTAGACCTTGTTTATGAAAAACTGTTTATTTCTGTATTTCATGATTGCAACTTGCTGAAAAGTGTCAACAGTGTTCCTATCATCTGGATTAAGCTGTACGGCAACAATGGTACTTACAGAGTGACTCAAACATGATTTAGACCTTGTTTATGAAAAACTGTTTATTTCTGTATTTCATGATTGCAACTTGCTGAAAAGTGTCAACAGTGTTCCTATCATCTGGATTAAGCTGTACGGCACCAATGGTACTTACAGAGTGACTCAAACATGATTTAGACCTTGTTTATGAAAAACTGTTTATTTCTGTATTTCATGATTGCAACTTGTTGAAAAGTGTCAACAGTGTTCCTATCATCGAGTTTAAACAGTACAGCAAAATTGTACTTACAGTTTGACTCAAACATGATTTAGACCTTGTTTATGAAAAACTGTTTATTTCTGTATTTCATGATTGCAACTTGCTGAAAAGTGTCAACACTTTCCCTATCATCGAGTTTAAACAGTACAGCAAATTTGTACTTACAGAGTGACTCAAACATGATTTAGACCTTGTTTATGAAAAACTGTTTATTTCTGTATTTCATGATTGCAACTTGCTGAAAAGTGTCAACAGTGTTCCTATCATCTGGATTAAGCTGTACGGCAACAATGGTACTTACAGAGTGACTCAAACATGATTTAGACCTTGTTTATGAAAAACTGTTTATTTCTGTATTTCATGATTGCAACTTGCTAAAAAGTGTCAACAGTGTTCCTATCATCTGGATTAAGCTGTACGGCAACAATGGTACTTACAGAGTGACTCAAACATGATTTAGACCTTGTTTATGAAAAACTGTTTATTTCTGTATTTCATGATTGCAACTTGCTGAAAAGTGTCAACACTGTTCCTATCATTGAGTTTAAACAGTACAGCAAAATTGTACTTACAGTGTGACTCAAACATGATTTAGACCTTGTTTATGAAAAACTGTTTATTTCTGTATTTCATGATTGCAACTTGCTGAAAAGTGTCAACACTTTCCCTATCATCGAGTTTAAACAGTACAGCAAATTTGTACTTACAGAGTGACTCAAACATGATTTAGACCTTATTTATGAAAAACTGTTTATTTCTATATTTCATGATTGCAACTTGCTGAAAAGTGGCAACACTGTTCCTATCATCGAGTTTAAACAGTACAGCAAAATTGTACTTACAGAGTGACTCAAACATGATTTAGACCTTGTTTATGAAAAACTGTTTATTTCTGTATTTCATGATTGCAACTTGCTGAAAAGTGTCAACAGTGTTCCTATCATCTGGATTAAGCTGTACGGCAACAATGGTACTTACAGAGTGACTCAAACATGATTTAGACCTTGTTTATGAAAAACTGTTTATTTCTGTATTTCATGATTGCAACTTGCTGAAAAGTGTCAACACTGTTCCTATCATTGAGTTTAAACAGTACAGCAAAATTGTACTTACAGTTTGACTCAAACATGATTTAGACCTTGTTTATGAAAAACTGTTTATTTCTGTATTTCATGATTGCAACTTGCTGAAAAGTGTCAACACTTTCCCTATCATCGAGTTTAAACAGTACAGCAAATTTGTACTTACAGTGTGACTCAAACATGATTTAGACCTTGTTTATGAAAAACTGTTTATTTCTGTATTTCATGATTGCAACTTGCTGAAAAGTGTCAACAGTGTTCCTATCATCTGGATTAAGCTGTACGGCAACAATGGTACTTACAGAGTGACTCAAACATGATTTAGACCTTGTTTATGAAAAACTGTTTATTTCTGTATTTCATGATTGCAACTTGCTGAAAAGTGTCAACACTGTTCCTATCATTGAGTTTAAACAGTACAGCAAAATTGTACTTACAGTGTGACTCAAACATGATTTAGACCTTGTTTATGAAAAACTGTTTATTTCTGTATTTCATGATTGCAACTTGCTGAAAAGTGTCAACAGTGTTCCTATCATCTGGATTAAGCTGTACGGCAACAATGGTACTTACAGAGTGACTCAAACATGATTTAGACCTTGTTTATGAAAAACTGTTTATTTCTGTATTTCATGATTGCAACTTGCTAAAAAGTGTCAACAGTGTTCCTATCATCTGGATTAAGCTGTACGGCAACAATGGTACTTACAGAGTGACTCAAACATGATTTAGACCTTGTTTATGAAAAACTGTTTATTTCTGTATTTCATGATTGCAACTTGCTGAAAAGTGTCAACACTGTTCCTATCATTGAGTTTAAACAGTACAGCAAAATTGTACTTACAGTGTGACTCAAACATGATTTAGACCTTGTTTATGAAAAACTGTTTATTTCTGTATTTCATGATTGCAACTTGCTGAAAAGTGTCAACACTTTCCCTATCATCGAGTTTAAACAGTACAGCAAATTTGTACTTACAGAGTGACTCAAACATGATTTAGACCTTATTTATGAAAAACTGTTTATTTCTATATTTCATGATTGCAACTTGCTGAAAAGTGGCAACACTGTTCCTATCATCGAGTTTAAACAGTACAGCAAAATTGTACTTACAGAGTGACTCAAACATGATTTAGACCTTGTTTATGAAAAACTGTTTATTTCTGTATTTCATGATTGCAACTTGCTGAAAAGTGTCAACAGTGTTCCTATCATCTGGATTAAGCTGTACGGCAACAATGGTACTTACAGAGTGACTCAAACATGATTTAGACCTTGTTTATGAAAAACTGTTTATTTCTGTATTTCATGATTGCAACTTGCTGAAAAGTGTCAACACTGTTCCTATCATTGAGTTTAAACAGTACAGCAAAATTGTACTTACAGTTTGACTCAAACATGATTTAGACCTTGTTTATGAAAAACTGTTTATTTCTGTATTTCATGATTGCAACTTGCTGAAAAGTGTCAACACTTTCCCTATCATCGAGTTTAAACAGTACAGCAAATTTGTACTTACAGAGTGACTCAAACATGATTTAGACCTTGTTTATGAAAAACTGTTTATTTCTGTATTTCATGATTGCAACTTGCTGAAAAGTGTCAACAGTGTTCCTATCATCGAGTTTAAACAGTACAGCAAAATGGTACTTACAGAGTGACTCAAACATGATTTAGACCTTGTTTATGAAAAACTGTTTATTTCTGTATTTCATGATTGCAACTTGCTGAAAAGTGTCAACAGTGTTCCTATCATCTGGATTAAGCTGTACGGCAACAATGGTACTTACAGAGTGACTCAAACATGATTTAGACCTTGTTTATGAAAAACTGTTTATTTCTGTATTTCATGATTACAACTTGCTGAAAAGTGTAAACAGTTTTCCTATCATCTGGATTATGCAGTACAGCAAAAATGGTACTTACAGAGTGACTCAAACATGATTTAGACCTTGTTTATGAAAAACTGTTTATTTCTGTATTTCATGATTGCAACTTGCTGAAAAGTGTCAACAGTGTTCCTATCATCTGGATTAAGCAGTACAGCAAAAATGGTACTTACAGAGTGAATCAAACATGATTTAGATCTTGTTTATGAAAAACTGTTTATTTCTGTATTTCATGATTGCAACTTGTTGAAAAGTGTCAACAGTGTTCCTATCATCGAGTTTAAACAGTACAGCAAAATGGTACTTACAGAGTGACTCAAACATGATTTAGACCTTGTTTATGAAAAACTGTTTATTTCTGTATTTCATGATTGCAACTTGCTGAAAAGTGTCAACAGTGTTCCTATCATCTGGATTAAGCTGTACGGCACCAATGGTACTTACAGAGTGACTCAAACATGATTTAGACCTTGTTTATGAAAAACTGTTTATTTCTGTATTTCATGATTGCAACTTGTTGAAAAGTGTCAATAGTGTTCCTATCATCGAGTTTAAACTGTACAGCAAAATGGTACTTACAGAGTGACTCAAACATGATTTAGACCTTGTTTATGAAAAACTGTTTATTTCTGTATTTCATGATTGCAACTTGCTGAAAAGTGTCAACAGTGTTCCTATCATCTGGATTAAGCTGTACGGTAACAATGGTACTTACAGAGTGACTCAAACATGATTTAGACCTTGTTTATGAAAAACTGTTTATTTCTGTATTTCATGATTGCAACTTGCTGAAAAGTGTCAACACTTTACCTATCATCGAGTTTAAACAGTACAGCAAATTTGTACTTACAGAGTGACTCAAACATGATTTAGACCTTATTTATGAAAAACTGTTTATTTCTGTATTTCATGATTGCAACTTGCTGAAAAGTGTCAACAGTGTTCCTATCATCTGGATTAAGCAGTACAGCAAAAATGGTACTTACAGAGTGAATCAAACATGATTTAGACCTTGTTTATGAAAAACTGTTTATTTCTGTATTTCATGATTGCAACTTGTTGAAAAGTGTCAACAGTGTTCCTATCATCGAGTTTAAACAGTACAGCAAAATGGTACTTACAGAGTGACTCAAACATGATTTAGACCTTGTTTATGAAAAACTGTTTATTTCTGTATTTCATGATTGCAACTTGCTGAAAAGTGTCAACAGTGTTCCTATCATCTGGATTAAGCTGTACGGCAACAATGGTACTTACAGAGTGACTCAAACATGATTTAGACCTTGTTTATGAAAAACTGTTTATTTCTGTATTTCATGATTACAACTTGCTGAAAAGTGTCAACAGTTTTCCTATCATCTGGATTAAGCAGTACAGCAAAAATGGTACTTACAGAGTGACTCAAACATGATTTAGACCTTGTTTATGAAAAACTGTTTATTTCTGTATTTCATGATTGCAACTTGCTGAAAAGTGTCAACAGTGTTCCTATCATCTGGATTAACCTGTTGGGTCTAGGGGGCAGCATTTGCACGTCTGGATAAAAAAAATGTACCCGATTTAATCTGGTTACTAATCCTACCCAGTAACTAGAATATGCATATACTTATTATATATGGATAGAAAACACTCTAAAGTTTCCAAAACTGTTTGAATGGTGTCTGTGAGTATAACAGAACTCATTTGGCAGGCAAAACCCTGAGACATTTTCTGACAGGAAGTGGATACCTGATGTGTTGTATTGACTTTAAACCTATCCCATTGAAAAACACAGGGGTTTAGGAATATTTTGGCACTTCCTATTGCTTCCACTAGATGTCACCAGCCTTTACAAAGTGTTTTGAGTCTTCTGGAGGGAGATCTGACCGAACAAGAGCCATGGAACGGTGATGTCCCATTAGACACCTGGCGCGCTACTTCATGTTGGGTACCCTCGTTCCAATACGTTATAAAAGGCTATGCATTCGTCCACCTTGAATATTATTCATGTTCTGGTTAAAAAAGGCCCTAATGATTTATGCTATACAACGTTTGACATGTTTGAACGAACGGAAATATATTTTTTCCCCTCGTTCATGACGAGAAGTCCGGCTGGCTTACATCATGTGCTAACGAGACGGAGATTTTTGGACATAAATGATGAGCTTTTTTGAACAAAACTACATTCGTTATGGACCTGTGATACCTGGAAGTGACATCTGATGAAGAGAATCAAAGGTAATGGATTATTTACATAGTATTTTCGATTTTAGATCTCCCCAACATGACGTCTAGTCTGTATCGCAACGCGTATTTTTCTGGGCACAGTGCTCAGATTATTGCAAAGTGTGATTTCCCAGTAAGGTTATTTTTAAATCTGGCAAGTTGATTGCGTTCAAAAGATGTAAATCTATAATTGTTTAAATGACAATATAATATTTTACCAATGTTTTCTAATTTTAATTATTTAATTTGTGACGCTGACTTGACTGCCGGTTATTGGAGGGAAACGATTTCCTCAACATCAATGCCATAGTAAAACGCTGTTTTTGTATATAAATATGAACTTGATAGAACTAAAAATGCATGCATTGTCTAACATAATGTCCTAGGAGTGTCATCTGATGGAGATTGTAAAAGGTTAGTGTATCATTTTAGCTGGTTTTATGGTTTTGGTGACCCTGTCTTTGACTTGGCAAAACATTACACACAACTCTTGTAAATGTACTGTCCTAACATACTCTAAATTTATGCTTTCGCCGTAAAACCTTTTTGAAATCGTAAAACGTGGTTAGATTAAGGAGATGTTTATCTTTCAAATGGTGTAACATAGTTGTATTTTTGAAAAATTTGAATTTTGACATTTATTTGGATTCAAATTTGCCGCTCTTGAAATGCACCTGCTGTTGATGGAGTGCACCACAGGTGGCACGCTAGCGTCCCACCTAGCCCCAAGAGGTTAAGCTGTACGGCAACAATGGTACTTACAGAGTGACTCAATCATGATTTAGACCTTGTTTATGAAAAACTGTTTATTTCTGTATTTCATGATTGCAACTTGTTGATAAGTGTCAACAGTGTTCCTATCATTGAGTTTAAACTGTACAGCAAAATGGTACTTACAGAGTGACTCAAACATGATTTAGACCTTATTTATGAAAAACTGTTTATTTCTGTATTTCATGATTGCAACTTGCTGAAAAGTGTCAACAGTGTTCCTATCATCTGGATTAAGCTGTACGGCAACAATGGTACTTACAGAGTGACTCAAACATGATTTAGACCTTGTTTATGAAAAACTGTTTATTTCTGTATTTCATGATTGCAACTTGTTGATAAGTGTCAACAGTGTTCCTATCATTGAGTTTAAACTGTACAGCAAAATGGTACTTACAGAGTGACTCAAACATGATTTAGACCTTATTTATGAAAAACTGTTTATTTCTGTATTTCATGATTGCAACTTGCTGAAAAGTGTCAACAGTGTTCCTATCATCTGGATTAAGCTGTACGGCAACAATGGTACTTACAGAGTGACTCAAACATGATTTAGACCTTGTTTATGAAAAACTGTTTATTTCTGTATTTCATGATTGCAACTTGCTGAAAAGTGTCAACAGTGTTCCTATCATCTGGATTAAGCTGTACGGCACCAATGGTACTTAAAGAGTGACTCAAACATGATTTAGACCTTGTTTATGAAAAACTGTTTATTTCTGTATTTCATGATTGCAACTTGTTGAAAAGTGTCAACAGTGTTCCTATCATCGAGTTTAAACTGTACAGCAAAATGGTGCTTACAGAGTGACTCAAACATGATTTAGACCTTGTTTATGAAAAACTGTTTATTTCTGTATTTCATGATTGCAACTTGCTGAAAAGTGTCAACAGTGTTCCTATCATCTGGATTAAGCTGTACGGCAACAATGGTACTTACAGAGTGACTCAAACATGATTTAGACCTTGTTTATGAAAAACTGTTTATTTCTGTATTTCATGATTGCAACTTGTTGAAAAGTGTCAACAGTGTTCCTATCATCGAGTTTAAACAGTACAGCAAAATGGTACTTACAGAGTGACTCAAACATGATTTAGACCTTGTTTATGAAAAACTGTTTATTTCTGTATTTCATGATTGCAACTTGCTGAAAAGTGTCAACAGTGTTCCTATCATCTGGATTAAGCTGTACGGCAACAATGGTACTTACAGAGTGACTCAATCATGATTTAGACCTTGTTTATGAAAAACTGTTTATTTCTGTATTTCATGATTGCAACTTGTTGATAAGTGTCAACAGTGTTCCTATCATTGAGTTTAAACTGTACAGCAAAATGGTACTTACAGAGTGACTCAAACATGATTTAGACCTTGTTTATGAAAAACTGTTTATTTCTGTATTTCATGATTGCAACTTGCTGAAAAGTGTCAACAGTGTTCCTATCATCTGGATTAAGCTGTACGGCAACAATGGTACTTACAGAGTGACTCAAACATGATTTAGACCTTGTTTATGAAAAACTGTTTATTTCTGTATTTCATGATTACAACTTGCTGAAAAGTGTCAACAGTGTTCCTATCATCTGGATTAAGCAGTACAGCAAAAATGGTACTTACAGAGTGACTCAAACATGATTTAGACCTTGTTTATGAAAAACTGTTTATTTCTGTATTTCATGATTGCAACTTGCTGAAAAGTGTCAACAGTGTTCCTATCATCTGGATTAAGCTGTACGGCAACAATGGTACTTACAGAGTGACTCAATCATGATTTAGACCTTGTTTATGAAAAACTGTTTATTTCTGTATTTCATGATTGCAACTTGTTGATAAGTGTCAACAGTGTTCCTATCATTGAGTTTAAACTGTACAGCAAAATGGTACTTACAGAGTGACTCAAACATGATTTAGACCTTATTTATGAAAAACTGTTTATTTCTGTATTTCATGATTGCAACTTGCTGAAAAGTGTCAACAGTGTTCCTATCATCTGGATTAAGCTGTACGGCAACAATGGTACTTACAGAGTGACTCAAACATGATTTAGACCTTGTTTATGAAAAACTGTTTATTTCTGTATTTCATGATTGCAACTTGTTGATAAGTGTCAACAGTGTTCCTATCATTGAGTTTAAACTGTACAGCAAAATGGTACTTACAGAGTGACTCAAACATGATTTAGACCTTATTTATGAAAAACTGTTTATTTCTGTATTTCATGATTGCAACTTGCTGAAAAGTGTCAACAGTGTTCCTATCATCTGGATTAAGCTGTACGGCAACAATGGTACTTACAGAGTGACTCAAACATGATTTAGACCTTGTTTATGAAAAACTGTTTATTTCTGTATTTCATGATTGCAACTTGCTGAAAAGTGTCAACAGTGTTCCTATCATCTGGATTAAGCTGTACGGCACCAATGGTACTTAAAGAGTGACTCAAACATGATTTAGACCTTGTTTATGAAAAACTGTTTATTTCTGTATTTCATGATTGCAACTTGTTGAAAAGTGTCAACAGTGTTCCTATCATCGAGTTTAAACTGTACAGCAAAATGGTGCTTACAGAGTGACTCAAACATGATTTAGACCTTGTTTATGAAAAACTGTTTATTTCTGTATTTCATGATTGCAACTTGCTGAAAAGTGTCAACAGTGTTCCTATCATCTGGATTAAGCTGTACGGCAACAATGGTACTTACAGAGTGACTCAAACATGATTTAGACCTTGTTTATGAAAAACTGTTTATTTCTGTATTTCATGATTGCAACTTGTTGAAAAGTGTCAACAGTGTTCCTATCATCGAGTTTAAACAGTACAGCAAAATGGTACTTACAGAGTGACTCAAACATGATTTAGACCTTGTTTATGAAAAACTGTTTATTTCTGTATTTCATGATTGCAACTTGTTGATAAGTGTCAACAGTGTTCCTATCATTGAGTTTAAACTGTACAGCAAAATGGTACTTACAGAGTGACTCAAACATGATTTAGACCTTATTTATGAAAAACTGTTTATTTCTGTATTTCATGATTGCAACTTGCTGAAAAGTGTCAACAGTGTTCCTATCATCTGGATTAAGCTGTACGGCAACAATGGTACTTACAGAGTGACTCAAACATGATTTAGACCTTGTTTATGAAAAACTGTTTATTTCTGTATTTCATGATTGCAACTTGCTGAAAAGTGTCAACAGTGTTCCTATCATCTGGATTAAGCTGTACGGCACCAATGGTACTTAAAGAGTGACTCAAACATGATTTAGACCTTGTTTATGAAAAACTGTTTATTTCTGTATTTCATGATTGCAACTTGTTGAAAAGTGTCAACAGTGTTCCTATCATCGAGTTTAAACTGTACAGCAAAATGGTGCTTACAGAGTGACTCAAACATGATTTAGACCTTGTTTATGAAAAACTGTTTATTTCTGTATTTCATGATTGCAACTTGCTGAAAAGTGTCAACAGTGTTCCTATCATCTGGATTAAGCTGTACGGCAACAATGGTACTTACAGAGTGACTCAAACATGATTTAGACCTTGTTTATGAAAAACTGTTTATTTCTGTATTTCATGATTGCAACTTGTTGAAAAGTGTCAACAGTGTTCCTATCATCGAGTTTAAACAGTACAGCAAAATGGTACTTACAGAGTGACTCAAACATGATTTAGACCTTGTTTATGAAAAACTGTTTATTTCTGTATTTCATGATTGCAACTTGCTGAAAAGTGTCAACAGTGTTCCTATCATCTGGATTAAGCTGTACGGCAACAATGGTACTTACAGAGTGACTCAATCATGATTTAGACCTTGTTTATGAAAAACTGTTTATTTCTGTATTTCATGATTGCAACTTGTTGATAAGTGTCAACAGTGTTCCTATCATTGAGTTTAAACTGTACAGCAAAATGGTACTTACAGAGTGACTCAAACATGATTTAGACCTTATTTATGAAAAACTGTTTATTTCTGTATTTCATGATTGCAACTTGCTGAAAAGTGTCAACAGTGTTCCTATCATCTGGATTAAGCTGTACGGCAACAATGGTACTTACAGAGTGACTCAAACATGATTTAGACCTTGTTTATGAAAAACTGTTTATTTCTGTATTTCATGATTGCAACTTGCTGAAAAGTGTCAACAGTGTTCCTATCATCTGGATTAAGCTGTACGGCAACAATGGTACTTACAGAGTGACTCAAACATGATTTAGACCTTGTTTATGAAAAACTGTTTATTTCTGTATTTCATGATTGCAACTTGCTGAAAAGTGTCAACAGTGTTCCTATCATCTGGATTAAGCTGTACGGCACCAATGGTACTTAAAGAGTGACTCAAACATGATTTAGACCTTGTTTATGAAAAACTGTTTATTTCTGTATTTCATGATTGCAACTTGTTGAAAAGTGTCAACAGTGTTCCTATCATCGAGTTTAAACTGTACAGCAAAATGGTGCTTACAGAGTGACTCAAACATGATTTAGACCTTGTTTATGAAAAACTGTTTATTTCTGTATTTCATGATTGCAACTTGCTGAAAAGTGTCAACAGTGTTCCTATCATCTGGATTAAGCTGTACGGCAACAATGGTACTTACAGAGTGACTCAAACATGATTTAGACCTTGTTTATGAAAAACTGTTTATTTCTGTATTTCATGATTGCAACTTGTTGAAAAGTGTCAACAGTGTTCCTATCATCGAGTTTAAACAGTACAGCAAAATGGTACTTACAGAGTGACTCAATCATGATTTAGACCTTGTTTATGAAAAACGGTTTATTTCTGTATTTCATGATTGCAACTTGTTGATAAGTGTCAACAGTGTTCCTATCATTGAGTTTAAACTGTACAGCAAAATGGTACTTACAGAGTGACTCAAACATGATTTAGACCTTATTTATGAAAAACTGTTTATTTCTGTATTTCATGATTGCAACTTGCTGAAAAGTGTCAACAGTGTTCCTATCATCTGGATTAAGCTGTACGGCAACAATGGTACTTACAGAGTGACTCAAACATGATTTAGACCTTGTTTATGAAAAACTGTTTATTTCTGTATTTCATGATTGCAACTTGCTGAAAAGTGTCAACAGTGTTCCTATCATCTGGATTAAGCTGTACGGCAACAATGGTACTTACAGAGTGACTCAAACATGATTTAGACCTTGTTTATGAAAAACTGTTTATTTCTGTATTTCATGATTGCAACTTGCTGAAAAGTGTCAACAGTGTTCCTATCATCTGGATTAAGCTGTACGGCAACAATGGAACTTACAAAGTGACTCAAACATGATTTAGACCTTGTTTATGAAAAACTGTTTATTTCTGTATTTCATGATTGCAACTTGCTGAAAAGTGTCAACACTGTTCCTATCATTGAGTTTAAACAGTACAGCAAAATTGTACTTACAGTGTGACTCAAACATGATTTAGACCTTGTTTATGAAAAACTGTTTATTTCTGTATTTCATGATTGCAACTTGCTGAAAAGTGTCAACAGTGTTCCTATCATCTGGATTAAGCTGTACGGCAACAATGGTACTTACAGAGTGACTCAATCATGATTTAGACCTTGTTTATGAAAAACTGTTTATTTCTGTATTTCATGATTGCAACTTGTTGATAAGTGTCAACAGTGTTCCTATCATTGAGTTTAAACTGTACAGCAAAATGGTACTTACAGAGTGACTCAAACATGATTTAGACCTTATTTATGAAAAACTGTTTATTTCTGTATTTCATGATTGCAACTTGCTGAAAAGTGTCAACAGTGTTCCTATCATCTGGATTAAGCTGTACGGCAACAATGGTACTTACAGAGTGACTCAAACATGATTTAGACCTTGTTTATGAAAAACTGTTTATTTCTGTATTTCATGATTGCAACTTGTTGATAAGTGTCAACAGTGTTCCTATCATTGAGTTTAAACTGTACAGCAAAATGGTACTTACAGAGTGACTCAAACATGATTTAGACCTTATTTATGAAAAACTGTTTATTTCTGTATTTCATGATTGCAACTTGCTGAAAAGTGTCAACAGTGTTCCTATCATCTGGATTAAGCTGTACGGCAACAATGGTACTTACAGAGTGACTCAAACATGATTTAGACCTTGTTTATGAAAAACTGTTTATTTCTGTATTTCATGATTGCAACTTGCTGAAAAGTGTCAACAGTGTTCCTATCATCTGGATTAAGCTGTACGGCACCAATGGTACTTAAAGAGTGACTCAAACATGATTTAGACCTTGTTTATGAAAAACTGTTTATTTCTGTATTTCATGATTGCAACTTGTTGAAAAGTGTCAACAGTGTTCCTATCATCGAGTTTAAACTGTACAGCAAAATGGTGCTTACAGAGTGACTCAAACATGATTTAGACCTTGTTTATGAAAAACTGTTTATTTCTGTATTTCATGATTGCAACTTGCTGAAAAGTGTCAACAGTGTTCCTATCATCTGGATTAAGCTGTACGGCAACAATGGTACTTACAGAGTGACTCAATCATGATTTAGACCTTGTTTATGAAAAACTGTTTATTTCTGTATTTCATGATTGCAACTTGTTGATAAGTGTCAACAGTGTTCCTATCATCTGGATTAAGCTGTACGGCAACAATGGTACTTACAGAGTGACTCAAACATGATTTAGACCTTGTTTATGAAAAACTGTTTATTTCTGTATTTCATGATTGCAACTTGCTGAAAAGTGTCAACAGTGTTCCTATCATCTGGATTAAGCTGTACGGCAACAATGGTACTTACAGAGTGACTCAAACATGATTTAGACCTTGTTTATGAAAAACTGTTTATTTCTGTATTTCATGATTGCAACTTGCTGAAAAGTGTCAACAGTGTTCCTATCATCTGGATTAAGCTGTACGGCAACAATGGTACTTACAGAGTGACTCAAACATGATTTAGACCTTGTTTATGAAAAACTGTTTATTTCTGTATTTCATGATTGCAACTTGCTGAAAAGTGTCAACAGTGTTCCTATCATCTGGATTAAGCTGTACGGTAACAATGGTACTTACAGAGTGACTCAAACATGATTTAGACCTTGTTTATGAAAAACTGTTTATTTCTGTATTTCATGATTGCAACTTGCTGAAAAGTGTCAACACTTTACCTATCATCGAGTTTAAACAGTACAGCAAATTTGTACTTACAGAGTGACTCAAACATGATTTAGACCTTATTTATGAAAAACTGTTTATTTCTGTATTTCATGATTGCAACTTGCTGAAAAGTGTCAACAGTGTTCCTATCATCTGGATTAAGCAGTACAGCAAAAATGGTACTTACAGAGTGAATCAAACATGATTTAGACCTTGTTTATGAAAAACTGTTTATTTCTGTATTTCATGATTGCAACTTGTTGAAAAGTGTCAACAGTGTTCCTATCATCGAGTTTAAACAGTACAGCAAAATGGTACTTACAGAGTGACTCAAACATGATTTAGACCTTGTTTATGAAAAACTGTTTATTTCTGTATTTCATGATTGCAACTTGCTGAAAAGTGTCAACAGTGTTCCTATCATCTGGATTAAGCTGTACGGCAACAATGGTACTTACAGAGTGACTCAAACATGATTTAGACCTTGTTTATGAAAAACTGTTTATTTCTGTATTTCATGATTACAACTTGCTGAAAAGTGTCAACAGTTTTCCTATCATCTGGATTAAGCAGTACAGCAAAAATGGTACTTACAGAGTGACTCAAACATGATTTAGACCTTGTTTATGAAAAACTGTTTATTTCTGTATTTCATGATTGCAACTTGCTGAAAAGTGTCAACAGTGTTCCTATCATCTGGATTAACCTGTTGGGTCTAGGGGGCAGCATTTGCACGTCTGGATAAAAAAAATGTACCCGATTTAATCTGGTTACTAATCCTACCCAGTAACTAGAATATGCATATACTTATTATATATGGATAGAAAACACTCTAAAGTTTCCAAAACTGTTTGAATGGTGTCTGTGAGTATAACAGAACTCATTTGGCAGGCAAAACCCTGAGACATTTTCTGACAGGAAGTGGATACCTGATGTGTTGTATTGACTTTAAACCTATCCCATTGAAAAACACAGGGGTTTAGGAATATTTTGGCACTTCCTATTGCTTCCACTAGATGTCACCAGCCTTTACAAAGTGTTTTGAGTCTTCTGGAGGGAGATCTGACCGAACAAGAGCCATGGAACGGTGATGTCCCATTAGACACCTGGCGCGCTACTTCATGTTGGGTACCCTCGTTCCAATACGTTATAAAAGGCTATGCATTCGTCCACCTTGAATATTATTCATGTTCTGGTTAAAAAAGGCCCTAATGATTTATGCTATACAACGTTTGACATGTTTGAACGAACGGAAATATATTTTTTCCCCTCGTTCATGACGAGAAGTCCGGCTGGCTTACATCATGTGCTAACGAGACGGAGATTTTTGGACATAAATGATGAGCTTTTTTGAACAAAACTACATTCGTTATGGACCTGTGATACCTGGAAGTGACATCTGATGAAGAGAATCAAAGGTAATGGATTATTTACATAGTATTTTCGATTTTAGATCTCCCCAACATGACGTCTAGTCTGTATCGCAACGCGTATTTTTCTGGGCACAGTGCTCAGATTATTGCAAAGTGTGATTTCCCAGTAAGGTTATTTTTAAATCTGGCAAGTTGATTGCGTTCAAAAGATGTAAATCTATAATTGTTTAAATGACAATATAATATTTTACCAATGTTTTCTAATTTTAATTATTTAATTTGTGACGCTGACTTGACTGCCGGTTATTGGAGGGAAACGATTTCCTCAACATCAATGCCATAGTAAAACGCTGTTTTTGTATATAAATATGAACTTGATAGAACTAAAAATGCATGCATTGTCTAACATAATGTCCTAGGAGTGTCATCTGATGGAGATTGTAAAAGGTTAGTGTATCATTTTAGCTGGTTTTATGGTTTTGGTGACCCTGTCTTTGACTTGGCAAAACATTACACACAACTCTTGTAAATGTACTGTCCTAACATACTCTAAATTTATGCTTTCGCCGTAAAACCTTTTTGAAATCGTAAAACGTGGTTAGATTAAGGAGATGTTTATCTTTCAAATGGTGTAACATAGTTGTATTTTTGAAAAATTTGAATTTTGACATTTATTTGGATTCAAATTTGCCGCTCTTGAAATGCACCTGCTGTTGATGGAGTGCACCACAGGTGGCACGCTAGCGTCCCACCTAGCCCCAAGAGGTTAAGCTGTACGGCAACAATGGTACTTACAGAGTGACTCAATCATGATTTAGACCTTGTTTATGAAAAACTGTTTATTTCTGTATTTCATGATTGCAACTTGTTGATAAGTGTCAACAGTGTTCCTATCATTGAGTTTAAACTGTACAGCAAAATGGTACTTACAGAGTGACTCAAACATGATTTAGACCTTATTTATGAAAAACTGTTTATTTCTGTATTTCATGATTGCAACTTGCTGAAAAGTGTCAACAGTGTTCCTATCATCTGGATTAAGCTGTACGGCAACAATGGTACTTACAGAGTGACTCAAACATGATTTAGACCTTGTTTATGAAAAACTGTTTATTTCTGTATTTCATGATTGCAACTTGTTGATAAGTGTCAACAGTGTTCCTATCATTGAGTTTAAACTGTACAGCAAAATGGTACTTACAGAGTGACTCAAACATGATTTAGACCTTATTTATGAAAAACTGTTTATTTCTGTATTTCATGATTGCAACTTGCTGAAAAGTGTCAACAGTGTTCCTATCATCTGGATTAAGCTGTACGGCAACAATGGTACTTACAGAGTGACTCAAACATGATTTAGACCTTGTTTATGAAAAACTGTTTATTTCTGTATTTCATGATTGCAACTTGCTGAAAAGTGTCAACAGTGTTCCTATCATCTGGATTAAGCTGTACGGCACCAATGGTACTTAAAGAGTGACTCAAACATGATTTAGACCTTGTTTATGAAAAACTGTTTATTTCTGTATTTCATGATTGCAACTTGTTGAAAAGTGTCAACAGTGTTCCTATCATCGAGTTTAAACTGTACAGCAAAATGGTGCTTACAGAGTGACTCAAACATGATTTAGACCTTGTTTATGAAAAACTGTTTATTTCTGTATTTCATGATTGCAACTTGCTGAAAAGTGTCAACAGTGTTCCTATCATCTGGATTAAGCTGTACGGCAACAATGGTACTTACAGAGTGACTCAAACATGATTTAGACCTTGTTTATGAAAAACTGTTTATTTCTGTATTTCATGATTGCAACTTGTTGAAAAGTGTCAACAGTGTTCCTATCATCGAGTTTAAACAGTACAGCAAAATGGTACTTACAGAGTGACTCAAACATGATTTAGACCTTGTTTATGAAAAACTGTTTATTTCTGTATTTCATGATTGCAACTTGCTGAAAAGTGTCAACAGTGTTCCTATCATCTGGATTAAGCTGTACGGCAACAATGGTACTTACAGAGTGACTCAATCATGATTTAGACCTTGTTTATGAAAAACTGTTTATTTCTGTATTTCATGATTGCAACTTGTTGATAAGTGTCAACAGTGTTCCTATCATTGAGTTTAAACTGTACAGCAAAATGGTACTTACAGAGTGACTCAAACATGATTTAGACCTTGTTTATGAAAAACTGTTTATTTCTGTATTTCATGATTGCAACTTGCTGAAAAGTGTCAACAGTGTTCCTATCATCTGGATTAAGCTGTACGGCAACAATGGTACTTACAGAGTGACTCAAACATGATTTAGACCTTGTTTATGAAAAACTGTTTATTTCTGTATTTCATGATTACAACTTGCTGAAAAGTGTCAACAGTGTTCCTATCATCTGGATTAAGCAGTACAGCAAAAATGGTACTTACAGAGTGACTCAAACATGATTTAGACCTTGTTTATGAAAAACTGTTTATTTCTGTATTTCATGATTGCAACTTGCTGAAAAGTGTCAACAGTGTTCCTATCATCTGGATTAAGCTGTACGGCAACAATGGTACTTACAGAGTGACTCAATCATGATTTAGACCTTGTTTATGAAAAACTGTTTATTTCTGTATTTCATGATTGCAACTTGTTGATAAGTGTCAACAGTGTTCCTATCATTGAGTTTAAACTGTACAGCAAAATGGTACTTACAGAGTGACTCAAACATGATTTAGACCTTATTTATGAAAAACTGTTTATTTCTGTATTTCATGATTGCAACTTGCTGAAAAGTGTCAACAGTGTTCCTATCATCTGGATTAAGCTGTACGGCAACAATGGTACTTACAGAGTGACTCAAACATGATTTAGACCTTGTTTATGAAAAACTGTTTATTTCTGTATTTCATGATTGCAACTTGTTGATAAGTGTCAACAGTGTTCCTATCATTGAGTTTAAACTGTACAGCAAAATGGTACTTACAGAGTGACTCAAACATGATTTAGACCTTATTTATGAAAAACTGTTTATTTCTGTATTTCATGATTGCAACTTGCTGAAAAGTGTCAACAGTGTTCCTATCATCTGGATTAAGCTGTACGGCAACAATGGTACTTACAGAGTGACTCAAACATGATTTAGACCTTGTTTATGAAAAACTGTTTATTTCTGTATTTCATGATTGCAACTTGCTGAAAAGTGTCAACAGTGTTCCTATCATCTGGATTAAGCTGTACGGCACCAATGGTACTTAAAGAGTGACTCAAACATGATTTAGACCTTGTTTATGAAAAACTGTTTATTTCTGTATTTCATGATTGCAACTTGTTGAAAAGTGTCAACAGTGTTCCTATCATCGAGTTTAAACTGTACAGCAAAATGGTGCTTACAGAGTGACTCAAACATGATTTAGACCTTGTTTATGAAAAACTGTTTATTTCTGTATTTCATGATTGCAACTTGCTGAAAAGTGTCAACAGTGTTCCTATCATCTGGATTAAGCTGTACGGCAACAATGGTACTTACAGAGTGACTCAAACATGATTTAGACCTTGTTTATGAAAAACTGTTTATTTCTGTATTTCATGATTGCAACTTGTTGAAAAGTGTCAACAGTGTTCCTATCATCGAGTTTAAACAGTACAGCAAAATGGTACTTACAGAGTGACTCAAACATGATTTAGACCTTGTTTATGAAAAACTGTTTATTTCTGTATTTCATGATTGCAACTTGTTGATAAGTGTCAACAGTGTTCCTATCATTGAGTTTAAACTGTACAGCAAAATGGTACTTACAGAGTGACTCAAACATGATTTAGACCTTATTTATGAAAAACTGTTTATTTCTGTATTTCATGATTGCAACTTGCTGAAAAGTGTCAACAGTGTTCCTATCATCTGGATTAAGCTGTACGGCAACAATGGTACTTACAGAGTGACTCAAACATGATTTAGACCTTGTTTATGAAAAACTGTTTATTTCTGTATTTCATGATTGCAACTTGCTGAAAAGTGTCAACAGTGTTCCTATCATCTGGATTAAGCTGTACGGCACCAATGGTACTTAAAGAGTGACTCAAACATGATTTAGACCTTGTTTATGAAAAACTGTTTATTTCTGTATTTCATGATTGCAACTTGTTGAAAAGTGTCAACAGTGTTCCTATCATCGAGTTTAAACTGTACAGCAAAATGGTGCTTACAGAGTGACTCAAACATGATTTAGACCTTGTTTATGAAAAACTGTTTATTTCTGTATTTCATGATTGCAACTTGCTGAAAAGTGTCAACAGTGTTCCTATCATCTGGATTAAGCTGTACGGCAACAATGGTACTTACAGAGTGACTCAAACATGATTTAGACCTTGTTTATGAAAAACTGTTTATTTCTGTATTTCATGATTGCAACTTGTTGAAAAGTGTCAACAGTGTTCCTATCATCGAGTTTAAACAGTACAGCAAAATGGTACTTACAGAGTGACTCAAACATGATTTAGACCTTGTTTATGAAAAACTGTTTATTTCTGTATTTCATGATTGCAACTTGCTGAAAAGTGTCAACAGTGTTCCTATCATCTGGATTAAGCTGTACGGCAACAATGGTACTTACAGAGTGACTCAATCATGATTTAGACCTTGTTTATGAAAAACTGTTTATTTCTGTATTTCATGATTGCAACTTGTTGATAAGTGTCAACAGTGTTCCTATCATTGAGTTTAAACTGTACAGCAAAATGGTACTTACAGAGTGACTCAAACATGATTTAGACCTTATTTATGAAAAACTGTTTATTTCTGTATTTCATGATTGCAACTTGCTGAAAAGTGTCAACAGTGTTCCTATCATCTGGATTAAGCTGTACGGCAACAATGGTACTTACAGAGTGACTCAAACATGATTTAGACCTTGTTTATGAAAAACTGTTTATTTCTGTATTTCATGATTGCAACTTGCTGAAAAGTGTCAACAGTGTTCCTATCATCTGGATTAAGCTGTACGGCAACAATGGTACTTACAGAGTGACTCAAACATGATTTAGACCTTGTTTATGAAAAACTGTTTATTTCTGTATTTCATGATTGCAACTTGCTGAAAAGTGTCAACAGTGTTCCTATCATCTGGATTAAGCTGTACGGCACCAATGGTACTTAAAGAGTGACTCAAACATGATTTAGACCTTGTTTATGAAAAACTGTTTATTTCTGTATTTCATGATTGCAACTTGTTGAAAAGTGTCAACAGTGTTCCTATCATCGAGTTTAAACTGTACAGCAAAATGGTGCTTACAGAGTGACTCAAACATGATTTAGACCTTGTTTATGAAAAACTGTTTATTTCTGTATTTCATGATTGCAACTTGCTGAAAAGTGTCAACAGTGTTCCTATCATCTGGATTAAGCTGTACGGCAACAATGGTACTTACAGAGTGACTCAAACATGATTTAGACCTTGTTTATGAAAAACTGTTTATTTCTGTATTTCATGATTGCAACTTGTTGAAAAGTGTCAACAGTGTTCCTATCATCGAGTTTAAACAGTACAGCAAAATGGTACTTACAGAGTGACTCAATCATGATTTAGACCTTGTTTATGAAAAACTGTTTATTTCTGTATTTCATGATTGCAACTTGTTGATAAGTGTCAACAGTGTTCCTATCATTGAGTTTAAACTGTACAGCAAAATGGTACTTACAGAGTGACTCAAACATGATTTAGACCTTATTTATGAAAAACTGTTTATTTCTGTATTTCATGATTGCAACTTGCTGAAAAGTGTCAACAGTGTTCCTATCATCTGGATTAAGCTGTACGGCAACAATGGTACTTACAGAGTGACTCAAACATGATTTAGACCTTGTTTATGAAAAACTGTTTATTTCTGTATTTCATGATTGCAACTTGCTGAAAAGTGTCAACAGTGTTCCTATCATCTGGATTAAGCTGTACGGCAACAATGGTACTTACAGAGTGACTCAAACATGATTTAGACCTTGTTTATGAAAAACTGTTTATTTCTGTATTTCATGATTGCAACTTGCTGAAAAGTGTCAACAGTGTTCCTATCATCTGGATTAAGCTGTACGGCAACAATGGAACTTACAAAGTGACTCAAACATGATTTAGACCTTGTTTATGAAAAACTGTTTATTTCTGTATTTCATGATTGCAACTTGCTGAAAAGTGTCAACACTGTTCCTATCATTGAGTTTAAACAGTACAGCAAAATTGTACTTACAGTGTGACTCAAACATGATTTAGACCTTGTTTATGAAAAACTGTTTATTTCTGTATTTCATGATTGCAACTTGCTGAAAAGTGTCAACAGTGTTCCTATCATCTGGATTAAGCTGTACGGCAACAATGGTACTTACAGAGTGACTCAATCATGATTTAGACCTTGTTTATGAAAAACTGTTTATTTCTGTATTTCATGATTGCAACTTGTTGATAAGTGTCAACAGTGTTCCTATCATTGAGTTTAAACTGTACAGCAAAATGGTACTTACAGAGTGACTCAAACATGATTTAGACCTTATTTATGAAAAACTGTTTATTTCTGTATTTCATGATTGCAACTTGCTGAAAAGTGTCAACAGTGTTCCTATCATCTGGATTAAGCTGTACGGCAACAATGGTACTTACAGAGTGACTCAAACATGATTTAGACCTTGTTTATGAAAAACTGTTTATTTCTGTATTTCATGATTGCAACTTGTTGATAAGTGTCAACAGTGTTCCTATCATTGAGTTTAAACTGTACAGCAAAATGGTACTTACAGAGTGACTCAAACATGATTTAGACCTTATTTATGAAAAACTGTTTATTTCTGTATTTCATGATTGCAACTTGCTGAAAAGTGTCAACAGTGTTCCTATCATCTGGATTAAGCTGTACGGCAACAATGGTACTTACAGAGTGACTCAAACATGATTTAGACCTTGTTTATGAAAAACTGTTTATTTCTGTATTTCATGATTGCAACTTGCTGAAAAGTGTCAACAGTGTTCCTATCATCTGGATTAAGCTGTACGGCACCAATGGTACTTAAAGAGTGACTCAAACATGATTTAGACCTTGTTTATGAAAAACTGTTTATTTCTGTATTTCATGATTGCAACTTGTTGAAAAGTGTCAATAGTGTTCCTATCATCGAGTTTAAACTGTACAGCAAAATGGTGCTTACAGAGTGACTCAAACATGATTTAGACCTTGTTTATGAAAAACTGTTTATTTCTGTATTTCATGATTGCAACTTGCTGAAAAGTGTCAACAGTGTTCCTATCATCTGGATTAAGCTGTACGGCAACAATGGTACTTACAGAGTGACTCAATCATGATTTAGACCTTGTTTATGAAAAACTGTTTATTTCTGTATTTCATGATTGCAACTTGTTGATAAGTGTCAACAGTGTTCCTATCATCTGGATTAAGCTGTACGGCAACAATGGTACTTACAGAGTGACTCAAACATGATTTAGACCTTGTTTATGAAAAACTGTTTATTTCTGTATTTCATGATTGCAACTTGCTGAAAAGTGTCAACAGTGTTCCTATCATCTGGATTAAGCTGTACGGCAACAATGGTACTTACAGAGTGACTCAAACATGATTTAGACCTTGTTTATGAAAAACTGTTTATTTCTGTATTTCATGATTGCAACTTGCTGAAAAGTGTCAACAGTGTTCCTATCATCTGGATTAAGCTGTACGGCAACAATGGTACTTACAGAGTGACTCAAACATGATTTAGACCTTGTTTATGAAAAACTGTTTATTTCTGTATTTCATGATTGCAACTTGCTGAAAAGTGTCAACACTGTTCCGATCATTGAGTTTAAACAGTACAGCAAAATTGTACTTACAGTGTGACTCAAACATGATTTAGACCTTATTTATGAAAAACTGTTTATTTCTGTATTTCATGATTGCAACTTGCTGAAAAGTGTCAACACTTTCCCTATCATCGAGTTTAAACAGTACAGCAAATTTGTACTTACAGAGTGACTCAAACATGATTTAGACCTTATTTATGAAAAACTGTTTATTTCTGTATTTCATGATTGCAACTTGCTGAAAAGTGTCAACACTGTTCCTATCATCGAGTTTAAACAGTACAGCAAAATTGTACTTACAGAGTGACTCAAACATGATTTAGACCTTGTTTATGAAAAACTGTTTATTTCTGTATTTCATGATTGCAACTTGCTGAAAAGTGTCAACAGTGTTCCTATCATCTGGATTAAGCTGTACGGCAACAATGGTACTTACAGAGTGACTCAATCATGATTTAGACCTTGTTTATGAAAAACTGTTTATTTCTGTATTTCATGATTGCAACTTGTTGATAAGTGTCAACAGTGTTCCTATCATTGAGTTTAAACTGTACAGCAAAATGGTACTTACAGAGTGACTCAAACATGATTTAGACCTTATTTATGAAAAACTGTTTATTTCTGTATTTCATGATTGCAACTTGCTGAAAAGTGTCAACACTGTTCCTATCATCGAGTTTAAACAGTACAGCAAAATTGTACTTACAGAGTGACTCAAACATGATTTAGACCTTGTTTATGAAAAACTGTTTATTTCTGTATTTCATGATTGCAACTTGCTGAAAAGTGTCAACAGTGTTCCTATCATCTGGATTAAGCTGTACGGCAACAATGGTACTTACAGAGTGACTCAATCATGATTTAGACCTTGTTTATGAAAAACTGTTTATTTCTGTATTTCATGATTGCAACTTGTTGATAAGTGTCAACAGTGTTCCTATCATTGAGTTTAAACTGTACAGCAAAATGGTACTTACAGAGTGACTCAAACATGATTTAGACCTTATTTATGAAAAACTGTTTATTTCTGTATTTCATGATTGCAACTTGTTGATAAGTGTCAACAGTGTTCCTATCATTGAGTTTAAACTGTACAGCAAAATGGTACTTACAGAGTGACTCAAACATGATTTAGACCTTATTTATGAAAAACTGTTTATTTCTGTATTTCATGATTGCAACTTGCTGAAAAGTGTCAACACTGTTCCTATCATCGAGTTTAAACAGTACAGCAAAATTGTACTTACAGAGTGACTCAAACATGATTTAGACCTTGTTTATGAAAAACTGTTTATTTCTGTATTTCATGATTGCAACTTGCTGAAAAGTGTCAACAGTGTTCCTATCATCTGGATTAAGCTGTACGGCAACAATGGTACTTACAGAGTGACTCAATCATGATTTAGACCTTGTTTATGAAAAACTGTTTATTTCTGTATTTCATGATTGCAACTTGTTGATAAGTGTCAACAGTGTTCCTATCATTGAGTTTAAACTGTACAGCAAAATGGTACTTACAGAGTGACTCAAACATGATTTAGACCTTATTTATGAAAAACTGTTTATTTCTGTATTTCATGATTGCAACTTGCTGAAAAGTGTCAACAGTGTTCCTATCATCTGGATTAAGCTGTACGGCAACAATGGTACTTACAGAGTGACTCAAACATGATTTAGACCTTATTTATGAAAAACTGTTTATTTCTGTATTTCATGATTGCAACTTGCTGAAAAGTGTCAACAGTGTTCCTATCATCTGGATTAAGCTGTACGGCAACAATGGTACTTACAGAGTGACTCAAACATGATTTAGACCTTGTTTATGAAAAACTGTTTATTTCTGTATTTCATGATTGCAACTTGCTGAAAAGTGTCAACAGTGTTCCTATCATCTGGATTAAGCTGTACGGCAACAATGGTACTTACAGAGTGACTCAAACATGATTTAGACCTTGTTTATGAAAAACTGTTTATTTCTGTATTTCATGATTGCAACTTGTTGATAAGTGTCAACAGTGTTCCTATCATTGAGTTTAAACTGTACAGCAAAATGGTACTTACAGAGTGACTCAAACATGATTTAGACCTTATTTATGAAAAACTGTTTATTTCTGTATTTCATGATTGCAACTTGCTGAAAAGTGTCAACAGTGTTCCTATCATCTGGATTAAGCTGTACGGCAACAATGGTACTTACAGAGTGACTCAAACATGATTTAGACCTTGTTTATGAAAAACTGTTTATTTCTGTATTTCATGATTGCAACTTGTTGAAAAGTGTCAACAGTGTTCCTATCATCGAGTTTAAACTGTACAGCAAAATGGTACTTACAGAGTGACTCAAACATGATTTAGACCTTGTTTATGAAAAACTGTTTATTTCTGTATTTCATGATTGCAACTTGCTGAAAAGTGTCAACACTTTCCCTATCATCGAGTTTAAACAGTACAGCAAATTTGTACTTACAGAGTGACTCAAACATGATTTAGACCTTATTTATGAAAAACTGTTTATTTCTGTATTTCATGATTGCAACTTGCTGAAAAGTGTCAACACTGTTCCTATCATCGAGTTTAAACAGTACAGCAAAATTGTACTTACAGAGTGACTCAAACATGATTTAGACCTTGTTTATGAAAAACTGTTTATTTCTGTATTTCATGATTGCAACTTGCTGAAAAGTGTCAACAGTGTTCCTATCATCTGGATTAAGCTGTACGGCAACAATGGTACTTACAGAGTGACTCAATCATGATTTAGACCTTGTTTATGAAAAACTGTTTATTTCTGTATTTCATGATTGCAACTTGTTGATAAGTGTCAACAGTGTTCCTATCATTGAGTTTAAACTGTACAGCAAAATGGTACTTACAGAGTGACTCAAACATGATTTAGACCTTATTTATGAAAAACTGTTTATTTCTGTATTTCATGATTGCAACTTGCTGAAAAGTGTCAACAGTGTTCCTATCATCTGGATTAAGCTGTACGGCAACAATGGTACTTACAGAGTGACTCAAACATGATTTAGACCTTGTTTATGAAAAACTGTTTATTTCTGTATTTCATGATTGCAACTTGCTGAAAAGTGTCAACAGTGTTCCTATCATCTGGATTAAGCTGTACGGCAACAATGGTACTTACAGAGTGACTCAAACATGATTTAGACCTTGTTTATGAAAAACTGTTTATTTCTGTATTTCATGATTGCAACTTGTTGATAAGTGTCAACAGTGTTCCTATCATTGAGTTTAAACTGTACAGCAAAATGGTACTTACAGAGTGACTCAAACATGATTTAGACCTTATTTATGAAAAACTGTTTATTTCTGTATTTCATGATTGCAACTTGCTGAAAAGTGTCAACAGTGTTCCTATCATCTGGATTAAGCTGTACGGCAACAATGGTACTTACAGAGTGACTCAAACATGATTTAGACCTTGTTTATGAAAAACTGTTTATTTCTGTATTTCATGATTGCAACTTGTTGAAAAGTGTCAACAGTGTTCCTATCATCGAGTTTAAACTGTACAGCAAAATGGTACTTACAGAGTGACTCAAACATGATTTAGACCTTGTTTATGAAAAACTGTTTATTTCTGTATTTCATGATTGCAACTTGCTGAAAAGTGTCAACAGTGTTCCTATCATCTGGATTAAGCTGTACGGTAACAATGGTACTTACAGAGTGACTCAAACATGATTTAGACCTTGTTTATGAAAAACTGTTTATTTCTGTATTTCATGATTGCAACTTGCTGAAAAGTGTCAACACTTTTCCTATCATCGAGTTTAAACAGTACAGCAAATTTGTACTTACAGAGTGACTCAAACATGATTTAGACCTTATTTATGAAAAACTGTTTATTTCTGTATTTCATGATTGCAACTTGCTGAAAAGTGTCAACAGTGTTCCTATCATCTGGATTAAGCAGTACAGCAAAA
Organism: Salmo salar; assembly: GCF_965601325.2. Lineage (NCBI taxonomy): Eukaryota > Metazoa > Chordata > Actinopteri > Salmoniformes > Salmonidae > Salmo > Salmo salar. The sequence continues at coordinate 51,401,978 of NC_138296.1, read as the reverse complement.
ATGGTACTTACAGAGTGAATCAAACATGATTTAGACCTTGTTTATGAAAAACTGTTTATTTCTGTATTTCATGATTGCAACTTGTTGAAAAGTGTCAACAGTGTTCCTATCATCGAGTTTAAACAGTACAGCAAAATGGTACTTACAGAGTGACTCAAACATGATTTAGACCTTGTTTATGAAAAACTGTTTATTTCTGTATTTCATGATTGCAACTTGCTGAAAAGTGTCAACAGTGTTCCTATCATCTGGATTAAGCTGTACGGCAACAATGGTACTTACAGAGTGACTCAAACATGATTTAGACCTTGTTTATGAAAAACTGTTTATTTCTGTATTTCATGATTACAACTTGCTGAAAAGTGTCAACAGTTTTCCTATCATCTGGATTAAGCAGTACAGCAAAAATGGTACTTACAGAGTGACTCAAACATGATTTAGACCTTGTTTATGAAAAACTGTTTATTTCTGTATTTCATGATTGCAACTTGCTGAAAAGTGTCAACAGTGTTCCTATCATCTGGATTAAGCTGTACGGCAACAATGGTACTTACAGAGTGACTCAATCATGATTTAGACCTTGTTTATGAAAAACTGTTTATTTCTGTATTTCATGATTGCAACTTGTTGATAAGTGTCAACAGTGTTCCTATCATTGAGTTTAAACTGTAAAGCAAAATGGTACTTACAGAGTGACTCAAACATGATTTAGACCTTATTTATGAAAAACTGTTTATTTCTGTATTTCATGATTGCAACTTGCTGAAAAGTGTCAACAGTGTTCCTATCATCTGGATTAAGCTGTACGGCAACAATGGTACTTACAGAGTGACTCAAACATGATTTAGACCTTGTTTATGAAAAACTGATTATTTCTGTATTTCATGATTGCAACTTGTTGATAAGTGTCAACAGTGTTCCTATCATTGAGTTTAAACTGTACAGCAAAATGGTACTTACAGAGTGACTCAAACATGATTTAGACCTTATTTATGAAAAACTGTTTATTTCTGTATTTCATGATTGCAACTTGCTGAAAAGTGTCAACAGTGTTCCTATCATCTGGATTAAGCTGTACGGCAACAATGGTACTTACAGAGTGACTCAAACATGATTTAGACCTTGTTTATGAAAAACTGTTTATTTCTGTATTTCATGATTGCAACTTGCTGAAAAGTGTCAACAGTGTTCCTATCATCTGGATTAAGCTGTACGGCACCAATGGTACTTACAGAGTGACTCAAACATGATTTAGACCTTGTTTATGAAAAACTGTTTATTTCTGTATTTCATGATTGCAACTTGTTGAAAAGTGTCAACAGTGTTCCTATCATCGAGTTTAAACTGTACAGCAAAATGGTACTTACAGAGTGACTCAAACATGATTTAGACCTTGTTGATGAAAAACTGTTTATTTCTGTATTTCATGATTGCAACTTGCTGAAAAGTGTCAACAGTGTTCCTATCATCGAGTTTAAACAGTACAGCAAAATGGTACTTACAGAGTGACTCAAACATGATTTAGACCTTGTTTATGAAAAACTGTTTATTTCTGTATTTCATGATTGCAACTTGCTGAAAAGTGTCAACAGTGTTCCTATCATCTGGATTAAGCTGTACGGCAACAATGGTACTTACAGAGTGACTCAATCATGATTTAGACCTTGTTTATGAAAAACTGTTTATTTCTGTATTTCATGATTGCAACTTGTTGATAAGTGTCAACAGTGTTCCTATCATTGAGTTTAAACTGTACAGCAAAATGGTACTTACAGAGTGACTCAAACATGATTTAGACCTTATTTATGAAAAACTGTTTATTTCTGTATTTCATGATTGCAACTTGCTGAAAAGTGTCAACAGTGTTCCTATCATCTGGATTAAGCTGTACGGCAACAATGGTACTTACAGAGTGACTCAAACATGATTTAGACCTTGTTTATGAAAAACTGTTTATTTCTGTATTTCATGATTGCAACTTGCTGAAAAGTGTCAACAGTGTTCCTATCATCTGGATTAAGCTGTACGGCAACAATGGTACTTACAGAGTGACTCAAACATGATTTAGACCTTGTTTATGAAAAACTGTTTATTTCTGTATTTCATGATTACAACTTGCTGAAAAGTGTCAACAGTTTTCCTATCATCTGGATTAAGCAGTACAGCAAAAATGGTACTTACAGAGTGACTCAAACATGATTTAGACCTTGTTTATGAAAAACTGTTTATTTCTGTATTTCATGATTGCAACTTGCTGAAAAGTGTCAACACTGTTCCTATCATTGAGTTTAAACAGTACAGCAAAATTGTACTTACAGTGTGACTCAAACATGATTTAGACCTTATTTATGAAAAACTGTTTATTTCTGTATTTCATGATTGCAACTTGCTGAAAAGTGTCAACACTTTCCCTATCATCGAGTTTAAACAGTACAGCAAATTTGTACTTACAGAGTGACTCAATCATGATTTAGACCTTGTTTATGAAAAACTGTTTATTTCTGTATTTCATGATTGCAACTTGTTGATAAGTGTCAACAGTGTTCCTATCATTGACTTTAAACTGTACAGCAAAATGGTACTTACAGAGTGACTCAAACATGATTTAGACCTTATTTATGAAAAACTGTTTATTTCTGTATTTCATGATTGCAACTTGCTGAAAAGTGTCAACAGTGTTCCTATCATCTGGATTAACCTCTTGGGGCTAGGTGGGACGCTAGCGTGCCACCTGTGGTGCACTCCATCAACAGCAGGTGCATTTCAAGAGCGGCAAATTTGAATCCAAATAAATGTCAAAATTCAAATTTTTCAAAAATACAACTATGTTACACCATTTGAAAGATAAACATCTCCTTAATCTAACCACGTTTTACGATTTCAAAAAGGTTTTACGGCGAAAGCATAAATTTAGAGTATGTTAGGACAGTACATTTACAAGAGTTGTGTGTAATGTTTTGTCAAGTCAAAGACAGGGTCACCAAAACCATAAAACCAGCTAAAATGATACACTAACCTTTTACAATCTCCATCAGATGACACTCCTAGGACATTATGTTAGACAATGCATGCATTTTTAGTTCTATCAAGTTCATATTTATATACAAAAACAGCGTTTTACTATGGCATTGATGTTGAGGAAATCGTTTCCCTCCAATAACCGGCAGTCAAGTCAGCGTCAGAAATTAAATAATTAAAATTAGAAAACATTGGTAAAATATTATATTGTCATTTAAAGAATTATAGATTTACATCTTTTGAACGCAATCAACTTGCCAGATTTAAAAATAACCTTACTGGGAAATCACACTTTGCAATAATCTGAGCACTGTGCCCAGAAAAATACGCGTTGCGATACAGACTAGACGTCATGTTGGGGAGATCTAAAATCGAAAATACTATGTAAATAATCCATTACCTTTGATTCTCTTCATCAGATGTCACTTCCAGGTATCACAGGTCCATAACGAATGTAGTTTTGTTCAAAAAAGCTCATCATTTATGTCCAAAAATCTCCGTCTCGTTAGCACATGATGTAAGCCAGCCGGACTTCTCGTCATGAACGAGGGGAAAAAATATATTTCCGTTCGTTCAAACATGTCAAACGTTGTATAGCATAAATCATTAGGGCCTTTTTTAACCAGAACATGAATAATATTCAAGGTGGACGAATGCATAGCCTTTTATAACGTATTGGAACGAGGGTACCCAACATGAAGTAGCGCGCCAGGTGTCTAATGGGACATCACCGTTCCATGGCTCTTGTTCGGTCAGATCTCCCTCCAGAAGACTCAAAACACTTTGTAAAGGCTGGTGACATCTAGTGGAAGCAATAGGAAGTGCCAAAATATTCCTAAACCCCTGTGTTTTTCAATGGGAGAGGTTTAAAGTCAATACAACACATCAGGTATCCACTTCCTGTCAGAAAATGTCTCAGGGTTTTGCCTGCCAAATGAGTTCTGTTATACTCACAGACACCATTCAAACAGTTTTGGAAACTTTAGAGTGTTTTCTATCCATATATAATAAGTATATGCATATTCTAGTTACTGGGTAGGATTAGTAACCAGATTAAATCGGGTACATTTTTTTTATCCAGACGTGCAAATGCTGCCCCCTAGACCCAACAGGTTAAGCTGTACGGCAACAATGGTACTTACAGAGTGACTCAAACATGATTTAGACCTTGTTTATGAAAAACTGTTTATTTCTGTATTTCATGATTGCAACTTGTTGATAAGTGTCAACAGTGTTCCTATCATTGAGTTTAAACTGTACAGCAAAATGGTACTTACAGAGTGACTCAAACATGATTTAGACCTTATTTATGAAAAACTGTTTATTTCTGTATTTCATGATTGCAACTTGCTGAAAAGTGTCAACAGTGTTCCTATCATCTGGATTAAGCTGTACGGCAACAATGGTACTTACAGAGTGACTCAAACATGATTTAGACCTTGTTTATGAAAAACTGTTTATTTCTGTATTTCATGATTGCAACTTGCTGAAAAGTGTCAACAGTGTTCCTATCATCTGGATTAAGCTGTACGGCACCAATGGTACTTACAGAGTGACTCAAACATGATTTAGACCTTGTTTATGAAAAACTGTTTATTTCTGTATTTTATGATTGCAACTTGTTGAAAAGTGTCAACAGTGTTCCTATCATCGAGTTTAAACTGTACAGCAAAATGGTACTTACAGAGTGACTCAAACATGATTTAGACCTTGTTTATGAAAAACTGTTTATTTCTGTATTTCATGATTGCAACTTGCTGAAAAGTGTCAACACTGTTCCTATCATCGAGTTTAAACAGTACAGCAAAATGGTACTTACAGAGTGACTCAAACATGATTTAGACCTTGTTTATGAAAAACTGTTTATTTCTGTATTTCATGATTGCAACTTGCTGAAAAGTGTCAACAGTGTTCCTATCATCTGGATTAAGCTGTACGGCAACAATGGTACTTACAGAGTGACTCAAACATGATTTAGACCTTGTTTATGAAAAACTGTTTATTTCTGTATTTCATGATTACAACTTGCTGAAAAGTGTCAACAGTTTTCCTATCATCTGGATTAAGCAGTACAGCAAAAATGGTACTTACAGAGTGACTCAAACATGATTTAGACCTTGTTTATGAAAAACTGTTTATTTCTGTATTTCATGATTGCAACTTGCTGAAAAGTGTCAACACTGTTCCTATCATTGAGTTTAAACAGTACAGCAAAATTGTACTTACAGTGTGACTCAAACATGATTTAGACCTTATTTATGAAAAACTGTTTATTTCTGTATTTCATGATTGCAACTTGCTGAAAAGTGTCAACACTTTCCCTATCATCGAGTTTAAACAGTACAGCAAATTTGTACTTACAGAGTGACTCAAACATGATTTAGACCTTATTTATGAAAAACTGTTTATTTCTGTATTTCATGATTGCAACTTGCTGAAAAGTGTCAACACTGTTCCTATCATCGAGTTTAAACAGTACAGCAAAATTGTACTTACAGAGTGACTCAAACATGATTTAGACCTTGTTTATAAAAAACTGTTTATTTCTGTGTTTCATGATTGCAACTTGCTGAAAAGTGTCAACACTGTTCCTATCATTGAGTTTAAACAGTACAGCAAAATTGTACTTACAGAGTGACTCAAACATGATTTAGACCTTATTTATGAAAAACTGTTTATTTCTGTATTTCATGATTGCAACTTGCTGAAAAGTGTCAACAGTGTTCCTATCATCTGGATTAAGCTGTACGGCAACAATGGTACTTACAGAGTGACTCAAACATGATTTAGACCTTGTTTATGAAAAACTGTTTATTTCTGTATTTCATGATTGCAACTTGCTGAAAAGTGTCAACAGTGTTCCTATCATCTGGATTAAGCTGTACGGCAACAATGGTACTTACAGAGTGACTCAAACATGATTTAGACCTTGTTTATGAAAAACTGTTTATTTCTGTATTTCATGATTGCAACTTGTTGATAAGTGTCAACAGTGTTCCTATCATTGAGTTTAAACTGTACAGCAAAATGGTACTTACAGAGTGACTCAAACATGATTTAGACCTTATTTATGAAAAACTGTTTATTTCTGTATTTCATGATTGCAACTTGCTGAAAAGTGTCAACAGTGTTCCTATCATCTGGATTAAGCTGTACGGCAACAATGGTACTTACAGAGTGACTCAAACATGATTTAGACCTTGTTTATGAAAAACTGTTTATTTCTGTATTTCATGATTGCAACTTGTTGATAAGTGTCAACAGTGTTCCTATCATTGAGTTTAAACTGTACAGCAAAATGGTACTTACAGAGTGACTCAAACATGATTTAGACCTTATTTATGAAAAACTGTTTATTTCTGTATTTCATGATTGCAACTTGCTGAAAAGTGTCAACAGTGTTCCTATCATCTGGATTAAGCTGTACGGCAACAATGGTACTTACAGAGTGACTCAAACATGATTTAGACCTTGTTTATGAAAAACTGTTTATTTCTGTATTTCATGATTGCAACTTGCTGAAAAGTGTCAACAGTGTTCCTATCATCTGGATTAAGCTGTACGGCACCAATGGTACTTACAGAGTGACTCAAACATGATTTAGACCTTGTTTATGAAAAACTGTTTATTTCTGTATTTTATGATTGCAACTTGTTGAAAAGTGTCAACAGTGTTCCTATCATCGAGTTTAAACTGTACAGCAAAATGGTACTTACAGAGTGACTCAAACATGATTTAGACCTTGTTTATGAAAAACTGTTTATTTCTGTATTTCATGATTGCAACTTGCTGAAAAGTGTCAACACTGTTCCTATCATCGAGTTTAAACAGTACAGCAAAATGGTACTTACAGAGTGACTCAAACATGATTTAGACCTTGTTTATGAAAAACTGTTTATTTCTGTATTTCATGATTGCAACTTGCTGAAAAGTGTCAACAGTGTTCCTATCATCTGGATTAAGCTGTACGGCAACAATGGTACTTACAGAGTGACTCAAACATGATTTAGACCTTGTTTATGAAAAACTGTTTATTTCTGTATTTCATGATTACAACTTGCTGAAAAGTGTCAACAGTTTTCCTATCATCTGGATTAAGCAGTACAGCAAAAATGGTACTTACAGAGTGACTCAAACATGATTTAGACCTTGTTTATGAAAAACTGTTTATTTCTGTATTTCATGATTGCAACTTGCTGAAAAGTGTCAACACTGTTCCTATCATTGAGTTTAAACAGTACAGCAAAATTGTACTTACAGTGTGACTCAAACATGATTTAGACCTTATTTATGAAAAACTGTTTATTTCTGTATTTCATGATTGCAACTTGCTGAAAAGTGTCAACACTTTCCCTATCATCGAGTTTAAACAGTACAGCAAATTTGTACTTACAGAGTGACTCAAACATGATTTAGACCTTATTTATGAAAAACTGTTTATTTCTGTATTTCATGATTGCAACTTGCTGAAAAGTGTCAACACTGTTCCTATCATCGAGTTTAAACAGTACAGCAAAATTGTACTTACAGAGTGACTCAAACATGATTTAGACCTTGTTTATGAAAAACTGTTTATTTCTGTGTTTCATGATTGCAACTTGCTGAAAAGTGTCAACACTGTTCCTATCATTGAGTTTAAACAGTACAGCAAAATTGTACTTACAGAGTGACTCAAACATGATTTAGACCTTATTTATGAAAAACTGTTTATTTCTGTATTTCATGATTGCAACTTGCTGAAAAGTGTCAACAGTGTTCCTATCATCTGGATTAAGCTGTACGGCAACAATGGTACTTACAGAGTGACTCAAACATGATTTAGACCTTGTTTATGAAAAACTGTTTATTTCTGTATTTCATGATTGCAACTTGCTGAAAAGTGTCAACAGTGTTCCTATCATCTGGATTAAGCTGTACGGCAACAATGGTACTTACAGAGTGACTCAAACATGATTTAGACCTTGTTTATGAAAAACTGTTTATTTCTGTATTTCATGATTGCAACTTGTTGAAAAGTGTCAACAGTGTTCCTATCATCGAGTTTAAACTGTACAGCAAAATGGTACTTACAGAGTGACTCAAACATGATTTAGACCTTGTTTATGAAAAACTGTTTATTTCTGTATTTCATGATTGCAACTTGCTGAAAAGTGTCAACAGTGTTCCTATCATCTGGATTAAGCTGTACGGTAACAATGGTACTTACAGAGTGACTCAAACATGATTTAGACCTTGTTTATGAAAAACTGTTTATTTCTGTATTTCATGATTGCAACTTGCTGAAAAGTGTCAACACTTTTCCTATCATCGAGTTTAAACAGTACAGCAAATTTGTACTTACAGAGTGACTCAAACATGATTTAGACCTTATTTATGAAAAACTGTTTATTTCTGTATTTCATGATTGCAACTTGCTGAAAAGTGTCAACAGTGTTCCTATCATCTGGATTAAGCAGTACAGCAAAAATGGTACTTACAGAGTGAATCAAACATGATTTAGACCTTGTTTATGAAAAACTGTTTATTTCTGTATTTCATGATTGCAACTTGTTGAAAAGTGTCAACAGTGTTCCTATCATCGAGTTTAAACAGTACAGCAAAATGGTACTTACAGAGTGACTCAAACATGATTTAGACCTTGTTTATGAAAAACTGTTTATTTCTGTATTTCATGATTGCAACTTGCTGAAAAGTGTCAACAGTGTTCCTATCATCTGGATTAAGCTGTACGGCAACAATGGTACTTACAGAGTGACTCAAACATGATTTAGACCTTGTTTATGAAAAACTGTTTATTTCTGTATTTCATGATTGCAACTTGCAGAAAAGTGTCAACAGTGTTCCTATCATCGAGTTTAAACAGTACAGCAAAATGGTACTTACAGAGTGACTCAAACATGATTTAGACCTTGTTTATGAAAAACTGTTTATTTCTGTATTTCATGATTGCAACTTGCTGAAAAGTGTCAACAGTGTTCCTATCATCTGGATTAAGCTGTACGGCAACAATGGTACTTACAGAGTGACTCAATCATGATTTAGACCTTGTTTATGAAAAACTGTTTATTTCTGTATTTCATGATTGCAACTTGTTGATAAGTGTCAACAGTGTTCCTATCATTGAGTTTAAACTGTACAGCAAAATGGTACTTACAGAGTGACTCAAACATGATTTAGACCTTATTTATGAAAAACTGTTTATTTCTGTATTTCATGATTGCAACTTGCTGAAAAGTGTCAACAGTGTTCCTATCATCTGGATTAAGCTGTACGGCAACAATGGTACTTACAGAGTGACTCAAACATGATTTAGACCTTGTTTATGAAAAACTGTTTATTTCTGTATTTCATGATTGCAACTTGCTGAAAAGTGTCAACAGTGTTCCTATCATCTGGATTAAGCTGTACGGCAACAATGGTACTTACAGAGTGACTCAAACATGATTTAGACCTTGTTTATGAAAAACTGTTTATTTCTGTATTTCATGATTACAACTTGCTGAAAAGTGTCAACAGTTTTCCTATCATCTGGATTAAGCAGTACAGCAAAAATGGTACTTACAGAGTGACTCAAACATGATTTAGACCTTGTTTATGAAAAACTGTTTATTTCTGTATTTCATGATTGCAACTTGCTGAAAAGTGTCAACACTGTTCCTATCATTGAGTTTAAACAGTACAGCAAAATTGTACTTACAGTGTGACTCAAACATGATTTAGACCTTATTTATGAAAAACTGTTTATTTCTGTATTTCATGATTGCAACTTGCTGAAAAGTGTCAACACTTTCCCTATCATCGAGTTTAAACAGTACAGCAAATTTGTACTTACAGAGTGACTCAATCATGATTTAGACCTTGTTTATGAAAAACTGTTTATTTCTGTATTTCATGATTGCAACTTGTTGATAAGTGTCAACAGTGTTCCTATCATTGACTTTAAACTGTACAGCAAAATGGTACTTACAGAGTGACTCAAACATGATTTAGACCTTATTTATGAAAAACTGTTTATTTCTGTATTTCATGATTGCAACTTGCTGAAAAGTGTCAACAGTGTTCCTATCATCTGGATTAAGCTGTACGGCAACAATGGTACTTACAGAGTGACTCAAACATGATTTAGACCTTGTTTATGAAAAACTGTTTATTTCTGTATTTCATGATTGCAACTTGTTGATAAGTGTCAACAGTGTTCCTATCATTGAGTTTAAACTGTACAGCAAAATGGTACTTACAGAGTGACTCAAACATGATTTAGACCTTATTTATGAAAAACTGTTTATTTCTGTATTTCATGATTGCAACTTGCTGAAAAGTGTCAACAGTGTTCCTATCATCTGGATTAAGCTGTACGGCAACAATGGTACTTACAGAGTGACTCAAACATGATTTAGACCTTGTTTATGAAAAACTGTTTATTTCTGTATTTCATGATTGCAACTTGCTGAAAAGTGTCAACAGTGTTCCTATCATCTGGATTAAGCTGTACGGCACCAATGGTACTTACAGAGTGACTCAAACATGATTTAGACCTTGTTTATGAAAAACTGTTTATTTCTGTATTTTATGATTGCAACTTGTTGAAAAGTGTCAACAGTGTTCCTATCATCGAGTTTAAACTGTACAGCAAAATGGTACTTACAGAGTGACTCAAACATGATTTAGACCTTGTTTATGAAAAACTGTTTATTTCTGTATTTCATGATTGCAACTTGCTGAAAAGTGTCAACACTGTTCCTATCATCGAGTTTAAACAGTACAGCAAAATGGTACTTACAGAGTGACTCAAACATGATTTAGACCTTGTTTATGAAAAACTGTTTATTTCTGTATTTCATGATTGCAACTTGCTGAAAAGTGTCAACAGTGTTCCTATCATCTGGATTAAGCTGTACGGCAACAATGGTACTTACAGAGTGACTCAAACATGATTTAGACCTTGTTTATGAAAAACTGTTTATTTCTGTATTTCATGATTACAACTTGCTGAAAAGTGTCAACAGTTTTCCTATCATCTGGATTAAGCAGTACAGCAAAAATGGTACTTACAGAGTGACTCAAACATGATTTAGACCTTGTTTATGAAAAACTGTTTATTTCTGTATTTCATGATTGCAACTTGCTGAAAAGTGTCAACACTGTTCCTATCATTGAGTTTAAACAGTACAGCAAAATTGTACTTACAGTGTGACTCAAACATGATTTAGACCTTATTTATGAAAAACTGTTTATTTCTGTATTTCATGATTGCAACTTGCTGAAAAGTGTCAACACTTTCCCTATCATCGAGTTTAAACAGTACAGCAAATTTGTACTTACAGAGTGACTCAAACATGATTTAGACCTTATTTATGAAAAACTGTTTATTTCTGTATTTCATGATTGCAACTTGCTGAAAAGTGTCAACACTGTTCCTATCATCGAGTTTAAACAGTACAGCAAAATTGTACTTACAGAGTGACTCAAACATGATTTAGACCTTGTTTATGAAAAACTGTTTATTTCTGTGTTTCATGATTGCAACTTGCTGAAAAGTGTCAACACTGTTCCTATCATTGAGTTTAAACAGTACAGCAAAATTGTACTTACAGAGTGACTCAAACATGATTTAGACCTTATTTATGAAAAACTGTTTATTTCTGTATTTCATGATTGCAACTTGCTGAAAAGTGTCAACAGTGTTCCTATCATCTGGATTAAGCTGTACGGCAACAATGGTACTTACAGAGTGACTCAAACATGATTTAGACCTTGTTTATGAAAAACTGTTTATTTCTGTATTTCATGATTGCAACTTGCTGAAAAGTGTCAACAGTGTTCCTATCATCTGGATTAAGCTGTACGGCAACAATGGTACTTACAGAGTGACTCAAACATGATTTAGACCTTGTTTATGAAAAACTGTTTATTTCTGTATTTCATGATTGCAACTTGTTGATAAGTGTCAACAGTGTTCCTATCATTGAGTTTAAACTGTACAGCAAAATGGTACTTACAGAGTGACTCAAACATGATTTAGACCTTATTTATGAAAAACTGTTTATTTCTGTATTTCATGATTGCAACTTGCTGAAAAGTGTCAACAGTGTTCCTATCATCTGGATTAAGCTGTACGGCAACAATGGTACTTACAGAGTGACTCAAACATGATTTAGACCTTGTTTATGAAAAACTGTTTATTTCTGTATTTCATGATTGCAACTTGTTGAAAAGTGTCAACAGTGTTCCTATCATCGAGTTTAAACTGTACAGCAAAATGGTACTTACAGAGTGACTCAAACATGATTTAGACCTTGTTTATGAAAAACTGTTTATTTCTGTATTTCATGATTGCAACTTGCTGAAAAGTGTCAACAGTGTTCCTATCATCTGGATTAAGCTGTACGGCAACAATGGTACTTACAGAGTGACTCAAACATGATTTAGACCTTGTTTATGAAAAACTGTTTATTTCTGTATTTCATGATTACAACTTGCTGAAAAGTGTCAACAGTTTTCCTATCATCTGGATTAAGCAGTACAGCAAAAATGGTACTTACAGAGTGACTCAAACATGATTTAGACCTTGTTTATGAAAAACTGTTTATTTCTGTATTTCATGATTGCAACTTGCTGAAAAGTGTCAACACTGTTCCTATCATTGAGTTTAAACAGTACAGCAAAATTGTACTTACAGTGTGACTCAAACATGATTTAGACCTTATTTATGAAAAACTGTTTATTTCTGTATTTCATGATTGCAACTTGCTGAAAAGTGTCAACACTTTCCCTATCATCGAGTTTAAACAGTACAGCAAATTTGTACTTACAGAGTGACTCAAACATGATTTAGACCTTATTTATGAAAAACTGTTTATTTCTGTATTTCATGATTGCAACTTGCTGAAAAGTGTCAACACTGTTCCTATCATCGAGTTTAAACAGTACAGCAAAATTGTACTTACAGAGTGACTCAAACATGATTTAGACCTTGTTTATGAAAAACTGTTTATTTCTGTGTTTCATGATTGCAACTTGCTGAAAAGTGTCAACACTGTTCCTATCATTGAGTTTAAACAGTACAGCAAAATTGTACTTACAGAGTGACTCAAACATGATTTAGACCTTATTTATGAAAAACTGTTTATTTCTGTATTTCATGATTGCAACTTGCTTAAAAGTGTCAACAGTGTTCCTATCATCTGGATTAAGCTGTACGGCAACAATGGTACTTACAGAGTGACTCAAACATGATTTAGACCTTGTTTATGAAAAACTGTTTATTTCTGTATTTCATGATTGCAACTTGCTGAAAAGTGTCAACAGTGTTCCTATCATCTGGATTAAGCTGTACGGCAACAATGGTACTTACAGAGTGACTCAAACATGATTTAGACCTTGTTTATGAAAAACTGTTTATTTCTGTATTTCATGATTGCAACTTGTTGATAAGTGTCAACAGTGTTCCTATCATTGAGTTTAAACTGTACAGCAAAATGGTACTTACAGAGTGACTCAAACATGATTTAGACCTTATTTATGAAAAACTGTTTATTTCTGTATTTCATGATTGCAACTTGCTGAAAAGTGTCAACAGTGTTCCTATCATCTGGATTAAGCTGTACGGCAACAATGGTACTTACAGAGTGACTCAAACATGATTTAGACCTTGTTTATGAAAAACTGTTTATTTCTGTATTTCATGATTGCAACTTGTTGAAAAGTGTCAACAGTGTTCCTATCATCGAGTTTAAACTGTACAGCAAAATGGTACTTACAGAGTGACTCAAACATGATTTAGACCTTGTTTATGAAAAACTGTTTATTTCTGTATTTCATGATTGCAACTTGCTGAAAAGTGTCAACAGTGTTCCTATCATCTGGATTAAGCTGTACGGTAACAATGGTACTTACAGAGTGACTCAAACATGATTTAGACCTTGTTTATGAAAAACTGTTTATTTCTGTATTTCATGATTGCAACTTGCTGAAAAGTGTCAACACTTTTCCTATCATCGAGTTTAAACAGTACAGCAAATTTGTACTTACAGAGTGACTCAAACATGATTTAGACCTTATTTATGAAAAACTGTTTATTTCTGTATTTCATGATTGCAACTTGCTGAAAAGTGTCAACAGTGTTCCTATCATCTGGATTAAGCAGTACAGCAAAAATGGTACTTACAGAGTGAATCAAACATGATTTAGACCTTGTTTATGAAAAACTGTTTATTTCTGTATTTCATGATTGCAACTTGTTGAAAAGTGTCAACAGTGTTCCTATCATCGAGTTTAAACAGTACAGCAAAATGGTACTTACAGAGTGACTCAAACATGATTTAGACCTTGTTTATGAAAAACTGTTTATTTCTGTATTTCATGATTGCAACTTGCTGAAAAGTGTCAACAGTGTTCCTATCATCTGGATTAAGCTGTACGGCAACAATGGTACTTACAGAGTGACTCAAACATGATTTAGACCTTGTTTATGAAAAACTGTTTATTTCTGTATTTCATGATTACAACTTGCTGAAAAGTGTCAACAGTTTTCCTATCATCTGGATTAAGCAGTACAGCAAAAATGGTACTTACAGAGTGACTCAAACATGATTTAGACCTTGTTTATGAAAAACTGTTTATTTCTGTATTTCATGATTGCAACTTGCTGAAAAGTGTCAACAGTGTTCCTATCATCTGGATTAAGCTGTACGGCAACAATGGTACTTACAGAGTGACTCAATCATGATTTAGACCTTGTTTATGAAAAACTGTTTATTTCTGTATTTCATGATTGCAACTTGTTGATAAGTGTCAACAGTGTTCCTATCATTGAGTTTAAACTGTAAAGCAAAATGGTACTTACAGAGTGACTCAAACATGATTTAGACCTTATTTATGAAAAACTGTTTATTTCTGTATTTCATGATTGCAACTTGCTGAAAAGTGTCAACAGTGTTCCTATCATCTGGATTAAGCTGTACGGCAACAATGGTACTTACAGAGTGACTCAAACATGATTTAGACCTTGTTTATGAAAAACTGATTATTTCTGTATTTCATGATTGCAACTTGTTGATAAGTGTCAACAGTGTTCCTATCATTGAGTTTAAACTGTACAGCAAAATGGTACTTACAGAGTGACTCAAACATGATTTAGACCTTATTTATGAAAAACTGTTTATTTCTGTATTTCATGATTGCAACTTGCTGAAAAGTGTCAACAGTGTTCCTATCATCTGGATTAAGCTGTACGGCAACAATGGTACTTACAGAGTGACTCAAACATGATTTAGACCTTGTTTATGAAAAACTGTTTATTTCTGTATTTCATGATTGCAACTTGCTGAAAAGTGTCAACAGTGTTCCTATCATCTGGATTAAGCTGTACGGCACCAATGGTACTTACAGAGTGACTCAAACATGATTTAGACCTTGTTTATGAAAAACTGTTTATTTCTGTATTTCATGATTGCAACTTGTTGAAAAGTGTCAACAGTGTTCCTATCATCGAGTTTAAACTGTACAGCAAAATGGTACTTACAGAGTGACTCAAACATGATTTAGACCTTGTTTATGAAAAACTGTTTATTTCTGTATTTCATGATTGCAACTTGCTGAAAAGTGTCAACAGTGTTCCTATCATCGAGTTTAAACAGTACAGCAAAATGGTACTTACAGAGTGACTCAAACATGATTTAGACCTTGTTTATGAAAAACTGTTTATTTCTGTATTTCATGATTGCAACTTGCTGAAAAGTGTCAACAGTGTTCCTATCATCTGGATTAAGCTGTACGGCAACAATGGTACTTACAGAGTGACTCAATCATGATTTAGACCTTGTTTATGAAAAACTGTTTATTTCTGTATTTCATGATTGCAACTTGTTGATAAGTGTCAACAGTGTTCCTATCATTGAGTTTAAACTGTACAGCAAAATGGTACTTACAGAGTGACTCAAACATGATTTAGACCTTATTTATGAAAAACTGTTTATTTCTGTATTTCATGATTGCAACTTGCTGAAAAGTGTCAACAGTGTTCCTATCATCTGGATTAAGCTGTACGGCAACAATGGTACTTACAGAGTGACTCAAACATGATTTAGACCTTGTTTATGAAAAACTGTTTATTTCTGTATTTCATGATTGCAACTTGCTGAAAAGTGTCAACAGTGTTCCTATCATCTGGATTAAGCTGTACGGCAACAATGGTACTTACAGAGTGACTCAAACATGATTTAGACCTTGTTTATGAAAAACTGTTTATTTCTGTATTTCATGATTACAACTTGCTGAAAAGTGTCAACAGTTTTCCTATCATCTGGATTAAGCAGTACAGCAAAAATGGTACTTACAGAGTGACTCAAACATGATTTAGACCTTGTTTATGAAAAACTGTTTATTTCTGTATTTCATGATTGCAACTTGCTGAAAAGTGTCAACACTGTTCCTATCATTGAGTTTAAACAGTACAGCAAAATTGTACTTACAGTGTGACTCAAACATGATTTAGACCTTATTTATGAAAAACTGTTTATTTCTGTATTTCATGATTGCAACTTGCTGAAAAGTGTCAACACTTTCCCTATCATCGAGTTTAAACAGTACAGCAAATTTGTACTTACAGAGTGACTCAATCATGATTTAGACCTTGTTTATGAAAAACTGTTTATTTCTGTATTTCATGATTGCAACTTGTTGATAAGTGTCAACAGTGTTCCTATCATTGACTTTAAACTGTACAGCAAAATGGTACTTACAGAGTGACTCAAACATGATTTAGACCTTATTTATGAAAAACTGTTTATTTCTGTATTTCATGATTGCAACTTGCTGAAAAGTGTCAACAGTGTTCCTATCATCTGGATTAAGCTGTACGGCAACAATGGTACTTACAGAGTGACTCAAACATGATTTAGACCTTGTTTATGAAAAACTGTTTATTTCTGTATTTCATGATTGCAACTTGTTGATAAGTGTCAACAGTGTTCCTATCATTGAGTTTAAACTGTACAGCAAAATGGTACTTACAGAGTGACTCAAACATGATTTAGACCTTATTTATGAAAAACTGTTTATTTCTGTATTTCATGATTGCAACTTGCTGAAAAGTGTCAACAGTGTTCCTATCATCTGGATTAAGCTGTACGGCAACAATGGTACTTACAGAGTGACTCAAACATGATTTAGACCTTGTTTATGAAAAACTGTTTATTTCTGTATTTCATGATTGCAACTTGTTGATAAGTGTCAACAGTGTTCCTATCATTGAGTTTAAACTGTACAGCAAAATGGTACTTACAGAGTGACTCAAACATGATTTAGACCTTATTTATGAAAAACTGTTTATTTCTGTATTTCATGATTGCAACTTGCTGAAAAGTGTCAACAGTGTTCCTATCATCTGGATTAAGCTGTACGGCAACAATGGTACTTACAGAGTGACTCAAACATGATTTAGACCTTGTTTATGAAAAACTGTTTATTTCTGTATTTCATGATTGCAACTTGCTGAAAAGTGTCAACAGTGTTCCTATCATCTGGATTAAGCTGTACGGCACCAATGGTACTTACAGAGTGACTCAAACATGATTTAGACCTTGTTTATGAAAAACTGTTTATTTCTGTATTTTATGATTGCAACTTGTTGAAAAGTGTCAACAGTGTTCCTATCATCGAGTTTAAACTGTACAGCAAAATGGTACTTACAGAGTGACTCAAACATGATTTAGACCTTGTTTATGAAAAACTGTTTATTTCTGTATTTCATGATTGCAACTTGCTGAAAAGTGTCAACACTGTTCCTATCATCGAGTTTAAACAGTACAGCAAAATGGTACTTACAGAGTGACTCAAACATGATTTAGACCTTGTTTATGAAAAACTGTTTATTTCTGTATTTCATGATTGCAACTTGCTGAAAAGTGTCAACAGTGTTCCTATCATCTGGATTAAGCTGTACGGCAACAATGGTACTTACAGAGTGACTCAAACATGATTTAGACCTTGTTTATGAAAAACTGTTTATTTCTGTATTTCATGATTACAACTTGCTGAAAAGTGTCAACAGTTTTCCTATCATCTGGATTAAGCAGTACAGCAAAAATGGTACTTACAGAGTGACTCAAACATGATTTAGACCTTGTTTATGAAAAACTGTTTATTTCTGTATTTCATGATTGCAACTTGCTGAAAAGTGTCAACACTGTTCCTATCATTGAGTTTAAACAGTACAGCAAAATTGTACTTACAGTGTGACTCAAACATGATTTAGACCTTATTTATGAAAAACTGTTTATTTCTGTATTTCATGATTGCAACTTGCTGAAAAGTGTCAACACTTTCCCTATCATCGAGTTTAAACAGTACAGCAAATTTGTACTTACAGAGTGACTCAAACATGATTTAGACCTTATTTATGAAAAACTGTTTATTTCTGTATTTCATGATTGCAACTTGCTGAAAAGTGTCAACACTGTTCCTATCATCGAGTTTAAACAGTACAGCAAAATTGTACTTACAGAGTGACTCAAACATGATTTAGACCTTGTTTATGAAAAACTGTTTATTTCTGTGTTTCATGATTGCAACTTGCTGAAAAGTGTCAACAGTGTTCCTATCATTGAGTTTAAACAGTACAGCAAAATTGTACTTACAGAGTGACTCAAACATGATTTAGACCTTATTTATGAAAAACTGTTTATTTCTGTATTTCATGATTGCAACTTGCTGAAAAGTGTCAACAGTGTTCCTATCATCTGGATTAAGCTGTACGGCAACAATGGTACTTACAGAGTGACTCAAACATGATTTAGACCTTGTTTATGAAAAACTGTTTATTTCTGTATTTCATGATTGCAACTTGCTGAAAAGTGTCAACAGTGTTCCTATCATCTGGATTAAGCTGTACGGCAACAATGGTACTTACAGAGTGACTCAAACATGATTTAGACCTTGTTTATGAAAAACTGTTTATTTCTGTATTTCATGATTGCAACTTGTTGATAAGTGTCAACAGTGTTCCTATCATTGAGTTTAAACTGTACAGCAAAATGGTACTTACAGAGTGACTCAAACATGATTTAGACCTTATTTATGAAAAACTGTTTATTTCTGTATTTCATGATTGCAACTTGCTGAAAAGTGTCAACAGTGTTCCTATCATCTGGATTAAGCTGTACGGCAACAATGGTACTTACAGAGTGACTCAAACATGATTTAGACCTTGTTTATGAAAAACTGTTTATTTCTGTATTTCATGATTGCAACTTGTTGAAAAGTGTCAACAGTGTTCCTATCATCGAGTTTAAACTGTACAGCAAAATGGTACTTACAGAGTGACTCAAACATGATTTAGACCTTGTTTATGAAAAACTGTTTATTTCTGTATTTCATGATTGCAACTTGCTGAAAAGTGTCAACAGTGTTCCTATCATCTGGATTAAGCTGTACGGCAACAATGGTACTTACAGAGTGACTCAAACATGATTTAGACCTTGTTTATGAAAAACTGTTTATTTCTGTATTTCATGATTACAACTTGCTGAAAAGTGTCAACAGTTTTCCTATCATCTGGATTAAGCAGTACAGCAAAAATGGTACTTACAGAGTGACTCAAACATGATTTAGACCTTGTTTATGAAAAACTGTTTATTTCTGTATTTCATGATTGCAACTTGCTGAAAAGTGTCAACACTGTTCCTATCATTGAGTTTAAACAGTACAGCAAAATTGTACTTACAGTGTGACTCAAACATGATTTAGACCTTATTTATGAAAAACTGTTTATTTCTGTATTTCATGATTGCAACTTGCTGAAAAGTGTCAACACTTTCCCTATCATCGAGTTTAAACAGTACAGCAAATTTGTACTTACAGAGTGACTCAAACATGATTTAGACCTTATTTATGAAAAACTGTTTATTTCTGTATTTCATGATTGCAACTTGCTGAAAAGTGTCAACACTGTTCCTATCATCGAGTTTAAACAGTACAGCAAAATTGTACTTACAGAGTGACTCAAACATGATTTAGACCTTGTTTATGAAAAACTGTTTATTTCTGTGTTTCATGATTGCAACTTGCTGAAAAGTGTCAACACTGTTCCTATCATTGAGTTTAAACAGTACAGCAAAATTGTACTTACAGAGTGACTCAAACATGATTTAGACCTTATTTATGAAAAACTGTTTATTTCTGTATTTCATGATTGCAACTTGCTTAAAAGTGTCAACAGTGTTCCTATCATCTGGATTAAGCTGTACGGCAACAATGGTACTTACAGAGTGACTCAAACATGATTTAGACCTTGTTTATGAAAAACTGTTTATTTCTGTATTTCATGATTGCAACTTGCTGAAAAGTGTCAACAGTGTTCCTATCATCTGGATTAAGCTGTACGGCAACAATGGTACTTACAGAGTGACTCAAACATGATTTAGACCTTGTTTATGAAAAACTGTTTATTTCTGTATTTCATGATTGCAACTTGTTGATAAGTGTCAACAGTGTTCCTATCATTGAGTTTAAACTGTACAGCAAAATGGTACTTACAGAGTGACTCAAACATGATTTAGACCTTATTTATGAAAAACTGTTTATTTCTGTATTTCATGATTGCAACTTGCTGAAAAGTGTCAACAGTGTTCCTATCATCTGGATTAAGCTGTACGGCAACAATGGTACTTACAGAGTGACTCAAACATGATTTAGACCTTGTTTATGAAAAACTGTTTATTTCTGTATTTCATGATTGCAACTTGTTGAAAAGTGTCAACAGTGTTCCTATCATCGAGTTTAAACTGTACAGCAAAATGGTACTTACAGAGTGACTCAAACATGATTTAGACCTTGTTTATGAAAAACTGTTTATTTCTGTATTTCATGATTGCAACTTGCTGAAAAGTGTCAACAGTGTTCCTATCATCTGGATTAAGCTGTACGGTAACAATGGTACTTACAGAGTGACTCAAACATGATTTAGACCTTGTTTATGAAAAACTGTTTATTTCTGTATTTCATGATTGCAACTTGCTGAAAAGTGTCAACACTTTTCCTATCATCGAGTTTAAACAGTACAGCAAATTTGTACTTACAGAGTGACTCAAACATGATTTAGACCTTATTTATGAAAAACTGTTTATTTCTGTATTTCATGATTGCAACTTGCTGAAAAGTGTCAACAGTGTTCCTATCATCTGGATTAAGCAGTACAGCAAAAATGGTACTTACAGAGTGAATCAAACATGATTTAGACCTTGTTTATGAAAAACTGTTTATTTCTGTATTTCATGATTGCAACTTGTTGAAAAGTGTCAACAGTGTTCCTATCATCGAGTTTAAACAGTACAGCAAAATGGTACTTACAGAGTGACTCAAACATGATTTAGACCTTGTTTATGAAAAACTGTTTATTTCTGTATTTCATGATTGCAACTTGCTGAAAAGTGTCAACAGTGTTCCTATCATCTGGATTAAGCTGTACGGCAACAATGGTACTTACAGAGTGACTCAAACATGATTTAGACCTTGTTTATGAAAAACTGTTTATTTCTGTATTTCATGATTACAACTTGCTGAAAAGTGTCAACAGTTTTCCTATCATCTGGATTAAGCAGTACAGCAAAAATGGTACTTACAGAGTGACTCAAACATGATTTAGACCTTGTTTATGAAAAACTGTTTATTTCTGTATTTCATGATTGCAACTTGCTGAAAAGTGTCAACAGTGTTCCTATCATCTGGATTAAGCTGTACGGCAACAATGGTACTTACAGAGTGACTCAAACATGATTTAGACCTTGTTTATGAAAAACTGTTTATTTCTGTATTTCATGATTGCAACTTGTTGATAAGTGTCAACAGTGTTCCTATCATCGAGTTTAAACTGTACAGCAAAATGGTACTTACAGAGTGACTCAAACATGATTTAGACCTTGTTTATGAAAAACTGTTTATTTCTGTATTTCATGATTGCAACTTGCTGAAAAGTGTCAACAGTGTTCCTATCATCTGGATTAAGCTGTACGGCAACAATGGTACTTACAGAGTGACTCAAACATGATTTAGACCTTGTTTATGAAAAACTGTTTATTTCTGTATTTCATGATTGCAACTTGTTGATAAGTGTCAACAGTGTTCCTATCATTGAGTTTAAACTGTACAGCAAAATGGTACTTACAGAGTGACTCAAACATGATTTAGACCTTATTTATGAAAAACTGTTTATTTCTGTATTTCATGATTGCAACTTGCTGAAAAGTGTCAACAGTGTTCCTATCATCTGGATTAAGCTGTACGGCAACAATGGTACTTACAGAGTGACTCAAACATGATTTAGACCTTGTTTATGAAAAACTGTTTATTTCTGTATTTCATGATTGCAACTTGCTGAAAAGTGTCAACAGTGTTCCTATCATCTGGATTAAGCTGTACGGCACCAATGGTACTTACAGAGTGACTCAAACATGATTTAGACCTTGTTTATGAAAAACTGTTTATTTCTGTATTTCATGATTGCAACTTGTTGAAAAGTGTCAACAGTGTTCCTATCATCGAGTTTAAACTGTACAGCAAAATGGTACTTACAGAGTGACTCAAACATGATTTAGACCTTGTTTATGAAAAACTGTTTATTTCTGTATTTCATGATTGCAACTTGCTGAAAAGTGTCAACAGTGTTCCTATCATCGAGTTTAAACAGTACAGCAAAATGGTACTTACAGAGTGACTCAAACATGATTTAGACCTTGTTTATGAAAAACTGTTTATTTCTGTATTTCATGATTGCAACTTGCTGAAAAGTGTCAACAGTGTTCCTATCATCTGGATTAAGCTGTACGGCAACAATGGTACTTACAGAGTGACTCAATCATGATTTAGACCTTGTTTATGAAAAACTGTTTATTTCTGTATTTCATGATTGCAACTTGTTGATAAGTGTCAACAGTGTTCCTATCATCGAGTTTAAACTGTACAGCAAAATGGTACTTACAGAGTGACTCAAACATGATTTAGACCTTATTTATGAAAAACTGTTTATTTCTGTATTTCATGATTGCAACTTGCTGAAAAGTGTCAACAGTGTTCCTATCATCTGGATTAAGCTGTACGGCAACAATGGTACTTACAGAGTGACTCAAACATGATTTAGACCTTGTTTATGAAAAACTGTTTATTTCTGTATTTCATGATTGCAACTTGCTGAAAAGTGTCAACAGTGTTCCTATCATCTGGATTAAGCTGTACGGCAACAATGGTACTTACAGAGTGACTCAAACATGATTTAGACCTTGTTTATGAAAAACTGTTTATTTCTGTATTTCATGATTACAACTTGCTGAAAAGTGTCAACAGTTTTCCTATCATCTGGATTAAGCAGTACAGCAAAAATGGTACTTACAGAGTGACTCAAACATGATTTAGACCTTGTTTATGAAAAACTGTTTATTTCTGTATTTCATGATTGCAACTTGCTGAAAAGTGTCAACACTGTTCCTATCATTGAGTTTAAACAGTACAGCAAAATTGTACTTACAGTGTGACTCAAACATGATTTAGACCTTATTTATGAAAAACTGTTTATTTCTGTATTTCATGATTGCAACTTGCTGAAAAGTGTCAACACTTTCCCTATCATCGAGTTTAAACAGTACAGCAAATTTGTACTTACAGAGTGACTCAATCATGATTTAGACCTTGTTTATGAAAAACTGTTTATTTCTGTATTTCATGATTGCAACTTGTTGATAAGTGTCAACAGTGTTCCTATCATTGACTTTAAACTGTACAGCAAAATGGTACTTACAGAGTGACTCAAACATGATTTAGACCTTATTTATGAAAAACTGTTTATTTCTGTATTTCATGATTGCAACTTGCTGAAAAGTGTCAACAGTGTTCCTATCATCTGGATTAAGCTGTACGGCAACAATGGTACTTACAGAGTGACTCAAACATGATTTAGACCTTGTTTATGAAAAACTGTTTATTTCTGTATTTCATGATTGCAACTTGTTGATAAGTGTCAACAGTGTTCCTATCATTGAGTTTAAACTGTACAGCAAAATGGTACTTACAGAGTGACTCAAACATGATTTAGACCTTATTTATGAAAAACTGTTTATTTCTGTATTTCATGATTGCAACTTGCTGAAAAGTGTCAACAGTGTTCCTATCATCTGGATTAAGCTGTACGGCAACAATGGTACTTACAGAGTGACTCAAACATGATTTAGACCTTGTTTATGAAAAACTGTTTATTTCTGTATTTCATGATTGCAACTTGCTGAAAAGTGTCAACAGTGTTCCTATCATCGAGTTTAAACTGTACAGCACAAATGGTACTTACAGAGTGACTCAAACATGATTTAGACCTTGTTTATGAAAAACTGTTTATTTCTGTATTTCATGATTGCAACTTGCTGAAAAGTGTCAACAGTGTTCCTATCATCTGGATTAAGCTGTACGGCAACAATGGTACTTACAGAGTGACTCAAACATGATTTAGACCTTGTTTATGAAAAACTGTTTATTTCTGTATTTCATGATTGCAACTTGTTGAAAAGTGTCAACAGTGTTCCTATCATCGAGTTTAAACAGTACAGCAAAATGGTACTTACAGAGTGACTCAAACATGATTTAGACCTTGTTTATGAAAAACTGTTTATTTCTGTATTTCATGATTGCAACTTGCTGAAAAGTGTCAACAGTGTTCCTATCATCTGGATTAAGCTGTACGGCAACAATGGTACTTACAGAGTGACTCAAACATGATTTAGACCTTGTTTATGAAAAACTGTTTATTTCTGTATTTCATGATTACAACTTGCTGAAAAGTGTCAACAGTTTTCCTATCATCTGGATTAAGCAGTACAGCAAAAATGGTACTTACAGAGTGACTCAAACATGATTTAGACCTTGTTTATGAAAAACTGTTTATTTCTGTATTTCATGATTGCAACTTGCTGAAAAGTGTCAACAGTGTTCCTATCATCTGGATTAAGCTGTACGGCAACAATGGTACTTACAGAGTGACTCAAACATGATTTAGACCTTGTTTATGAAAAACTGTTTATTTCTGTATTTCATGATTGCAACTTGTTGATAAGTGTCAACAGTGTTCCTATCATTGAGTTTAAACTGTACAGCAAAATGGTACTTACAGAGTGACTCAAACATGATTTAGACCTTATTTATGAAAAACTGTTTATTTCTGTATTTCATGATTGCAACTTGCTGAAAAGTGTCAACAGTGTTCCTATCATCTGGATTAAGCTGTACGGCAACAATGGTACTTACAGAGTGACTCAAACATGATTTAGACCTTGTTTATGAAAAACTGTTTATTTCTGTATTTCATGATTGCAACTTGCTGAAAAGTGTCAACAGTGTTCCTATCATCTGGATTAAGCTGTACGGCACCAATGGTACTTACAGAGTGACTCAAACATGATTTAGACCTTGTTTATGAAAAACTGTTTATTTCTGTATTTCATGATTGCAACTTGCTGAAAAGTGTCAACACTTTTCCTATCATCGAGTTTAAACAGTACAGCAAATTTGTACTTACAGAGTGACTCAAACATGATTTAGACCTTATTTATGAAAAACTGTTTATTTCTGTATTTCATGATTGCAACTTGCTGAAAAGTGTCAACAGTGTTCCTATCATCTGGATTAAGCAGTACAGCAAAAATGGTACTTACAGAGTGAATCAAACATGATTTAGACCTTGTTTATGAAAAACTGTTTATTTCTGTATTTCATGATTGCAACTTGTTGAAAAGTGTCAACAGTGTTCCTATCATCGAGTTTAAACTGTACAGCAAAATGGTACTTACAGAGTGACTCAAACATGATTTAGACCTTGTTTATGAAAAACTGTTTATTTCTGTATTTCATGATTGCAACTTGCTGAAAAGTGTCAACAGTGTTCCTATCATCTGGATTAAGCTGTACGGTAACAATGGTACTTACAGAGTGACTCAAACATGATTTAGACCTTGTTTATGAAAAACTGTTTATTTCTGTATTTCATGATTGCAACTTGCTGAAAAGTGTCAACACTTTTCCTATCATCGAGTTTAAACAGTACAGCAAATTTGTACTTACAGAGTGACTCAAACATGATTTAGACCTTATTTATGAAAAACTGTTTATTTCTGTATTTCATGATTGCAACTTGCTGAAAAGTGTCAACAGTGTTCCTATCATCTGGATTAAGCAGTACAGCAAAAATGGTACTTACAGAGTGAATCAAACATGATTTAGACCTTGTTTATGAAAAACTGTTTATTTCTGTATTTCATGATTGCAACTTGTTGAAAAGTGTCAACAGTGTTCCTATCATCGAGTTTAAACAGTACAGCAAAATGGTACTTACAGAGTGACTCAAACATGATTTAGACCTTGTTTATGAAAAACTGTTTATTTCTGTATTTCATGATTGCAACTTGCTGAAAAGTGTCAACAGTGTTCCTATCATCTGGATTAAGCTGTACGGCAACAATGGTACTTACAGAGTGACTCAAACATGATTTAGACCTTGTTTATGAAAAACTGTTTATTTCTGTATTTCATGATTACAACTTGCTGAAAAGTGTCAACAGTTTTCCTATCATCTGGATTAAGCAGTACAGCAAAAATGGTACTTACAGAGTGACTCAAACATGATTTAGACCTTGTTTATGAAAAACTGTTTATTTCTGTATTTCATGATTGCAACTTGCTGAAAAGTGTCAACAGTGTTCCTATCATCTGGATTAAGCTGTACGGCAACAATGGTACTTACAGAGTGACTCAATCATGATTTAGACCTTGTTTATGAAAAACTGTTTATTTCTGTATTTCATGATTGCAACTTGTTGATAAGTGTCAACAGTGTTCCTATCATTGAGTTTAAACTGTAAAGCAAAATGGTACTTACAGAGTGACTCAAACATGATTTAGACCTTATTTATGAAAAACTGTTTATTTCTGTATTTCATGATTGCAACTTGCTGAAAAGTGTCAACAGTGTTCCTATCATCTGGATTAAGCTGTACGGCAACAATGGTACTTACAGAGTGACTCAAACATGATTTAGACCTTGTTTATGAAAAACTGATTATTTCTGTATTTCATGATTGCAACTTGTTGATAAGTGTCAACAGTGTTCCTATCATTGAGTTTAAACTGTACAGCAAAATGGTACTTACAGAGTGACTCAAACATGATTTAGACCTTATTTATGAAAAACTGTTTATTTCTGTATTTCATGATTGCAACTTGCTGAAAAGTGTCAACAGTGTTCCTATCATCTGGATTAAGCTGTACGGCAACAATGGTACTTACAGAGTGACTCAAACATGATTTAGACCTTGTTTATGAAAAACTGTTTATTTCTGTATTTCATGATTGCAACTTGCTGAAAAGTGTCAACAGTGTTCCTATCATCTGGATTAAGCTGTACGGCACCAATGGTACTTACAGAGTGACTCAAACATGATTTAGACCTTGTTTATGAAAAACTGTTTATTTCTGTATTTCATGATTGCAACTTGTTGAAAAGTGTCAACAGTGTTCCTATCATCGAGTTTAAACTGTACAGCAAAATGGTACTTACAGAGTGACTCAAACATGATTTAGACCTTGTTTATGAAAAACTGTTTATTTCTGTATTTCATGATTGCAACTTGCTGAAAAGTGTCAACAGTGTTCCTATCATCTGGATTAAGCTGTACGGCAACAATGGTACTTACAGAGTGACTCAAACATGATTTAGACCTTGTTTATGAAAAACTGTTTATTTCTGTATTTCATGATTGCAACTTGTTGAAAAGTGTCAACAGTGTTCCTATCATCGAGTTTAAACAGTACAGCAAAATGGTACTTACAGAGTGACTCAAACATGATTTAGACCTTGTTTATGAAAAACTGTTTATTTCTGTATTTCATGATTGCAACTTGCTGAAAAGTGTCAACAGTGTTCCTATCATCTGGATTAAGCTGTACGGCAACAATGGTACTTACAGAGTGACTCAATCATGATTTAGACCTTGTTTATGAAAAACTGTTTATTTCTGTATTTCATGATTGCAACTTGTTGATAAGTGTCAACAGTGTTCCTATCATTGAGTTTAAACTGTACAGCAAAATGGTACTTACAGAGTGACTCAAACATGATTTAGACCTTATTTATGAAAAACTGTTTATTTCTGTATTTCATGATTGCAACTTGCTGAAAAGTGTCAACAGTGTTCCTATCATCTGGATTAAGCTGTACGGCAACAATGGTACTTACAGAGTGACTCAAACATGATTTAGACCTTGTTTATGGAAAAACGGTTTATTTCTGTATTTCATGATTGCAACTTGCTGAAAAGTGTCAACAGTGTTCCTATCATCTGGATTAAGCTGTACGGCAACAATGGTACTTACAGAGTGACTCAAACATGATTTAGACCTTGTTTATGAAAAACTGTTTATTTCTGTATTTCATGATTGCAACTTGCTGAAAAGTGTCAACAGTTTTCCTATCATCTGGATTAAGCAGTACAGCAAAAATGGTACTTACAGAGTGACTCAAACATGATTTAGACCTTGTTTATGAAAAACTGTTTATTTCTGTATTTCATGATTGCAACTTGCTGAAAAGTGTCAACACTGTTCCTATCATTGAGTTTAAACAGTACAGCAAAATTGTACTTACAGTGTGACTCAAACATGATTTAGACCTTATTTATGAAAAACTGTTTATTTCTGTATTTCATGATTGCAACTTGCTGAAAAGTGTCAACACTTTCCCTATCATCGAGTTTAAACAGTACAGCAAATTTGTACTTACAGAGTGACTCAAACATGATTTAGACCTTATTTATGAAAAACTGTTTATTTCTGTATTTCATGATTGCAACTTGCTGAAAAGTGTCAACAGTGTTCCTATCATCTGGATTAAGCTGTACGGCAACAATGGTACTTACAGAGTGACTCAAACATGATTTAGACCTTGTTTATGAAAAACTGTTTATTTCTGTATTTCATGATTGCAACTTGTTGATAAGTGTCAACAGTGTTCCTATCATTGAGTTTAAACTGTACAGCAAAATGGTACTTACAGAGTGACTCAAACATGATTTAGACCTTATTTATGAAAAACTGTTTATTTCTGTATTTCATGATTGCAACTTGCTGAAAAGTGTCAACAGTGTTCCTATCATCTGGATTAAGCTGTACGGCAACAATGGTACTTACAGAGTGACTCAAACATGATTTAGACCTTGTTTATGAAAAACTGTTTATTTCTGTATTTCATGATTGCAACTTGCTGAAAAGTGTCAACAGTGTTCCTATCATCTGGATTAAGCTGTACGGCACCAATGGTACTTACAGAGTGACTCAAACATGATTTAGACCTTGTTTATGAAAAACTGTTTATTTCTGTATTTTATGATTGCAACTTGTTGAAAAGTGTCAACAGTGTTCCTATCATCGAGTTTAAACTGTACAGCAAAATGGTACTTACAGAGTGACTCAAACATGATTTAGACCTTGTTTATGAAAAACTGTTTATTTCTGTATTTCATGATTGCAACTTGCTGAAAAGTGTCAACACTGTTCCTATCATCGAGTTTAAACAGTACAGCAAAATGGTACTTACAGAGTGACTCAAACATGATTTAGACCTTGTTTATGAAAAACTGTTTATTTCTGTATTTCATGATTGCAACTTGCTGAAAAGTGTCAACAGTGTTCCTATCATCTGGATTAAGCTGTACGGCAACAATGGTACTTACAGAGTGACTCAAACATGATTTAGACCTTGTTTATGAAAAACTGTTTATTTCTGTATTTCATGATTACAACTTGCTGAAAAGTGTCAACAGTTTTCCTATCATCTGGATTAAGCAGTACAGCAAAAATGGTACTTACAGAGTGACTCAAACATGATTTAGACCTTGTTTATGAAAAACTGTTTATTTCTGTATTTCATGATTGCAACTTGCTGAAAAGTGTCAACACTGTTCCTATCATTGAGTTTAAACAGTACAGCAAAATTGTACTTACAGTGTGACTCAAACATGATTTAGACCTTATTTATGAAAAACTGTTTATTTCTGTATTTCATGATTGCAACTTGCTGAAAAGTGTCAACACTTTCCCTATCATCGAGTTTAAACAGTACAGCAAATTTGTACTTACAGAGTGACTCAAACATGATTTAGACCTTATTTATGAAAAACTGTTTATTTCTGTATTTCATGATTGCAACTTGCTGAAAAGTGTCAACACTGTTCCTATCATCGAGTTTAAACAGTACAGCAAAATGGTACTTACAGAGTGACTCAAACATGATTTAGACCTTGTTTATGAAAAACTGTTTATTTCTGTGTTTCATGATTGCAACTTGCTGAAAAGTGTCAACACTCTTCCTATCATTGAGTTTAAACAGTACAGCAAAATTGTACTTACAGAGTGACTCAAACATGATTTAGACCTTATTTATGAAAAACTGTTTATTTCTGTATTTCATGATTGCAACTTGCTGAAAAGTGTCAACAGTGTTCCTATCATCTGGATTAAGCTGTACGGCAACAATGGTACTTACAGAGTGACTCAAACATGATTTAGACCTTGTTTATGAAAAACTGTTTATTTCTGTATTTCATGATTGCAACTTGCTGAAAAGTGTCAACAGTGTTCCTATCATCTGGATTAAGCTGTACGGCAACAATGGTACTTACAGAGTGACTCAAACATGATTTAGACCTTGTTTATGAAAAACTGTTTATTTCTGTATTTCATGATTACAACTTGCTGAAAAGTGTCAACAGTTTTCCTATCATCTGGATTAAGCAGTACAGCAAAAATGGTACTTACAGAGTGACTCAAACATGATTTAGACCTTGTTTATGAAAAACTGTTTATTTCTGTATTTCATGATTGCAACTTGCTGAAAAGTGTCAACACTTTTCCTATCATCGAGTTTAAACAGTACAGCAAATTTGTACTTACAGTGTGACTCAAACATGATTTAGACCTTATTTATGAAAAACTGTTTATTTCTGTATTTCATGATTGCAACTTGCTGAAAAGTGTCAACACTTTCCCTATCATCGAGTTTAAACAGTACAGCAAATTTGTACTTACAGAGTGACTCAAACATGATTTAGACCTTATTTATGAAAAACTGTTTATTTCTGTATTTCATGATTGCAACTTGCTGAAAAGTGTCAACACTGTTCCTATCATCGAGTTTAAACAGTACAGCAAAATTGTACTTACAGAGTGACTCAAACATGATTTAGACCTTGTTTATGAAAAACTGTTTATTTCTGTATTTCATGATTGCAACTTGCTGAAAAGTGTCAACAGTGTTCCTATCATCTGGATTAAGCTGTACGGCAACAATGGTACTTACAGAGTGACTCAATCATGATTTAGACCTTGTTTATGAAAAACTGTTTATTTCTGTATTTCATGATTGCAACTTGTTGATAAGTGTCAACAGTGTTCCTATCATTGACTTTAAACTGTACAGCAAAATGGTACTTACAGAGTGACTCAAACATGATTTAGACCTTATTTATGAAAAACTGTTTATTTCTGTATTTCATGATTGCAACTTGCTGAAAAGTGTCAACAGTGTTCCTATCATCTGGATTAAGGTGTACGGCAACAATGGTACTTACAGAGTGACTCAAACATGATTTAGACCTTGTTTATGAAAAACTGTTTATTTCTGTATTTCATGATTGCAACTTGCTGAAAAGTGTCAACAGTGTTCCTATCATCTGGATTAAGCTGTACGGCAACAATGGTACTTACAGAGTGACTCAAACATGATTTAGACCTTGTTTATGAAAAACTGTTTATTTCTGTATTTCATGATTGCAACTTGTTGATAAGTGTCAACAGTGTTCCTATCATTGAGTTTAAACTGTACAGCAAAATGGTACTTACAGAGTGACTCAAACATGATTTAGACCTTATTTATGAAAAACTGTTTATTTCTGTATTTCATGATTGCAACTTGCTGAAAAGTGTCAACAGTGTTCCTATCATCTGGATTAAGCTGTACGGCAACAATGGTACTTACAGAGTGACTCAAACATGATTTAGACCTTGTTTATGAAAAACTGTTTATTTCTGTATTTCATGATTGCAACTTGCTGAAAAGTGTCAACAGTGTTCCTATCATCTGGATTAAGCTGTACGGCACCAATGGTACTTACAGAGTGACTCAAACATGATTTAGACCTTGTTTATGAAAAACTGTTTATTTCTGTATTTTATGATTGCAACTTGTTGAAAAGTGTCAACAGTGTTCCTATCATCGAGTTTAAACTGTACAGCAAAATGGTACTTACAGAGTGACTCAAACATGATTTAGACCTTGTTTATGAAAAACTGTTTATTTCTGTATTTCATGATTGCAACTTGCTGAAAAGTGTCAACACTGTTCCTATCATCGAGTTTAAACAGTACAGCAAAATGGTACTTACAGAGTGACTCAAACATGATTTAGACCTTGTTTATGAAAAACTGTTTATTTCTGTATTTCATGATTACAACTTGCTGAAAAGTGTCAACAGTTTTCCTATCATCTGGATTAAGCAGTACAGCAAAAATGGTACTTACAGAGTGACTCAAACATGATTTAGACCTTGTTTATGAAAAACTGTTTATTTCTGTATTTCATGATTGCAACTTGCTGAAAAGTGTCAACACTGTTCCTATCATTGAGTTTAAACAGTACAGCAAAATTGTACTTACAGTGTGAGTCAAACATGATTTAGACCTTATTTATGAAAAACTGTTTATTTCTGTATTTCATGATTGCAACTTGCTGAAAAGTGTCAACACTTTCCCTATCATCGAGTTTAAACAGTACAGCAAATTTGTACTTACAGAGTGACTCAAACATGATTTAGACCTTATTTATGAAAAACTGTTTATTTCTGTATTTCATGATTGCAACTTGCTGAAAAGTGTCAACACTGTTCCTATCATCGAGTTTAAACAGTACAGCAAAATTGTACTTACAGAGTGACTCAAACATGATTTAGACCTTGTTTATGAAAAACTGTTTATTTCTGTGTTTCATGATTGCAACTTGCTGAAAAGTGTCAACACTGTTCCTATCATTGAGTTTAAACAGTACAGCAAAATTGTACTTACAGAGTGACTCAAACATGATTTAGACCTTATTTATGAAAAACTGTTTATTTCTGTATTTCATGATTGCAACTTGCTGAAAAGTGTCAACAGTGTTCCTATCATCTGGATTAAGCTGTACGGCAACAATGGTACTTACAGAGTGACTCAAACATGATTTAGACCTTGTTTATGAAAAACTGTTTATTTCTGTATTTCATGATTGCAACTTGTTGAAAAGTGTCAACAGTGTTCCTATCATCGAGTTTAAACTGTACAGCAAAATGGTACTTACAGAGTGACTCAAACATGATTTAGACCTTGTTTATGAAAAACTGTTTATTTCTGTATTTCATGATTGCAACTTGCTGAAAAGTGTCAACAGTGTTCCTATCATCTGGATTAAGCTGTACGGTAACAATGGTACTTACAGAGTGACTCAAACATGATTTAGACCTTGTTTATGAAAAACTGTTTATTTCTGTATTTCATGATTGCAACTTGCTGAAAAGTGTCAACACTTTTCCTATCATCGAGTTTAAACAGTACAGCAAATTTGTACTTACAGAGTGACTCAAACATGATTTAGACCTTATTTATGAAAAACTGTTCATTTCTGTATTTCATGATTGCAACTTGCTGAAAAGTGTCAACAGTGTTCCTATCATCTGGATTAAGCAGTACAGCAAAAATGGTACTTACAGAGTGAATCAAACATGATTTAGACCTTGTTTATGAAAAACTGTTTATTTCTGTATTTCATGATTGCAACTTGTTGAAAAGTGTCAACAGTGTTCCTATCATCGAGTTTAAACAGTACAGCAAAATGGTACTTACAGAGTGACTCAAACATGATTTAGACCTTGTTTATGAAAAACTGTTTATTTCTGTATTTCATGATTGCAACTTGCTGAAAAGTGTCAACAGTGTTCCTATCATCTGGATTAAGCTGTACGGCAACAATGGTACTTACAGAGTGACTCAAACATGATTTAGACCTTGTTTATGAAAAACTGTTTATTTCTGTATTTCATGATTGCAACTTGCTGAAAAGTGTCAACAGTGTTCCTATCATCTGGATTAAGCTGTACGGCACCAATGGTACTTACAGAGTGACTCAAACATGATTTAGACCTTGTTTATGAAAAACTGTTTATTTCTGTATTTCATGATTGCAACTTGTTGAAAAGTGTCAACAGTGTTCCTATCATCGAGTTTAAACTGTACAGCAAAATGGTACTTACAGAGTGACTCAAACATGATTTAGACCTTATTTATGAAAAACTGTTTATTTCTGTATTTCATGATTGCAACTTGCTGAAAAGTGTCAACACTTTCCCTATCATCGAGTTTAAACAGTACAGCAAATTTGTACTTACAGAGTGACTCAAACATGATTTAGACCTTATTTATGAAAAACTGTTTATTTCTGTATTTCATGATTGCAACTTGCTGAAAAGTGTCAACACTGTTCCTATCATCGAGTTTAAACAGTACAGCAAAATTGTACTTACAGAGTGACTCAAACATGATTTAGACCTTGTTTATGAAAAACTGTTTATTTCTGTATTTCATGATTGCAACTTGCTGAAAAGTGTCAACAGTGTTCCTATCATCTGGATTAAGCTGTACGGCAACAATGGTACTTACAGAGTGACTCAATCATGATTTAGACCTTGTTTATGAAAAACTGTTTATTTCTGTATTTCATGATTGCAACTTGTTGATAAGTGTCAACAGTGTTCCTATCATTGACTTTAAACTGTACAGCAAAATGGTACTTACAGAGTGACTCAAACATGATTTAGACCTTATTTATGAAAAACTGTTTATTTCTGTATTTCATGATTGCAACTTGCTGAAAAGTGTCAACAGTGTTCCTATCATCTGGATTAAGCTGTACGGCAACAATGGTACTTACAGAGTGACTCAAACATGATTTAGACCTTGTTTATGAAAAACTGTTTATTTCTGTATTTCATGATTGCAACTTGCTGAAAAGTGTCAACAGTGTTCCTATCATCTGGATTAAGCTGTACGGCAACAATGGTACTTACAGAGTGACTCAAACATGATTTAGACCTTGTTTATGAAAAACTGTTTATTTCTGTATTTCATGATTGCAACTTGTTGATAAGTGTCAACAGTGTTCCTATCATTGAGTTTAAACTGTACAGCAAAATGGTACTTACAGAGTGACTCAAACATGATTTAGACCTTATTTATGAAAAACTGTTTATTTCTGTATTTCATGATTGCAACTTGCTGAAAAGTGTCAACAGTGTTCCTATCATCTGGATTAAGCTGTACGGCAACAATGGTACTTACAGAGTGACTCAAACATGATTTAGACCTTGTTTATGAAAAACTGTTTATTTCTGTATTTCATGATTGCAACTTGCTGAAAAGTGTCAACAGTGTTCCTATCATCTGGATTAAGCTGTACGGCACCAATGGTACTTACAGAGTGACTCAAACATGATTTAGACCTTGTTTATGAAAAACTGTTTATTTCTGTATTTTATGATTGCAACTTGTTGAAAAGTGTCAACAGTGTTCCTATCATCGAGTTTAAACTGTACAGCAAAATGGTACTTACAGAGTGACTCAAACATGATTTAGACCTTGTTTATGAAAAACTGTTTATTTCTGTATTTCATGATTGCAACTTGCTGAAAAGTGTCAACACTGTTCCTATCATCGAGTTTAAACAGTACAGCAAAATGGTACTTACAGAGTGACTCAAACATGATTTAGACCTTGTTTATGAAAAACTGTTTATTTCTGTATTTCATGATTGCAACTTGCTGAAAAGTGTCAACAGTGTTCCTATCATCTGGATTAAGCTGTACGGCAACAATGGTACTTACAGAGTGACTCAAACATGATTTAGACCTTGTTTATGAAAAACTGTTTATTTCTGTATTTCATGATTACAACTTGCTGAAAAGTGTCAACAGTTTTCCTATCATCTGGATTAAGCAGTACAGCAAAAATGGTACTTACAGAGTGACTCAAACATGATTTAGACCTTGTTTATGAAAAACTGTTTATTTCTGTATTTCATGATTGCAACTTGCTGAAAAGTGTCAACACTGTTCCTATCATTGAGTTTAAACAGTACAGCAAAATTGTACTTACAGTGTGACTCAAACATGATTTAGACCTTATTTATGAAAAACTGTTTATTTCTGTATTTCATGATTGCAACTTGCTGAAAAGTGTCAACACTTTCCCTATCATCGAGTTTAAACAGTACAGCAAATTTGTACTTACAGAGTGACTCAAACATGATTTAGACCTTATTTATGAAAAACTGTTTATTTCTGTATTTCATGATTGCAACTTGCTGAAAAGTGTCAACACTGTTCCTATCATCGAGTTTAAACAGTACAGCAAAATTGTACTTACAGAGTGACTCAAACATGATTTAGACCTTGTTTATGAAAAACTGTTTATTTCTGTGTTTCATGATTGCAACTTGCTGAAAAGTGTCAACACTGTTCCT
This sequence comes from Salmo salar, assembly GCF_965601325.2. NCBI lineage: Eukaryota > Metazoa > Chordata > Actinopteri > Salmoniformes > Salmonidae > Salmo > Salmo salar. The sequence continues at coordinate 51,365,335 of NC_138296.1, read as the reverse complement.
ATCATTGAGTTTAAACAGTACAGCAAAATTGTACTTACAGAGTGACTCAAACATGATTTAGACCTTATTTATGAAAAACTGTTTATTTCTGTATTTCATGATTGCAACTTGCTGAAAAGTGTCAACAGTGTTCCTATCATCTGGATTAAGCTGTACGGCAACAATGGTACTTACAGAGTGACTCAAACATGATTTAGACCTTGTTTATGAAAAACTGTTTATTTCTGTATTTCATGATTGCAACTTGCTGAAAAGTGTCAACAGTGTTCCTATCATCTGGATTAAGCTGTACGGCACCAATGGTACTTACAGAGTGACTCAAACATGATTTAGACCTTGTTTATGAAAAACTGTTTATTTCTGTATTTCATGATTGCAACTTGTTGAAAAGTGTCAACAGTGTTCCTATCATCGAGTTTAAACTGTACAGCAAAATGGTACTTACAGAGTGACTCAAACATGATTTAGACCTTGTTTATGAAAAACTGTTTATTTCTGTATTTCATGATTGCAACTTGCTGAAAAGTGTCAACAGTGTTCCTATCATCTGGATTAAGCTGTACGGCAACAATGGTACTTACAGAGTGACTCAAACATGATTTAGACCTTGTTTATGAAAAACTGTTTATTTCTGTATTTCATGATTGCAACTTGTTGAAAAGTGTCAACAGTGTTCCTATCATCGAGTTTAAACAGTACAGCAAAATGGTACTTACAGAGTGACTCAAACATGATTTAGACCTTGTTTATGAAAAACTGTTTATTTCTGTATTTCATGATTGCAACTTGCTGAAAAGTGTCAACAGTGTTCCTATCATCTGGATTAAGCTGTACGGCAACAATGGTACTTACAGAGTGACTCAAACATGATTTAGACCTTGTTTATGAAAAACTGTTTATTTCTGTATTTCATGATTACAACTTGCTGAAAAGTGTCAACAGTTTTCCTATCATCTGGATTAAGCAGTACAGCAAAAATGGTACTTACAGAGTGACTCAAACATGATTTAGACCTTGTTTATGAAAAACTGTTTATTTCTGTATTTCATGATTGCAACTTGCTGAAAAGTGTCAACACTGTTCCTATCATTGAGTTTAAACAGTACAGCAAAATTGTACTTACAGTGTGACTCAAACATGATTTAGACCTTATTTATGAAAAACTGTTTATTTCTGTATTTCATGATTGCAACTTGCTGAAAAGTGTCAACACTTTCCCTATCATCGAGTTTAAACAGTACAGCAAATTTGTACTTACAGAGTGACTCAAACATGATTTAGACCTTATTTATGAAAAACTGTTTATTTCTGTATTTCATGATTGCAACTTGCTGAAAAGTGTCAACAGTGTTCCTGTCATCTGGATTAAGCTGTACGGCAACAATGGTACTTACAGAGTGACTCAATCATGATTTAGACCTTATTTATGAAAAACTGTTTATTTCTGTATTTCATGATTGCAACTTGTTGATAAGTGTCAACAGTGTTCCTATCATCGAGTTTAAACTGTACAGCAAAATGGTACTGACAGAGTGACTCAAACATGATTTAGACCTTGTTTATGAAAAACTGTTTATTTCTGTATTTCATGATTGCAACTTGCTGAAAAGTGTCAACAGTGTTCCTATCATCTGGATTAAGCTGTACGGCAACAATGGTACTTACAGAGTGACTCAAACATGATTTAGACCTTGTTTATGAAAAACTGTTTATTTCTGTATTTCATGATTGCAACTTGCTGAAAAGTGTCAACACTTTTCCTATCATCGAGTTTAAACAGTACAGCAAATTTGTACTTACAGAGTGACTCAAACATGATTTAGACCTTATTTATGAAAAACTGTTTATTTCTGTATTTCATGATTGCAACTTGCTGAAAAGTGTCAACAGTGTTCCTATCATCTGGATTAAGCAGTATAGCAAAAATGGTACATACAGAGTGAAACAAACATGATTTAGACCTTGTTTATGAAAAACTGTTTATTTCTGTATTTCATGATTGCAACTTGCTGAAAAGTGTCAACAGTTTTCCTATCATCTGGATTAAGCAGTACAGCAAAAATGGTACTTACAGAGTGACTCAAACATGATTTAGACCTTGTTTATGAAAAACTGTTTATTTCTGTATTTCATGATTGCAACTTGCTGAAAAGTGTCAACAGTGTTCCTATCATCTGGATTAAGCTGTACGGCACCAATGGTACTTACAGAGTGACTCAAACATGATTTAGACCTTGTTTATGAAAAACTGTTTATTTCTGTATTTCATGATTGCAACTTGTTGAAAAGTGTCAACAGTGTTCCTATCATCGAGTTTAAACTGTACAGCAAAATGGTACTTACAGAGTGACTCAAACATGATTTAGACCTTGTTTATGAAAAACTGTTTATTTCTGTATTTCATGATTGCAACTTGCTGAAAAGTGTCAACAGTGTTCCTATCATCTGGATTAAGCTGTATGGCAGCAATGGTACTTACAGAGTGACTCAAACATGATTTAGACCTTGTTTATGAAAAACTGTTTATTTCTGTATTTCATGATTGCAACTTGCTGAAAAGTGTCAACACTTTTCCTATCATCGAGTTTAAACAGTACAGTAAATTTGTACTTACAGAGTGACTCAAACATGATTTAGACCTTATTTATGAAAAACTGTTTATTTCTGTATTTCATGATTGCAACTTGCTGAAAAGTGTCATCAGTGTTCCTATCATCTGGATTAAGCAGTACAGCAAAAATGGTACTTACAGAGTGAATCAAACATGATTTAGACCTTGTTTATAAAAAACGGTTTATTTCTGTATTTCATGATTGCAACTTGTTGAAAAGTGTCAACAGTGTTCCTATCATCGAGTTTAAACTGTACAGCAAAATGGTACTTACAGAGTGACTCAAACATGATTTAGACCTTGTTTATGAAAAACTGTTTATTTCTGTATTTCATGATTGCAACTTGCTGAAAAGTGTCAACAGTGTTCCTAACATCTGGATTAAGCTGTACGGCAACAATGGTACTTACAGAGTGACTCAAACATGATTTAGACCGTGTTTATGAAAAACTGTTTATTTCTGTATTTCATGATTACAACTTGCTGAAAAGTGTCAACAGTTTTCCTATCATCTGGATTAAGCAGTACAGCAAAAATGGTACTTACAGAGTGACTCAAACATGATTTAGACCTTGTTTATGAAAAACTGTTTATTTCTGTATTTCATGATTGCAACTTGCTGAAAAGTGTCAACAGTGTTCCTATCATCTGGATTAACCTGTACGGCAACAAGGGTACTTACAGAGTGACTCAAACATGATTTAGACCTTGTTTATGAAAAACTGTTTATTTCTGTATTTCATGATTGCAACTTGCTGAAAAGTGTCAACAGTGTTCCTATCATCTGGATTAAGCTGTACGGCACCAATGGTACTTACAGAGTGACTCAAACATGATTTAGACCTTATTTATGAAAAACTGTTTATTTCTGTATTTCATGATTGCAACTTGCTGAAAAGTGTCAACACTGTTCCTATCATCGAGTTTAAACAGTACAGCAAAATTGTACTTACAGAGTGACTCAAACATGATTTAGACCTTGTTTATGAAAAACTGTTTATTTCTGTGTTTCATGATTGCAACTTGCTGAAAAGTGTCAACACTGTTCCTATCATCGAGTTTAAACAGTACAGCAAAATGGTACTTACAGAGTGACTCAAACATGATTTAGACCTTATTTATGAAAAACTGTTTATTTCTGTATTTTATGATTGCAACTTGCTGAAAAGTGTCAACACTGTTCCTATCATCGAGTTTAAACAGTACAGCAAAATGGTACTTACAGAGTGACTCAAACATGATTTAGACCTTATTTATGAAAAACTGTTTATTTCTGTATTTCATGATTGCAACTTGCTGAAAAGTGTCAACAGTGTTCCTATCATCTGGATTAAGCTGTACGGCAACAATGGTACTTACAGAGTGACTCAAACATGATTTAGACCTTGTTTATGAAAAACTGTTTATTTCTGTATTTCATGATTGCAACTTGCTGAAAAGTGTCAACACTTTTCCTATCATCGAGTTTAAACAGTACAGCAAATTTGTACTTACAGAGTGACTCAAACATGATTTAGACCTTATTTATGAAAAACTGTTTATTTCTGTATATCATGATTGCAACTTGCTGAAAAGTGTCAACAGTGTTCCTATCATCTGGATTAAGCAGTATAGCAAAAATGGTACTTACAGAGTGACTCAAACATGATTTAGACCTTGTTTATGAAAAACTGTTTATTTCTGTATTTCATGATTGCAACTTGCAGAAAAGTGTCAACAGTTTTCCTATCGTCTGGATTAAGCAGTACAGCAAAAATGGTACTTACAGAGTGACTCAAACATGATTTAGACCTTGTTTATGAAAAACTGTTTATTTCTGTATTTCATGATTGCAACTTGCTGAAAAGTGTCAACAGTGTTCCTATCATCTGGATTAAGCTGTACGGCACCAATGGTACTTACAGAGTGACTCAAACATGATTTAGACCTTGTTTATGAAAAACTGTTTATTTCTGTATTTCATGATTGCAACTTGTTGAAAAGTGTCAACAGTGTTCCTATCATCGAGTTTAAACAGTACAGCAAAATGGTACTTACAGAGTGACTCAAACATGATTTAGACCTTGTTTATGAAAAACTGTTTATTTCTGTATTTCATGATTGCAACTTGCTGAAAAGTGTCAACAGTGTTCCTATCATCTGGATTAAGCTGTACGACAACAATGGTACTTACAGAGTGACTCAAACATGATTTAGACCTTGTTTATGAAAAACTGTTTATTTCTGTATTTCATGATTACAACTTGCTGAAAAGTGTCAACAGTTTTCCTATCATCTGGATTAAGCAGTACAGCAAAAATGGTACTTACAGAGTGACTCAAACATGATTTAGACCTTGTTTATGAAAAACTGTTTATTTCTGTATTTCATGATTGCAACTTGCTGAAAAGTGTCAACACTGTTCCTATCATTGAGTTTAAACAGTACAGCAAAATTGTACTTACAGTGTGACTCAAACATGATTTAGACCTTATTTATGAAAAACTGTTTATTTCTGTATTTCATGATTGCAACTTGCTGAAAAGTGTCAACACTTTCCCTATCATCGAGTTTAAACAGTACAGCAAATTTGTACTTACAGAGTGACTCAAACATGATTTAGACCTTATTTATGAAAAACTGTTTATTTCTGTATTTCATGATTGCAACTTGCTGAAAAGTGTCAACAGTGTTCCTATCATCTGGATTAAGCTGTACGGCAACAATGGTACTTACAGAGTGACTCAATCATGATTTAGACCTTATTTATGAAAAACTGTTTATTTCTGTATTTCATGATTGCAACTTGTTGATAAGTGTCAACAGTGTTCCTATCATCGAGTTTAAACTGTACAGCAAAATGGTACTTACAGAGTGACTCAAACATGATTTAGACCTTGTTTATGAAAAACTGTTTATTTCTGTATTTCATGATTGCAACTTGCTGAAAAGTGTCAACAGTGTTCCTATCATCTGGATTAAGCTGTACGGCAACAATGGTACTTACAGAGTGACTCAAACATGATTTAGACCTTGTTTATGAAAAACTGTTTATTTCTGTATTTCATGATTGCAACTTGTTGATAAGTGTCAACAGTGTTCCTATCATTGAGTTTAAACTGTACAGCAAAATGGTACTTACAGAGTGACTCAAACATGATTTAGACCTTATTTATGAAAAACTGTTTATTTCTGTATTTCATGATTGCAACTTGCTGAAAAGTGTCAACAGTGTTCCTATCATCTGGATTAAGCTGTACGGCAACAATGGTACTTACAGAGTGACTCAAACATGATTTAGACCTTGTTTATGAAAAACTGTTTATTTCTGTATTTTATGATTGCAACTTGTTGAAAAGTGTCAACAGTGTTCCTATCATCGAGTTTAAACTGTACAGCAAAATGGTACTTACAGAGTGACTCAAACATGATTTAGACCTTGTTTATGAAAAACTGTTTATTTCTGTATTTCATGATTGCAACTTGCTGAAAAGTGTCAACACTGTTCCTATCATCGAGTTTAAACAGTACAGCAAAATGGTACTTACAGAGTGACTCAAACATGATTTAGACCTTGTTTATGAAAAACTGTTTATTTCTGTATTTCATGATTACAACTTGCTGAAAAGTGTCAACAGTTTTCCTATCATCTGGATTAAGCAGTACAGCAAAAATGGTACTTACAGAGTGACTCAAACATGATTTAGACCTTGTTTATGAAAAACTGTTTATTTCTGTATTTCATGATTGCAACTTGCTGAAAAGTGTCAACACTGTTCCTATCATTGAGTTTAAACAGTACAGCAAAATTGTACTTACAGTGTGACTCAAACATGATTTAGACCTTATTTATGAAAAACTGTTTATTTCTGTATTTCATGATTGCAACTTGCTGAAAAGTGTCAACACTTTCCCTATCATCGAGTTTAAACAGTACAGCAAATTTGTACTTACAGAGTGACTCAAACATGATTTAGACCTTATTTATGAAAAACTGTTTATTTCTGTATTTCATGATTGCAACTTGCTGAAAAGTGTCAACACTGTTCCTATCATCGAGTTTAAACAGTACAGCAAAATTGTACTTACAGAGTGACTCAAACATGATTTAGACCTTGTTTATGAAAAACTGTTTATTTCTGTGTTTCATGATTGCAACTTGCTGAAAAGTGTCAACACTGTTCCTATCATTGAGTTTAAACAGTACAGCAAAATTGTACTTACAGAGTGACTCAAACATGATTTAGACCTTATTTATGAAAAACTGTTTATTTCTGTATTTCATGATTGCAACTTGCTGAAAAGTGTCAACAGTGTTCCTATCATCTGGATTAAGCTGTACGGCAACAATGGTACTTACAGAGTGACTCAAACATGATTTAGACCTTGTTTATGAAAAACTGTTTATTTCTGTATTTCATGATTGCAACTTGTTGAAAAGTGTCAACAGTGTTCCTATCATCGAGTTTAAACTGTACAGCAAAATGGTACTTACAGAGTGACTCAAACATGATTTAGACCTTGTTTATGAAAAACTGTTTATTTCTGTATTTCATGATTGCAACTTGCTGAAAAGTGTCAACAGTGTTCCTATCATCTGGATTAAGCTGTACGGTAACAATGGTACTTACAGAGTGACTCAAACATGATTTAGACCTTGTTTATGAAAAACTGTTTATTTCTGTATTTCATGATTGCAACTTGCTGAAAAGTGTCAACACTTTTCCTATCATCGAGTTTAAACAGTACAGCAAATTTGTACTTACAGAGTGACTCAAACATTATTTAGACCTTATTTATGAAAAACTGTTTATTTCTGTATTTCATGATTGCAACTTGCTGAAAAGTGTCAACAGTGTTCCTATCATCTGGATTAAGCAGTACAGCAAAAATGGTACTTACAGAGTGAATCAAACATGATTTAGACCTTGTTTATGAAAAACGGTTTATTTCTGTATTTCATGATTGCAACTTGTTGAAAAGTGTCAACAGTGTTCCTATCATCGAGTTTAAACAGTACAGCAAAATGGTACTTACAGAGTGACTCAAACATGATTTAGACCTTGTTTATGAAAAACTGTTTATTTCTGTATTTCATGATTGCAACTTGCTGAAAAGTGTCAACAGTGTTCCTATCATCTGGATTAAGCTGTACGGCAACAATGGTACTTACAGAGTGACTCAAACATGATTTAGACCTTGTTTATGAAAAACTGTTTATTTCTGTATTTCATGATTGCAACTTGCTGAAAAGTGTCAACAGTGTTCCTATCATCTGGATTAAGCTGTACGGCACCAATGGTACTTACAGAGTGACTCAAACATGATTTAGACCTTGTTTATGAAAAACTGTTTATTTCTGTATTTCATGATTGCAACTTGTTGAAAAGTGTCAACAGTGTTCCTATCATCGAGTTTAAACTGTACAGCAAAATGGTACTTACAGAGTGACTCAAACATGATTTAGACCTTATTTATGAAAAACTGTTTATTTCTGTATTTCATGATTGCAACTTGCTGAAAAGTGTCAACACTTTCCCTATCATCGAGTTTAAACAGTACAGCAAATTTGTACTTACAGAGTGACTCAAACATGATTTAGACCTTATTTATGAAAAACTGTTTATTTCTGTATTTCATGATTGCAACTTGCTGAAAAGTGTCAACACTGTTCCTATCATCGAGTTTAAACAGTACAGCAAAATTGTACTTACAGAGTGACTCAAACATGATTTAGACCTTGTTTATGAAAAACTGTTTATTTCTGTATTTCATGATTGCAACTTGCTGAAAAGTGTCAACAGTGTTCCTATCATCTGGATTAAGCTGTACGGCAACAATGGTACTTACAGAGTGACTCAATCATGATTTAGACCTTGTTTATGAAAAACTGTTTATTTCTGTATTTCATGATTGCAACTTGTTGATAAGTGTCAACAGTGTTCCTATCATTGACTTTAAACTGTACAGCAAAATGGTACTTACAGAGTGACTCAAACATGATTTAGACCTTATTTATGAAAAACTGTTTATTTCTGTATTTCATGATTGCAACTTGCTGAAAAGTGTCAACAGTGTTCCTATCATCTGGATTAAGCTGTACGGCAACAATGGTACTTACAGAGTGACTCAAACATGATTTAGACCTTGTTTATGAAAAACTGTTTATTTCTGTATTTCATGATTGCAACTTGCTGAAAAGTGTCAACAGTGTTCCTATCATCTGGATTAAGCTGTACGGCAACAATGGTACTTACAGAGTGACTCAAACATGATTTAGACCTTGTTTATGAAAAACTGTTTATTTCTGTATTTCATGATTGCAACTTGTTGATAAGTGTCAACAGTGTTCCTATCATTGAGTTTAAACTGTACAGCAAAATGGTACTTACAGAGTGACTCAAACATGATTTAGACCTTATTTATGAAAAACTGTTTATTTCTGTATTTCATGATTGCAACTTGCTGAAAAGTGTCAACAGTGTTCCTATCATCTGGATTAAGCTGTACGGCAACAATGGTACTTACAGAGTGACTCAAACATGATTTAGACCTTGTTTATGAAAAACTGTTTATTTCTGTATTTCATGATTGCAACTTGCTGAAAAGTGTCAACAGTGTTCCTATCATCTGGATTAAGCTGTACGGCACCAATGGTACTTACAGAGTGACTCAAACATGATTTAGACCTTGTTTATGAAAAACTGTTTATTTCTGTATTTTATGATTGCAACTTGTTGAAAAGTGTCAACAGTGTTCCTATCATCGAGTTTAAACTGTACAGCAAAATGGTACTTACAGAGTGACTCAAACATGATTTAGACCTTGTTTATGAAAAACTGTTTATTTCTGTATTTCATGATTGCAACTTGCTGAAAAGTGTCAACACTGTTCCTATCATCGAGTTTAAACAGTACAGCAAAATGGTACTTACAGAGTGACTCAAACATGATTTAGACCTTGTTTATGAAAAACTGTTTATTTCTGTATTTCATGATTGCAACTTGCTGAAAAGTGTCAACAGTGTTCCTATCATCTGGATTAAGCTGTACGGCAACAATGGTACTTACAGAGTGACTCAAACATGATTTAGACCTTGTTTATGAAAAACTGTTTATTTCTGTATTTCATGATTACAACTTGCTGAAAAGTGTCAACACTGTTCCTATCATTGAGTTTAAACAGTACAGCAAAATTGTACTTACAGTGTGACTCAAACATGATTTAGACCTTATTTATGAAAAACTGTTTATTTCTGTATTTCATGATTGCAACTTGCTGAAAAGTGTCAACACTTTCCCTATCATCGAGTTTAAACAGTACAGCAAATTTGTACTTACAGAGTGACTCAAACATGATTTAGACCTTATTTATGAAAAACTGTTTATTTCTGTATTTCATGATTGCAACTTGCTGAAAAGTGTCAACACTGTTCCTATCATCGAGTTTAAACAGTACAGCAAAATTGTACTTACAGAGTGACTCAAACATGATTTAGACCTTGTTTATGAAAAACTGTTTATTTCTGTGTTTCATGATTGCAACTTGCTGAAAAGTGTCAACACTGTTCCTATCATTGAGTTTAAACAGTACAGCAAAATTGTACTTACAGAGTGACTCAAACATGATTTAGACCTTATTTATGAAAAACTGTTTATTTCTGTATTTCATGATTGCAACTTGCTGAAAAGTGTCAACAGTGTTCCTATCATCTGGATTAAGCTGTACGGCAACAATGGTACTTACAGAGTGACTCAAACATGATTTAGACCTTGTTTATGAAAAACTGTTTATTTCTGTATTTCATGATTGCAACTTGCTGAAAAGTGTCAACAGTGTTCCTATCATCTGGATTAAGCTGTACGGCACCAATGGTACTTACAGAGTGACTCAAACATGATTTAGACCTTGTTTATGAAAAACTGTTTATTTCTGTATTTCATGATTGCAACTTGTTGAAAAGTGTCAACACTGTTCCTATCATTGAGTTTAAACAGTACAGCAAAATTGTACTTACAGTGTGACTCAAACATGATTTAGACCTTATTTATGAAAAACTGTTTATTTCTGTATTTCATGATTGCAACTTGCTGAAAAGTGTCAACACTTTCCCTATCATCGAGTTTAAACAGTACAGCAAATTTGTACTTACAGAGTGACTCAAACATGATTTAGACCTTGTTTATGAAAAACTGTTTATTTCTGTGTTTCATGATTGCAACTTGCTGAAAAGTGTCAACACTGTTCCTATCATTGAGTTTAAACAGTACAGCAAAATTGTACTTACAGAGTGACTCAAACATGATTTAGACCTTATTTATGAAAAACTGTTTATTTCTGTATTTCATGATTGCAACTTGCTGAAAAGTGTCAACAGTGTTCCTATCATCTGGATTAAGCTGTACGGCAACAATGGTACTTACAGAGTGACTCAAACATGATTTAGACCTTGTTTATGAAAAACTGTTTATTTCTGTATTTCATGATTGCAACTTGCTGAAAAGTGTCAACAGTGTTCCTATCATCTGGATTAAGCTGTACGGCACCAATGGTACTTACAGAGTGACTCAAACATGATTTAGACCTTGTTTATGAAAAACTGTTTATTTCTGTATTTCATGATTGCAACTTGTTGAAAAGTGTCAACAGTGTTCCTATCATCGAGTTTAAACAGTACAGCAAAATGGTACTTACAGAGTGACTCAAACATGATTTAGACCTTGTTTATGAAAAACTGTTTATTTCTGTATTTCATGATTGCAACTTGCTGAAAAGTGTCAACAGTGTTCCTATCATCTGGATTAAGCTGTACGGCAACAATGGTACTTACAGAGTGACTCAAACATGATTTAGACCTTGTTTATGAAAAACTGTTTATTTCTGTATTTCATGATTGCAACTTGTTGAAAAGTGTCAACAGTGTTCCTATCATCGAGTTTAAACAGTACAGCAAAATGGTACTTACAGAGTGACTCAAACATGATTTAGACCTTGTTTATGAAAAACTGTTTATTTCTGTATTTCATGATTGCAACTTGCTGAAAAGTGTCAACAGTGTTCCTATCATCTGGATTAAGCTGTACGGCAACAATGGTACTTACAGAGTGACTCAAACATGATTTAGACCTTGTTTATGAAAAACTGTTTATTTCTGTATTTCATGATTACAACTTGCTGAAAAGTGTCAACAGTTTTCCTATCATCTGGATTAAGCAGTACAGCAAAAATGGTACTTACAGAGTGACTCAAACATGATTTAGACCTTGTTTATGAAAAACTGTTTATTTCTGTATTTCATGATTGCAACTTGCTGAAAAGTGTCAACACTGTTCCTATCATTGAGTTTAAACAGTACAGCAAAATTGTACTTACAGTGTGACTCAAACATGATTTAGACCTTATTTATGAAAAACTGTTTATTTCTGTATTTCATGATTGCAACTTGCTGAAAAGTGTCAACACTTTCCCTATCATCGAGTTTAAACAGTACAGCAAATTTGTACTTACAGAGTGACTCAAACATGATTTAGACCTTATTTATGAAAAACTGTTTATTTCTGTATTTCATGATTGCAACTTGCTGAAAAGTGTCAACAGTGTTCCTGTCATCTGGATTAAGCTGTACGGCAACAATGGTACTTACAGAGTGACTCAATCATGATTTAGACCTTATTTATGAAAAACTGTTTATTTCTGTATTTCATGATTGCAACTTGTTGATAAGTGTCAACAGTGTTCCTATCATCGAGTTTAAACTGTACAGCAAAATGGTACTGACAGAGTGACTCAAACATGATTTAGACCTTGTTTATGAAAAACTGTTTATTTCTGTATTTCATGATTGCAACTTGCTGAAAAGTGTCAACAGTGTTCCTATCATCTGGATTAAGCTGTACGGCAACAATGGTACTTACAGAGTGACTCAAACATGATTTAGACCTTGTTTATGAAAAACTGTTTATTTCTGTATTTCATGATTGCAACTTGCTGAAAAGTGTCAACACTTTTCCTATCATCGAGTTTAAACAGTACAGCAAATTTGTACTTACAGAGTGACTCAATTATGATTTAGACCTTATTTATGAAAAACTGTTTATTTCTGTATTTCATGATTGCAACTTGCTGAAAAGTGTCAACAGTGTTCCTATCATCTGGATTAAGCAGTATAGCAAAAATGGTACATACAGAGTGAAACAAACATGATTTAGACCTTGTTTATGAAAAACTGTTTATTTCTGTATTTCATGATTGCAACTTGCTGAAAAGTGTCAACAGTGTTCCTATCATCTGGATTAAGCTGTACGGCACCAATGGTACTTACAGAGTGACTCAAACATGATTTAGACCTTGTTTATGAAAAACTGTTTATTTCTGTATTTCATGATTGCAACTTGTTGAAAAGTGTCAACAGTGTTCCTATCATCGAGTTTAAACTGTACAGCAAAATGGTACTTACAGAGTGACTCAAACATGATTTAGACCTTGTTTATGAAAAACTGTTTATTTCTGTATTTCATGATTGCAACTTGCTGAAAAGTGTCAACAGTGTTCCTATCATCTGGATTAAGCTGTATGGCAGCAATGGTACTTACAGAGTGACTCAAACATGATTTAGACCTTGTTTATGAAAAACTGTTTATTTCTGTATTTCATGATTGCAACTTGCTGAAAAGTGTCAACACTTTTCCTATCATCGAGTTTAAACAGTACAGTAAATTTGTACTTACAGAGTGACTCAAACATGATTTAGACCTTATTTATGAAAAACTGTTTATTTCTGTATTTCATGATTGCAACTTGCTGAAAAGTGTCATCAGTGTTCCTATCATCTGGATTAAGCAGTACAGCAAAAATGGTACTTACAGAGTGAATCAAACATGATTTAGACCTTGTTTATAAAAAACGGTTTATTTCTGTATTTCATGATTGCAACTTGTTGAAAAGTGTCAACAGTGTTCCTATCATCGAGTTTAAACTGTACAGCAAAATGGTACTTACAGAGTGACTCAAACATGATTTAGACCTTGTTTATGAAAAACTGTTTATTTCTGTATTTCATGATTGCAACTTGCTGAAAAGTGTCAACAGTGTTCCTAACATCTGGATTAAGCTGTACGGCAACAATGGTACTTACAGAGTGACTCAAACATGATTTAGACCGTGTTTATGAAAAACTGTTTATTTCTGTATTTCATGATTACAACTTGCTGAAAAGTGTCAACAGTTTTCCTATCATCTGGATTAAGCAGTACAGCAAAAATGGTACTTACAGAGTGACTCAAACATGATTTAGACCTTGTTTATGAAAAACTGTTTATTTCTGTATTTCATGATTGCAACTTGCTGAAAAGTGTCAACAGTGTTCCTATCATCTGGATTAACCTGTACGGCAACAAGGGTACTTACAGAGTGACTCAAACATGATTTAGACCTTGTTTATGAAAAACTGTTTATTTCTGTATTTCATGATTGCAACTTGCTGAAAAGTGTCAACAGTGTTCCTATCATCTGGATTAAGCTGTACGGCACCAATGGTACTTACAGAGTGACTCAAACATGATTTAGACCTTGTTTATGAAAAACTGTTTATTTCTGTATTTCATGATTGCAACTTGTTGAAAAGTGTCAACAGTGTTCCTATCATCGAGTTTAAACTGTACAGCAAAATGGTACTTACAGAGTGACTCAAACATGATTTAGACCTTGTTTATGAAAAACTGTTTATTTCTGTATTTCATGATTGCAACTTGCTGAAAAGTGTCAACAGTGTTCCTATCATCTGGATTAACCTGTACGGCAACAAGGGTACTTACAGAGTGACTCAAACATGATTTAGACCTTGTTTATGAAAAACTGTTTATTTCTGTATTTCATGATTGCAACTTGCTGAAAAGTGTCAACAGTGTTCCTATCATCTGGATTAAGCAGTACAGCAAAAATGGTACTTACAGACTGACTCAAACATGATTTAGACCTTGTTTATGAAAAACTGTTTATTTCTGTATTTCATGATTGCAACTTGCTGAAAAGTGTCAACACTGTTCCTATCATTGAGTTTAAACAGTACAGCAAAATTGTACTTACAGTGTGACTCAAACATGATTTAGACCTTATTTATGAAAAACTGTTTATTTCTGTATTTCATGATTACAACTTGCTGAAAAGTGTCAACAGTTTTCCTATCATCTGGATTAAGCAGTACAGCAAAAATGGTACTTACAGAGTGACTCAAACATGATTTAGACCTTGTTTATGAAAAACTGTTTATTTCTGTATTTCATGATTGCAACTTGCTGAAAAGTGTCAACACTGTTCCTATCATTGAGTTTAAACAGTACAGCAAAATTGTACTTACAGTGTGACTCAAACATGATTTAGACCTTATTTATGAAAAACTGTTTATTTCTGTATTTCATGATTGCAACTTGCTGAAAAGTGTCAACACTTTCCCTATCATCGAGTTTAAACAGTACAGCAAATTTGTACTTACAGAGTGACTCAAACATGATTTAGACCTTATTTATGAAAAACTGTTTATTTCTGTATTTCATGATTGCAACTTGCTGAAAAGTGTCAACAGTGTTCCTGTCATCTGGATTAAGCTGTACGGCAACAATGGTACTTACAGAGTGACTCAATCATGATTTAGACCTTATTTATGAAAAACTGTTTATTTCTGTATTTCATGATTGCAACTTGTTGATAAGTGTCAACAGTGTTCCTATCATCGAGTTTAAACTGTACAGCAAAATGGTACTGACAGAGTGACTCAAACATGATTTAGACCTTGTTTATGAAAAACTGTTTATTTCTGTATTTCATGATTGCAACTTGCTGAAAAGTGTCAACAGTGTTCCTATCATCTGGATTAAGCTGTACGGCAACAATGGTACTTACAGAGTGACTCAAACATGATTTAGACCTTGTTTATGAAAAACTGTTTATTTCTGTATTTCATGATTGCAACTTGCTGAAAAGTGTCAACACTTTTCCTATCATCGAGTTTAAACAGTACAGCAAATTTGTACTTACAGAGTGACTCAAACATGATTTAGACCTTATTTATGAAAAACTGTTTATTTCTGTATTTCATGATTGCAACTTGCTGAAAAGTGTCAACAGTGTTCCTATCATCTGGATTAAGCAGTATAGCAAAAATGGTACATACAGAGTGAAACAAACATGATTTAGACCTTGTTTATGAAAAACTGTTTATTTCTGTATTTCATGATTGCAACTTGCTGAAAAGTGTCAACAGTTTTCCTATCATCTGGATTAAGCAGTACAGCAAAAATGGTACTTACAGAGTGACTCAAACATGATTTAGACCTTGTTTATGAAAAACTGTTTATTTCTGTATTTCATGATTGCAACTTGCTGAAAAGTGTCAACAGTGTTCCTATCATCTGGATTAAGCTGTACGGCACCAATGGTACTTACAGAGTGACTCAAACATGATTTAGACCTTGTTTATGAAAAACTGTTTATTTCTGTATTTCATGATTGCAACTTGTTGAAAAGTGTCAACAGTGTTCCTATCATCGAGTTTAAACTGTACAGCAAAATGGTACTTACAGAGTGACTCAAACATGATTTAGACCTTGTTTATGAAAAACTGTTTATTTCTGTATTTCATGATTGCAACTTGCTGAAAAGTGTCAACAGTGTTCCTATCATCTGGATTAAGCTGTATGGCAGCAATGGTACTTACAGAGTGACTCAAACATGATTTAGACCTTGTTTATGAAAAACTGTTTATTTCTGTATTTCATGATTGCAACTTGCTGAAAAGTGTCAACACTTTTCCTATCATCGAGTTTAAACAGTACAGTAAATTTGTACTTACAGAGTGACTCAAACATGATTTAGACCTTATTTATGAAAAACTGTTTATTTCTGTATTTCATGATTGCAACTTGCTGAAAAGTGTCATCAGTGTTCCTATCATCTGGATTAAGCAGTACAGCAAAAATGGTACTTACAGAGTGAATCAAACATGATTTAGACCTTGTTTATAAAAAACGGTTTATTTCTGTATTTCATGATTGCAACTTGTTGAAAAGTGTCAACAGTGTTCCTATCATCGAGTTTAAACTGTACAGCAAAATGGTACTTACAGAGTGACTCAAACATGATTTAGACCTTGTTTATGAAAAACTGTTTATTTCTGTATTTCATGATTGCAACTTGCTGAAAAGTGTCAACAGTGTTCCTAACATCTGGATTAAGCTGTACGGCAACAATGGTACTTACAGAGTGACTCAAACATGATTTAGACCGTGTTTATGAAAAACTGTTTATTTCTGTATTTCATGATTACAACTTGCTGAAAAGTGTCAACAGTTTTCCTATCATCTGGATTAAGCAGTACAGCAAAAATGGTACTTACAGAGTGACTCAAACATGATTTAGACCTTGTTTATGAAAAACTGTTTATTTCTGTATTTCATGATTGCAACTTGCTGAAAAGTGTCAACAGTGTTCCTATCATCTGGATTAACCTGTACGGCAACAAGGGTACTTACAGAGTGACTCAAACATGATTTAGACCTTGTTTATGAAAAACTGTTTATTTCTGTATTTCATGATTGCAACTTGCTGAAAAGTGTCAACAGTGTTCCTATCATCTGGATTAAGCTGTACGGCACCAATGGTACTTACAGAGTGACTCAAACATGATTTAGACCTTATTTATGAAAAACTGTTTATTTCTGTATTTCATGATTGCAACTTGCTGAAAAGTGTCAACACTGTTCCTATCATCGAGTTTAAACAGTACAGCAAAATTGTACTTACAGAGTGACTCAAACATGATTTAGACCTTGTTTATGAAAAACTGTTTATTTCTGTGTTTCATGATTGCAACTTGCTGAAAAGTGTCAACACTGTTCCTATCATCGAGTTTAAACAGTACAGCAAAATGGTACTTACAGAGTGACTCAAACATGATTTAGACCTTATTTATGAAAAACTGTTTATTTCTGTATTTTATGATTGCAACTTGCTGAAAAGTGTCAACACTGTTCCTATCATCGAGTTTAAACAGTACAGCAAAATGGTACTTACAGAGTGACTCAAACATGATTTAGACCTTATTTATGAAAAACTGTTTATTTCTGTATTTCATGATTGCAACTTGCTGAAAAGTGTCAACAGTGTTCCTATCATCTGGATTAAGCTGTACGGCAACAATGGTACTTACAGAGTGACTCAAACATGATTTAGACCTTGTTTATGAAAAACTGTTTATTTCTGTATTTCATGATTGCAACTTGCTGAAAAGTGTCAACACTTTTCCTATCATCGAGTTTAAACAGTACAGCAAATTTGTACTTACAGAGTGACTCAAACATGATTTAGACCTTATTTATGAAAAACTGTTTATTTCTGTATATCATGATTGCAACTTGCTGAAAAGTGTCAACAGTGTTCCTATCATCTGGATTAAGCAGTATAGCAAAAATGGTACTTACAGAGTGACTCAAACATGATTTAGACCTTGTTTATGAAAAACTGTTTATTTCTGTATTTCATGATTGCAACTTGCAGAAAAGTGTCAACAGTTTTCCTATCGTCTGGATTAAGCAGTACAGCAAAAATGGTACTTACAGAGTGACTCAAACATGATTTAGACCTTGTTTATGAAAAACTGTTTATTTCTGTATTTCATGATTGCAACTTGCTGAAAAGTGTCAACAGTGTTCCTATCATCTGGATTAAGCTGTACGGCACCAATGGTCCTTACAGAGTGACTCAAACATGATTTAGACCTTGTTTATGAAAAACTGTTTATTTCTGTATTTCATGATTGCAACTTGTTGAAAAGTGTCAACAGTGTTCCTATCATCGAGTTTAAACAGTACAGCAAAATGGTACTTACAGAGTGACTCAAACATGATTTAGACCTTGTTTATGAAAAACTGTTTATTTCTGTATTTCATGATTGCAACTTGCTGAAAAGTGTCAACAGTGTTCCTATCATCTGGATTAAGCTGTACGACAACAATGGTACTTACAGAGTGACTCAAACATGATTTAGACCTTGTTTATGAAAAACTGTTTATTTCTGTATTTCATGATTACAACTTGCTGAAAAGTGTCAACAGTTTTCCTATCATCTGGATTAAGCAGTACAGCAAAAATGGTACTTACAGAGTGACTCAAACATGATTTAGACCTTGTTTATGAAAAACTGTTTATTTCTGTATTTCATGATTGCAACTTGCTGAAAAGTGTCAACACTGTTCCTATCATTGAGTTTAAACAGTACAGCAAAATTGTACTTACAGTGTGACTCAAACATGATTTAGACCTTATTTATGAAAAACTGTTTATTTCTGTATTTCATGATTGCAACTTGCTGAAAAGTGTCAACACTTTCCCTATCATCGAGTTTAAACAGTACAGCAAATTTGTACTTACAGAGTGACTCAAACATGATTTAGACCTTATTTATGAAAAACTGTTTATTTCTGTATTTCATGATTGCAACTTGCTGAAAAGTGTCAACAGTGTTCCTATCATCTGGATTAAGCTGTACGGCAACAATGGTACTTACAGAGTGACTCAATCATGATTTAGACCTTATTTATGAAAAACTGTTTATTTCTGTATTTCATGATTGCAACTTGTTGATAAGTGTCAACAGTGTTCCTATCATCGAGTTTAAACTGTACAGCAAAATGGTACTTACAGAGTGACTCAAACATGATTTAGACCTTATTTATGAAAAACTGTTTATTTCTGTATATCATGATTGCAACTTGCTGAAAAGTGTCAACAGTGTTCCTATCATCTGGATTAAGCAGTATAGCAAAAATGGTACTTACAGAGTGACTCAAACATGATTTAGACCTTGTTTATGAAAAACTGTTTATTTCTGTATTTCATGATTGCAACTTGCAGAAAAGTGTCAACAGTTTTCCTATCGTCTGGATTAAGCAGTACAGCAAAAATGGTACTTACAGAGTGACTCAAACATGATTTAGACCTTGTTTATGAAAAACTGTTTATTTCTGTATTTCATGATTGCAACTTGCTGAAAAGTGTCAACAGTGTTCCTATCATCTGGATTAAGCTGTACGGCACCAATGGTACTTACAGAGTGACTCAAACATGATTTAGACCTTGTTTATGAAAAACTGTTTATTTCTGTATTTCATGATTGCAACTTGTTGAAAAGTGTCAACAGTGTTCCTATCATCGAGTTTAAACAGTACAGCAAAATGGTACTTACAGAGTGACTCAAACATGATTTAGACCTTGTTTATGAAAAACTGTTTATTTCTGTATTTCATGATTGCAACTTGCTGAAAAGTGTCAACAGTGTTCCTATCATCTGGATTAAGCTGTACGACAACAATGGTACTTACAGAGTGACTCAAACATGATTTAGACCTTGTTTATGAAAAACTGTTTATTTCTGTATTTCATGATTACAACTTGCTGAAAAGTGTCAACAGTTTTCCTATCATCTGGATTAAGCAGTACAGCAAAAATGGTACTTACAGAGTGACTCAAACATGATTTAGACCTTGTTTATGAAAAACTGTTTATTTCTGTATTTCATGATTGCAACTTGCTGAAAAGTGTCAACACTGTTCCTATCATTGAGTTTAAACAGTACAGCAAAATTGTACTTACAGTGTGACTCAAACATGATTTAGACCTTATTTATGAAAAACTGTTTATTTCTGTATTTCATGATTGCAACTTGCTGAAAAGTGTCAACACTTTCCCTATCATCGAGTTTAAACAGTACAGCAAATTTGTACTTACAGAGTGACTCAAACATGATTTAGACCTTATTTATGAAAAACTGTTTATTTCTGTATTTCATGATTGCAACTTGCTGAAAAGTGTCAACAGTGTTCCTATCATCTGGATTAAGCTGTACGGCAACAATGGTACTTACAGAGTGACTCAATCATGATTTAGACCTTATTTATGAAAAACTGTTTATTTCTGTATTTCATGATTGCAACTTGTTGATAAGTGTCAACAGTGTTCCTATCATCGAGTTTAAACTGTACAGCAAAATGGTACTTACAGAGTGACTCAAATATGATTTAGACCTTGTTTATGAAAAACTGTTTATTTCTGTATTTCATGATTGCAACTTGCTGAAAAGTGTCAACAGTGTTCCTATCATCTGGATTAAGCTGTACGGCAACAATGGTACTTACAGAGTGACTCAAACATGATTTAGACCTTGTTTATGAAAAACTGTTTATTTCTGTATTTCATGATTGCAACTTGCTGAAAAGTGTCAACACTTTTCCTATCATCGAGTTTAAACAGTACAGCAAATTTGTACTTACAGAGTGACTCAAACATGATTTAGACCTTATTTATGAAAAACTGTTTATTTCTGTATTTCATGATTGCAACTTGCTGAAAAGTGTCAACAGTGTTCCTATCATCTGGATTAAGCAGTATAGCAAAAATGGTACATACAGAGTGAAACAAACATGATTTAGACCTTGTTTATGAAAAACTGTTTATTTCTGTATTTCATGATTGCAACTTGCTGAAAAGTGTCAACAGTTTTCCTATCATCTGGATTAAGCAGTACAGCAAAAATGGTACTTACAGAGTGACTCAAACATGATTTAGACCTTGTTTATGAAAAACTGTTTATTTCTGTATTTCATGATTGCAACTTGCTGAAAAGTGTCAACAGTGTTCCTATCATCTGGATTAAGCTGTACGGCACCAATGGTACTTACAGAGTGACTCAAACATGATTTAGACCTTGTTTATGAAAAACTGTTTATTTCTGTATTTCATGATTGCAACTTGTTGAAAAGAGCCAAAAGTGTTCCTATCATCGAGTTTAAACTGTACAGCAAAATGGTACTTACAGAGTGACTCAAACATGATTTAGACCTTGTTTATGAAAAACTGTTTATTTCTGTATTTCATGATTGCAACTTGCTGAAAAGTGTCAACAGTGTTCCTATCATCTGGATTAAGCTGTACGGCAGCAATGGTACTTACAGAGTGACTCAAACATGATTTAGACCTTGTTTATGAAAAACTGTTTATTTCTGTATTTCATGATTGCAACTTGCTGAAAAGTGTCAACACTTTTCCTATCATCGAGTTTAAACAGTACAGTAAATTTGTACTTACAGAGTGACTCAAACATGATTTAGACCTTATTTATGAAAAACTGTTTATTTCTGTATTTCATGATTGCAACTTGCTGAAAAGTGTCATCAGTGTTCCTATCATCTGGATTAAGCAGTACAGCAAAAATGGTACTTACAGAGTGAATCAAACATGATTTAGACCTTGTTTATAAAAAACGGTTTATTTCTGTATTTCATGATTGCAACTTGTTGAAAAGTGTCAACAGTGTTCCTATCATCGAGTTTAAACTGTACAGCAAAATGGTACTTACAGAGTGACTCAAACATGATTTAGACCTTGTTTATGAAAAACTGTTTATTTCTGTATTTCATGATTGCAACTTGCTGAAAAGTGTCAACAGTGTTCCTAACATCTGGATTAAGCTGTACGGCAACAATGGTACTTACAGAGTGACTCAAACATGATTTAGACCTTGTTTATGAAAAACTGTTTATTTCTGTATTTCATGATTACAACTTGCTGAAAAATGTCAACAGTTTTCCTATCATCTGGATTAAGCAGTACAGCAAAAATGGTACTTACAGAGTGACTCAAACATGATTTAGACCTTGTTTATGAAAAACTGTTTATTTCTGTATTTCATGATTGCAACTTGCTGAAAAGTGTCAACAGTGTTCATATCATCTGGATTAACCTGTACGGCAACAAGGGTACTTACAGAATGACTCAAACATGATTTAGACCTTATTTATGAAAAACTGTTTATTTCTGTATTTCATGATTGCAACTTGCTGAAAAGTGTCAACAGTGTTCCTATCATCTGGATTAAGCAGTATAGCAAAAATGGTACATACAGAGTGAAACAAACATGATTTAGACCTTGTTTATGAAAAACTGTTTATTTCTGTATTTCATGATTGCAACTTGCTGAAAAGTGTCAACAGTTTTCCTATCATCTGGATTAAGCAGTACAGCAAAAATGGTACTTACAGAGTGACTCAAACATGATTTAGACCTTGTTTATGAAAAACTGTTTATTTCTGTATTTCATGATTGCAACTTGCTGAAAAGTGTCAACAGTGTTCCTATCATCTGGATTAAGCTGTACGGCACCAATGGTACTTACAGAGTGACTCAAACATGATTTAGACCTTGTTTATGAAAAACTGTTTATTTCTGTATTTCATGATTGCAACTTGTTGAAAAGAGCCAAAAGTGTTCCTATCATCGAGTTTAAACTGTACAGCAAAATGGTACTTACAGAGTGACTCAAACATGATTTAGACCTTGTTTATGAAAAACTGTTTATTTCTGTATTTCATGATTGCAACTTGCTGAAAAGTGTCAACAGTGTTCCTATCATCTGGATTAAGCTGTACGGCAGCAATGGTACTTACAGAGTGACTCAAACATGATTTAGACCTTGTTTATGAAAAACTGTTTATTTCTGTATTTCATGATTGCAACTTGCTGAAAAGTGTCAACACTTTTCCTATCATCGAGTTTAAACAGTACAGTAAATTTGTACTTACAGAGTGACTCAAACATGATTTAGACCTTATTTATGAAAAACTGTTTATTTCTGTATTTCATGATTGCAACTTGCTGAAAAGTGTCATCAGTGTTCCTATCATCTGGATTAAGCAGTACAGCAAAAATGGTACTTACAGAGTGAATCAAACATGATTTAGACCTTGTTTATAAAAAACGGTTTATTTCTGTATTTCATGATTGCAACTTGTTGAAAAGTGTCAACAGTGTTCCTATCATCGAGTTTAAACTGTACAGCAAAATGGTACTTACAGAGTGACTCAAACATGATTTAGACCTTGTTTATGAAAAACTGTTTATTTCTGTATTTCATGATTGCAACTTGCTGAAAAGTGTCAACAGTGTTCCTAACATCTGGATTAAGCTGTACGGCAACAATGGTACTTACAGAGTGACTCAAACATGATTTAGACCTTGTTTATGAAAAACTGTTTATTTCTGTATTTCATGATTACAACTTGCTGAAAAGTGTCAACAGTTTTCCTATCATCTGGATTAAGCAGTACAGCAAAAATGGTACTTACAGAGTGACTCAAACATGATTTAGACCTTGTTTATGAAAAACTGTTTATTTCTGTATTTCATGATTACAACTTGCTGAAAAGTGTCAACAGTGTTCCTATCATCTGGATTAACCTGTACGGCAACAAGGGTACTTACAGAGTGACTCAAACATGATTTAGACCTTGTTTATGAAAAACTGTTTATTTCTGTATTTCATGATTGCAACTTGCTGAAAAGTGTCAACAGTGTTCCTATCATCTGGATTAACCTGTACGGCAACAAGGGTACTTACAGAGTGACTCAAACATGATTTAGACCTTATTTATGAAAAACTGTTTATTTCTGTATTTCATGATTGCAACTTGCTGAAAAGTGTCAACAGTGTTCCTATCATCTGGATTAAGCAGTATAGCAAAAATGGTACATACAGAGTGAAACAAACATGATTTAGACCTTGTTTATGAAAAACTGTTTATTTCTGTATTTCATGATTGCAACTTGCTGAAAAGTGTCAACAGTTTTCCTATCATCTGGATTAAGCAGTACAGCAAAAATGGTACTTACAGAGTGACTCAAACATGATTTAGACCTTGTTTATGAAAAACTGTTTATTTCTGTATTTCATGATTGCAACTTGCTGAAAAGTGTCAACAGTGTTCCTATCATCTGGATTAAGCTGTACGGCACCAATGGACCTTACAGAGTGACTCAAACATGATTTAGACCTTGTTTATGAAAAACTGTTTATTTCTGTATTTCATGATTGCAACTTGTTGAAAAGAGCCAAAAGTGTTCCTATCATCGAGTTTAAACTGTACAGCAAAATGGTACTTACAGAGTGACTCAAACATGATTTAGACCTTGTTTATGAAAAACTGTTTATTTCTGTATTTCATGATTGCAACTTGCTGAAAAGTGTCAACAGTGTTCCTATCATCTGGATTAAGCTGTACGGCAGCAATGGTACTTACAGAGTGACTCAAACATGATTTAGACCTTGTTTATGAAAAACTGTTTATTTCTGTATTTCATGATTGCAACTTGCTGAAAAGTGTCAACACTTTTCCTATCATCGAGTTTAAACAGTACAGTAAATTTGTACTTACAGAGTGACTCAAACATGATTTAGACCTTATTTATGAAAAACTGTTTATTTCTGTATTTCATGATTGCAACTTGCTGAAAAGTGTCATCAGTGTTCCTATCATCTGGATTAAGCAGTACAGCAAAAATGGTACTTACAGAGTGAATCAAACATGATTTAGACCTTGTTTATAAAAAACGGTTTATTTCTGTATTTCATGATTGCAACTTGTTGAAAAGTGTCAACAGTGTTCCTATCATCGAGTTTAAACTGTACAGCAAAATGGTACTTACAGAGTGACTCAAACATGATTTAGACCTTGTTTATGAAAAACTGTTTATTTCTGTATTTCATGATTGCAACTTGCTGAAAAGTGTCAACAGTGTTCCTAACATCTGGATTAAGCTGTACGGCAACAATGGTACTTACAGAGTGACTCAAACATGATTTAGACCTTGTTTATGAAAAACTGTTTATTTCTGTATTTCATGATTACAACTTGCTGAAAAGTGTCAACAGTTTTCCTATCATCTGGATTAAGCAGTACAGCAAAAATGGTACTTACAGAGTGACTCAAACATGATTTAGACCTTGTTTATGAAAAACTGTTTATTTCTGTATTTCATGATTGCAACTTGCTGAAAAGTGTCAACAGTGTTCCTATCATCTGGATTAACCTGTACGGCAACAAGGGTACTTACAGAGTGACTCAAACATGATTTAGACCTTGTTTATGAAAAACTGTTTATTTCTGTATTTCATGATTGCAACTTGCTGAAAAGTGTCAACAGTGTTCCTATCATCTGGATTAAGCAGTACAGCAAAAATGGTACTTACAGACTGACTCAAACATGATTTAGACCTTGTTTATGAAAAACTGTTTATTTCTGTATTTCATGATTGCAACTTGCTGAAAAGTGTCAACACTGTTCCTATCATTGAGTTTAAACAGTACAGCAAAATTGTACTTACAGTGTGACTCAAACATGATTTAGACCTTATTTATGAAAAACTGTTTATTTCTGTATTTCATGATTGCAACTTGCTGAAAAGTGTCAACACTTTCCCTATCATCGAGTTTAAACAGTACAGCAAATTTGTACTTACAGAGTGACTCAAACATGATTTAGACCTTATTTATGAAAAACTGTTTATTTCTGTATTTCATGATTGCAACTTGCTGAAAAGTGTCAACAGTGTTCCTATCATCTGGATTAAGCTGTACGGCAACAATGGTACTTACAGAGTGACTCAATCATGATTTAGACCTTATTTATGAAAAACTGTTTATTTCTGTATTTCATGATTGCAACTTGTTGATAAGTGTCAACAGTGTTCCTATCATCGAGTTTAAACTGTACAGCAAAATGGTACTTACAGAGTGACTCAAACATGATTTAGACCTTGTTTATGAAAAACTGTTTATTTCTGTATTTCATGATTGCAACTTGCTGAAAAGTGTCAACAGTGTTCCTATCATCTGGATTAAGCTGTACGGCAACAATGGTACTTACAGAGTGACTCAAACATGATTTAGACCTTGTTTATGAAAAACTGTTTATTTCTGTATTTCATGATTGCAACTTGCTGAAAAGTGTCAACACTTTTCCTATCATCGAGTTTAAACAGTACAGCAAATTTGTACTTACAGAGTGACTCAAACATGATTTAGACCTTATTTATGAAAAACTGTTTATTTCTGTATTTCATGATTGCAACTTGCTGAAAAGTGTCAACAGTGTTCCTATCATCTGGATTAAGCAGTATAGCAAAAATGGTACATACAGAGTGAAACAAACATGATTTAGACCTTGTTTATGAAAAACTGTTTATTTCTGTATTTCATGATTGCAACTTGCTGAAAAGTGTCAACAGTTTTCCTATCATCTGGATTAAGCAGTACAGCAAAAATGGTACTTACAGAGTGACTCAAACATGATTTAGACCTTGTTTATGAAAAACTGTTTATTTCTGTATTTCATGATTGCAACTTGCTGAAAAGTGTCAACAGTGTTCCTATCATCTGGATTAAGCTGTACGGCACCAATGGTACTTACAGAGTGACTCAAACATGATTTAGACCTTGTTTATGAAAAACTGTTTATTTCTGTATTTCATGATTGCAACTTGTTGAAAAGTGTCAACAGTGTTCCTATCATCGAGTTTAAACTGTACAGCAAAATGGTACTTACAGAGTGACTCAAACATGATTTAGAACTTGTTTATGAAAAACTGTTTATTTCTGTATTTCATGATTGCAACTTGCTGAAAAGTGTCAACAGTGTTCCTATCATCTGGATTAAGCTGTACGGCAGCAATGGTACTTACAGAGTGACTCAAACATGATTTAGACCTTGTTTATGAAAAACGGTTTATTTCTGTATTTCATGATTGCAACTTGCTTAAAAGTGTCAACACTTTTCCTATCATCGAGTTTAAACAGTACAGTAAATTTGTACTTACAGAGTGACTCAAACATGATTTAGACCTTATTTATGAAAAACTGTTTATTTCTGTATTTCATGATTGCAACTTGCTGAAAAGTGTCATCAGTGTTCCTATCATCTGGATTAAGCAGTACAGCAAAAATGGTACTTACAGAGTGAATCAAACATGATTTAGACCTTGTTTATAAAAAACGGTTTATTTCTGTATTTCATGATTGCAACTTGTTGAAAAGTGTCAACAGTGTTCCTATCATCGAGTTTAAACTGTACAGCAAAATGGTACTTACAGAGTGACTCAAACATGATTTAGACCTTGTTTATGAAAAACTGTTTATTTCTGTATTTCATGATTGCAACTTGCTGAAAAGTGTCAACAGTGTTCCTAACATCTGGATTAAGCTGTACGGCAACAATGGTACTTACAGAGTGACTCAAACATGATTTAGACCTTGTTTATGAAAAACTGTTTATTTCTGTATTTCATGATTACAACTTGCTGAAAAGTGTCAACAGTTTTCCTATCATCTGGATTAAGCAGTACAGCAAAAATGGTACTTACAGAGTGACTCAAACATGATTTAGACCTTGTTTATGAAAAACTGTTTATTTCTGTATTTCATGATTGCAACTTGCTGAAAAGTGTCAACAGTGTTCCTATCATCTGGATTAACCTGTACGGCAACAAGGGTACTTACAGAGTGACTCAAACATGATTTAGACCTTGTTTATGAAAAACTGTTTATTTCTGTATTTCATGATTGCAACTTGCTGAAAAGTGTCAACAGTTTTCCTATCATCTGGATTAAGCAGTACAGCAAAAATGGTACTTACAGAGTGACTCAAACATGATTTAGACCTTGTTTATGAAAAACTGTTTATTTCTGTATTTCATGATTGCAACTTGCTGAAAAGTGTCAACAGTGTTCCTATCATCTGGATTAAGCTGTACGGCACCAATGGTACTTACAGAGTGACTCAAACATGATTTAGACCTTGTTTATGAAAAACTGTTTATTTCTGTATTTCATGATTGCAACTTGTTGAAAAGTGTCAACAGTGTTCCTATCATCGAGTTTAAACTGTACAGCAAAATGGTACTTACAGAGTGACTCAAACATGATTTAGAACTTGTTTATGAAAAACTGTTTATTTCTGTATTTCATGATTGCAACTTGCTGAAAAGTGTCAACAGTGTTCCTATCATCTGGATTAAGCTGTACGGCAGCAATGGTACTTACAGAGTGACTCAAACATGATTTAGACCTTGTTTATGAAAAACTGTTTATTTCTGTATTTCATGATTGCAACTTGCTGAAAAGTGTCAACACTTTTCCTATCATCGAGTTTAAACAGTACAGTAAATTTGTACTTACAGAGTGACTCAAACATGATTTAGACCTTATTTATGAAAAACTGTTTATTTCTGTATTTCATGATTGCAACTTGCTGAAAAGTGTCATCAGTGTTCCTATCATCTGGATTAAGCAGTACAGCAAAAATGGTACTTACAGAGTGAATCAAACATGATTTAGACCTTGTTTATAAAAAACGGTTTATTTCTGTATTTCATGATTGCAACTTGTTGAAAAGTGTCAACAGTGTTCCTATCATCGAGTTTAAACTGTACAGCAAAATGGTACTTACAGAGTGACTCAAACATGATTTAGACCTTGTTTATGAAAAACTGTTTATTTCTGTATTTCATGATTGCAACTTGCTGAAAAGTGTCAACAGTGTTCCTAACATCTGGATTAAGCTGTACGGCAACAATGGTACTTACAGAGTGACTCAAACATGATTTAGACCTTGTTTATGAAAAACTGTTTATTTCTGTATTTCATGATTACAACTTGCTGAAAAGTGTCAACAGTTTTCCTATCATCTGGATTAAGCAGTACAGCAAAAATGGTACTTACAGAGTGACTCAAACATGATTTAGACCTTGTTTATGAAAAACTGTTTATTTCTGTATTTCATGATTGCAACTTGCTGAAAAGTGTCAACAGTGTTCCTATCATCTGGATTAACCTGTACGGCAACAAGGGTACTTACAGAGTGACTCAAACATGATTTAGACCTTGTTTATGAAAAACTGTTTATTTCTGTATTTCATGATTGCAACTTGCTGAAAAGTGTCAACAGTGTTCCTATCATCTGGATTAAGCTGTACGGCACCAATGGTACTTACAGAGTGACTCAAACATGATTTAGACCTTATTTATGAAAAACTGTTTATTTCTGTATTTCATGATTGCAACTTGCTGAAAAGTGTCAACACTGTTCCTATCATCGAGTTTAAACAGTACAGCAAAATTGTACTTACAGAGTGACTCAAACATGATTTAGACCTTGTTTATGAAAAACTGTTTATTTCTGTGTTTCATGATTGCAACTTGCTGAAAAGTGTCAACACTGTTCCTATCATCGAGTTTAAACAGTACAGCAAAATTGTACTTACAGAGTGACTCAAACATGATTTAGACCTTATTTATGAAAAACTGTTTATTTCTGTATTTTATGATTGCAACTTGCTGAAAAGTGTCAACACTGTTCCTATCATCGAGTTTAAACAATACAGCAAAATGGTACTTACAGAGTGACTCAAACATGATTTAGACCTTATTTATGAAAAACTGTTTATTTCTGTATTTCATGATTGCAACTTGCTGAAAAGTGTCAACAGTGTTCCTATCATCTGGATTAAGCTGTACGGCAACAATGGTACTTACAGAGTGACTCAAACATGATTTAGACCTTGTTTATGAAAAACTGTTTATTTCTGTATTTCATGATTGCAACTTGCTGAAAAGTGTCAACACTTTTCCTATCATCGAGTTTAAACAGTACAGCAAATTTGTACTTACAGAGTGACTCAAACATGATTTAGACCTTATTTATGAAAAACTGTTTATTTCTGTATTTCATGATTGCAACTTGCTGAAAAGTGTCAACAGTGTTCCTATCATCTGGATTAAGCAGTATAGCAAAAATGGTACTTACAGAGTGACTCAAACATGATTTAGACCTTGTTTATGAAAAACTGTTTATTTCTGTATTTCATGATTGCAACTTGCTGAAAAGTGTCAACAGTTTTCCTATCATCTGGATTAAGCAGTACAGCAAAAATGGTACTTCCAGAGTGACTCAAACATGATTTAGACCTTGTTTATGAAAAACTGTTTATTTCTGTATTTCATGATTGCAACTTGCTGAAATGTGTCAACAGTGTTCCTATCATCTGGATTAAGCTGTACGACAACAATGGTACTTACAGAGTGACTCAAACATGATTTAGACCTTGTTTATGAAAAACTGTTTATTTCTGTATTTCATGATTGCAACTTGCTGAAAAGTGTCAACAGTGTTCCTATCATCTGGATTAAGCTGTACGACAACAATGGTACTTACAGAGTGACTCAAACATGATTTAGACCTTGTTTATGAAAAACTGTTTATTTCTGTATTTCATGATTACAACTTGCTGAAAAGTGTCAACAGTTTTCCTATCATCTGGATTAAGCAGTACAGCAAAAATGGTACTTACAGAGTGACTCAAACATGATTTAGACCTTGTTTATGAAAAACTGTTTATTTCTGTATTTCATGATTGCAACTTGCTGAAAAGTGTCAACACTGTTCCTATCATTGAGTTTAAACAGTACAGCAAAATTGTACTTACAGTGTGACTCAAACATGATTTAGACCTTATTTATGAAAAACTGTTTATTTCTGTATTTCATGATTGCAACTTGCTGAAAAGTGTCAACACTTTCCCTATCATCGAGTTTAAACAGTACAGCAAATTTGTACTTACAGAGTGACTCAAACATGATTTAGACCTTATTTATGAAAAACTGTTTATTTCTGTATTTCATGATTGCAACTTGCTGAAAAGTGTCAACAGTGTTCCTATCATCTGGATTAAGCAGTATAGCAAAAATGGTACATACAGAGTGAAACAAACATGATTTAGACCTTGTTTATGAAAAACTGTTTATTTCTGTATTTCATGATTGCAACTTGCTGAAAAGTGTCAACAGTTTTCCTATCATCTGGATTAAGCAGTACAGCAAAAATGGTACTTACAGAGTGACTCAAACATGATTTAGACCTTGTTTATGAAAAACTGTTTATTTCTGTATTTCATGATTGCAACTTGCTGAAAAGTGTCAACAGTGTTCCTATCATCTGGATTAAGCTGTACGGCACCAATGGTACTTACAGAGTGACTCAAACATGATTTAGACCTTGTTTATGAAAAACTGTTTATTTCTGTATTTCATGATTGCAACTTGCTGAAAAGTGTCAACACTTTTCCTATCATCGAGTTTAAACAGTACAGTAAATTTGTACTTACAGAGTGACTCAAACATGATTTAGACCTTATTTATGAAAAACTGTTTATTTCTGTATTTCATGATTGCAACTTGCTGAAAAGTGTCATCAGTGTTCCTATCATCTGGATTAAGCAGTACAGCAAAAATGGTACTTACAGAGTGAATCAAACATGATTTAGACCTTGTTTATAAAAAACGGTTTATTTCTGTATTTCATGATTGCAACTTGTTGAAAAGTGTCAACAGTGTTCCTATCATCGAGTTTAAACTGTACAGCAAAATGGTACTTACAGAGTGACTCAAACATGATTTAGACCTTGTTTATGAAAAACTGTTTATTTCTGTATTTCATGATTGCAACTTGCTGAAAAGTGTCAACAGTGTTCCTAACATCTGGATTAAGCTGTACGGCAACAATGGTACTTACAGAGTGACTCAAACATGATTTAGACCTTGTTTATGAAAAACTGTTTATTTCTGTATTTCATGATTACAACTTGCTGAAAAGTGTCAACACTTTTCCTATCATCGAGTTTAAACAGTACAGCAAATTTGTACTTACAGAGTGACTCAAACATGATTTAGACCTTATTTATGAAAAACTGTTTATTTCTGTATTTCATGATTGCAACTTGCTGAAAAGTGTCAACAGTGTTCCTATCATCTGGATTAAGCAGTATAGCAAAAATGGTACTTACAGAGTGACTCAAACATGATTTAGACCTTGTTTATGAAAAACTGTTTATTTCTGTATTTCATGATTGCAACTTGCTGAAAAGTGTCAACAGTTTTCCTATCATCTGGATTAAGCAGTACAGCAAAAATGGTACTTCCAGAGTGACTCAAACATGATTTAGACCTTGTTTATGAAAAACTGTTTATTTCTGTATTTCATGATTGCAACTTGCTGAAATGTGTCAACAGTGTTCCTATCATCTGGATTAAGCTGTACGACAACAATGGTACTTACAGAGTGACTCAAACATGATTTAGACCTTGTTTATGAAAAACTGTTTATTTCTGTATTTCATGATTGCAACTTGCTGAAAAGTGTCAACAGTGTTCCTATCATCTGGATTAAGCTGTACGACAACAATGGTACTTACAGAGTGACTCAAACATGATTTAGACCTTGTTTATGAAAAACTGTTTATTTCTGTATTTCATGATTACAACTTGCTGAAAAGTGTCAACAGTTTTCCTATCATCTGGATTAAGCAGTACAGCAAAAATGGTACTTACAGAGTGACTCAAACATGATTTAGACCTTGTTTATGAAAAACTGTTTATTTCTGTATTTCATGATTGCAACTTGCTGAAAAGTGTCAACACTGTTCCTATCATTGAGTTTAAACAGTACAGCAAAATTGTACTTACAGTGTGACTCAAACATGATTTAGACCTTATTTATGAAAAACTGTTTATTTCTGTATTTCATGATTGCAACTTGCTGAAAAGTGTCAACACTTTCCCTATCATCGAGTTTAAACAGTACAGCAAATTTGTACTTACAGAGTGACTCAAACATGATTTAGACCTTATTTATGAAAAACTGTTTATTTCTGTATTTCATGATTGCAACTTGCTGAAAAGTGTCAACAGTGTTCCTATCATCTGGATTAAGCAGTATAGCAAAAATGGTACATACAGAGTGAAACAAACATGATTTAGACCTTGTTTATGAAAAACTGTTTATTTCTGTATTTCATGATTGCAACTTGCTGAAAAGTGTCAACAGTTTTCCTATCATCTGGATTAAGCAGTACAGCAAAAATGGTACTTACAGAGTGACTCAAACATGATTTAGACCTTGTTTATGAAAAACTGTTTATTTCTGTATTTCATGATTGCAACTTGCTGAAAAGTGTCAACAGTGTTCCTATCATCTGGATTAAGCTGTACGGCACCAATGGTACTTACAGAGTGACTCAAACATGATTTAGACCTTGTTTATGAAAAACTGTTTATTTCTGTATTTCATGATTGCAACTTGCTGAAAAGTGTCAACACTTTTCCTATCATCGAGTTTAAACAGTACAGTAAATTTGTACTTACAGAGTGACTCAAACATGATTTAGACCTTATTTATGAAAAACTGTTTATTTCTGTATTTCATGATTGCAACTTGCTGAAAAGTGTCATCAGTGTTCCTATCATCTGGATTAAGCAGTACAGCAAAAATGGTACTTACAGAGTGAATCAAACATGATTTAGACCTTGTTTATAAAAAACGGTTTATTTCTGTATTTCATGATTGCAACTTGTTGAAAAGTGTCAACAGTGTTCCTATCATCGAGTTTAAACTGTACAGCAAAATGGTACTTACAGAGTGACTCAAACATGATTTAGACCTTGTTTATGAAAAACTGTTTATTTCTGTATTTCATGATTGCAACTTGCTGAAAAGTGTCAACAGTGTTCCTAACATCTGGATTAAGCTGTACGGCAACAATGGTACTTACAGAGTGACTCAAACATGATTTAGACCTTGTTTATGAAAAACTGTTTATTTCTGTATTTCATGATTACAACTTGCTGAAAAGTGTCAACAGTTTTCCTATCATCTGGATTAAGCAGTACAGCAAAAATGGTACTTACAGAGTGACTCAAACATGATTTAGACCTTGTTTATGAAAAACTGTTTATTTCTGTATTTCATGATTGCAACTTGCTGAAAAGTGTCAACAGTGTTCCTATCATCTGGATTAACCTGTACGGCAACAAGGGTACTTACAGAGTGACTCAAACATGATTTAGACCTTGTTTATGAAAAACTGTTTATTTCTGTATTTCATGATTGCAACTTGCTGAAAAGTGTCAACAGTGTTCCTATCATCTGGATTAAGCTGTACGGCACCAATGGTACTTACAGAGTGACTCAAACATGATTTAGACCTTATTTATGAAAAACTGTTTATTTCTGTATTTCATGATTGCAACTTGCTGAAAAGTGTCAACACTGTTCCTATCATCGAGTTTAAACAGTACAGCAAAATTGTACTTACAGAGTGACTCAAACATGATTTAGACCTTGTTTATGAAAAACTGTTTATTTCTGTGTTTCATGATTGCAACTTGCTGAAAAGTGTCAACACTGTTCCTATCATCGAGTTTAAACAGTACAGCAAAATTGTACTTACAGAGTGACTCAAACATGATTTAGACCTTATTTATGAAAAACTGTTTATTTCTGTATTTTATGATTGCAACTTGCTGAAAAGTGTCAACACTGTTCCTATCATCGAGTTTAAACAGTACAGCAAAATGGTACTTACAGAGTGACTCAAACATGATTTAGACCTTATTTATGAAAAACTGTTTATTTCTGTATTTCATGATTGCAACTTGCTGAAAAGTGTCAACAGTGTTCCTATCATCTGGATTAAGCTGTACGGCAACAATGGTACTTACAGAGTGACTCAAACATGATTTAGACCTTGTTTATGAAAAACTGTTTATTTCTGTATTTCATGATTGCAACTTGCTGAAAAGTGTCAACACTTTTCCTATCATCGAGTTTAAACAGTACAGCAAATTTGTACTTACAGAGTGACTCAAACATGATTTAGACCTTATTTATGAAAAACTGTTTATTTCTGTATTTCATGATTGCAACTTGCTGAAAAGTGTCAACAGTGTTCCTATCATCTGGATTAAGCAGTATAGCAAAAATGGTACTTACAGAGTGACTCAAACATGATTTAGACCTTGTTTATGAAAAACTGTTTATTTCTGTATTTAATGATTGCAACTTGCTGAAAAGTGTCAACAGTTTTCCTATCATCTGGATTAAGCAGCACAGCAAAAATGGTACTTACAGAGTGACTCAAACATGATTTAGACCTTGTTTATGAAAAACGGTTTATTTCTGTATTTCATGATTGCAACTTGCTGAAAAGTGTCAACAGTGTTCCTATCATCTGGATTAAGCTGTACGGCACCAATGGTACTTACAGAGTGACTCAAACATGATTTAGACCTTGTTTATGAAAAACTGTTTATTTCTGTATTTCATGATTGCAACTTGTTGAAAAGTGTCAACAGTGTTCCTATCATCGAGTTTAAACTGTACAGCAAAATGGTACTTACAGAGTGACTCAAACATGATTTAGACCTTGTTTATGAAAAACTGTTTATTTCTGTATTTCATGATTGCAACTTGCTGAAAAGTGTCAACAGTGTTCCTATCATCTGGATTAAGCTGTACGGCACCAATGGTACTTACAGAGTGACTCAAACATGATTTAGACCTTGTTTATGAAAAACTGTTTATTTCTGTATTTCATGATTGCAACTTGCTGAAAAGTGTCAACACTTTTCCTATCATCGAGTTTAAACAGTACAGTAAATTTGTACTTACAGAGTGACTCAAACATGATTTAGACCTTATTTATGAAAAACTGTTTATTTCTGTATTTCATGATTGCAACTTGCTGAAAAGTGTCATCAGTGTTCCTATCATCTGGATTAAGCAGTACAGCAAAAATGGTACTTACAGAGTGAATCAAACATGATTTAGACCTTGTTTATGAAAAACGGTTTATTTCTGTATTTCATGATTGCAACTTGTTGAAAAGTGTCAACAGTGTTCCTATCATCGAGTTTAAACTGTACAGCAAAATGGTACTTACAGAGTGACTCAAACATGATTTAGACCTTGTTTATGAAAAACTGTTTATTTCTGTATTTCATGATTGCAACTTGCTGAAAAGTGTCAACAGTGTTCCTAACATCTGGATTAAGCTGTACGGCAACAATGGTACTTACAGAGTGACTCAAACATGATTTAGACCTTGTTTATGAAAAACTGTTTATTTCTGTATTTCATGATTACAACTTGCTGAAAAGTGTCAACAGTTTTCCTATCATCTGGATTAAGCAGTACAGCAAAAATGGTACTTACAGAGTGACTCAAACATGATTTAGACCTTGTTTATGAAAAACTGTTTATTTCTGTATTTCATGATTGCAACTTGCTGAAAAGTGTCAACAGTGTTCCTATCATCTGGATTAAGCTGTACGGCAACAAGGGTACTTACAGAGTGACTCAAACATGATTTAGACCTTGTTTATGAAAAACTGTTTATTTCTGTATTTCATGATTGCAACTTGCTGAAAAGTGTCAACAGTGTTCCTATCATCTGGATTAAGCTGTACGGCACCAATGGTACTTACAGAGTGACTCAAACATGATTTAGACCTTATTTATGAAAAACTGTTTATTTCTGTATTTCATGATTGCAACTTGCTGAAAAGTGTCAACACTGTTCCTATCATCGAGTTTAAACAGTACAGCAAAATTGTACTTACAGAGTGACTCAAACATGATTTAGACCTTGTTTATGAAAAACTGTTTATTTCTGTGTTTCATGATTGCAACTTGCTGAAAAGTGTCAACACTGTTCCTATCATCGAGTTTAAACAGTACAGCAAAATTGTACTTACAGAGTGACTCAAACATGATTTAGACCTTATTTATGAAAAACTGTTTATTTCTGTATTTTATGATTGCAACTTGCTGAAAAGTGTCAACACTGTTCCTATCATCGAGTTTAAACAGTACAGCAAAATTGTACTTACAGAGTGACTCAAACATGATTTAGACCTTATTTATGAAAAACTGTTTATTTCTGTATTTCATGATTGCAACTTGCTGAAAAGTGTCAACAGTGTTCCTATCATCTGGATTAAGCAGTACAGCAAAAATTGTACTTACAGAGTGACTCAAACATGATTTAGACCTTGTTTATGAAAAACTGTTTATTTCTGTATTTCATGATTGCAACTTGCTGAAAAGTGTCAACAGTGTTCCTAACATCTGGATTAAGCTGTACGGCAACAATGGTACTTACAGAGTGACTCAAACATGATTTAGACCTTGTTTATGAAAAACTGTTTATTTCTGTATTTCATGATTACAACTTGCTGAAAAGTGTCAACAGTTTTCCTATCATCTGGATTAAGCAGTACAGCAAAAATGGTACTTACAGAGTGACTCAAACATGATTTAGACCTTGTTTATGAAAAACTGTTTATTTCTGTATTTCATGATTGCAACTTGCTGAAAAGTGTCAACAGTGTTCCTATCATCTGGATTAACCTGTACGGCAACAAGGGTACTTACAGAGTGACTCAAACATGATTTAGACCTTGTTTATGAAAAACTGTTTATTTCTGTATTTCATGATTGCAACTTGCTGAAAAGTGTCAACAGTGTTCCTATCATCTGGATTAAGCTGTACGGCACCAATGGTACTTACAGAGTGACTCAAACATGATTTAGACCTTATTTATGAAAAACTGTTTATTTCTGTATTTCATGATTGCAACTTGCTGAAAAGTGTCAACACTGTTCCTATCATCGAGTTTAAACAGTACAGCAAAATTGTACTTACAGAGTGACTCAAACATGATTTAGACCTTGTTTATGAAAAACTGTTTATTTCTGTGTTTCATGATTGCAACTTGCTGAAAAGTGTCAACACTGTTCCTATCATCGAGTTTAAACAGTACAGCAAAATTGTACTTACAGAGTGACTCAAACATGATTTAGACCTTATTTATGAAAAACTGTTTATTTCTGTATTTTATGATTGCAACTTGCTGAAAAGTGTCAACACTGTTCCTATCATCGAGTTTAAACAGTACAGCAAAATGGTACTTACAGAGTGACTCAAACATGATTTAGACCTTATTTATGAAAAACTGTTTATTTCTGTATTTCATGATTGCAACTTGCTGAAAAGTGTCAACAGTGTTCCTATCATCTGGATTAAGCTGTACGGCAACAATGGTACTTACAGAGTGACTCAAACATGATTTAGACCTTGTTTATGAAAAACTGTTTATTTCTGTATTTCATGATTGCAACTTGCTGAAAAGTGTCAACACTTTTCCTATCATCGAGTTTAAACAGTACAGCAAATTTGTACTTACAGAGTGACTCAAACATGATTTAGACCTTATTTATGAAAAACTGTTTATTTCTGTATTTCATGATTGCAACTTGCTGAAAAGTGTCAACAGTGTTCCTATCATCTGGATTAAGCAGTATAGCAAAAATGGTACTTACAGAGTGACTCAAACATGATTTAGACCTTGTTTATGAAAAACTGTTTATTTCTGTATTTAATGATTGCAACTTGCTGAAAAGTGTCAACAGTTTTCCTATCATCTGGATTAAGCAGCACAGCAAAAATGGTACTTACAGAGTGACTCAAACATGATTTAGACCTTGTTTATGAAAAACGGTTTATTTCTGTATTTCATGATTGCAACTTGCTGAAAAGTGTCAACAGTGTTCCTATCATCTGGATTAAGCTGTACGGCACCAATGGTACTTACAGAGTGACTCAAACATGATTTAGACCTTGTTTATGAAAAACTGTTTATTTCTGTATTTCATGATTGCAACTTGTTGAAAAGTGTCAACAGTGTTCCTATCATCGAGTTTAAACTGTACAGCAAAATGGTACTTACAGAGTGACTCAAACATGATTTAGACCTTGTTTATGAAAAACTGTTTATTTCTGTATTTCATGATTGCAACTTGCTGAAAAGTGTCAACAGTGTTCCTATCATCTGGATTAAGCTGTACGGCAGCAATGGTACTTACAGAGTGACTCAAACATGATTTAGACCTTGTTTATGAAAAACTGTTTATTTCTGTATTTCATGATTGCAACTTGCTGAAAAGTGTCAACACTTTTCCTATCATCGAGTTTAAACAGTACAGTAAATTTGTACTTACAGAGTGACTCAAACATGATTTAGACCTTATTTATGAAAAACTGTTTATTTCTGTATTTCATGATTGCAACTTGCTGAAAAGTGTCATCAGTGTTCCTATCATCTGGATTAAGCAGTACAGCAAAAATGGTACTTACAGAGTGAATCAAACATGATTTAGACCTTGTTTATGAAAAACGGTTTATTTCTGTATTTCATGATTGCAACTTGTTGAAAAGTGTCAACAGTGTTCCTATCATCGAGTTTAAACTGTACAGCAAAATGGTACTTACAGAGTGACTCAAACATGATTTAGACCTTGTTTATGAAAAACTGTTTATTTCTGTATTTCATGATTGCAACTTGCTGAAAAGTGTCAACAGTGTTCCTAACATCTGGATTAAGCTGTACGGCAACAATGGTACTTACAGAGTGACTCAAACATGATTTAGACCTTGTTTATGAAAAACTGTTTATTTCTGTATTTCATGATTACAACTTGCTGAAAAGTGTCAACAGTTTTCCTATCATCTGGATTAAGCAGTACAGCAAAAATGGTACTTACAGAGTGACTCAAACATGATTTAGACCTTGTTTATGAAAAACT
This sequence comes from Salmo salar, assembly GCF_965601325.2. Classification (NCBI taxonomy): domain Eukaryota; kingdom Metazoa; phylum Chordata; class Actinopteri; order Salmoniformes; family Salmonidae; genus Salmo; species Salmo salar. Next base: position 51,325,392 of record NC_138296.1, on the reverse strand, counting down.
GTTTATTTCTGTATTTCATGATTGCAACTTGCTGAAAAGTGTCAACAGTGTTCCTATCATCTGGATTAAGCTGTACGGCAACAAGGGTACTTACAGAGTGACTCAAACATGATTTAGACCTTGTTTATGAAAAACTGTTTATTTCTGTATTTCATGATTGCAACTTGCTGAAAAGTGTCAACAGTGTTCCTATCATCTGGATTAAGCTGTACGGCACCAATGGTACTTACAGAGTGACTCAAACATGATTTAGACCTTATTTATGAAAAACTGTTTATTTCTGTATTTCATGATTGCAACTTGCTGAAAAGTGTCAACACTGTTCCTATCATCGAGTTTAAACAGTACAGCAAAATTGTACTTACAGAGTGACTCAAACATGATTTAGACCTTGTTTATGAAAAACTGTTTATTTCTGTGTTTCATGATTGCAACTTGCTGAAAAGTGTCAACACTGTTCCTATCATCGAGTTTAAACAGTACAGCAAAATTGTACTTACAGAGTGACTCAAACATGATTTAGACCTTATTTATGAAAAACTGTTTATTTCTGTATTTTATGATTGCAACTTGCTGAAAAGTGTCAACACTGTTCCTATCATCGAGTTTAAACAGTACAGCAAAATTGTACTTACAGAGTGACTCAAACATGATTTAGACCTTATTTATGAAAAACTGTTTATTTCTGTATTTCATGATTGCAACTTGCTGAAAAGTGTCAACAGTGTTCCTATCATCTGGATTAAGCAGTACAGCAAAAATTGTACTTACAGAGTGACTCAAACATGATTTAGACCATGTTTATGAAAAACGTTTTATTTCTGTATTTCATGATTGCAACTTGCTGAAAAGTGTCAACAGTGTTCCTATCATCTGGATTAAGCAGTACAGCAAAAATGGTACTTACAGAGTGACTCAAACATGATTTAGACCTTGTTTATGAAAAACTGTTTATTTCTGTATTTCATGATTGCAACTTGCTGAAAAGTGTCAACACTGTTCCTATCATCTGGATTAAGCAGTACAGCAAAAAATGGTACTTACAGAGTGACTCAAACATGATTTAGACCTTGTTTATGAAAAACAGTTTATTTCTGTATTTCATGATTGCAACTTGCTGAAAAGTGTCGACACTTTCCCTATCATCGAGTTTAAACAGTACAGCAAATTTGTACTTACAGAGTGACTCAAACATGATTTAGACCTTATTTATGAAAAACTGTTTATTTCTGTATTTCATGATTGCAACTTGCTGAAAAGTGTTAACAGTGTTCCTATCATCTGGATTAAGCAGTACAGCAAAAATGGTACTTACAGAGTGAATCAAACATGATTTAGACCTTGTTTATGAAAAACGGTTTATTTCTGTATTTCATGATTGCAACTTGTTGAAAAGTGTCAACAGTGTTCCTATCATCGAGTTTAAACTGTACAGCAAAATGGTACTTACAGAGTGACTCAAACATGATTTAGACCTTATTTATGAAAAACTGTTTATTTCTGTATTTCATGATTGCAACTTGCTGAAAAGTGTCAACAGTGTTCCTATCATCTGGATTAAGCTGTACAGCAACAATGGTACTTACAGAGTGACTCAAACATGATTTAGACCTTATTTATGAAAAACTGTTTATTTCTGTATTTCATGATTGCAACTTGCTGAAAAGTGTCAACACTGTTCCTATCATCGAGTTTAAACAGTACAGCAAATTTGTACTTACAGAGTGACTCAAACATGATTTAGACCTTATTTATGAAAAACTGTTTATTTCTGTATTTCATGAGTGCAACTTGCTGAAAAGTGTCAACACTGTTCCTATTATCGAGTTTAAACAGTACAGCAAAATTGTACTTACAGAGTGACTCAAACATGATTTAGACCTTATTTATGAAAAACTGTTTATTTCTGTATTTCATGATTGCAACTTGCTGAAAAGTGTCATCAGTGTTCCTATCATCTGGATTAAGCAGTACAGCAAAAATGGTACTTACAGAGTGAATCAAACATGATTTAGACCTTGTTTATGAAAAACGGTTTATTTCTGTATTTCATGATTGCAACTTGTTGAAAAGTGTCAACAGTGTTCCTATCATCGAGTTTAAACTGTACAGCAAAATGGTACTTACAGAGTGACTCAAACATGATTTAGACCTTGTTTATGAAAAACTGTTTATTTCTGTATTTCATGATTGCAACTTGCTGAAAAGTGTCAACAGTGTTCCTAACATCTGGATTAAGCTGTACGGCAACAATGGTACTTACAGAGTGACTCAAACATGATTTAGACCTTGTTTATGAAAAACTGTTTATTTCTGTATTTCATGATTACAACTTGCTGAAAAGTGTCAACAGTTTTCCTATCATCTGGATTAAGCAGTACAGCAAAAATGGTACTTACAGAGTGACTCAAACATGATTTAGACCTTGTTTATGAAAAACTGTTTATTTCTGTATTTCATGATTGCAACTTGCTGAAAAGTGTCAACAGTGTTCCTATCATCTGGATTAAGCTGTACGGCAGCAATGGTACTTACAGAGTGACTCAAACATGATTTAGACCTTGTTTATGAAAAACTGTTTATTTCTGTATTTCATGATTGCAACTTGCTGAAAAGTGTCAACACTTTTCCTATCATCGAGTTTAAACAGTACAGTAAATTTGTACTTACAGAGTGACTCAAACATGATTTAGACCTTATTTATGAAAAACTGTTTATTTCTGTATTTCATGATTGCAACTTGCTGAAAAGTGTCATCAGTGTTCCTATCATCTGGATTAAGCAGTACAGCAAAAATGGTACTTACAGAGTGAATCAAACATGATTTAGACCTTGTTTATGAAAAACGGTTTATTTCTGTATTTCATGATTGCAACTTGTTGAAAAGTGTCAACAGTGTTCCTATCATCGAGTTTAAACTGTACAGCAAAATGGTACTTACAGAGTGACTCAAACATGATTTAGACCTTGTTTATGAAAAACTGTTTATTTCTGTATTTCATGATTGCAACTTGCTGAAAAGTGTCAACAGTGTTCCTATCATCTGGATTAAGCTGTACGGCAACAAGGGTACTTACAGAGTGACTCAAACATGATTTAGACCTTGTTTATGAAAAACTGTTTATTTCTGTATTTCATGATTGCAACTTGCTGAAAAGTGTCAACAGTGTTCCTATCATCTGGATTAAGCTGTACGGCACCAATGGTACTTACAGAGTGACTCAAACATGATTTAGACCTTATTTATGAAAAACTGTTTATTTCTGTATTTCATGATTGCAACTTGCTGAAAAGTGTCAACACTGTTCCTATCATCGAGTTTAAACAGTACAGCAAAATTGTACTTACAGAGTGACTCAAACATGATTTAGACCTTGTTTATGAAAAACTGTTTATTTCTGTGTTTCATGATTGCAACTTGCTGAAAAGTGTCAACACTGTTCCTATCATCGAGTTTAAACAGTACAGCAAAATTGTACTTACAGAGTGACTCAAACATGATTTAGACCTTATTTATGAAAAACTGTTTATTTCTGTATTTTATGATTGCAACTTGCTGAAAAGTGTCAACACTGTTCCTATCATCGAGTTTAAACAGTACAGCAAAATTGTACTTACAGAGTGACTCAAACATGATTTAGACCTTATTTATGAAAAACTGTTTATTTCTGTATTTCATGATTGCAACTTGCTGAAAAGTGTCAACAGTGTTCCTATCATCTGGATTAAGCAGTACAGCAAAAATTGTACTTACAGAGTGACTCAAACATGATTTAGACCATGTTTATGAAAAACGTTTTATTTCTGTATTTCATGATTGCAACTTGCTGAAAAGTGTCAACAGTGTTCCTATCATCTGGATTAAGCTGTACAGCAAAAATGGTACTTACAGAGTGACTCAAACATGATTTAGACCTTGTTTATGAAAAACTGTTTATTTCTGTATTTCATGATTGCAACTTGCTGAAAAGTGTCAACACTGTTCCTATCATCTGGATTAAGCAGTACAGCAAAAAATGGTACTTACAGAGTGACTCAAACATGATTTAGACCTTGTTTATGAAAAACAGTTTATTTCTGTATTTCATGATTGCAACTTGCTGAAAAGTGTCGACACTTTCCCTATCATCGAGTTTAAACAGTACAGCAAATTTGTACTTACAGAGTGACTCAAACATGATTTAGACCTTATTTATGAAAAACTGTTTATTTCTGTATTTCATGATTGCAACTTGCTGAAAAGTGTTAACAGTGTTCCTATCATCTGGATTAAGCAGTACAGCAAAAATGGTACTTACAGAGTGAATCAAACATGATTTAGACCTTGTTTATGAAAAACGGTTTATTTCTGTATTTCATGATTGCAACTTGTTGAAAAGTGTCAACAGTGTTCCTATCATCGAGTTTAAACTGTACAGCAAAATGGTACTTACAGAGTGACTCAAACATGATTTAGACCTTATTTATGAAAAACTGTTTATTTCTGTATTTCATGATTGCAACTTGCTGAAAAGTGTCAACAGTGTTCCTATCATCTGGATTAAGCTGTACAGCAACAATGGTACTTACAGAGTGACTCAAACATGATTTAGACCTTATTTATGAAAAACTGTTTATTTCTGTATTTCATGATTGCAACTTGCTGAAAAGTGTCAACACTGTTCCTATCATCGAGTTTAAACAGTACAGCAAATTTGTACTTACAGAGTGACTCAAACATGATTTAGACCTTATTTATGAAAAACTGTTTATTTCTGTATTTCATGAGTGCAACTTGCTGAAAAGTGTCAACACTGTTCCTATTATCGAGTTTAAACAGTACAGCAAAATTGTACTTACAGAGTGACTCAAACATGATTTAGACCTTATTTATGAAAAACTGTTTATTTCTGTATTTCATGATTGCAACTTGCTGAAAAGTGTCATCAGTGTTCCTATCATCTGGATTAAGCAGTACAGCAAAAATGGTACTTACAGAGTGAATCAAACATGATTTAGACCTTGTTTATGAAAAACGGTTTATTTCTGTATTTCATGATTGCAACTTGTTGAAAAGTGTCAACAGTGTTCCTATCATCGAGTTTAAACTGTACAGCAAAATGGTACTTACAGAGTGACTCAAACATGATTTAGACCTTGTTTATGAAAAACTGTTTATTTCTGTATTTCATGATTGCAACTTGCTGAAAAGTGTCAACAGTGTTCCTAACATCTGGATTAAGCTGTACGGCAACAATGGTACTTACAGAGTGACTCAAACATGATTTAGACCTTGTTTATGAAAAACTGTTTATTTCTGTATTTCATGATTACAACTTGCTGAAAAGTGTCAACAGTTTTCCTATCATCTGGATTAAGCAGTACAGCAAAAATGGTACTTACAGAGTGACTCAAACATGATTTAGACCTTGTTTATGAAAAACTGTTTATTTCTGTATTTCATGATTGCAACTTGCTGAAAAGTGTCAACAGTGTTCCTATCATCTGGATTAAGCTGGACGGCAACAAGGGTACTTACAGAGTGACTCAAACATGATTTAGACCTTGTTTATGAAAAACTGTTTATTTCTGTATTTCATGATTGCAACTTGCTGAAAAGTGTCAACAGTGTTCCTATCATCTGGATTAAGCTGTACGGCACCAATGGTACTTACAGAGTGACTCAAACATGATTTAGACCTTATTTATGAAAAACTGTTTATTTCTGTGTTTCATGATTGCAACTTGCTGAAAAGTGTCAACACTGTTCCTATCATCGAGTTTAAACAGTACAGCAAAATTGTACTTACAGAGTGACTCAAACATGATTTAGACCTTATTTATGAAAAACTGTTTATTTCTGTATTTTATGATTGCAACTTGCTGAAAAGTGTCAACACTGTTCCTATCATCGAGTTTAAACAGTACAGCAAAATTGTACTTACAGAGTGACTCAAACATGATTTAGACCTTATTTATGAAAAACTGTTTATTTCTGTATTTCATGATTGCAACTTGCTGAAAAGTGTCAACAGTGTTCCTATCATCTGGATTAAGCAGTACAGCAAAAATGGTACTTACAGAGTGACTCAAACATGATTTAGACCATGTTTATGAAAAACGTTTTATTTCTGTATTTCATGATTGCAACTTGCTGAAAAGTGTCAACAGTGTTCCTATCATCTGGATTAAGCAGTACAGCAAAAATGGTACTTACAGAGTGACTCAAACATGATTTAGACCTTGTTTATGAAAAACTGTTTATTTCTGTATTTCATGATTGCAACTTGCTGAAAAGTGTCAACACTGTTCCTATCATCTGGATTAAGCAGTACAGCAAAAAATGGTACTTACAGAGTGACTCAAACATGATTTAGACCTTGTTTATGAAAAACTGTTTATTTCTGTATTTCATGATTGCAACTTGCTGAAAAGTGTCAACACTTTCCCTATCATCGAGTTTAAACAGTACAGCAAATTTGTACTTACAGAGTGACTCAAACATGATTTAGACCTTATTTATGAAAAACTGTTTATTTCTGTATTTCATGATTGCAACTTGCTGAAAAGTGTTAACAGTGTTCCTATCATCTGGATTAAGCAGTACAGCAAAAATGGTACTTACAGAGTGACTCAAACATGATTTAGACCATGTTTATGAAAAACGTTTTATTTCTGTATTTCATGATTGCAACTTGCTGAAAAGTGTCAACAGTGTTCCTATCATCTGGATTAAGCAGTACAGCAAAAATGGTACTTACAGAGTGACTCAAACATGAATTAGACCTTGTTTATGAAAAACGGTTTATTTCTGTATTTCATGATTGCAACTTGATGAAAAGTGTCAACACTGTTCCTATCATCTGGATTAAGCTGTACAGCAAAAAATGGTACTTACAGAGTGACTCAAACATGATTTAGACCTTGTTTATGAAAAACTGTTTATTTCTGTATTTCATGATTGCAACTTGTTGAAAAGTGTCAACAGTGTTCCTATCATTGAGTTTAAACTGTACAGCAAAATGGTACTTACAGAGTGACTCAAACATGATTTAGACCTTATTTATGAAAAACTGTTTATTTCTGTATTTCATGATTGCAACTTGCTGAAAAGTGTCAACAGTGTTCCTATCATCTGGATTAAGCAGTACAGCAACAATGGTACTTACAGAGTGACTCAAACATGATTTAGACCTTGTTTATGAAAAACTGTTTATTTCTGTATTTCATGATTGCAACTTGCTGAAAAGTGTCAACACTGTTCCTATCATCGAGTTTAAACAGTACAGCAAATTTGTACTTACAGAGTGACTCAAACATGATTTAGACCTTATTTATGAAAAACTGTTTATTTCTGTATTTCATGATTGCAACTTGCTGAAAAGTGTCAACAGTGTTCCTATCATCTGGATTAAGCTGTACGGCAACAATGGTACTTACAGAGTGACTCAAACATGATTTAGACCTTGTTTATGAAAAACTGTTTATTTCTGTATTTCATGATTACAACTTGCTGAAAAGTGTCAACAGTTTTCCTATCATCTGGATTAAGCAGTACAGCAAAAATGGTACTTACAGAGTGACTCAAACATGATTTAGACCTTGTTTATGAAAAACTGTTTATTTCTGTATTTCATGATTGCAACTTGCTGAAAAGTGTCAACAGTGTTCCTATCATCTGGATTAAGCTGGACGGCAACAAGGGTACTTACAGAGTGACTCAAACATGATTTAGACCTTGTTTATGAAAAACTGTTTATTTCTGTATTTCATGATTGCAACTTGCTGAAAAGTGTCAACAGTGTTCCTATCATCTGGATTAAGCTGTACGGCACCAATGGTACTTACAGAGTGACTCAAACATGATTTAGACCTTATTTATGAAAAACTGTTTATTTCTGTATTTCATGATTGCAACTTGCTGAAAAGTGTCAACACTGTTCCTATCATCGAGTTTAAACAGTACAGCAAAATTGTACTTACAGAGTGACTCAAACATGATTTAGACCTTGTTTATGAAAAACTGTTTATTTCTGTGTTTCATGATTGCAACTTGCTGAAAAGTGTCAACACTGTTCCTATCATCGAGTTTAAACAGTACAGCAAAATTGTACTTACAGAGTGACTCAAACATGATTTAGACCTTATTTATGAAAAACTGTTTATTTCTGTATTTTATGATTGCAACTTGCTGAAAAGTGTCAACACTGTTCCTATCATCGAGTTTAAACAGTACAGCAAAATTGTACTTACAGAGTGACTCAAACATGATTTAGACCTTATTTATGAAAAACTGTTTATTTCTGTATTTCATGATTGCAACTTGCTGAAAAGTGTCAACAGTGTTCCTATCATCTGGATTAAGCAGTACAGCAAAAATTGTACTTACAGAGTGACTCAAACATGATTTAGACCATGTTTATGAAAAACGTTTTATTTCTGTATTTCATGATTGCAACTTGCTGAAAAGTGTCAACAGTGTTCCTATCATCTGGATTAAGCTGTACAGCAAAAATGGTACTTACAGAGTGACTCAAACATGATTTAGACCTTGTTTATGAAAAACTGTTTATTTCTGTATTTCATGATTGCAACTTGCTGAAAAGTGTCAACACTGTTCCTATCATCTGGATTAAGCAGTACAGCAAAAAATGGTACTTACAGAGTGACTCAAACATGATTTAGACCTTGTTTATGAAAAACAGTTTATTTCTGTATTTCATGATTGCAACTTGCTGAAAAGTGTCGACACTTTCCCTATCATCGAGTTTAAACAGTACAGCAAATTTGTACTTACAGAGTGACTCAAACATGATTTAGACCTTATTTATGAAAAACTGTTTATTTCTGTATTTCATGATTGCAACTTGCTGAAAAGTGTTAACAGTGTTCCTATCATCTGGATTAAGCAGTACAGCAAAAATGGTACTTACAGAGTGAATCAAACATGATTTAGACCTTGTTTATGAAAAACGGTTTATTTCTGTATTTCATGATTGCAACTTGTTGAAAAGTGTCAACAGTGTTCCTATCATCGAGTTTAAACTGTACAGCAAAATGGTACTTACAGAGTGACTCAAACATGATTTAGACCTTATTTATGAAAAACTGTTTATTTCTGTATTTCATGATTGCAACTTGCTGAAAAGTGTCAACAGTGTTCCTATCATCTGGATTAAGCTGTACAGCAACAATGGTACTTACAGAGTGACTCAAACATGATTTAGACCTTATTTATGAAAAACTGTTTATTTCTGTATTTCATGATTGCAACTTGCTGAAAAGTGTCAACACTGTTCCTATCATCGAGTTTAAACAGTACAGCAAATTTGTACTTACAGAGTGACTCAAACATGATTTAGACCTTATTTATGAAAAACTGTTTATTTCTGTATTTCATGAGTGCAACTTGCTGAAAAGTGTCAACACTGTTCCTATTATCGAGTTTAAACAGTACAGCAAAATTGTACTTACAGAGTGACTCAAACATGATTTAGACCTTATTTATGAAAAACTGTTTATTTCTGTATTTCATGATTGCAACTTGCTGAAAAGTGTCATCAGTGTTCCTATCATCTGGATTAAGCAGTACAGCAAAAATGGTACTTACAGAGTGAATCAAACATGATTTAGACCTTGTTTATGAAAAACGGTTTATTTCTGTATTTCATGATTGCAACTTGTTGAAAAGTGTCAACAGTGTTCCTATCATCGAGTTTAAACTGTACAGCAAAATGGTACTTACAGAGTGACTCAAACATGATTTAGACCTTGTTTATGAAAAACTGTTTATTTCTGTATTTCATGATTGCAACTTGCTGAAAAGTGTCAACAGTGTTCCTAACATCTGGATTAAGCTGTACGGCAACAATGGTACTTACAGAGTGACTCAAACATGATTTAGACCTTGTTTATGAAAAACTGTTTATTTCTGTATTTCATGATTACAACTTGCTGAAAAGTGTCAACAGTTTTCCTATCATCTGGATTAAGCAGTACAGCAAAAATGGTACTTACAGAGTGACTCAAACATGATTTAGACCTTGTTTATGAAAAACTGTTTATTTCTGTATTTCATGATTGCAACTTGCTGAAAAGTGTCAACAGTGTTCCTATCATCTGGATTAAGCTGGACGGCAACAAGGGTACTTACAGAGTGACTCAAACATGATTTAGACCTTGTTTATGAAAAACTGTTTATTTCTGTATTTCATGATTGCAACTTGCTGAAAAGTGTCAACAGTGTTCCTATCATCTGGATTAAGCTGTACGGCACCAATGGTACTTACAGAGTGACTCAAACATGATTTAGACCTTATTTATGAAAAACTGTTTATTTCTGTGTTTCATGATTGCAACTTGCTGAAAAGTGTCAACACTGTTCCTATCATCGAGTTTAAACAGTACAGCAAAATTGTACTTACAGAGTGACTCAAACATGATTTAGACCTTATTTATGAAAAACTGTTTATTTCTGTATTTTATGATTGCAACTTGCTGAAAAGTGTCAACACTGTTCCTATCATCGAGTTTAAACAGTACAGCAAAATTGTACTTACAGAGTGACTCAAACATGATTTAGACCTTATTTATGAAAAACTGTTTATTTCTGTATTTCATGATTGCAACTTGCTGAAAAGTGTCAACAGTGTTCCTATCATCTGGATTAAGCAGTACAGCAAAAATGGTACTTACAGAGTGACTCAAACATGATTTAGACCATGTTTATGAAAAACGTTTTATTTCTGTATTTCATGATTGCAACTTGCTGAAAAGTGTCAACAGTGTTCCTATCATCTGGATTAAGCAGTACAGCAAAAATGGTACTTACAGAGTGACTCAAACATGATTTAGACCTTGTTTATGAAAAACTGTTTATTTCTGTATTTCATGATTGCAACTTGCTGAAAAGTGTCAACACTGTTCCTATCATCTGGATTAAGCAGTACAGCAAAAAATGGTACTTACAGAGTGACTCAAACATGATTTAGACCTTGTTTATGAAAAACTGTTTATTTCTGTATTTCATGATTGCAACTTGCTGAAAAGTGTCAACACTTTCCCTATCATCGAGTTTAAACAGTACAGCAAATTTGTACTTACAGAGTGACTCAAACATGATTTAGACCTTATTTATGAAAAACTGTTTATTTCTGTATTTCATGATTGCAACTTGCTGAAAAGTGTTAACAGTGTTCCTATCATCTGGATTAAGCAGTACAGCAAAAATGGTACTTACAGAGTGACTCAAACATGATTTAGACCATGTTTATGAAAAACGTTTTATTTCTGTATTTCATGATTGCAACTTGCTGAAAAGTGTCAACAGTGTTCCTATCATCTGGATTAAGCAGTACAGCAAAAATGGTACTTACAGAGTGACTCAAACATGAATTAGACCTTGTTTATGAAAAACGGTTTATTTCTGTATTTCATGATTGCAACTTGATGAAAAGTGTCAACACTGTTCCTATCATCTGGATTAAGCTGTACAGCAAAAAATGGTACTTACAGAGTGACTCAAACATGATTTAGACCTTGTTTATGAAAAACTGTTTATTTCTGTATTTCATGATTGCAACTTGTTGAAAAGTGTCAACAGTGTTCCTATCATTGAGTTTAAACTGTACAGCAAAATGGTACTTACAGAGTGACTCAAACATGATTTAGACCTTATTTATGAAAAACTGTTTATTTCTGTATTTCATGATTGCAACTTGCTGAAAAGTGTCAACAGTGTTCCTATCATCTGGATTAAGCAGTACAGCAACAATGGTACTTACAGAGTGACTCAAACATGATTTAGACCTTGTTTATGAAAAACTGTTTATTTCTGTATTTCATGATTGCAACTTGCTGAAAAGTGTCAACACTGTTCCTATCATCGAGTTTAAACAGTACAGCAAATTTGTACTTACAGAGTGACTCAAACATGATTTAGACCTTATTTATGAAAAACTGTTTATTTCTGTATTTCATGATTGCAACTTGCTGAAAAGTGTCAACAGTGTTCCTATCATCTGGATTAAGCTGTACGGCAACAATGGTACTTACAGAGTGACTCAAACATGATTTAGACCTTGTTTATGAAAAACTGTTTATTTCTGTATTTCATGATTACAACTTGCTGAAAAGTGTCAACAGTTTTCCTATCATCTGGATTAAGCAGTACAGCAAAAATGGTACTTACAGAGTGACTCAAACATGATTTAGACCTTGTTTATGAAAAACTGTTTATTTCTGTATTTCATGATTGCAACTTGCTGAAAAGTGTCAACAGTGTTCCTATCATCTGGATTAAGCTGGACGGCAACAAGGGTACTTACAGAGTGACTCAAACATGATTTAGACCTTGTTTATGAAAAACTGTTTATTTCTGTATTTCATGATTGCAACTTGCTGAAAAGTGTCAACAGTGTTCCTATCATCTGGATTAAGCTGTACGGCACCAATGGTACTTACAGAGTGACTCAAACATGATTTAGACCTTATTTATGAAAAACTGTTTATTTCTGTATTTCATGATTGCAACTTGCTGAAAAGTGTCAACACTGTTCCTATCATCGAGTTTAAACAGTACAGCAAAATTGTACTTACAGAGTGACTCAAACATGATTTAGACCTTGTTTATGAAAAACTGTTTATTTCTGTGTTTCATGATTGCAACTTGCTGAAAAGTGTCAACACTGTTCCTATCATCGAGTTTAAACAGTACAGCAAAATTGTACTTACAGAGTGACTCAAACATGATTTAGACCTTATTTATGAAAAACTGTTTATTTCTGTATTTTATGATTGCAACTTGCTGAAAAGTGTCAACACTGTTCCTATCATCGAGTTTAAACAGTACAGCAAAATTGTACTTACAGAGTGACTCAAACATGATTTAGACCTTATTTATGAAAAACTGTTTATTTCTGTATTTCATGATTGCAACTTGCTGAAAAGTGTCAACAGTGTTCCTATCATCTGGATTAAGCAGTACAGCAAAAATGGTACTTACAGAGTGACTCAAACATGATTTAGACCATGTTTATGAAAAACGTTTTATTTCTGTATTTCATGATTGCAACTTGCTGAAAAGTGTCAACAGTGTTCCTATCATCTGGATTAAGCAGTACAGCAAAAATGGTACTTACAGAGTGACTCAAACATGATTTAGACCTTGTTTATGAAAAACTGTTTATTTCTGTATTTCATGATTGCAACTTGCTGAAAAGTGTCAACACTGTTCCTATCATCTGGATTAAGCAGTACAGCAAAAAATGGTACTTACAGAGTGACTCAAACATGATTTAGACCTTGTTTATGAAAAACTGTTTATTTCTGTATTTCATGATTGCAACTTGCTGAAAAGTGTCAACACTTTCCCTATCATCGAGTTTAAACAGTACAGCAAATTTGTACTTACAGAGTGACTCAAACATGATTTAGACCTTATTTATGAAAAACTGTTTATTTCTGTATTTCATGATTGCAACTTGCTGAAAAGTGTTAACAGTGTTCCTATCATCTGGTTTAAGCAGTACAGCAAAAATGGTACTTACAGAGTGAATCAAACATGATTTAGACCTTGTTTATGAAAAACGGTTTATTTCTGTATTTCATGATTGCAACTTGTTGAAAAGTGTCAACAGTGTTCCTATCATTGAGTTTAAACTGTACAGCAAAATGGTACTTACAGAGTGACTCAAACATGATTTAGACCTTATTTATGAAAAACTGTTTATTTCTGTATTTCATGATTGCAACTTGCTGAAAAGTGTCAACAGTGTTCCTATCATCTGGATTAAGCTGTACAGCAACAATGGTACTTACAGAGTGACTCAAACATGATTTAGACCTTATTTATGAAAAACTGTTTATTTCTGTATTTCATGAGTGCAACTTGCTGAAAAGTGTCAACACTGTTCCTATTATCGAGTTTAAACAGTACAGCAAAATTGTACTTACAGAGTGACTCAAACATGATTTAGACCTTATTTATGAAAAACTGTTTATTTCTGTATTTCATGATTGCAACTTGCTGAAAAGTGTCAACACTGTTCCTATCATTGAGTTTAAACAGTACAGCAAATTTGTACTTACAGAGTGACTCAAACATGATTTAGACCGTATTTATGAAAAACTGTTTATTTCTGTATTTCATGATTGCAACTTGCTGAAAAGTGTCAACAGTGTTCCTATCATCTGGATTAAGCAGTACAGCAAAAATGGTACTTACAGAGTGACTCAAACATGATTTAGACCTTGTTTATGAAAAACTGTTTATTTCTGTATTTCATGATTGCAACTTGCTGAAAAGTGTCAACAGTGTTCCTATCATCTGGATTAAGCTGTACGGCACCAATGGTACTTACAGAGTGACTCAAACATGATTTAGACCTTGTTTATGAAAAACTGTTTATTTCTGTATTTCATGATTGCAACTTGCTGAAAAGTGTCAACACTTTTCCTATCATCGAGTTTAAACAGTACAGCAAATTTGTACTTACAGAGTGACTCAAACATGATTTAGACCTTATTTATGAAAAACTGTTTATTTCTGTATTTCATGATTGCAACTTGCTGAAAAGTGTCAACAGTGTTCCTATCATCTGGATTAAGCAGTACAGCAAAAATGGTACTTACAGAGTGAATCAAACATGATTTAGACCTTGTTTATGAAAAACTGTTTATTTCTGTATTTCATGATTGCAACTTGTTGAAAAGTGTCAACAGTGTTCCTATCATCGAGTTTAAACTGTACAGCAAAATGGTACTTACAGAGTGACTCAAACATGATTTAGACCTTGTTTATGAAAAACTGTTTATTTCTGTATTTCATGATTGCAACTTGCTGAAAAGTGTCAACAGTGTTCCTAACATCTGGATTAAGCTGTACGGCAACAATGGTACTTACAGAGTGACTCAAACATGATTTAGACCTTGTTTATGAAAAACTGTTTATTTTTGTATTTCATGATTGCAACTTGCTGAAAAGTGTCAACAGTGTTCCTATCATCTGGATTAAGCAGTACAGCAAAAATGGTACTTACAGAGTGACTCAAACATGATTTAGACCTTGTTTATGAAAAACGTTTTATTTCTGTATTTCATGATTGCAACTTGCTGAAAAGTGTCAACAGTGTTCCTATCATCTGGATTAAGCAGTACAGCAAAAATGGTACTTACAGAGTGACTCAAACATGATTTAGACCTTGTTTATGAAAAACTGTTTATTTCTGTATTTCATGATTGCAACTTGCTGAAAAGTGTCAACACTTTCCCTATCATCGAGTTTAAACAGTACAGCAAATTTGTACTTACAGAGTGACTCAAACATGATTTAGACCTTATTTATGAAAAACTGTTTATTTCTGTATTTCATGATTGCAACTTGCTGAAAAGTGTCAACAGTGTTCCTATCATCTGGATTAAGCAGTACAGCAAAAATGGTACTTACAGAGTGACTCAAACATGATTTAGACCTTATTTATGAAAAACTGTTTATTTCTGTATTTCATGATTGCAACTTGCTGAAAAGTGTCAACAGTGTTCCTATCATCTGGATTAAGCAGTACAGCAAAAATGGTACTTACAGAGTGACTCAAACATGATTTAGACCTTGTTTATGAAAAACTGTTTATTTCTGTATTTCATGATTGCAACTTGCTGAAAAGTGTCAACAGTTTTCCTATCATCTGGATTAAGGAGTACAGCAAAAATGGTACTTACAGAGTGACTCAAACATGATTTAGACCTTATTTATGAAAAACTGTTTATTTCTGTATTTCATGATTGCAACTTGCTGAAAAGTGTCAACAGTGTTCCTATCATCTGGATTAAGCAGTACAGCAAAAATGGTACTTACAGAGTGACTCAAACATGATTTAGACCTTGTTTATGAAAAACTGTTTATTTCTGTATTTCATGATTGCAACTTGCTGAAAAGTGTCAACAGTTTTCCTATCATCTGGATTAAGCAGTACAGCAAAAATGGTACTTACAGAGTGACTCAAACATGATTTAGACCTTGTTTATGAAAAACTGTTTATTTCTGTATTTCATGAGTGCAACTTGCTGAAAAGTGTCAACACTGTTCCTATTATCGAGTTTAAACAGTACAGCAAAATTGTACTTACAGAGTGACTCAAACATGATTTAGACCTTATTTATGAAAAACTGTTTATTTCTGTATTTCATGATTGCAACTTGCTGAAAAGTGTCAACACTGTTCCTATCATTGAGTTTAAACAGTACAGCAAATTTGTACTTACAGAGTGACTCAAACATGATTTAGACCGTATTTATGAAAAACTGTTTATTTCTGTATTTCATGATTGCAACTTGCTGAAAAGTGTCAACAGTGTTCCTATCATCTGGATTAAGCAGTACAGCAAAAATGGTACTTACAGAGTGACTCAAACATGATTTAGACCTTGTTTATGAAAAACTGTTTATTTCTGTATTTCATGATTGCAACTTGCTGAAAAGTGTCAACAGTGTTCCTATCATCTGGATTAAGCTGTACGGCACCAATGGTACTTACAGAGTGAATCAAACATGATTTAGACCTTGTTTATGAAAAACTGTTTATTTCTGTATTTCATGATTGCAACTTGTTGAAAAGTGTCAACAGTGTTCCTATCATCGAGTTTAAACTGTACAGCAAAATGGTACTTACAGAGTGACTCAAACATGATTTAGACCTTGTTTATGAAAAACGTTTTATTTCTGTATTTCATGATTGCAACTTGCTGAAAAGTGTCAACAGTGTTCCTATCATCTGGATTAAGCAGTACAGCAAAAATGGTACTTACAGAGTGACTCAAACATGATTTAGACCTTGTTTATGAAAAACTGTTTATTTCTGTATTTCATGATTGCAACTTGCTGAAAAGTGTCAACACTTTCCCTATCATCGAGTTTAAACAGTACAGCAAATTTGTACTTACAGAGTGACTCAAACATGATTTAGACCTTATTTATGAAAAACTGTTTATTTCTGTATTTCATGATTGCAACTTGCTGAAAAGTGTCAACAGTGTTCCTATCATCTGGATTAAGCAGTACAGCAAAAATGGTACTTACAGAGTGACTCAAACATGATTTAGACCTTATTTATGAAAAACTGTTTATTTCTGTATTTCATGATTGCAACTTGCTGAAAAGTGTCAACACTTTCCCTATCATCGAGTTTAAACAGTACAGCAAATTTGTACTTACAGAGTGACTCAAACATGATTTAGACCTTATTTATGAAAAACTGTTTATTTCTGTATTTCATGATTGCAACTTGCTGAAAAGTGTCAACAGTGTTCCTATCATCTGGATTAAGCAGTACAGCAAAAATGGTACTTACAGAGTGACTCAAACATGATTTAGACCTTATTTATGAAAAACTGTTTATTTCTGTATTTCATGATTGCAACTTGCTGAAAAGTGTCAACAGTGTTCCTATCATCTGGATTAAGCAGTACAGCAAAAATGGTACTTACAGAGTGACTCAAACATGATTTAGACCTTGTTTATGAAAAACTGTTTATTTCTGTATTTCATGATTGCAACTTGCTGAAAAGTGTCAACAGTTTTCCTATCATCTGGATTAAGCAGTACAGCAAAAATGGTACTTACAGAGTGACTCAAACATGATTTAGACCTTGTTTATGAAAAACTGTTTATTTCTGTATTTCATGATTGCAACTTGCTGAAAAGTGTCAACACTGTTCCTATCATCTGGATTAAGCTGTACGGCACCAATGGTACTTACAGAGTGACTCAAACATGATTTAGACCTTGTTTATGAAAAACTGTTTATTTCTGTATTTCATGATTGCAACTTGCTGAAAAGTGTCAACACTGTTCCTATCATCGAGTTTAAACAGTACAGCAAATTTGTACTTACAGAGTGACTCAAACATGATTTAGACCTTATTTATGAAAAACTGTTTATTTCTGTATTTCATGATTGCAACTTGCTGAAAAGTGTCAACAGTGTTCCTATCATCTGGATTAAGCAGTACAGCAAAAATGGTACTTACAGAGTGAATCAAACATGATTTAGACCTTGTTTATGAAAAACTGTTTATTTCTGTATTTCATGATTGCAACTTGCTGAAAAGTGTCAACACTGTTCCTATCATCGAGTTTAACCTCTTGGGGCTAGGTGGGACGCTAGCGTGCCACCCGTGGTGCACTCCATCAACAGCAGGTGCATTTCAAGAGCGGCAAATTTGAATCCAAATAAATGTCAAAATTCAAATTTTTCAAAAATACAACTATTTTACACCATTTGAAAGATAAACATCTCCTTAATCTAACCACGTTTTACGATTTCAAAAAGGTTTTACGGCGAAAGCATCAATTTAGAGTATGTTAGGACAGTACATTTACAAGAGTTGTGTGTAATGTTTTGTCAAGTCAAAGACAGGGTCACCAAAACCATAAAACCAGCTAAAATGATGCACTAACCTTTTACAATCTCCATCAGATGACACTCCTAGGACATTATGTTAGACAATGCATGCATTTTTAGTTCTATCAAGTTCATATTTATATCCAAAAACAGCGTTTTACTATGGCATTGATGTTGAGGAAATCGTTTCCCTCCAATAACCGGCAGTCAAGTCAGCGTAACAAATTAAATAATTAAAATTAGAAAACATTGGTAAAATATTATATTGTCATTTAAAGAATTATAGATTTACATCTCTTGAACGCAATCAACTTGCCAGATTTAAAAATAACCTTACTGGGAAATCTCACTTTGCAATAATCTGAGCACTGCGCCCAGAAAAATACGCGTTGCGATACAGACTAGACGTCATGTTGGGGAGATCTAAAATCGAAAATACTATGTAAATAATCCATTACCTTTGATTCTCTTCATCAGATGTCACTTCCAGGTATCACAGGTCCATAACGAATGTAGTTTTGTTCAAAAAAGCTCATCATTTATGTCCAAAAATCTCCGTCTCGTTAGCACATGATGTAAGCCAGCCGGACTTCTCGTCATGAACGAGGGGAAAAAATATATTTCCGTTCGTTCAAACATGTCAAACGTTGTATAGCATAAATCATTAGGGCCTTTTTTAACCAGAACATGAATAATATTCAAGGTGGACGAATGCATACTCTTTTATAACGTATTGGAACGAGGGTACCCAACATGAACTAGCGCGCCAGGTGTCTAATGGGACATCATCGTTCCATGGCTCTTGTTCGGTCAGATCTCCCTCCAGAAGACTCAAAACACTTTGTAAAGGCTGGTGACATCTAGTGGAAGCAATAGGAAGTGCCAAAATATTCCTAAACCCCTGTGTTTTTCAATGGGATAGGTTTAAAGTCAATACAACACATCAGGTATCCACTTCCTGTCAGAAAATGTCTCAGGGTTTTGCCTGCCAAATGAGTTCTGTTATACTCACAGACACCATTCAAACAGTTTTGGAAACTTTAGAGTGTTTTCTATCCATATATAATAAGTATATGCATATTCTAGTTACTGGGTAGGATTAGTAACCAGATTAAATCGGGTACATTTTTTTTATCCAGACGTGCAAATGCTGCCCCCTAGACCCAACAGGTTAAACAGTACAGCAAATTTGTACTTACAGAGTGACTCAAACATGATTTAGACCTTATTTATGAAAAACTGTTTATTTCTGTATTTCATGATTGCAACTTGCTGAAAAGTGTCAACACTGTTCCTATCATCGAGTTTAAACAGTACAGCAAAATTGTACGTACAGAGTGACTCAAACATGATTTAGACCTTATTTATGAAAAACTGTTTATTTCTGTATTTCATGATTGCAACTTGCTGAAAAGTGTCAACAGTGTTCCTATCATCTGGATTAAGCAGTATAGCAAAAATGGTACTTACAGAGTGACTCAAACATGATTTAGACCTTATTTATGAAAAACTGTTTATTTCTGTATTTCATGATTGCAACTTGCTGAAAAGTGTCAACAGTGTTCCTATCATCTGGATTAAGCAGTACAGCAAAAATGGTACTTACAGAGTGACTCAAACATGATTTAGACCTTGTTTATGAAAAACTGTTTATTTCTGTATTTCATGATTGCAACTTGCTGAAAAGTGTCAACAGTTTTCCTATCATCTGGATTAAGCAGTACAGCAAAAATGGTACTTACAGAGTGACTCAAACATGATTTAGACCTTGTTTATGAAAAACTGTTTATTTCTGTATTTCATGATTGCAACTTGCTGAAAAGTGTCAACAGTGTTCCTATCATCTGGATTAAGCTGTACGGCACCAATGGTACTTACAGAGTGACTCAAACATGATTTAGACCTTGTTTATGAAAAACTGTTTATTTCTGTATTTCATGATTGCAACTTGCTGAAAAGTGTCAACACTTTTCCTATCATCGAGTTTAAACAGTACAGCAAATTTGTACTTACAGAGTGACTCAAACATGATTTAGACCTTATTTATGAAAAACGGTTTATTTCTGTATTTCATGATTGCAACTTGCTGAAAAGTGTCAACAGTGTTCCTATCATCTGGATTAAGCAGTACAGCAAAAATGGTACTTACAGAGTGAATCAAACATGATTTAGACCTTGTTTATGAAAAACTGTTTATTTCTGTATTTCATGATTGCAACTTGTTGAAAAGTGTCAACAGTGTTCCTATCATCGAGTTTAAACTGTACAGCAAAATGGTACTTACAGAGTGACTCAAACATGATTTAGACCTTGTTTATGAAAAACTGTTTATTTCTGTATTTCATGATTGCAACTTGCTGAAAAGTGTCAACAGTGTTCCTAACATCTGGATTAAGCTGTACGGCAACAATGGTACTTACAGAGTGACTCAAACATGATTTAGACCTTGTTTATGAAAAACTGTTTATTTTTGTATTTCATGATTGCAACTTGCTGAAAAGTGTCAACAGTGTTCCTATCATCTGGATTAAGCAGTACAGCAAAAATGGTACTTACAGAGTGACTCAAACATGATTTAGACCTTGTTTATGAAAAACGTTTTATTTCTGTATTTCATGATTGCAACTTGCTGAAAAGTGTCAACAGTGTTCCTATCATCTGGATTAAGCAGTACAGCAAAAATGGTACTTACAGAGTGACTCAAACATGATTTAGACCTTGTTTATGAAAAACTGTTTATTTCTGTATTTCATGATTGCAACTTGCTGAAAAGTGTCAACACTTTCCCTATCATCGAGTTTAAACAGTACAGCAAATTTGTACTTACAGAGTGACTCAAACATGATTTAGACCTTATTTATGAAAAACTGTTTATTTCTGTATTTCATGATTGCAACTTGCTGAAAAGTGTCAACAGTGTTCCTATCATCTGGATTAAGCAGTACAGCAAAAA
The DNA here is from genome assembly GCF_965601325.2 of Salmo salar. Taxonomy (NCBI): domain Eukaryota; kingdom Metazoa; phylum Chordata; class Actinopteri; order Salmoniformes; family Salmonidae; genus Salmo; species Salmo salar. The sequence continues at coordinate 51,304,063 of NC_138296.1, read as the reverse complement.
TGGTACTTACAGAGTGACTCAAACATGATTTAGACCTTATTTATGAAAAACTGTTTATTTCTGTATTTCATGATTGCAACTTGCTGAAAAGTGTCAACAGTGTTCCTATCATCTGGATTAAGCAGTACAGCAAAAATGGTACTTACAGAGTGACTCAAACATGATTTAGACCTTGTTTATGAAAAACTGTTTATTTCTGTATTTCATGATTGCAACTTGCTGAAAAGTGTCAACAGTTTTCCTATCATCTGGATTAAGCAGTACAGCAAAAATGGTACTTACAGAGTGACTCAAACATGATTTAGACCTTGTTTATGAAAAACTGTTTATTTCTGTATTTCATGATTGCAACTTGCTGAAAAGTGTCAACAGTGTTCCTATCATCTGGATTAAGCTGTACGGCACCAATGGTACTTACAGAGTGACTCAAACATGATTTAGACCTTGTTTATGAAAAACTGTTTATTTCTGTATTTCATGATTGCAACTTGCTGAAAAGTGTCAACACTGTTCCTATCATCGAGTTTAAACAGTACAGCAAATTTGTACTTACAGAGTGACTCAAACATGATTTAGACCTTATTTATGAAAAACTGTTTATTTCTGTATTTCATGATTGCAACTTGCTGAAAAGTGTCAACAGTGTTCCTATCATCTGGATTAAGCAGTACAGCAAAAATGGTACTTACAGAGTGAATCAAACATGATTTAGACCTTGTTTATGAAAAACTGTTTATTTCTGTATTTCATGATTGCAACTTGCTGAAAAGTGTCAACACTGTTCCTATCATCGAGTTTAACCTCTTGGGGCTAGGTGGGACGCTAGCGTGCCACCCGTGGTGCACTCCATCAACAGCAGGTGCATTTCAAGAGCGGCAAATTTGAATCCAAATAAATGTCAAAATTCAAATTTTTCAAAAATACAACTATTTTACACCATTTGAAAGATAAACATCTCCTTAATCTAACCACGTTTTACGATTTCAAAAAGGTTTTACGGCGAAAGCATCAATTTAGAGTATGTTAGGACAGTACATTTACAAGAGTTGTGTGTAATGTTTTGTCAAGTCAAAGACAGGGTCACCAAAACCATAAAACCAGCTAAAATGATGCACTAACCTTTTACAATCTCCATCAGATGACACTCCTAGGACATTATGTTAGACAATGCATGCATTTTTAGTTCTATCAAGTTCATATTTATATCCAAAAACAGCGTTTTACTATGGCATTGATGTTGAGGAAATCGTTTCCCTCCAATAACCGGCAGTCAAGTCAGCGTAACAAATTAAATAATTAAAATTAGAAAACATTGGTAAAATATTATATTGTCATTTAAAGAATTATAGATTTACATCTCTTGAACGCAATCAACTTGCCAGATTTAAAAATAACCTTACTGGGAAATCTCACTTTGCAATAATCTGAGCACTGCGCCCAGAAAAATACGCGTTGCGATACAGACTAGACGTCATGTTGGGGAGATCTAAAATCGAAAATACTATGTAAATAATCCATTACCTTTGATTCTCTTCATCAGATGTCACTTCCAGGTATCACAGGTCCATAACGAATGTAGTTTTGTTCAAAAAAGCTCATCATTTATGTCCAAAAATCTCCGTCTCGTTAGCACATGATGTAAGCCAGCCGGACTTCTCGTCATGAACGAGGGGAAAAAATATATTTCCGTTCGTTCAAACATGTCAAACGTTGTATAGCATAAATCATTAGGGCCTTTTTTAACCAGAACATGAATAATATTCAAGGTGGACGAATGCATACTCTTTTATAACGTATTGGAACGAGGGTACCCAACATGAACTAGCGCGCCAGGTGTCTAATGGGACATCATCGTTCCATGGCTCTTGTTCGGTCAGATCTCCCTCCAGAAGACTCAAAACACTTTGTAAAGGCTGGTGACATCTAGTGGAAGCAATAGGAAGTGCCAAAATATTCCTAAACCCCTGTGTTTTTCAATGGGATAGGTTTAAAGTCAATACAACACATCAGGTATCCACTTCCTGTCAGAAAATGTCTCAGGGTTTTGCCTGCCAAATGAGTTCTGTTATACTCACAGACACCATTCAAACAGTTTTGGAAACTTTAGAGTGTTTTCTATCCATATATAATAAGTATATGCATATTCTAGTTACTGGGTAGGATTAGTAACCAGATTAAATCGGGTACATTTTTTTTATCCAGACGTGCAAATGCTGCCCCCTAGACCCAACAGGTTAAACAGTACAGCAAATTTGTACTTACAGAGTGACTCAAACATGATTTAGACCTTATTTATGAAAAACTGTTTATTTCTGTATTTCATGATTGCAACTTGCTGAAAAGTGTCAACACTGTTCCTATCATCGAGTTTAAACAGTACAGCAAAATTGTACGTACAGAGTGACTCAAACATGATTTAGACCTTATTTATGAAAAACTGTTTATTTCTGTATTTCATGATTGCAACTTGCTGAAAAGTGTCAACAGTGTTCCTATCATCTGGATTAAGCAGTATAGCAAAAATGGTACTTACAGAGTGACTCAAACATGATTTAGACCTTATTTATGAAAAACTGTTTATTTCTGTATTTCATGATTGCAACTTGCTGAAAAGTGTCAACAGTGTTCCTATCATCTGGATTAAGCAGTACAGCAAAAATGGTACTTACAGAGTGACTCAAACATGATTTAGACCTTGTTTATGAAAAACTGTTTATTTCTGTATTTCATGATTGCAACTTGCTGAAAAGTGTCAACAGTTTTCCTATCATCTGGATTAAGCAGTAGAGCAAAAATGGTACTTACAGAGTGACTCAAACATGATTTAGACCTTGTTTATGAAAAACTGTTTATTTCTGTATTTCATGATTGCAACTTGCTGAAAAGTGTCAACAGTGTTCCTATCATCTGGATTAAGCTGTACGGCACCAATGGTACTTACAGAGTGACTCAAACATGATTTAGACCTTGTTTATGAAAAACTGTTTATTTCTGTATTTCATGATTGCAACTTGCTGAAAAGTGTCAACACTTTTCCTATCATCGAGTTTAAACAGTACAGCAAATTTGTACTTACAGAGTGACTCAAACATGATTTAGACCTTATTTATGAAAAACGGTTTATTTCTGTATTTCATGATTGCAACTTGCTGAAAAGTGTCAACAGTGTTCCTATCATCTGGATTAAGCAGTACAGCAAAAATGGTACTTACAGAGTGAATCAAACATGATTTAGACCTTGTTTATGAAAAACTGTTTATTTCTGTATTTCATGATTGCAACTTGTTGAAAAGTGTCAACAGTGTTCCTATCATCGAGTTTAAACTGTACAGCAAAATGGTACTTACAGAGTGACTCAAACATGATTTAGACCTTGTTTATGAAAAACTGTTTATTTCTGTATTTCATGATTGCAACTTGCTGAAAAGTGTCAACAGTGTTCCTAACATCTGGATTAAGCTGTACGGCAACAATGGTACTTACAGAGTGACTCAAACATGATTTAGACCTTGTTTATGAAAAACTGTTTATTTTTGTATTTCATGATTGCAACTTGCTGAAAAGTGTCAACAGTGTTCCTATCATCTGGATTAAGCAGTACAGCAAAAATGGTACTTACAGAGTGACTCAAACATGATTTAGACCTTGTTTATGAAAAACGTTTTATTTCTGTATTTCATGATTGCAACTTGCTGAAAAGTGTCAACAGTGTTCCTATCATCTGGATTAAGCAGTACAGCAAAAATGGTACTTACAGAGTGACTCAAACATGATTTAGACCTTGTTTATGAAAAACTGTTTATTTCTGTATTTCATGATTGCAACTTGCTGAAAAGTGTCAACACTTTCCCTATCATCGAGTTTAAACAGTACAGCAAATTTGTACTTACAGAGTGACTCAAACATGATTTAGACCTTATTTATGAAAAACTGTTTATTTCTGTATTTCATGATTGCAACTTGCTGAAAAGTGTCAACAGTGTTCCTATCATCTGGATTAAGCAGTACAGCAAAAATGGTACTTACAGAGTGACTCAAACATGATTTAGACCTTATTTATGAAAAACTGTTTATTTCTGTATTTCATGATTGCAACTTGCTGAAAAGTGTCAACAGTGTTCCTATCATCTGGATTAAGCAGTACAGCAAAAATGGTACTTACAGAGTGACTCAAACATGATTTAGACCTTGTTTATGAAAAACTGTTTATTTCTGTATTTCATGATTGCAACTTGCTGAAAAGTGTCAACAGTTTTCCTATCATCTGGATTAAGCAGTACAGCAAAAATGGTACTTACAGAGTGACTCAAACATGATTTAGACCTTGTTTATGAAAAACTGTTTATTTCTGTATTTCATGATTGCAACTTGCTGAAAAGTGTCAACAGTGTTCCTATCATCTGGATTAAGCTGTACGGCACCAATGGTACTTACAGAGTGACTCAAACATGATTTAGACCTTGTTTATGAAAAACTGTTTATTTCTGTATTTCATGATTGCAACTTGCTGAAAAGTGTCAACACTTTTCCTATCATCGAGTTTAAACAGTACAGCAAATTTGTACTTACAGAGTGACTCAAACATGATTTAGACCTTATTTATGAAAAACTGTTTATTTCTGTATTTCATGATTGCAACTTGCTGAAAAGTGTCAACAGTGTTCCTATCATCTGGATTAAGCAGTACAGCAAAAATGGTACTTACAGAGTGAATCAAACATGATTTAGACCTTGTTTATGAAAAACTGTTTATTTCTGTATTTCATGATTGCAACTTGTTGAAAAGTGTCAACAGTGTTCCTATCATCGAGTTTAAACTGTACAGCAAAATGGTACTTACAGAGTGACTCAAACATGATTTAGACCTTGTTTATGAAAAACTGTTTATTTCTGTATTTCATGATTGCAACTTGCTGAAAAGTGTCAACAGTGTTCCTAACATCTGGATTAAGCTGTACGGCAACAATGGTACTTACAGAGTGACTCAAACATGATTTAGACCTTGTTTATGAAAAACTGTTTATTTTTGTATTTCATGATTACAACTTGCTGAAAAGTGTCAACAGTTTTCCTATCATCTGGATTAAGCAGTACAGCAAAAATGGTACTTACAGAGTGACTCAAACATGATTTAGACCTTGTTTATGAAAAACTGTTTATTTCTGTATTTCATGATTGCAACTTGCTGAAAAGTGTCAACAGTGTTCCTATCATCTGGATTAAGCTGTACGGCAACAATGGTACTTACAGAGTGACTCAAACATGATTTAGACCTTGTTTATGAAAAACTGTTTATTTCTGTATTTCATGATTGCAACTTGCCTAAAAGTGTCAACACTGTTCCTATCATTGAGTTTAAACAGTACAGCAAAATTGTACTTACAGTGTGACTCAAACATGATTTAGACCTTATTTATGAAAAACTGTTTATTTCTGTATTTCATGATTGCAACTTGCTGAAAAGTGTCAACACTTTCCCTATCATCGAGTTTAAACAGTACAGCAAATTTGTACTTACAGAGTGACTCAAACATGATTTAGACCTTATTTATGAAAAACTGTTTATTTCTGTATTTCATGATTGCAACTTGCTGAAAAGTGTCAACACTGTTCCTATCATCGAGTTTAAACAGTACAGCAAAATTGTACTTACAGAGTGACTCAAACATGATTTAGACCTTGTTTATGAAAAACTGTTTATTTCTGTGTTTCATGATTGCAACTTGCTGAAAAGTGTCAACACTGTTCCTATCATCGAGTTTAAACAGTACAGTAAAATTGTACTTACAGAGTGACTCAAACATCATTTAGACCTTATTTATGAAAAACTGTTTATTTCTGTATTTCATGATTGCAACTTGCTGAAAAGTGTCAACACTGTTCCTATCATCGAGTTTAAACAGTACAGCAAAATTGTACTTACAGAGTGACTCAAACATGATTTAGACCTTATTTATGAAAAACTGTTTATTTCTGTATTTCATGATTGCAACTTGCTGAAAAGTGTCAACAGTGTTCCTATCATCTGGATTAAGCTGTACGGCACCAATGGTACTTACAGAGTGACTCAAACATGATTTAGACCTTGTTTATGAAAAACTGTTTATTTCTGTATTTCATGATTGCAACTTGCTGAAAAGTGTCAACACTTTTCCTATCATCGAGTTTAAACAGTACAGCAAATTTGTACTTACAGAGTGACTCAAACATGATTTAGACCTTATTTATGAAAAACTGTTTATTTCTGTATTTCATGATTGCAACTTGCTGAAAAGTGTCAACAGTGTTCCTATCATCTGGATTAAGCTGTACGGCAACAATGGTACTTACAGAGTGACTCAAACATGATTTAGACCTTGTTTATGAAAAACTGTTTATTTCTGTATTTCATGATTGCAACTTGCCTAAAAGTGTCAACACTGTTCCTATCATTGAGTTTAAACAGTACAGCAAAATTGTACTTACAGTGTGACTCAAACATGATTTAGACCTTATTTATGAAAAACTGTTTATTTCTGTATTTCATGATTGCAACTTGCTGAAAAGTGTCAACACTTTCCCTATCATCGAGTTTAAACAGTACAGCAAATTTGTACTTACAGAGTGACTCAAACATGATTTAGACCTTATTTATGAAAAACTGTTTATTTCTGTATTTCATGATTGCAACTTGCTGAAAAGTGTCAACACTGTTCCTATCATCGAGTTTAAACAGTACAGCAAAATTGTACTTACAGAGTGACTCAAACATGATTTAGACCTTGTTTATGAAAAACTGTTTATTTCTGTGTTTCATGATTGCAACTTGCTGAAAAGTGTCAACACTGTTCCTATCATCGAGTTTAAACAGTACAGTAAAATTGTACTTACAGAGTGACTCAAACATCATTTAGACCTTATTTATGAAAAACTGTTTATTTCTGTATTTCATGATTGCAACTTGCTGAAAAGTGTCAACACTGTTCCTATCATCGAGTTTAAACAGTACAGCAAAATTGTACTTACAGAGTGACTCAAACATGATTTAGACCTTATTTATGAAAAACTGTTTATTTCTGTATTTCATGATTGCAACTTGCTGAAAAGTGTCAACAGTGTTCCTATCATCTGGATTAAGCTGTACGGCACCAATGGTACTTACAGAGTGACTCAAACATGATTTAGACCTTGTTTATGAAAAACTGTTTATTTCTGTATTTCATGATTGCAACTTGCTGAAAAGTGTCAACACTTTTCCTATCATCGAGTTTAAACAGTACAGCAAATTTGTACTTACAGAGTGACTCAAACATGATTTAGACCTTATTTATGAAAAACTGTTTATTTCTGTATTTCATGATTGCAACTTGCTGAAAAGTGTCAACAGTGTTCCTATCATCTGGATTAAGCAGTACAGCAAAAATGGTACTTACAGAGTGAATCAAACATGATTTAGACCTTGTTTATGAAAAACTGTTTATTTCTGTATTTCATGATTGCAACTTGTTGAAAAGTGTCAACAGTGTTCCTATCATCGAGTTTAAACTGTACAGCAAAATGGTACTTACAGAGTGACTCAAACATGATTTAGACCTTGTTTATGAAAAACTGTTTATTTCTGTATTTCATGATTGCAACTTGCTGAAAAGTGTCAACAGTGTTCCTAACATCTGGATTAAGCTGTACGGCAACAATGGTACTTACAGAGTGACTCAAACATGATTTAGACCTTGTTTATGAAAAACTGTTTATTTTTGTATTTCATGATTACAACTTGCTGAAAAGTGTCAACAGTTTTCCTATCATCTGGATTAAGCAGTACAGCAAAAATGGTACTTACAGAGTGACTCAAACATGATTTAGACCTTGTTTATGAAAAACTGTTTATTTCTGTATTTCATGATTGCAACTTGCTGAAAAGTGTCAACAGTGTTCCTATCATCTGGATTAAGCTGTACGGCAACAATGGTACTTACAGAGTGACTCAAACATGATTTAGACCTTGTTTATGAAAAACTGTTTATTTCTGTATTTCATGATTGCAACTTGCCTAAAAGTGTCAACACTGTTCCTATCATTGAGTTTAAACAGTACAGCAAAATTGTACTTACAGTGTGACTCAAACATGATTTAGACCTTATTTATGAAAAACTGTTTATTTCTGTATTTCATGATTGCAACTTGCTGAAAAGTGTCAACACTTTCCCTATCATCGAGTTTAAACAGTACAGCAAATTTGTACTTACAGAGTGACTCAAACATGATTTAGACCTTATTTATGAAAAACTGTTTATTTCTGTATTTCATGATTGCAACTTGCTGAAAAGTGTCAACACTGTTCCTATCATCGAGTTTAAACAGTACAGCAAAATTGTACTTACAGAGTGACTCAAACATGATTTAGACCTTGTTTATGAAAAACTGTTTATTTCTGTGTTTCATGATTGCAACTTGCTGAAAAGTGTCAACACTGTTCCTATCATCGAGTTTAAACAGTACAGTAAAATTGTACTTACAGAGTGACTCAAACATCATTTAGACCTTATTTATGAAAAACTGTTTATTTCTGTATTTCATGATTGCAACTTGCTGAAAAGTGTCAACACTGTTCCTATCATCGAGTTTAAACAGTACAGCAAAATTGTACTTACAGAGTGACTCAAACATGATTTAGACCTTATTTATGAAAAACTGTTTATTTCTGTATTTCATGATTGCAACTTGCTGAAAAGTGTCAACAGTGTTCCTATCATCTGGATTAAGCTGTACGGCAACAATGGTACTTACAGAGTGACTCAAACATGATTTAGACCTTGTTTATGAAAAACTGTTTATTTCTGTATTTCATGATTGCAACTTGCTGAAAAGTGTCAACACTGTTCCTATCATTGAGTTTAAACAGTACAGCAAAATTGTACTTACAGTGTGACTCAAACATGATTTAGACCTTATTTATGAAAAACTGTTTATTTCTGTATTTCATGATTGCAACTTGCTGAAAAGTGTCAACACTTTCCCTATCATCGAGTTTAAACAGTACAGCAAATTTGTACTTACAGAGTGACTCAAACATGATTTAGACCTTATTTATGAAAAACAGTTTATTTCTGTATTTCATGATTGCAACTTGCTGAAAAGTGTCAACACTGTTCCTATCATCGAGTTTAAACAGTACAGCAAAATTGTACTTACAGAGTGACTCAAACATGATTTAGACCTTGTTTATGAAAAACTGTTTATTTCTGTGTTTCATGATTGCAACTTGCTGAAAAGTGTCAACACTGTTCCTATCATCGAGTTTAAACAGTACAGTAAAATTGTACTTACAGAGTGACTCAAACATCATTTAGACCTTATTTATGAAAAACTGTTTATTTCTGTATTTCATGATTGCAACTTGCTGAAAAGTGTCAACACTGTTCCTATCATCGAGTTTAAACAGTACAGCAAAATTTTACTTACAGAGTGACTCAAACATGATTTAGACCTTATTTATGAAAAACTGTTTATTTCTGTATTTCATGATTGCAACTTGCTGAAAAGTGTCAACAGTGTTCCTATCATCTGGATTAAGCTGTACGGCAACAATGGTACTTACAGAGTGACTCAAACATGATTTAGACCTTGTTTATGAAAAACTGTTTATTTCTGTATTTCATGATTGCAACTTGCTGAAAAGTGTCAACACTGTTCCTATCATTGAGTTTAAACAGTACAGCAAAATTGTACTTACAGTGTGACTCAAACATGATTTAGACCTTATTTATGAAAAACTGTTTATTTCTGTATTTCATGATTGCAACTTGCTGAAAAGTGTCAACACTTTCCCTATCATCGAGTTTAAACAGTACAGCAAATTTGTACTTACAGAGTGACTCAAACATGATTTAGACCTTATTTATGAAAAACAGTTTATTTCTGTATTTCATGATTGCAACTTGCTGAAAAGTGTCAACACTGTTCCTATCATCGAGTTTAAACAGTACAGCAAAATTGTACTTACAGAGTGACTCAAACATGATTTAGACCTTGTTTATGAAAAACTGTTTATTTCTGTGTTTCATGATTGCAACTTGCTGAAAAGTGTCAACACTGTTCCTATCATCGAGTTTAAACAGTACAGTAAAATTGTACTTACAGAGTGACTCAAACATCATTTAGACCTTATTTATGAAAAACTGTTTATTTCTGTATTTCATGATTGCAACTTGCTGAAAAGTGTCAACACTGTTCCTATCATCGAGTTTAAACAGTACAGCAAAATTTTACTTACAGAGTGACTCAAACATGATTTAGACCTTATTTATGAAAAACTGTTTATTTCTGTATTTCATGATTGCAACTTGCTGAAAAGTGTCAACAGTGTTCCTATCATCTGGATTAAGCAGTACAGCAAAAATGGTACTTACAGAGTGACTCAAACATGATTTAGACCTTGTTTATGAAAAACTGTTTATTTCTGTATTTCATGATTGCAACTTGCTGAAAAGTGTCAACACTGTTCCTATCATTGAGTTTAAACAGTACAGCAAAATTGTACTTACAGTGTGACTCAAACATGATTTAGACCTTATTTATGAAAAACTGTTTATTTCTGTATTTCATGATTGCAACTTGCTGAAAAGTGTCAACACTTTCCCTATCATCGAGTTTAAACAGTACAGCAAATTTGTACTTACAGAGTGACTCAAACATGATTTAGACCTTATTTATGAAAAACAGTTTATTTCTGTATTTCATGATTGCAACTTGCTGAAAAGTGTCAACACTGTTCCTATCATCGAGTTTAAACAGTACAGCAAAATTGTACTTAGAGTGACTCAAACATGATTTAGACCTTGTTTATGAAAAACTGTTTATTTCTGTGTTTCATGATTGCAACTTGCTGAAAAGTGTCAACACTGTTCCTATCATCGAGTTTAAACAGTACAGTAAAATTGTACTTACAGAGTGACTCAAACATCATTTAGACCTTATTTATGAAAAACTGTTTATTTCTGTATTTCATGATTGCAACTTGCTGAAAAGTGTCAACACTGTTCCTATCATCGAGTTTAAACAGTACAGCAAAATTTTACTTACAGAGTGACTCAAACATGATTTAGACCTTATTTATGAAAAACTGTTTATTTCTGTATTTCATGATTGCAACTTGCTGAAAAGTGTCAACAGTGTTCCTATCATCTGGATTAAGCAGTACAGCAAAAATGGTACTTACAGAGTGACTCAAACATGATTTAGACCTTGTTTATGAAAAACGTTTTATTTCTGTATTTCATGATTGCAACTTGCTGAAAAGTGTCAACACTGTTCCTATCATCTGGATTAAGCAGTACAGCAAAAATGGTACTTACAGAGTGACTCAAACATGATTTAGACCTTGTTTATGAAAAACTGTTTATTTCTGTATTTCATGATTGCAACTTGCTGAAAAGTGTCAACAGTTTTCCTATCATCTGGATTAAGCAGTACAGCAAAAATGGTACTTACAGAGTGACTCAAACATGATTTAGACCTTGTTTATGAAAAACTGTTTATTTCTGTATTTCATGATTGCAACTTGCTGAAAAGTGTCAACAGTGTTCCTATCATCTGGATTAAGCTGTACGGCACCAATGGTACTTACAGAGTGACTCAAACATGATTTAGACCTTGTTTATGAAAAACTGTTTATTTCTGTATTTCATGATTGCAACTTGCTGAAAAGTGTCAACACTTTTCCTATCATCGAGTTTAAACAGTACAGCAAATTTGTACTTACAGAGTGACTCAAACATGATTTAGACCTTATTTATGAAAAACTGTTTATTTCTGTATTTCATGATTGCAACTTGCTGAAAAGTGTCAACAGTGTTCCTATCATCTGGATTAAGCAGTACAGCAAAAATGGTACTTACAGAGTGAATCAAACATGATTTAGACCTTGTTTATGAAAAACTGTTTATTTCTGTATTTCATGATTGCAACTTGTTGAAAAGTGTCAACAGTGTTCCTATCATCGAGTTTAAACTGTACAGCAAAATGGTACTTACAGAGTGACTCAAACATGATTTAGACCTTGTTTATGAAAAACTGTTTATTTCTGTATTTCATGATTGCAACTTGCTGAAAAGTGTCAACAGTGTTCCTAACATCTGGATTAAGCTGTACGGCAACAATGGTACTTACAGAGTGACTCAAACATGATTTAGACCTTGTTTATGAAAAACTGTTTATTTTTGTATTTCATGATTACAACTTGCTGAAAAGTGTCAACAGTTTTCCTATCATCTGGATTAAGCAGTACAGCAAAAATGGTACTTACAGAGTGACTCAAACATGATTTAGACCTTGTTTATGAAAAACTGTTTATTTCTGTATTTCATGATTGCAACTTGCTGAAAAGTGTCAACAGTGTTCCTATCATCTGGATTAAGCTGTACGGCAACAATGGTACTTACAGAGTGACTCAAACATGATTTAGACCTTGTTTATGAAAAACTGTTTATTTCTGTATTTCATGATTGCAACTTGCTGAAAAGTGTCAACACTTTTCCTATCATCGAGTTTAAACAGTACAGCAAATTTGTACTTACAGAGTGACTCAAACATGATTTAGACCTTATTTATGAAAAACTGTTTATTTCTGTATTTCATGATTGCAACTTGCTGAAAAGTGTCAACAGTGTTCCTATCATCTGGATTAAGCAGTACAGCAAAAATGGTACTTACAGAGTGAATCAAACATGATTTAGACCTTGTTTATGAAAAACTGTTTATTTCTGTATTTCATGATTGCAACTTGTTGAAAAGTGTCAACAGTGTTCCTATCATCGAGTTTAAACTGTACAGCAAAATGGTACTTACAGAGTGACTCAAACATGATTTAGACCTTGTTTATGAAAAACTGTTTATTTCTGTATTTCATGATTGCAACTTGCTGAAAAGTGTCAACAGTGTTCCTAACATCTGGATTAAGCTGTACGGCAACAATGGTACTTACAGAGTGACTCAAACATGATTTAGACCTTGTTTATGAAAAACTGTTTATTTTTGTATTTCATGATTACAACTTGCTGAAAAGTGTCAACAGTTTTCCTATCATCTGGATTAAGCAGTACAGCAAAAATGGTACTTACAGAGTGACTCAAACATGATTTAGACCTTGTTTATGAAAAACTGTTTATTTCTGTATTTCATGATTGCAACTTGCTGAAAAGTGTCAACAGTGTTCCTATCATCTGGATTAAGCTGTACGGCAACAATGGTACTTACAGAGTGACTCAAACATGATTTAGACCTTGTTTATGAAAAACTGTTTATTTCTGTATTTCATGATTGCAACTTGCCTAAAAGTGTCAACACTGTTCCTATCATTGAGTTTAAACAGTACAGCAAAATTGTACTTACAGTGTGACTCAAACATGATTTAGACCTTATTTATGAAAAACTGTTTATTTCTGTATTTCATGATTGCAACTTGCTGAAAAGTGTCAACACTTTCCCTATCATCGAGTTTAAACAGTACAGCAAATTTGTACTTACAGAGTGACTCAAACATGATTTAGACCTTATTTATGAAAAACTGTTTATTTCTGTATTTCATGATTGCAACTTGCTGAAAAGTGTCAACACTGTTCCTATCATCGAGTTTAAACAGTACAGCAAAATTGTACTTACAGAGTGACTCAAACATGATTTAGACCTTGTTTATGAAAAACTGTTTATTTCTGTGTTTCATGATTGCAACTTGCTGAAAAGTGTCAACACTGTTCCTATCATCGAGTTTAAACAGTACAGTAAAATTGTACTTACAGAGTGACTAAACATCATTTAGACCTTATTTATGAAAAACTGTTTATTTCTGTATTTCATGATTGCAACTTGCTGAAAAGTGTCAACAGTGTTCCTATCATCTGGATTAAGCTGTACAGCAACAATGGTACTTACAGAGTGACTCAAACATGATTTAGACCTTGTTTATGAAAAACTGTTTATTTCTGTATTTCATGATTGCAACTTGCTGAAAAGTGTCAACACTTTCCCTATCATCGAGTTTAAACAGTACAGCAAATTTGTACTTACAGAGTGACTCAAACATGATTTAGACCTTATTTATGAAAAACTGTTTATTTCTGTATTTCATGATTGCAACTTGCTGAAAAGTGTCAACACTGTTCCTATCATCGAGTTTAAACAGTACAGCAAAATTGTACTTACAGAGTGACTCAAACATGATTTAGACCTTGTTTATGAAAAACTGTTTATTTCTGTGTTTCATGATTGCAACTTGCTGAAAAGTGTCAACACTGTTCCTATCATCGAGTTTAAACAGTACAGTAAAATTGTACTTACAGAGTGACTCAAACATCATTTAGACCTTATTTATGAAAAACTGTTTATTTCTGTATTTCATGATTGCAACTTGCTGAAAAGTGTCAACACTGTTCCTATCATCGAGTTTAAACAGTACAGCAAAATTGTACTTACAGAGTGACTCAAACATGATTTCGACCTTATTTATGAAAAACTGTTTATTTCTGTATTTCATGATTGCAACTTGCTGAAAAGTGTCAACAGTGTTCCTATCATCTGGATTAAGCAGTACAGCAAAAATGGTACTTACAGAGTGACTCAAACATGATTTAGACCATGTTTATGAAAAACGTTTTATTTCTGTATTTCATGATTGCAACTTGCTGAAAAGTGTCAACAGTGTTCCTATCATCTGGATTAAGCAGTACAGCAAAAATGGTACTTACAGAGTGACTCAAACATGATTTAGACCTTGTTTATGAAAAACGGTTTATTTCTGTATTTCATGATTGCAACTTGCTGAAAAGTGTCAACACTTTCCCTATCATCGAGTTTAAACAGTACAGCAAATTTGTACTTACAGAGTGACTCAAACATGATTTAGACCTTATTTATGAAAAACTGTTTATTTCTGTACTTCATGATTGCAACTTGCTGAAAAGTGTCAACAGTGTTCCTATCATCTGGATTAAGCAGTACAGCAAAAATGGTACTTACAGAGTGAATCAAACATGATTTAGACCTTGTTTATGAAAAACTGTTTATTTCTGTATTTCATGAGTGCAACTTGTTGAAAAGTGTCAACAGTGTTCCTATCATCGAGTTTAAACTGTACAGCAAAATGGTACTTACAGAGTGACTCAAACATGATTTAGACCTTATTTATGAAAAACTGTTTATTTCTTGTATTTCATGATTGCAACTTGCTGAAAAGTGTCAACAGTGTTCCTATCATCTGGATTAAGCTGTACAGCAACAATGGTACTTACAGAGTGACTCAAACATGATTTAGACCTTGTTTATGAAAAACTGTTTATTTCTGTATTTCATGATTGCAACTTGCTGAAAAGTGTCAACACTTTTCCTATCATCGAGTTTAAACAGTACAGCAAATTTGTACTTACAGTGTGACTCAAACATGATTTAGACCTTATTTATGAAAAACTGTTTATTTCTGTATTTCATGATTGCAACTTGCTGAAAAGTGTCAACACTTTCCCTATCATCGAGTTTAAACAGTACAGCAAATTTGTACTTACAGAGTGACTCAAACATGATTTAGACCTTATTTATGAAAAACTGTTTATTTCTGTATTTCATGATTGCAACTTGCTGAAAAGTGTCAACACTGTTCCTATCATCGAGTTTAAACAGTACAGCAAAATTGTACTTACAGAGTGACTCAAACATGATTTAGACCTTGTTTATGAAAAACTGTTTATTTCTGTGTTTCATGATTGCAACTTGCTGAAAAGTGTCAACACTGTTCCTATCATCGAGTTTAAACAGTACAGTAAAATTGTACTTACAGAGTGACTCAAACATCATTTAGACCTTATTTATGAAAAACTGTTTATTTCTGTATTTCATGATTGCAACTTGCTGAAAAGTGTCAACAGTGTTCCTATCATCTGGATTAAGCTGTACAGCAACAATGGTACTTACAGAGTGACTCAAACATGATTTAGACCTTGTTTATGAAAAACTGTTTATTTCTGTATTTCATGATTGCAACTTGCTGAAAAGTGTCAACACTTTCCCTATCATCGAGTTTAAACAGTACAGCAAATTTGTACTTACAGAGTGACTCAAACATGATTTAGACCTTATTTATGAAAAACTGTTTATTTCTGTATTTCATGATTGCAACTTGCTGAAAAGTGTCAACACTGTTCCTATCATCGAGTTTAAACAGTACAGCAAAATTGTACTTACAGAGTGACTCAAACATGATTTAGACCTTGTTTATGAAAAACTGTTTATTTCTGTGTTTCATGATTGCAACTTGCTGAAAAGTGTCAACACTGTTCCTATCATCGAGTTTAAACAGTACAGTAAAATTGTACTTACAGAGTGACTCAAACATCATTTAGACCTTATTTATGAAAAACTGTTTATTTCTGTATTTCATGATTGCAACTTGCTGAAAAGTGTCAACACTGTTCCTATCATCGAGTTTAAACAGTACAGCAAAATTGTACTTACAGAGTGACTCAAACATGATTTCGACCTTATTTATGAAAAACTGTTTATTTCTGTATTTCATGATTGCAACTTGCTGAAAAGTGTCAACAGTGTTCCTATCATCTGGATTAAGCAGTACAGCAAAAATGGTACTTACAGAGTGACTCAAACATGATTTAGACCATGTTTATGAAAAACGTTTTATTTCTGTATTTCATGATTGCAACTTGCTGAAAAGTGTCAACAGTGTTCCTATCATCTGGATTAAGCAGTACAGCAAAAATGGTACTTACAGAGTGACTCAAACATGATTTAGACCTTGTTTATGAAAAACTGTTTATTTCTGTATTTCATGATTGCAACTTGCTGAAAAGTGTCAACACTTTCCCTATCATCGAGTTTAAACAGTACAGCAAATTTGTACTTACAGAGTGACTCAAACATGATTTAGACCTTATTTATGAAAAACTGTTTATTTCTGTACTTCATGATTGCAACTTGCTGAAAAGTGTCAACAGTGTTCCTATCATCTGGATTAAGCAGTACAGCAAAAATGGTACTTACAGAGTGAATCAAACATGATTTAGACCTTGTTTATGAAAAACTGTTTATTTCTGTATTTCATGAGTGCAACTTGTTGAAAAGTGTCAACAGTGTTCCTATCATCGAGTTTAAACTGTACAGCAAAATGGTACTTACAGAGTGACTCAAACATGATTTAGACCTTATTTATGAAAAACTGTTTATTTCTTGTATTTCATGATTGCAACTTGCTGAAAAGTGTCAACAGTGTTCCTATCATCTGGATTAAGCTGTACAGCAACAATGGTACTTACAGAGTGACTCAAACATGATTTAGACCTTGTTTATGAAAAACTGTTTATTTCTGTATTTCATGATTGCAACTTGCTGAAAAGTGTCAACACTTTTCCTATCATCGAGTTTAAACAGTACAGCAAATTTGTACTTACAGAGTGACTCAAACATGATTTAGACCTTATTTATGAAAAACGGTTTATTTCTGTATTTCATGATTGCAACTTGCTGAAAAGTGTCAACAGTGTTCCTATCATCTGGATTAAGCAGTACAGCAAAAATGGTACTTACAGAGTGAATCAAACATGATTTAGACCTTGTTTATGAAAAACTGTTTATTTCTGTATTTCATGATTGCAACTTGCTGAAAAGTGTCAACACTGTTCCTATCATCGAGTTTAAACAGTACAGCAAATTTGTACTTACAGAGTGACTCAAACATGATTTAGACCTTATTTATGAAAAACTGTTTATTTCTGTATTTCATGATTGCAACTTGCTGAAAAGTGTCAACACTGTTCCTATCATCGAGTTTAAACAGTACAGCAAAATTGTACTTACAGAGTGACTCAAACATGATTTAGACCTTATTTATGAAAAACTGTTTATTTCTGTATTTCATGATTGCAACTTGCTGAAAAGTGTCAACACTTTTCCTATCATCGAGTTTAAACAGTACAGCAAAATTGTACTTACAGAGTGACTCAAACATGATTTAGACCTTATTTATGAAAAACTGTTTATTTCTGTATTTCATGATTGCAACTTGCTGAAAAGTGTCAACACTTTTCCTATCATCGAGTTTAAACAGTACAGCAAATTTGTACTTACAGAGTGACTCAAACATGATTTAGACCTTATTTATGAAAAACGGTTTATTTCTGTATTTCATGATTGCAACTTGCTGAAAAGTGTCAACAGTGTTCCTATCATCTGGATTAAGCAGTACAGCAAAAATGGTACTTACAGAGTGAATCAAACATGATTTAGACCTTGTTTATGAAAAACTGTTTATTTCTGTATTTCATGATTGCAACTTGCTGAAAAGTGTCAACACTGTTCCTATCATCGAGTTTAAACAGTACAGCAAATTTGTACTTACAGAGTGACTCAAACATGATTTAGACCTTATTTATGAAAAACTGTTTATTTCTGTATTTCATGATTGCAACTTGCTGAAAAGTGTCAACACTGTTCCTATCATCGAGTTTAAACAGTACAGCAAAATTGTACTTACAGAGTGACTCAAACATGATTTAGACCTTATTTATGAAAAACTGTTTATTTCTGTATTTCATGATTGCAACTTGCTGAAAAGTGTCAACACTGTTCCTATCATTGAGTTTAAACAGTACAGCAAATTTGTACTTACAGAGTGACTCAAACATGATTTAGACCTTATTTATGAAAAACTGTTTATTTCTGTATTTCATGATTGCAACTTGCTGAAAAGTGTCAACAGTGTTCCTATCATCTGGATTAAGCAGTACAGCAAAAATGGTACTTACAGAGTGAATCAAACATGATTTAGACCTTGTTTATGAAAAACTGTTTATTTCTGTATTTCATGATTGCAACTTGTTGAAAAGTGTCAACAGTGTTCCTATCATCGAGTTTAAACTGTACAGCAAAATGGTACTTACAGAGTGACTCAAACATGATTTAGACCTTATTTATGAAAAACTGTTTATTTCTGTATTTCATGATTGCAACTTGCTGAAAAGTGTCAACAGTGTTCCTATCATCTGGATTAAGCTGTACAGCAACAATGGTACTTACAGAGTGACTCAAACATGATTTAGACCTTGTTTATGAAAAACTGTTTATTTCTGTATTTCATGATTGCAACTTGCTGAAAAGTGTCAACACTTTTCCTATCATCGAGTTTAAACAGTAGAGCAAATTTGTACTTACAGAGTGACTCAAACATGATTTAGACCTTATTTATGAAAAACGGTTTATTTCTGTATTTCATGATTGCAACTTGTTGAAAAGTGTCAACAGTGTTCTTATCATCGAGTTTAAACTGTACAGCAAAATGGTACTTACAGAGTGACTCAAACATGATTTAGACCTTGTTTATGAAAAATTGTTTATTTCTGTATTTCATGATTGCAACTTGCTGAAAAGTGTCAACACTGTTCCTATCATTGAGTTTAAACAGTAGAGCAAATTTGTACTTACAGAGTGACTCAAACATGATTTAGACCTTATTTATGAAAAACGGTTTATTTCTGTATTTCATGATTGCAACTTGTTGAAAAGTGTCAACAGTGTTCTTATCATCGAGTTTAAACTGTACAGCAAAATGGTACTTACAGAGTGACTCAAACATGATTTAGACCTTGTTTATGAAAAACTGTTTATTTCTGTATTTCATGATTGCAACTTGCTGAAAAGTGTCAACATTTTCCTATCATCGAGTTTAAACAGTACAGCAAATTTGTACTTACAGAGTGACTCAAACATGATTTAGACCTTATTTATGAAAAACTGTTTATTTCTGTATTTCATGATTGCAACTTGCTGAAAAGTGTCAACACTGTTCCTATCATCGAGTTTAAACAGTACAGCAAAATTGTACATACAGAGTGACTCAAACATGATTTAGACCTTTTTTATGAAAAACTGTTTATTTCTGTATTTCATGATTGCAACTTGCTGAACAGTGTCAACAGTGTTCCTATCATCTGGATTAAGCAGTACAGCAAAAATGGTACTTACAGAGTGACTCAAACATGATTTAGACCTTGTTTATGAAAAACGGTTTATTTCTGTATTTCATGATTGCAACTTGCTGAAAAGTGTCAACACTGTTCCTATCATCTGGATTAAGCAGTACAGCAAAAATGGTACTTACAGAGTGACTCAAACATGATTTAGACCTTGTTTATGAAAAACGGTTTATTTCTGTATTTCATGATTGCAACTTGCTGAAAAGTGTCAACACTGTTCCTATCATCTGGATTAAGCAGTACAGCAAAAATGGTACTTACAGAGTGACTCAAACATGATTTAGACCTTGTTTATGAAAAACTGTTTATTTCTGTATTTCATGATTGCAACTTGCTGAAAACTGTCAACAGTTTTCCTATCATCTGGATTAAGCAGTACACCAAAAATGGTACTTACAGAGTGACTCAAACATGATTTAGACCTTGTTTATGAAAAACTGTTTATTTCTGTATTTCATGCATTTACTCCTATCCGATAGCTGAAATCCATTTTTGAAAAGCTGGGCCCAGATGACCCCACCACAACCATTAAGGGGATAAGACATTAACATCTGATCCAGGACCTGTGGTTAGTAACAACATCCATCTACTTTGTGTGTTTCCTCCCAAGTAATCATTACCGGTTATTCAGATAAGTATTAAATTATTTAAACACATCTCCAATTGATCATTTGTTTGAAACCCCGAGTTAGTCAGTATTCATTCAGATGGGAGTAGGAACCAAAACACTGCCATATCCTGTTATGGCTAGGGGGCAGTATTTTCACGGCTGGATAAAAAACGTACCCGATTTAATCTGGTTACCACTCCTACCCAGTAACTAGAATATGCATATACTTATTACATATGGATAGAAAACACCCTAAAGTTTCTAAAACTGTTTGAATGGTGTCTGTGAGTATAACAGAACTCATTTGGCAGGCAAAAACCTGACAAGGTTTCAGGCAGGAAGTGGCCTGTCTGACAAGGTGTCGATCTTCTTGTCTCTGTTTATTGAAGAGTGAGGATCTTAGCTGTCCCGTGACATTTCCTACGGCTGCCATAGGGTCTCAGAAGGCGGTAAAAAGCTGAATCGTGGCTTTGCAGGCTCTGGCTGAAAAAAAGTAGCGCTTTTGGGTAGTGGCTGGTTACAGTACTGTGAGACTCAGGCTCGTGCCCGCGTCGACCGAAAGCTTTGTTTACTTTCCTCTGTTTAGCTAAAAGGAGATTCCCGGTCAGAATATTATCGCTTTTTTACGAGAAAAATGGCATAAAAATTGATTTTAAACAGCGGTTGACATGCTTCGAAGTACGGTAATGGAATATTTAGATTTTTTTTGTCACGAATTGCGCCATGCGCGCGACCCTGATTTACCATTTCAGATAGTGTCTGGGACGCACGAACAAAACGCCGCTATTCGGATATAACGATGGATTATTTTGGACCAAACCAACATTTGTTATTGAAGTAGCAGTCCTGGGAGTGCATTCTGATGAAGACAACAAAAGGTAATCAAACTTTTATAATAGTAAACCTGATATTGGTGAGTGCTAAACTTGCCGGGTGTCTAAATAGCTAGCCCGTGATGCCTGGGCTATGTACTTAGAATATTGCAAAATGTGCTTTCACCAAAAAGCTATTTTAAAATCGGACATATCGAGTGCATAGAGGAGTTCTGTATCTATAATTCTTAAAATAATTGTTATGCTTTTTGTGAACGTTTATCGTGAGTAATTTAGTAAATTCTTAGTGAATTCGCCGGAAGTTTGCGGGGGGTATGCTAGTTCTGAACGTCACATGCTAATGTAAAAAGCTGGTTTTTGATATAAATATGAACTTGATTGAACAAAACATGCATGTATTGTATAACATAATGTCCTAGGGTTGTCATCTGATGAAGATCATCAAAGGTTAGTGCTGCATTTAGCTGTCTTCTGGGTTTTGGTGACATTATATGCTAGCTTGAAAAATGGGTGTCTGATTATTTCTGGCTTGGTACTCTGCTGACATAATCTAATGTTTTGCTTTCGTTGTAAAGCCTTTTTGAAATCGGACAGTGTGGTTAGATAAAGGAGAGTCTTATCTTTAAAATGCTGTGAAATAGTCATATGTTTGAAAAATTGAAGTTTTTGTATTTTTGAGGAGTTTGTAATTCGCGCCACGCCTATCATTGGATATTGGAGCAGGTGTTCCGCTAGCGGAACGTCTAGATGTAAGAGGATATGCTCCCTCCTCTTCTCCTGTACACCCATTATGCAGACGACATATATCATTTGACAAGACAATTAATGCTGTGTTATATTTTTATGTCAGATAAAATCTGGAGAAAGGTATGTCATCCCTTTACCACAAGACCTGTTTGAAATATACAAGCAGAGATGTCCTGTACATTTTATGAATTTTTGGTTGTTCCTTCTCTGTAATACTACTCGCCACTTTCTACTCGCAATTTTATGAAGTTGGTTATAGGTTCCCAATCTGGGCTAGCCATCTCCCAACTAGCTACCAAGAAGCCATTTCAGGCTATCAATCAAGTTAGTAGCTAGCTTGTCTATGTTAGCTGGCGTGCCTGCTGGCAAGGTTGGTAGACTTTAGAAAGGCAAGCAATTACTAAATGTACTGAATAAGATTCACATTCCTTTAATCTTGTACCCAGATTTGAGTATATTTCGTTTCATTAAAAGAACAAACACTCAGGAGGATACAGACTGCTCAAGAGGTATATGTGTTAATTAAGCATAATGATTATGGTTCTAGATTGCAGGAAAAAGCGGTTTCAGGTGTTTGAAAAATGCTAAATTCGCCAACTTCCAGACGGGGGACCTAGTCCACCTCCGAACCACCTGCCAGCCATCCTCACTTTGTTCCCCCTCATATTTTTGGGGTGCATGACGCCCCTATAAACAAGAATTGTGAAAAGTGGAATCCTCGTGTGTGCAAGCAAGAAGGCGCTCAACCATTTCCACACACACTTTTTTGTTGACATGGGCCATAGAGGGTACGAGTTTGTTAAACACATGGCATTTAGCAAAACAGTCTTCTTAGTCACAGTGCAATTCTGCTAATGCTGACAGTGATAGTACGGACTTAAACTAAAAATCAAAATGAAGTGAGGGGAAAAAGAGACCTAAAAGGCAAGAAATTCTCTCAAACTTTAAAAATGTGGAACTGATAGGCAATGTAACTTTAAAAGGTTTTATGAAGCTTTCATAAACACTAAGGCTTCCATACGGTAGATGCTTTAGAAATCATTTATTAGCAAAGACCATTCTGTATATGTGAAATAAGATCTGTCACATTTGGATAAGCGCTAGATGTTAGAATTTTTTTATATAGTACAATTAGGCTTCTAAATTATTTGTGAAGCACCTACTGTATGTCGCCCTATAATTGGTTCATGAAGGCTTTGTTAAGCTTTTAAAGTTGTTAATTTAAGGTGGGTCCAGAAACACTAAGGATGAGCATGACAGAAACTTAAAGGGGTAATGGTGATTTTTAAAAGGATTTTATTAGCCTGGTCCAGTTACCTGGGATAGATCTGTAATCAAGAACAATTTGAGAGGAACACAAATACTCGGCCCACATTGACACGGTGGTAACAGAGCAAAATGAAAAGACAACATACAGGACATGACTTCTATGAAATGAACGTGAATCATCACTTTAATGGAAAAAAATAATCTTGAAACTAAAACAATCCTTACCCAATAAACACAGGGTTACATGACTGTCTGTCTACAGGAGAATTGCACAGAATCCAATTATAGTTCGACGATCACATACGTACTCTCCTTTACAAACAGATATACACATTACACCAACAGTCACACAATCCTTGCAATATACACCGAACATACAAACCCATTGTCACGCTTTCATTTCATAAATGCTGATTTAGAGAGACAAAAAAAATCTCAGATCTCCATTTGAAATTCAGTCAAAACGACAGGAACATTTTGTTGTTGTTGGAGGCAGTTTGTGATGTATAACAAGACAGGAGAGATGACAGCTGACCTACATCAGCTGATGTAGTGCTAAATGAAGCCAAGAGGAGATCAGAACCCACTGGAGCCTACAGGTTACACCAGAAACACCGTTTGTGTCCCCTATGGGGTCTAGGCTTACCCAAAACTGCATATAGTACCACACCATAACCTGCAGAGGGACCAAATTAGGGCTGATACAGTCCTGATTATCCTTCATTCACAGGTAACATATACTGTGTGTGTGATCTCAAATGACACGTCTTGTTCATTTTTGTCCTTCTCGGTTTATTTCTCAGATTGTGGATAGTCCGCTAAGTGTCTGTTAGACAGTTTTTCTACTCGTTCACTCGTTCTTTCACTCACTTGCACGCTCTTCTCTCAAACACACACACACACACACCTCACTAATGGTAAAGCAGCAGGTTAGCTTATTCATAGTTCAACTTGTTTGTACAAATCATTGTCAAAATGAAAGTAATTAGCGATAAACAACATTCATACATATTAAATTGTCATTCATTTTCGTTTATTTTTTTCTCTCCACACAATGCGAATCCAGGGTAATGCTAAACAGAGTATAAAGTCCTTCATTTTTTCCAATATTATTAATCAAGATAATCATGTACAACGGTATTACGCTATTTTCATTCCTCCTCTCGTACTGAAATAGGAAATAAGGCAAGTAAAAAAAAAGAGTTGAGTTCTCATTTCTGCTCGCGAAGGCTGAAGCGATTCACTCAGCACATGTCAAAAGTAGTGGTGTAAAAAAAACATCCAGATGTCTACAGCTGGAGACGGGCGGAGCCCTTTATACCGCTCTGACTGACAGGCATGGCAGCCAGTCAAGAGTGCTTGAGCCCTCGGCGGACCCGCCCAATACAGTACCTCCCAGTACTTGACTGGCGAATGAAAACTGGGGGAGCAGAGTGGTTCGGGTGCGCCCTACATTCATGAGAGAGCAGTTTGCTAAGTCGGATTTCTTTCAGCTTGGGTTCTTCTGTCCCATCTGCACGGAAAAGCAGCGGACAGGAGGAGAAAGAGTCCTGGAATTAAAGAAGAAAGGTCAGATGAAATGAAAAGAAGAGAGAGAGAAAAAGAGGGAGATTGCAGGTCTGTTCCCCCCATGTTCTGTTCAGAGAGCTGCGGCAGTATGTGAGATGTACTCTCTCACGCTCACCACCGAGTGTTTAAGGTCACAATGGATGACTGTGGACGGGGTTAGTAAAGGGGAGGCAGTGGGAAGGCAGGTAGGGTCAGGGGGAGAAGGGAAGGCAGTAGGAGGCTGGGGGAGCCAGGCCCTGGGGGTGATAGGCCCAGTACAGTGGGAAGAAGCCTTGTTCATTCCAGTCCTATCACAACATTATTATTATTATTTTACAATCTAGGTAGATCAGGCTGGGGGGGGGGGGGGGGGGGGTCAGAGGCCCCTACGGGGTGTAGTGTGTGACAGACAGAGCCCTATGAATGGCTTTAATAGTAGTGATTATCTGTAGCTTGCCCCCTTGTCACATGACATGTACCAATGTCCCCCATACACAGAGCTGATAAGGGTCATATTCATTAGTGCACACCGTAGCAAAACATTTGCAACGAAAAACAAGCGTTTCTCATTGGACACATTCAGGTAGTCCCTCCCTGTTTTGGTCCGTTTGCTTCCCAGTGAATACGACCCAGGTTGGTCTTAAAGGGGCAGAGACCATCCGGTTGGACAGGCGGTTTGTATAGGCACCAGTGTCATTTATTCCTTTCAGATCCCTCCGGCGGTCTAACTGACCAGCCTACTGAGCTAAAGCAGTCTCCAAATCTACAGCCAACACTGGACCAAACCAATATAAGAGAAAGGAGGGGGTTGACTGGGGGAAGAGGGGCCCCTGATTTAGATATGTCCACCTCCTTCCTCCCCCCGCCCATCACCACCTCCATCATTGAGATGTTGTCATTATTATTTGGGGGTCCCCAGCTTCTTGGGGGTCCCCGGGCGCTTGCTCTGCCACAGGTGCCCGGGGATGGTGAAGGCATCAACGCTCATGGACATGGTCTTGGATGGGATGGTGGTGAACTGTTTGCGGTCCGAACTATACTTGTAGATGGACTCCACCATGGCAGGGCTGATGACACGAGGCCCGATGCCCGTTAAGCGCACCATCTCCTCGGTCTCTGGGTTCATGGTGTAGATGGCCCGGAACTGACAGCTGGAGTCACGGAAGAGGATGAGGAAGTGGTTGGCCTGGCACTTATCCATCTCCTGAACCATAGAAGGAGAGGGGAAGATAAAACAATGTTAAAAACACTTTAACAATGACAATTCAACAAATTCAATACAAATACACATTAGAAAGAGTGAGAGCGCTTTGCCAATGTTAACATATGTTTCCCATGCCAATAAAGCATTGAATTTAATTGAATTGAGAGAGAGGGGCAGAGAGAAAGAGTCCCCAAAGCAAGCTGGTCCTGGGGCTCTGTTCACAAACAGAGCCCCAGGACAGCAACATAATTAGACCCAACCAAATCATGAGAAAACCAAAAAATTATTACTTGACATATTGGAAAGAATGAACAAAAAAGATGAGCAAACTACAATGCCATTTGGCCCTGACCACTGTGACTGACCAAAATGAAGGAAAGCTTTGACTATGTACAGACTCAGTAAGCATAGCCTTGCTATTGAGAAAGGTTGCCGTAGGCTGACCTGGCTCTCAAAAGAAGACAGGCTATGTGCATACTGCCCACAAAATTAGGTGGAAACTGAGCTGCACTTCCTAACCTCCTGCCAAATGTATGACCATATTAGAGAGACATATTTCCCTCAGACTACACAGACCCACAAAGAATACGAAAACAAATCCAATTTTGATAAACTCCCATATCTATTGGGTGGAGTGTGCAATCACAGCAGCAAGATGTGTGAACTGTTGCCACAAGAAAAGTGCAACCAATGAAGAACAAATATCATTGTAAATACAACCAATATTGATTTTTACTTACTTTCCCTTTTGTACTTTAACTATTTGCACATCGTTACAGCACTGTATATAGACATAATGACATTTGAAATGTCTATTATTTTGGAACTGTAATATTTACTGTTCACCTTTTATTGTTTATTTCACTTTTGTAAACATATGTTTCCCATGCCAATAAAGCCCTTTGAATTGAATTGAGAGAGAGGAGGTAAACGGGATATGAACAGTGGCAGTAGGGAGGCTCCAACCAGGTAGACTCTGACAGCCAGTCCAGCCAGCGGAGCAGAGAGGGGGTTAGCAAGGTTGTTGATTTATAGGGCTCTAACAGGGGTTGATTGCATCCCAAATGGCACCCCTATTCCCTAAGTGCACTATAATGGATTATGGCGGTGCCATTTGGGATGCACACATTGATTTAAAAGGATCTAGGGGGAGTTGTTGATTTAAAGATTTCTGACCTCTACAATCTTGTTTTTCTGCGGTTCGTTGACCTTGCCGGCAAGGCAGCAGCGGGAGATGGCGTTGTGGATGATGAACTTGTTGGACTTGAAGCTGGGCTCCTTGTACAGCTTGGGCCCTGGAAGCCAACACAAATCAACACCAAAACACAATCAATACAAATAACATGCCATATATCAAAGACCAAGTACGTTCCAATATGGGCTTTCTATTAATATGTGGTGGATTGGTTCAAACAGACACTTATGATGACATCGTATTCTCAGTATAGGCTCTGTTCCCATATCCACACTAGCATTCCACTTATGATAAAGTAATCTATCGTAAACATAAATGGTAGCGTAGATCTGTCATGATACAAAGGGATGCGTGAGATAACGAGCAGCATTAGTTCTGGTACTTTGGACAAATCACGATTTTGCAGGTCTTCAATATTCGGGCGAGGAGGGAACATTCAAAGAGAGAGCTCTTCGTTCCGGTTCTCTTTCTTAATCGAGCATCTGGCCAATTACACAAGACTTTAGTTCTGGATTAAGTAAGATTATTGATGAATGCTAGTGTGGATATTATTGGAACAGGAATATTGGAAGAGGGTATGTCACAGTCATGGACCCCGAGTGATGGTTAACAGTAAGCAGTAACGTAAGGTAAACGTACCGGTGTATTCTGGAATGGAGGCGGGAGACGAGGCCGTGGAGGCATTCTCCCAGTCCTTCTCTCCGTTCTGATTGGCCATTCGTCCTGGTGACATCAGCCTTGAGGGGGAGTGAGATCGGCTGTAGGGAGGAGAGGAAATTTGTTGTGAAGCATAACAACAAAACAATCTATATACTGGTACATAAAACAGACAGACACTGAATCACACATTTGTTTAAAAAAAAACAGGCCAATAGTGAGGACGGGAGCATAGTTGGGCAGCTACAGGTCCATGTGGGGGGGAAATACAACTCGTTATGGTTAACCATAGCTACCTGTGCGGTACAGTTACCATAGCAGTGCAGTAAAATACAACTTGTTATGATTGACAGTTAGTTACCTGGAAGATTTCCTGACGGTCAGTGTCCCGCTGTTGCCAGTGTCGTTAGCCATTGAGGACAGGTTCATGGAAGAGTGGGAATAGACCTTGTTGAGTTTGGAGCCTAGTGAGTGAGTGAGAGAGAGAGAGTGAGAGAAACACAAACACACAGAAAAAAAACATTAATATGACATCGCAATCTTCTGAGATACGCAGCAACAAAACAAAAAAATGACAATGAACGGCCCAGGACTGACTCAGCAATGGGAGTGCTGGCGGTGGAGTTTATATCTACCCATTAATCCCTTGGTGGGGCTGCGGGAAAGCACAGAGTCATCCCGGAACATGGTCCTGGGTCTCCGCTTCTTCACGCCACGCACCGTGGTGGGCTTCTGCCGCAACACCTTGTCCAGATCCTCCATGATCTTCAGCTGCTGCCGCCGCTCGTATTCCTGCCTGGTGAAGGTGTCTCTCCGCTGGGTCGTGCTATCCGAAGAGGGGGTACCGGGGGTCCGGGGCTGGTCCTCACCACCGCCACTCTTGTCTCCCCAGCCCTCGATGTTAAACCACTCAGGTCGGCTACAGGTATAGAGAGAGGGGGGGGTAACCAATTAATCAATCAAATCAAGAAACATAAGCAGCTCCATCTA
Source organism: Salmo salar (assembly GCF_965601325.2). Classification (NCBI taxonomy): domain Eukaryota; kingdom Metazoa; phylum Chordata; class Actinopteri; order Salmoniformes; family Salmonidae; genus Salmo; species Salmo salar. The sequence continues at coordinate 51,275,001 of NC_138296.1, read as the reverse complement.
GTTGATTCAGAGAGTCGACTATTGGACAATGCAGTACTGTAAGTGGCTTGAAAACACAACGCACATCGCATGCTCTTTCTCGCTCTTCTCCTCCTGCTCCAGTCTGCGTCTCTTCATCTCCTCCGCCCTCTTCTGCTGTTTCTCCATCAGGGCTGCTTTCCTCTGGGCCATTTCGTCCTCCGGCCGCACCTTGTCATCCTGATGGCGGACACAAACGCACACATACAGATACAGGATTAGTCAGGCTTAAACACAAACAAACACACACACAGTCCGACTAACCTTAAAGAAGAAGCCGACCCCTCCCTTCATCTCGGGTTCGGTCACGTCGCTCATGGAGTCGTCCATGACACTCAGGTCATCCTCGTACCCGCGCAAGGCCGATAGAGAAATCTCGATCAGGCTGCTGCGCTTGCCATTAAACACCCCCGCCGCCGGAACATCACTCTCAAACGAGCACTCTGAGGGCGCCCCCGAGCTCCCACAACCCACATGCTCCTTTCTCCCCGAGGCCTGAGATGTGGTGGTATCCAGGTCGATGATGAAGATGCTCTGGTCCTCGTTTGAGCCGGCGTCCGACATGTTGTCATCCAGGGCCAGTGACAGGGCTCGGGGGGTGGGGGTTGGGGCGGAGGAAGGGCTGGGGGCAGAGCTGATGTTGAAGGTGGAAGAGTTCTGGTCCCGGCACTGCCAGGGGGAGGCGCGGCGTAGGTGGGGGATAGTGTCCACATTCTGCGGGGGGGTGAGCACGCGCGACAGGCCCAGCACTTTGAGGTCCTGGGGGCGGGCGTGGTGGTAGTGGGTGGCCTGGTGCTTGGGGCTCTTGGGAGGCACCGACTGGGCCCGGCGCTGGACCTGGGGCGACTTGGATGTTCTGGCGGGACCGGGGGCGTTGCGGCGGGATGATGAGGGGGAAGAGGAGGCAGAGGCGGGGTCACGGGGGGTGGACGCGCGGGACATGCGGGTCGAGGGAGGGGCCGAGGATTTGAGACTAGGCAGGATCACCCAGGACTTGTTGCTGGCGGGAGCGACGGGCTTCTTCCTGATGAGTTGGTTCTGTTGTTCAGAGAGGCGCTGCATGTCGCTCTGCAGGGAGCTTAGTGCCGCGTTCAGCTTTGACACGGCGTTGTTGTAATCCCCCAAGGGCGCTGGCTGATGCCCTACCACCCCGACCTGCTCTCCTCCTGGCCCTGCCGCCCCTGCACCCTTCTCCCTTATGGGTAAGGAGGCCTGCTTGTTGTCCAGGTATGATGAAGGTTTGACGTTCCCCTCCTGCTCCACTGAGGGGCGCCGGTTCTCTTGCTGCTGCGCCTCCTGCTGCTCCTCGTCCTCCACGCGAGCCAGCCTTTCCTCTAACGTCAGCCCCCTGAGGTCCTCCTCTGTGGAGGAGGCGCTGACTTGGCCGCCCTCCTCCTCTCTCTCCCCCTCTCCCTGCTCCTTCTTTAACTGCAGGAAGGCGCTCTTGCCCAGTCTCTGGCGGTGCTTGGCAAAGATGGCCTCAATACGTTTCTTCTGGGCCTCGATGGCCTTCCTCTTCTCATCCAGCCGGGCTCCCAGCTCGGACATCTCGGTGGTCAGTCCAGGGCGCTTACTGGGGCTCTCCTCTGTCGACTTCTGGGGCTGGGCCACCCAGCTGGTCATCGGAGCCATTGCTGCCGGGGCGACGGGTTCGCTGCTGCTGGCGCCGCCACTTTTAGGTGAGTCGCCCACTGTCGACGGTTTCTTCTTGAGCTCAGCAAAACTGGTCATCCTCACGCCACTGTCCGGCGCGTCGTCGTCCCCTCCACGGCCTCTGGTGTGGACAGCAGGCGTGGACTGGGCATTGGGGAGGAGAAGGAGGTCCTCAGAGGCGTCAGAGTCCATGCTCCCGTCCCTCAGCACCGAGTCGTCGTCCCGCGAGCCCTCCGAGGTGTGTCGGGTACGGGAGGAGGGCTGCTCCCTGGGTGCCTGCGTCTTGCCCTCCATGGGGAGGTGGGGGTGGTACATCATCCCAGAGCGGGACGGGGCGGAGCAGCTGAGGGGTATGGGGTTAGGCGGGTGGGAGGGGTGAGTGGCGCGGCCGTTGTGTCTGGCGCTGGCCGGGTCATCGGGCGAGTGCAGGAAGAATCCGTCGGCCGCCCCGTCAGGGTGGAGCCGGGGCTCCATCTTGCCCTCGTTGTGGATGATCTGCAGGGCCTCCTCGATGGTGGGCAGCTCCCCCCCCCCGTCCCCATCCCTCTCTCCCAGGCCGTTCTGCTTCAGCAGCACGGGCACCACAGAGGAGCTCTGGGTGGCCCAGGAGCCTCTGTGGGAGCCGGGGGTGGCGGGGGGCTTGCTGAGCAGGTGGCTAAGGTCCTCTGGGGGGGTGTAGGGCACGCGGGTCACAGTCTGGCCGGGGGCCACGTTGTCAGAGCTGACCGAGCGGGTGATGGCTCCGCCCATCACGACGTCCACGTCTCTGTCCAGGCCGAAGGGAATGCTAAATGACACGGCTGAGGACAGGGGACGACTTGACAGAGATGGAGGGAGACAGGAAGAGAGAGTTTACTTCCTGAATTGACTTAATTGAAATAGAATTGACCCCAACCTCTGTATTGAGATACAACTGAAATATGGAGCTAACAGAGAGCGAGAGAGAGAGCGAGAGCGAGAGAACAACAGTGAGATGGGGCCTACCTGAAAGGCTTCTTGGTCCATGTTCTCCCAGCTCCCTCTACATGAGACATGGAGGCAGACTGAGTCAGAGATCCTGCACACACACACACACACACACACACACACACACACACACACACACACACACACACACACACACACACACACACACACACACACACACACACACACACACACACACACACACACACACACACACACACCACACACACACACACACACACACACACCGTCAGAGCATGCAAAGATGCACAAACACCAACAACAACAAAAAAGCACAAAAAAAAACTGACAGAAAAAGCTTTATATGGACCCACTGATAAACACATGCAGACCACACAGTTACAAAAGATGCAATGGCATCCTCACCAGACCTGGGTGTAAACTTAACTATCTGTTCTCCCTCAAATACTTTGAGGAGCAATTGACTGAGCATGCCTGCCTGTGGTCGCAGATGAACGGGGTTTGCACTTTCGGGACTATTCCATTGCTTTCATTGTGCCAGGCAAGCTCATCAATCAATCAGTTTTGTATTATATGTACTATGTATAATTATGTTGTTTTGTTGTAAATAAAACAAATACTATTTGAATCCGGATGTTCTGCAGAGAACAGAAGCGTGCCAGACCTAAATGATGGGATGGCGTTGCCCTGCTCTCACCTGGCGCAGACCCTGGCGACACTGGTGAGGAGATGGGCAGGAATGGCTTCTTGAAGATGGAAGGAGAGCCGCTTAAATACAGACAAAAATTTGATTCAAGTTTCAAGGTCAAGTTCATTTGCCATATGTAATAAATACATTGGGAATCTACTCACTCACCAGCTCTCACAATAAACTTTCACTCTAAAGATACCATTCCTGAAATAGATGACTTTATATTTTCTATATTAGTGGTAATGTTAGTGATTAAGACTGTGCGAGCTGCTGTACCTGTTATTGCTCAAACTGGTTGGCTTGAGCGGTACAGAAGCATCTGGAATAAAACAAACGGTCTCATTAGTCAAATATCGACACTGCCATTTAGGCCTACGCAGGAATCACATATAAGACCTGGGCTTGAATGTATCAAGCATCTTAAAAGTAGAAGTGCTTGATATAGGATCAGTTTTGCCTTTATCATCACAATGAATAAGATTATATGGACAGAGAGGATCTGATCCAAGACCAGCACTCCTACTCAGAGTCGCTTTATGAATATAGGCCTAGGGGTGTATTCAGTGAGGCGAAACGCTTTGAATATTGCAGATAGAAAGGTAATAACTAGAGCTGACATAATTCCCTATTCAACTTGACAGACCATCTGTTCTATAGGACACATTTCTATGTGTCAAAGAACCCAGCCACCCCAGTCATAGTCTGTTCTCTCTACTACCGCATGGCAAGCGGTACCGGAGTGCCAAGTCTAGGACAAAAAGGCTTCTCAACAGTTTTTACCCCCAAGCCATAAGACTCCTGAACAGGTAATCAAATGGCTATTTGCATTGTGTGCCCCCCTCCCAAACCCTCGTTTTACACTGCTGCTACTCTCCGTTTATCATATGCACAGTTTAACTATACATTCATGTACATACTACCTTAATTGGGCCGACCAACCAGTGCTCCCGCACATTGGCTAACCGCATTGTGTCCCACCCACCACTCACCAACCCCTCTTTTACACTACTGCTACTCTCTGTTTATCATATATGCATAGTCACTTTAACCATATCTACATGCAAATACTACCTCAATCAGCCTGACTAACCGGTGTCCGTATGTAGCCTCGCTACTGTATATAGCCTGTCTTTTTACTGTTGTTTTATTTCTTTACTCACCTAATACCTTTTTTGCACTATTGGTTAGAGCCTGTAAGTAAGCATTTCACTGTAAGGTGTTGTATTCAGCACACGTGACAAATAAACTGATTTGATTTTAATGTTTTGTAACATTGCATCCTCCTGAACATGGCCCATCAAAACACTTACCAGTGGTGTTCAGTGGCTGAACAAACTCTGGCCTCCGTACCTCAAACCAACCCAGCAGCTCTGCTAGGAAACTCATCATGTTGACCTGAACATACCAGAGAAACAGTTAAAGGGCCCCTGTAATGGCGTTTCGATCTCCATAACAAATCATTCCTGGGTATCAATAAAGTTATATGCTCTAATAGTTTTATTACAAAAATGGCATCCAGCCCCAGTTCGCCAAACACTCAGTGACATATATTTAGCCATATATTTCTAAATACATGGCTCTGAGGGCAAGACAATGTGTAGATCAGAGTTCTGGAGCGCTACCATCCTGTAGGTTTGTACTACAACCTTAGTCTAGCACACCTAATAATAAGCCAAATTAAAATCAGGTTAGTTACAACTGGGGTTGAAGCAAAAACCTACAGGAAGGTAACTCTCCAGGAAAAGGGTTGATGTAGATGTGGCTATATGGGCCTACAATAAGGTGGGGGTGTAGTACCTGGAGCGCCTGTGGGGTGTAGAGCAGGTCCTCCAACACCAGGGGGCAGCAGCTCTTCAGACAGCTGTCACAGAACTCTCGGATCAGCTGCAGGTTGTACAGGCTGTCTGCCACCGCCATGGACTCCTTCATACACACATCTGAAGAAGAAAACAAGGATTACTTTATTATCCACGGGTGACAAATGGAAATTCGACTTCCGCTTTATCCCAACCCCTCCGAAAGTCACACATACAGGTTGGATAGGCTAGGGCACAGGGAAGCCATATTGCGACACCAATTTAACACAGGAACGGTACAATGAGCAGCTAGTCAGGTCATGGAGTCTAAACATCTAACACAGGACAATGAGAGGGTAGTACAGTAAGTGTTATGATACACTGCACACAGTATGTTACTGTATTAAAGGTAGTGTGGTTTAAACCTAATTGGAACCTTGTGTGACATAGTAAGCTAGGCTTTTTAGACAAACCCCCAGGCATGTGCTATATTATATTAGACAACTGTACACTAGTCCAGTGTTTTTAATTTGTATTTGCATATCAAATACTGTCAAGTTCATTTTTATCATGTGGTTTTATGTATGTACGTACCCTCTAGTCGCAACAGGCTGGGGCAGTAATAGTGTACAACAGCAGCGATGGCACAACCGTTGGAGAGGTCTTTGACTTCAGTCACCACCGGAAACGTAGGCTTCTGTTTAGACAGCGTCTTATCTTTTCTGTAGCGGATCTTAGATGGGGTGTGTGTGTGTGTGTGAGAGAGAGGAGAGAAAAGAGGGACATCAATTGAGGGAGTATGGGAGAGTTAGGGAGATGTCCAGGCTGTACAGTTCAATGCGAGTTCAATGCAATACCTTTGATGTTTTCATTTGGAGAGCTCGTTCAAGGCCAATGTTCTTAAAAAACACAGGTGGACATACAGCGCAAACAGTACACACACATACAAACACCACCCATCAGACTCGAGGATAACGTGACCAACAATGTGCTCCTAGAGAAAAGAGAGAATAAAAGGGATGGAGGTGGAGAGAGAACAGATAACATGCCATGGAAGTGGAGAAGAGAAAGGTGCAGCCAACCAGTCAGCCAGACACCAGAAGCCATGGGGAGAGAGAGAATGGCTGCGTCCAAAATGGCACCCTACTCCCTATATAGTGCACTACTCTTGACTAGGGCCATGTTCAAAAGGGAATAGGGTGCCATTTTGGATGCAACCCTAGAATGAGTCCAGAGACAGCGAGGGCTTTGTCAGTGGAAAGTAGGCCAGGAGAGAGAGTCATCGGTGGAAGATATTTAACCCAACCTGACGAAGGTGAGACTATTCAGGTATTAGACAACGACTGAACTGAACACAGCCAGCACAGTGTCAACGCTATCAGCAGACTAATAACTGGGGTCTGTTCAGGAGAGTGTAATGTTACACAATAGTCCCAATCAGATAGATTCGTATAATGTAAAACAGCTATGACTATCAGCCATGTTAGAATTGGGAATCTGTCACATCTACTTGTTTCACCTCACGTAAAAGGCCTACACCATAAGCTCATTACTTCATACTCTATGGGCCCTGGCTAAAAGTAATCCAACAAATAGGGAATTCGGTGCCATTTGGGACTCAAAACAATGACTGGCTGGTGGCTAGAAACTGAAACCTCCCTCACACAAGGTCCTTTTTAAGACAGAGCCGACCAGAGGGAATGGTTTCTAGAATGAACGTTTTTTCACATTTCCAGAGCCCTGAGTGGATTACATGTGATTTACATCCAACAACACCCTACCCTTCTCTGCCACCCCCTGTGACATCAGCCCAAGGAAATGTACAGACAAGCAGTATGCCTGCATTATTATATTGTTCCAACAGGGGGAGAGGCAGAGAGAGAAAAACAGAACAGACCTTTAATTTGAAAATCTAATAGAGAAAATATGAAGATGGAGAGAAAGACAAGAAATGACACATCAGAGAAGAAAGAGGAGGAACTTACAGGAACAAGTTTCCAGTACCAGTGAGTGGGACACTGTCAGAGAGGAGGAAAGAGTGAAGGAAAGGAGGTCGGAGAAAGAGGAAAGTGGGGAAGGAGAAGACAGGAGGAGAGAAGAGTGTCGGTATTAAGGTTACTTTAGTCGGATAGTTAAGAGGGAAAAAAACAGTTTTGAAGAGGATATATATATATATATATATATATATATATATATATATATATATACTGCTCAAAAAAATAAAGGGAACACTAAAATAACACATCCTAGATCTGAATGAATGAAATAATCTTATTAAATACTTTTATCTTTACATAGTTGAATGTGCTGACAACAAAATCACACAAAAATAATCAATGGAAATCCAATTTATCAACCCATGGAGGTCTGGATTTGGAGTCACACTCAAAATTAAAGTGGAAAACCACACTACAGGCTGATCCAACTTTGATGTAATGTCATTAAAACAAGTAAAAATGAGGCTCAGTAGTGTGTGTGGCCTCCACGTGCCTGTATGACCGCCCTACAACGCCTGGGCATGCTCCTGATGAGATGGCGGATGGTCTCCTGAGGGATCTCCTCCCAGACCTGGACTAAAGCATCCGCCAACTCCTGGACAGTCTGTGGTGCAACGTGGCGTTGGTGGATGGAGCGAGACATGATGTCCCAGATGTGCTCAATTGGATTCAGGTCTGGGGAACGGGCGGGCCAGTCCATAGCATCAATGCCTTCCTCTTGCAGGAACTGCTGACACACTCCAGCCACATGAGGTCTAGCATTGTCTTGCATTAGGAGGAACCCAGGGCCATGTGCACCAGCATATGGTCTCACAAGGGGTCTGAGGATCTCATCTCGGTACCTAATGGCAGTCAGGCTACCTCTGGCGAGCACATGGAGGGCTGTGCGGCCCCCCCAAAGAAATGCCACCCCACACCATGACTGACCCACCGCCAAACCGGTCATGCTGGAGGATGTTGCAGGCAGCAGAACGTTCTCCACGGCGTCTCCAGACTGTCACGTCGGTCACATGTGCTCAGTGTGAACCTGCTTTCATCTGTGAAGAGCACAGGGCGCCAGTGGCGAATTTGCCAATCTTGGTGTTCTCTGGCAAATGCCAAACGTCCTGCACGGTGTTGGGCTGTAAGCACAACCCCCACCTGTGGATGTCGGGCCCTCATACCACCCTCATGGAGTCTGTTTCTGACCGTTTGAGCAGACACATGCACATTTGTGGCCTGCTGGAGGTCATTTTGCAGGGCTCTGGCAGTGCTCCTCCTGCTCCTCCTTACACAAAGGTGGAGGTAGCGGTCCTGCTGCTGGGTTGTTGCCCTCCTACGGCCTCCTCCATGTCTCCTGATGTACTGGCCTGTCTCCTGGTAGCGCCTCCATGCTCTGGACACTCCGCTGACAGACACAGCAAACCTTCTTACCACAGCTCGCATTGATGTGCCATCCTTGATGAGCTGCACTACCTGAGCCACTTGTGTGGGTTGTAGACTCCGTCTCATGCTACCACTAGAGTGAAAGCACCGCCAGCATTCAAAAGTGACCAAAACATCAGCCAGGAAGCATAAGAACTGAGAAGTGGTCTGTGGTCACCACCTGCCGAACCACTGCTTTATTGGGGGTGTCTTGCTAATTGCCTATAATTTCCACCTGTTGTCTATTCCATTTGCACAACAGCATGTGAAATTTATTGTCAATCAGTGTTGCTTCCTAAGTGGACAGTTTGATTTCACAGAAGTGTGATTGACTTGGAGTTACATTGTGTTGTTTAAGTGTTCCCTTTATTTTTTGGAGCAGTGTATATATTATATATAGCCTAAAAATCATACAACCAGTTATTCTGGCTATCATGGCTAGAAGAGACCTCAGTTACTTTGAAAAGGGGGTCTCAAAGGAGAATAGGGGGTTTAAAGGGTGTGTGTGTGTGTGTGTGTGTGTGTGTGTGTGTGTGTGTGTGTGTGTGTGCACGTCTCAGTGACCAGATCTCAACCCAATTGAACACTTATGGGAGATTCTGAAGCGGTGCCTGAGACAGCGTTTTCCACCACCATCACCAAATTATGGAATTTCTCATGAAAGAATGGTGTCGCATCCCTCCAAACGTCTACGATCTATGCCAAGGCGCATTGAAGCTGTTTTGGCGGTTTGTGGTGGCCCAACACCGTGTTTCCTTTATTTTGGTAGTTACCTGTATAAGCACCAGGGTACTAGGGAGATTGCATGTATAGTGTGTGCGTAGGAGACTATAAACTTAATGTTCACAATAAAATATACATATCTTACAAGCACACTGTATAAAGCATGCTTGTTCACAGGACATTTTTTTGTTTTTTCAATTTAAAAAGTTAAGTTCTTGTTTTTCCATCAACCAACAAAACACATTCACAGATGTGACAGACTTAAAAAATAAATAATATAACAATAATAAAAAAAGATTTAAAAAAATTAAAAAAACTTGCCGCAGCACTATCAAGGTTCTTATTAGCCATTTCCAGCCTTAGCTGAGACGACAAGCAAGTAATTCGATTTTACAGCACCTTACACAACATGCATCTGCTCATTTCCCTAATCACCCAAAGATTTAAGTTGACATGACTCAGGGCTTTTGGCAAGTCTGGGTTGCATACTATAGGCGAGTGAGAACATATTTGGGAAGAAATGCAGAGGTACTTCTTACAGTCACTCCACGCTGGAAGGTTTTGGCTATGTTGCCCACTTCACAAGTTATTAATTGCAATATTCATATGTGAATACAATTGAATATAATTGAGTTTAGGGGCAATAAACCACAGGATTGGGCTTCTATCTGAATCCACGTTGAGACTTGTCTGTTTGTGATCCATGTTAGCATGTTGCGGATTTGGGCATACCAGTAGTACAATTGAAGGGAGGGAAGGGCAAGACCACCCTTAGATTCAGGTTTCAATAGAGTGGAGAACTTGATCCTAGGATTTCTATTGCCCCATATAAATTTGGTGATGCTTTGGTTAGTTGATTTGAAAAAGGAAACTGGGAGTTAGCATGGGAGCATCTGAAATAAATAGTTCAATCTAGGGAGGATGTTCATACGGATGACATTAATTCTTCCGACTAAGCTAATTGGGAGAGAGATTCAGGGTTTGGAGATCGTTCTTGATTCGATCCAGGAGTGGAAGATAATTTTCCTTGAAAAGGCTATTCAGATTTGGTGTTTTGAAGATCAAGGTATTGAAACCCCTGTGTCTTCCATTGGAACAGACAGAGTGTCTTCATAGAGCTGGTAAGTGTAAAATTGAGAGGGCAAACAGTGGATTTGTTCAAATTTATCTTATATCCTGAAAACTTGCCATACTGAGCAATTGTGTCTAAAATGGGAGGGAGGGATATCTCAGGGTTGGGTATGTAGAGCAAGGCATCATCTGCGTAGAGCGAAATCTTGTGCTGCAGGCCGCCTGCAGAAACACCCATAATACTTGGATTGCTCCTTATCAACTCTGTCAGAGGCTCCGCCCCCAACAAGTAGAGCAGGGGGGACAGCGAGCACCCTTGTCTTGTGCCCCATCCCAAAGGGAATCTGTCAGAGTTCAGTCCGTTAGTAGTCACCATGGCATTTGGACGAGAGTATAGGGACTTAACCTCTTGGGGCTAGGTGGGACGCTAGCGTGCCACCTGTGGTGCACTCCATCAACAGCAGGTGCATTTCAAGAGCGGCAAATTTGAATCCAAATAAATGTCAAAATTCAAATTTTTCAAAAATACAACTATGTTACACCATTTGAAAGATAAACATCTCCTTAATCTAACCACGTTTTACGATTTCAAAAAGGTTTTACGGCGAAAGCATAAATTTAGAGTATGTTAGGACAGTACATTTACAAGAGTTGTGTGTAATGTTTTGTCAAGTCAAAGACAGGGTCACCAAAACCATAAAACCAGCTAAAATGATACACTAACCTTTTACAATCTCCATCAGATGACACTCCTAGGACATTATGTTAGACAATGCATGCATTTTTAGTTCTATCAAGTTCATATTTATATACAAAAACAGCGTTTTACTATGGCATTGATGTTGAGGAAATCGTTTCCCTCCAATAACCGGCAGTCAAGTCAGCGTCACAAATTAAATAATTAAAATTAGAAAACATTGGTAAAATATTATATTGTCATTTAAAGAATTATAGATTTACATCTTTTGAACGCAATCAACTTGCCAGATTTAAAAATAACCTTACTGGGAAATCACACTTTGCAATAATCTGAGCACTGTGCCCAGAAAAATACGCGTTGCGATACAGACTAGACGTCATGTTGGGGAGATCTAAAATCGAAAATACTATGTAAATAATCCATTACCTTTGATTCTCTTCATCAGATGTCACTTCCAGGTATCACAGGTCCATAACGAATGTAGTTTTGTTCAAAAAAGCTCATCATTTATGTCCAAAAATCTCCGTCTCGTTAGCACATGATGTAAGCCAGCCGGACTTCTCGTCATGAACGAGGGGAAAAAATATATTTCCGTTCGTTCAAACATGTCAAACGTTGTATAGCATAAATCATTAGGGCCTTTTTTAACCAGAACATGAATAATATTCAAGGTGGACGAATGCATAGCCTTTTATAACGTATTGGAACGAGGGTACCCAACATGAAGTAGCTCGCCAGGTGTCTAATGGGACATCACCGTTCCATGGCTCTTGTTCGGTCAGATCTCCCTCCAGAAGACTCAAAACACTTTGTAAAGGCTGGTGACATCTAGTGGAAGCAATAGGAAGTGCCAAAATATTCCTAAACCCCTGTGTTTTTCAATGGGATAGGTTTAAAGTCAATACAACACATCAGGTATCCACTTCCTGTCAGAAAATGTCTCAGGGTTTTGCCTGCCAAATGAGTTCTGTTATACTCACAGACACCATTCAAACAGTTTTGGAAACTTTAGAGTGTTTTCTATCCATATATAATAAGTATATGCATATTCTAGTTACTGGGTAGGATTAGTAACCAGATTAAATCGGGTACATTTTTTTTATCCAGACGTGCAAATGCTGCCCCCTAGACCCAACAGGTTAATCCATTTAATAAAGTTTGGGCCCATATTTAACTTTTCTAAGACTGAGAACAGAAAGCTCCACTCTATCCTGTCGAATGCCTCCTCAGCATCCAGTGAAGCCAGCGTTTACTTGATCAATAATATCAAAAAGATGGCGAATGATATCAGAAGAGTACCGGTCTGTAATAAATCCAGTTTGGTCCGCTTTTATTATTTTGGGAAGAAGAGTGGCGAGCAATTTGGTAATTATTTTGTCGTCGAAATCCAACAAGCTTATGGGCTGGAAGGACGAGCAGGATAGAGGGTGCTTGTCTTTTTTGAGCAACACTAATGCGAGCTGTTTGCCTAGAGTCTGAGAGAGCTCCATTTTTGCAAAAATCATCCAGCATTTGCATGAAAATAGGGCTAAGCTGGGGCCAAAAAGCTTTGTAGAACTCTGGGGAATCCATCTGGGCCTGGGGACTTATTAGGTGGCATGGAGATAATTTCCTCCAGGACCTCCTCAGGAGTGAAGGGGGAGTTGAGATCTTCTTGGTCAGTCTCTGATAGTTTAGGTAGCGAGATTCACTCTAGGAAGGAATGGAGTTCTGCCGCCGTATGTTTTCTCTCAGAAGTATATAGTTTGTAGTAAAAATCATGAAAAGTTACATTTATCTTTTTGGGGTCATATGTGACCTCGTCCTCTGCCGTTCGGATAGCCATGATTGTACGCTGACTGCTCTTTTTTAAATTGGTAAGCAAGCAATCTACTAGGCCTATTGCTATACTCATGGTATTTCTGTTTAGTAAAGAAAAACTTTTTTTTTTTCTCCCGAGTATAGTCCAAGTTCAGTTTGGCTTTGGCTGCTTTAAGTTGACTCCAGGAGGTGCTGTCTGGGGATTGTTTATGTACTTTTTCACAGTGTTCCAGCTCCCTCTCAATATCTAGCCTGTGTGCTTCCATTGCTTTATTCTTAGAGGAAGCATATGCAATTACATGACCTCAGTGCGGCTTTGGCAGTGTCCCACATTGTGGCCGGAGAAACAGGAGAGTCTTTGTTGTCTTGTGTGTAGTTGTCTAACCATGTAGTTACCAATGTATGGAACGCTTCGTTTGATAACATGGAGGTGTTGAATTTCCAGCTCTTTGACCTCGGAATGTTTTTGCAGAGGTCAAAGCGGAGGTGGACAAAGGCGTGATCTGAAAGTGCTATGGGTCCAATTGTACACGTGGCTGAATTTATGAAAATCTTTTGGATAAAAATGTAATCTATACGGGAGTAGGTGTTACGGACAGAGTAGTATGTATAGTCCATAGATGAGCTATTAGTCTCTCTCCAGATATCTATCAGTCCCATGTCTTTAGTAAGAGAGTTCAACATCTTTGCAGATCTAGGATTTGTGGAGTGGACTTGAGATTTATTTATCCAGGGTTGGGTTGAGGGTACAATTAAAATCTCCAGCCAGCACTCCAAAGGAAACACAATGCTCATTAAACAGGGTTACCATTTTCGACATGAAAGCAGGAGTATCTGTGTTAGGGGTGTATATGTTTAAGATTGTATGGGCTACCAATTACTGTGACCCAATTATCAAAATAAATCTCCCCTCTGGATCAGATATGTTTTTGTCAATTATGAATGGAACATTCTTATGGATAAGTATGGCTGTACCTCTACTGTTTGATTTGAAAGATGAGAAATACACCTGTCCCAGCCAAGCTCTGCGGAGTTTGGCATGTTCGGCATCACAGAGGTGTATCTCTTGTAATAGAGCAATGTCTGCTTTTTCCTTTTTTAGAGCACATAGTATCTTTTTCCATTTTATTGCATGACCTAGACCATGGCAGTTCCATGTCAATAGATTTAAGGTACTAGTCTACGTCATCGAACAGTAATCGAACTCTAGTGCAAGTCATCTCTGGGTAAAGGTGGATAATAGTTACAGTTGCGATCACATAAAATAAAAATAAATGGTGTACATAAAAGATGGTGTACATCTGAACACCCCAGCCGAGTTCACAAACAACTCGACATATCCCGCAGGATCTATTACCCCCACGCTCAGTCTCAATTCTGCGTTCCGAAAAAAAAAGAAAAAACGGGAACAGTTAGCAACGCACAACGTCTCCCCCTCCCCACCAAAGAAATGCCTCATCCTCTCCGCCCCGCATTGAGTAAGTGACAACGTAGCCCCCGTCCAGACCACATTAAAAAAGAGGGAGAAAATAAAATCAATAGCCCAGCCTACATATACCTCCTCCAAAGGACATAGGGCTAATTGTTTGGACCAAATAAAACAGAAATGTTGGGGCAAATCCTTAAGAGGGATCTATATGATAAGTTGTTTGTTTTTATTAAAACGTCATATCAACAAGAAGGCCATAGGCATAAAATTGACACATTGAGCTTCTCGTTAGGTCTGTAAATGTGTCGTAATCGACAGCCTATAAATGGTGGAGGCCTATGTGAAAATGATAACTACAAATCATTTTTTTTAAAAGGGAAATAAAAGTAGGCTGAAACGTTAGTAGGCTATAAAGCCTATCCCTCTCAGCTAAAATAAAATAAATATAAATTAGATGGCTATAATATGACATTTAGCGGGGCGGGTGGTTCTTTGGATGGCGGCTATAAGTTGTCTTACCTCCTTTAGTAATAACAGTAATCGCTTTTAGACATTGGTCCATTTCTCAGTGACCAGGATTGTCGTTCAAAAAACATTTTGCCTCTTCGAGAGTTTTGAAGTGTCGCAGGGATCCTTGGTAAAGAATCCTGAGCTCGTTTGGGTATTTGAATCCCCTAAGATGCCTCGGTCAATGGAGTATTTCTTCAACTTGAAAAACTCTCGCCGCTTTCGGCGTATTCCAGCTGACAGGTCCTGGTGTAAAGAGAGTTTGGCGTTTCCCACTGTAATGGTGTTGATTTTCTCCTCCTGTACGACTCGTTCCTTGTCGGTGAATCTCAGGAAACGTATGGTGATTGGGCGCGGTGGTTGTCTGGCTGCTGGTGGGGGCCTCAGTGCTCAGTGAGCTCTCTCGAGTTCTATGGGCCTGTCAGTGGACAGGTGGAGCCACTCGGGAAGTTTGTCTTGCAGGTATTGGATCAGTGGCATGTTTCCCTCTTCTTTTTCGCCCAGATTTAATAGAACACAATTATTCCTTCGCCCCCTGTTTTCCAGGTCCTCTGTTTTCTTTTCCAGATGCTCTTTTTTCTTTTTAACATATGCTATTGTTTCCATGGCGTCTGTCAGTGACTTTTCCATGGATAGGATTCAACCATCAACGCAGGGCGCCTGGATGAGGCAATCTTATTATAGATAACAGGCAAAGCATTTTCCAGGGTTGTCACCTTGACCCCTATCGCACTGAGCTGAGAGTTAATGCCATCTGTTGAATTCTGTACGTTGGGATCTCAGCTCAGAAATGATGTCTTCGACAGAGTGCGAGGTTGGCATTTGCTGGACCTTGGGGGGGACGGGTCCTCTTGCTCCTGGCTAATGGCGCTAGCTTTTCCTGAAGCTAGCTGTTTGTTGGAGGCTTTTTCCGCCGCTAATGCTCGAGTCCGGGTAAAAATGTCACCTGTAGTGTCATCTTTTGTAGTCGCCATGACTTTTTGACTAAAGCTAAAGGAGTTTTAACTTGAAGTGGAGGTAAGATTAAGAATTGGAAACTAATTGTGCGGAGCTCTTAGTTCATGCGGCCATCTCGTTCAAAAGTCACGTGATCCCTGGGTGCCATTTTTGACACAGACACTGTGTAGTACATGTGTAGTGTAATACTTACTGAAGGCTGAACAGGCTGTGGCTCTGTGTTGTCCTGAGATGGGTCACCCTGCGCACCCTCTGTTTTCTCTCTCAGCCTCTGATTCAACTGGGGGGGGAAATGGGATGGTGGAAAGCCACATGTTATAAGTATGTATATTTTGTACTCGCATATAAATTGTGTTATGAAATCATGACTCAGTGACAGAGAGCGAGAGAGAGAACGAGAGAGACAGAGAGTGAGTCTTCCTTGTCCTTACCCTGTTCACCCAGTGGAGCAGGGTGTTCTCCCAGCTGGCTCCTCCAACTCCATCCAGAAGCTCCTCCCCCGCCGCCGCACCGGACATCCTCACTGCGCTCACCATCTCCATGGCGCCCAACGACATCAGGGCATCCATCACCGCCAGGTGGGCACTCTGCACCAATCACAGCAAAGAGAACAGGAAACTGTCAGCATTGGAACAGTCAGGGGAGGTAGCTGCGGGATTGGCTGGCCGGCCACCAAACTCATGACATTTATTACAGCATTATGGCTAATGTAATAATGGTGCACTATGTAGGGAATATGGTGCCATTTGGGACACAGACTCAGACTGCTCTGAGAAAGCATGGTCCATGTTAATGTGGCAGAGCTATTGAGATGAGATCACACCAGGCTGCAATGTGCTCCGGTCAAAAACCACATCCAGCCACTAGGGGACTCCAAGAACCCCAGCTCTGAGTCAGCAGAAAGCGTGGTAGTGATGAGAGGAGAGGAGTAAAGAAGAGAGAGAAAAATTGAAAGAAGAAGTGAGAGCTTGTCTGAGTGAACTTTGGAACATCTGTGCTATCACGATAACAGCCCTTTTTACTCTGTGTACTTTCTCCTCTCTGCCCCTTCACTGTATACTTTCTCTTTCTTCCTCCTCCTCCTTCTAATCATTGTGTGTGTGTGTGTGTGTGTGTGTGTGTGTGTGTGTGTTTCTCCCTCTTTCTCCTCTCTGCTATGAGATATGGCAGCATGACTCATGGATGACAAGTTGCAGGATAAAGTTTGGTTCTGTACAGTGTTGTTCTGTAATCAACTCACTAGGGATGGCTCAGTGAGGGAGCAGCACAAACCCCAGGAATCCTGTGGCACAGTGTGTGTGTGAGTGAGTGAGTGAGAGAGAGAGAGAGGGCAAAACTATACACTCAAAACCCTGTTCACACCAACACAACCATACAATATAGTGTATCAAATTACACAACATGAAAAAGGGCACAACAATAGCTTCCCTTGACACATCCCTAACTGAAACTGGGGTATTTTCAACCAACCCCCAGTGCAGGGTGCATTGCTTCTCTTCCTCTCCTTCTCTCATAGCCCAAAATCATGATAGTTCCGTTTCTCAAAAGCTAGCTAGAGCCCCAGTACCTTTTCTCATAGCCAAACCTATTAGTACCTTTAGTTCTCATGGCCAAACCAATTACATTGCGCTCTCATGGCAAGAGCCCATTAAAACACACCAACGACATGATCAGCTCACTCAGAGGAGAGCTCCTTATAGCGCCCATAAGAGGGTTAGCTCGTTATCGGTCTACTGCTGCCTCCCTCCATGCTTACCATGGGGCTAGGTCAGGGATGGGCAACTTTGATGGGGTCAGGGTCCAAAAAAGTCTGAACTCATAAGGGGTGCAATTCTACACATTTTTCCATGGGGTGTAGTGAAAATGTTGCAGTTTTAAAACAAGTTTGCTAAAATTCTACACATTTTTGCCATGGGGAGAGAAGATTTTGCAATTTTATAACTCTCTCAATGCAATTCTACTCATTTTGCAACAGGGTGGAGAGAAATGTTTGCAGTTGTTTTATAAACTCAGGAACCTGTCTTTCAAAGATAATTCGTAAAAATCCAAATAACTTCACAGATCTTCATTGTAAAGGGTTTAAACACTGACTCCCATGCTTGTTCAATGAACCATTAACAATTAATGAGCATAAACCTGTGGAACGGTCGTTAAGACACTAACAGCTTACAGATGTGAGGCAATTATGGTCACAGTTATGAAGATTTAGGACACTAAAGAGGCCTTTCTACTGACTCTGAAAACACCAAAAGGAGGATGCCCAGGGTCCCTGCTCATCTGCGTGAACATGCCTTAGGCATGCTGCAAGGAGGCATGAGGACTGCAGATGTGGCCAGGGCAATAAATTGCAATGTCCGTACTGTGAGACGCCAAGACAGCGCTACAGGGAGACAGGATTGACAGCTTCCTCGCAGTGGCAGACCACGTGTAACAACACCTGCACAGGATCGGTACATTCGAAAATAACATCTGCGGGACAGGTACAGGATGGCAACAACAACTGCCTGAGTTACACCAGGAACGCACAATCCCTCCATCAGTAATCAGACTGTCCGCTATTGGCTGAGAGAGGCTGGATTGAGGGCTTGAAGGCCTGTTGTAAAGGCAGGTCCTCACCAGACATCACCGGCAACAACGGTGGGCACAAACCCACCGTCACTGGACCAGACGGGACTGGCAAAAAGTGCTCTTCACAGCATCATCGGACTGAGCTTGTTGTGGTTGTGTCTCACCAGGGGTGATGGTCGGATTCGCGTTTATCGTCAAAGGAATGAGCGTTACACTGAGGCCTGTACTCTGGAGCGGGATCGATTTGGAGGTGGAGGGTCCGTCATGTCTGGGGCAGTGTGTCACAGCATCATCGGACTGAGCTTGTTGTTTTGTCTCACCAGGGGTCATGGTCGGATTCGGTCAAGGAATGAGCGTTACACCGAGGTGGAGGGTCCGTCATGTCTGGGGCAGTGTGTCACAGCATCATCGGACTGAGCTTGTTGTTTTGTCTCACCAGGGGTGATGGTCGGATTCGCGTTTATCGTCAAAGGAATGAGCGTTACACCGAGGCCTGTACTCTGGAGCGGGATCAATTTGGAGGTGGAGGGTCCGTCATGTCTGGGGCAGTGTGTCACAGCATCATCGGACTGAGCTTGTTGTCATTGCAGGCAAACTCAACGCAGTGCGTTACAGGGAAGACATCCTGCTCCCTCACGTGGTACCCTTCCTGCAGGCTCATCCTGACATGACCCTCCAGCATGACATACGGCTCGTTCTGTGCGCGATTTCCTGCAAGACAGTAATGTCAGTGTTCTGCCATGGCCAGCTAAGAGCCCGGATCCCATTGAGCACGTCTGGTACCTGTTGGATCGGAGGGTGAGGGCTAGGGCCATTCCCCCAGAAATGTCCGGGAACTTGCAGGTGCCTTGGTGGAAAAGTGGGGTAACATCTAACAGCAAGAATTGGCAAATCTGGTGCAGTCCATGAGAAGGAGATGCACTGCAGTACTTAATGTAGCTGGTGGCCACACCAGATACTGACTGTTACTTTTGACCCCCCCTTTGTTCAGGGACACATTATTCCATTTCGGTTAGTCACATGTCTATGGCACATGTTCAGTTTATGTCTCAGTTGTTGAATCTTGTTATGTTCATACAAATATTTACACATGTTAAGTTTGCTGAAAATAAACGCAGTTGACAGTGAGAGGACGTTTCTTTTTTTGCTGAGTTTATGATATCTGAATGAGACTAACAAAATCAATTGGGGGCCCCCCCAACCTGTAATTCAACCACGATAACAAGTTTACGTAGCTGGCCCCTAAACTAATTTAGCAATCAAAAAATGTTTAACTGACATAGGCTAATTGACTGACTATAAGTGACTGACATTAGGAAAAACTGCTGATTTTTGGGGGAAATTGACCAGAGGGCCTTCAAAAGGCTGCCAGTTTGGGCAATGCTCTATGTCTACACCTGCACACTGTGACTTGAACATACAGATCAAATTTTATTTGTCACATACACATGGTTATCAGATCTTAATGCGAGTGTAGCGAAATGCTTGTGCTTCTAGTTCCGACCATGCAGCAATAGCTAACAAGTAATCTAACAATTTCACAACAACTACCTTATACACACACACACACACACACACACACACACACACACACACCCCCCGTGTAAAGGAATGAATAAGAATATGTACATAAAAATATATGGATGAGCGATGGCCGAACGGCTTAGGCAAGATGTAGTAGATGGTATAGAGTACAGTATATACATATGAGATGAGTAACGTTTACATACAGTAGAATGATTTGATATGTTTTCTTACAATTTTTATCCTGTTTTAGCATATAAAAAATGCTTGGAAAGATCAGAGGTTGGACCTAAGCAAGTGTTTAAATACTTCCCTTCACATATAGAAGAAGACATGTTAATTTATAAACATTGTCCAAGAAACCCCAGTAAAATACAAACACTTAATTTCTAAACATTGTCCAAGAAACCCCAGTAAAATATGCCAAAATCACATATGAATACAGACAATGGTTAAAACTAAAAGTCAAACTTTGGTCCACCCTATTCATGTCAAAAGAAGTTATTATGTAAGTGGCATTGTTTAAAGTGGCTAGTGATACATTTATTACATCCAATTTTTAATTATTAAAGTGGCTAGAGATTTGAGTCAGTATGTTGGCAGCAGCCACTCAATGTTAGTGATGGCTGTTTAACAGTCTAATGGCCTTGAGATAGAAGCTTTGATGCACCTGTACTCACCTCGCCTTCTGGGTGATAGCGGGGTGAACAGGCAGTGGCTCGGGTGGTTGTTGTCCTTGATGATCTTTTTGGCCTTCCTGTGACATCGGGTGGTGTAGGTGTCCTGGAGGGTAGGTAGATTACCCCGGTGATGCGTTGTGCAGACCTCACTACCCTCTGGAGAGCCTTACGGTTGTGGGCGGAGCAGTTGCCGTACCAGGCGGTGATACAGCTCGACAGGAGGCTCTCGATTGTGCATCTGTAAAAGTTTCAGTGTTTTTGGTGACAAGCCAAATTTCTTCAGCCTCCTGAGGTTGAGGCGCTGCTGCGCCTCCTTCACCACGCTGTCTGTGTGGGTGGACCATTTCAGTTTGTCCGTGATGTGTATGCCGAGGAACTTAAAACTTTCCACCTCCACTGCTGTCCCTCAATGTGGAATGGGGGGTGCTCCCTCTGCTGTTTCCTGAAGTCCACGATCATCTCCTTTGTTTTGTTGACGTTGAGTGGGGTTATTTTCCTGACACCACACTCTGAGGGCCCTCACCTCCTCCCTGTAGGCCGTCTCATCATTGTTGGTAATCAAGCCTACCACTGTAGTGTCGTCTGCAAACTTGATGATTGAGCTGGAGGTGTGCATGGCCACGCAGTCATGGGTGAACAGGGAGTACAGGAGAGGGCTGAGAAGGCACCCTTGTGGGGCCCCAGTGTTGAGGATCAGCGGGGTGGAGATGTTGTTTCCTACCCTCACCGCCTGGGGGCGGCCCGTCAGGAAGTCCAGGACCCAGTTGCACAGTTTGGAGGGTACTATGGTGTTAAATGCTGAGCTGTAGTCAATGAACAGCATTCTTACATAGGTATTCCTCTTGTCCAGATGGGTTAGGGCAATGTGCAGTGTGATTGCGTCGTCTGTGGACCTATTGGATCTGGGGCGGTAAGCAAATTGGAGTGGGTCTAGGGTGTCAGGTAGGGTGGAGGTGATATGTTCCTTGACTAGTCTCTCAAAGCACTTCATGATGACGGAAGTGAGTGCTACGGTGCGATAGTCATTTCGCTCAGTTACCTTAGCATTCTTGGGAACAGGAACAATGGTGGCCCTCTTGAAGCATGTGGGAACAGCAGACTGCGATAAGGATTGATTGAATACGTCCGTAAACACACAATATAATGTAAATGCTTCCTCTCATACAGTGTTTCCCTTAACATTATAAAAACTAGGGGAAACACTGATCTCTGCCTCTAGGCATTTACCAGTGGGGCTGAGGAGGATTGAGGTAAGAGTATTTATGAACATTCAAATTGGACAAAAACAAACTGAAGCAATAAGGTAATGCCTGCTTACTGTTTGCTGCTCCCATAAGTGTTCTTAATAAATCTTTCAGGGACACAGACGCACACACAACAGGTTCTGAGAAGTCGGCCTATAGAGGTATATGTAACCTCCACTGCTCGCCACCGGTTACTAGAACAGCCTTTGACCCAGTTAGTAAAGTCAAAGATTTGTATAACTAAACCAAGATAGGTTGTCATCTGTCATTTCCAATGGGAACAAATGAGTCATATTGACCAGAACAAGCAAGGAGGTGGGCAGAGCCAAGCATGAGTTAGCGAGATCCTATTGGTGAGTTCTAGCAGACATCTGCATATTTCCGTAAGGGAACACCTACTCTGTGAAGTGCGCGTGTGCAATAACTCTTTTCGCCTTTGCACTCCTAAACAACAAGATTTTTAAAAACCTTTGCAAAGGGTAAAGTCTACAAAACTTAGTCCACTCTTTTCATAACAAATTCTAGTTTTGGGAACAGAAAACTGTATTGAAATCAAATGTTTCATCGATAAGAAAATGTGCAGAATGTCCCCCCCAAAACCATCTCATTCCATCTTCTCTCACAGTTGGCCAGTGGGCTTCCTCTCACTACCATATTTGGTAGTGAGTGGAAACATTAAGGGGATGCTTCACATTTATACATCTGGTGAAATATGTCTCATCGTTCCATCTGTGGTAAAGTCTAGAACTGTTCACAGAAACACAATGCTCTGACCTAATCAAATCAGGGCTGGTGAAGGAGAGTGTAAGTTAGTGAGTCTAGAGGGTTGGATTTAAATAAGTGCTCTTAGGGTTTTCAGTAGGTCTCAAGGACAGATAGAGACAGACCAAAAAACAGACAGCAGGGCAGAGTCAGACACAGAAAGAAACACACAGCTCAGTGTGCAGACAGCCAGGCAGTGTTAGTCTAGCCTGGAAAGCACAGCATTTAGTCTGGTTTACCAGCTTTAGTCCTGCCCCCACAAGTGTTCTTTAATAAACATTTTAGTGTATACTACTCGCCAATGTCCAGTCTCTTGACAACAAGGTAGACGAAATTCGAGCAAGGGTTGCCTTCCAGAGAGACATCAGAGATTGTAACATTCACTGTTTCACAGAAACATGGCTCTCTCGGGATATGTTATCGGAATCGGTCCAGCCACCGGGAACAGGAAGGGCGGGGGTGCATGCTTTATGATGAACAACTCATGGTGTGATCATAACAACACACAGGAACTCAAGTCCTTCTGCTCACCCGACCTAGCACTTCTTACAATCAAATGCAGGCTATTCTATCTACCAAGAGAATTCTCGTCAGTTATAGTCACAGCTGTGTACATCCCCCCCTCAAGCGAACACCAAGACGGCCCTCAAGGAACTTCACTCGACCATGTAAACTATATACCCGGAGGCTGCATTTATTGTAGCTGGGGATTTTAACAAAGCAAATTTGAGATCAATGTTACCTAAATTTTATCAACATATTGATTGCATGACACGAAGGGCTAATATTCTCAACCACTGCTCCTCTAACTTCCGCGATGCATACAAAGCCATCCTGCTAGTCCTTGCTTATGGGCAGAAACTCAAATAGGACGTACCAGTGACGAGAACCATTCAACGCTGGTCTGACCAATCGGAAGCCACGCTCCAAGATTGTTTTGATCACACGGACTGGAATATGTTCCAGTCAGCCTCAGAGAACGACATTGATCTATACGCTTCCTCGATGAGTGAGTTTATAAATAAGTGCATTGGAGATGTCGTTCCCACTGTGACTGTTAAAACCTACCCTAACCAGAAACAGTGGATGGATGGCGGCATTCGTGAAAAACTGAAAGCGCGAACCACCGCATTTAACCATGAAAAGAGGTCTGGTGATATGGCTGAATATAAACAGTGTAGTTGTTCCCTCCGCAAGGCAATCAAACAAGCGAAATGCCGGTACAGGGAAAAGGTGGAGTCGCAATTCAACAGCTCAGACACGAGAGGGCCTGCAGGGTCTACAGGAAATCACGGACTACAAAAACAAGTCACGGATACCGACGTCACCCTCTCTCCATCTCAGTGGCTGACGTGAGTAAAACATTTAAACACGTTAACCCACACAAGGCTGCTGGCCCAGACGGCATCCCTAGCCGCGTCCTCAGAACATGTGCAGACCAGCTGGCTGGTGTGTTCACGGACATATTCAATCAATCCCTATCCCAGTCTGCTGTCCCCATATGCATCAAGATGGCTACCATTGTTCCTGTACCCAAGAAGGCAAAGATAACTGTACTAAATGACTACCGCCCCGTAGCACTCACTTTTGTCATCATAAAGTGCTTTGAGATGCTAGTCAAATCAAATGTATTTACATTACATTACATTTAAGTCATTTAGCAGACGCTCTTCTCCAGAGCGACTTACAAATTGGTGCATTCACCTTATGATATCCAGTGGAACAACCACTTTACAATAGTGCATCTAAATCTTTTAAGGGGGGGGGGGGGGGGGGGGGGGTTAGAAGGATTACTTTATCCTATCCTAGGTATTCCTTAAAGAGGTGGGGTTTCAGGTGTCTCCGGAAGGTGGTGATTGACTCCGCTGTCCTGGCGTCGTGAGGGAGCTTGTTCCACCATTGGGGTGCCAGAGCAGCGAACAGTTTTGACTGGGCTGAGCGGGAACTGTGCTTCCTCAGAGGTAGGGGGGCCAGCAGGCCAGAGGTGGATGAAATTTATTTTTATTTATATAGCCCTTTTTATATCAGCTGATATCTCAAAGTGCAACACCAAGGTTGTGGGTTCGATTCCAACAAAAAAAAAAAAAAATGTATGAAATGTATGTATTCACTACTGTAAGTCGCTCTGGATAAGAGCGTCTGTTAAATGACTAAAATGTAAAAATGTGTGTTGTGCTCAATGGAGGCAGGGTCACACTATTAGCTTATCTGTGAGCTAAGACATGTCTGTTTGATGTATACGTCTTGTCTGCAGTGTAGTGCAAGGGGAGACTGGCTGAGGGAAGAGACGGAGACAGGGGCTGAGGGGAGAGACAGGGGCTGAGGGGCAATCTGGTAGCACAGTCAGTGCAGGGCCAGGGAGAGAGAGGAAAGACAAGGGCTGAGAGCACTCAGGGTAGCATGGGGATAAAGCTGTCATGATGTCTGCATAGTCTGGGTTGAGCTGGGCTGTCTGAGGGGGGATGGGGATGCCATTTCCAGCCAGCAGCTCTCTCTAATGGGGAGAGAGATTCAGTCACACTTATTCAGTCAGAACACCAGTCCCTGACACTGATGAGTGACTGGAATGGATGTGGAGCTGAGCCATTTGCCATCATGTAGCTGCATTGGCTGCCTTTTCAAGAGTTCAATTTATAACACAAAAAGTAGAGGGAAATGCAGTAAAGCATCCAAAGAGACTCAGACACAGTTCACAAACAAAAGGACCATTAACATAACATTCATGTTAAAATTAGAGAGTCAGAGTGTGGTATTTTGGACAGAGAGAGAAAGAGAGAAGGACTGACAGAGAGGAATGTGAGAGAGGGACAGAATGGGAGGAGGAGGAGACGGAGGCTGGTTTCACAGACGATAGCAAAGGGACATTCGAGAGGTATTAATTCAAGCGACAATACTTATCACGTCGCGAGCGCTACCTCCGAAGGTCACGCTTGACAGTTCCCCCCCTCTTAGCAGGGCAGTGTAAACAATTGTCTCGTTGCGCTCAACACTCCAACAGTATAAAATGGTAATAGCAGAGCAATGTTTTTGAAACGGCTGAAATGTTCCTTATATTTGAGTTTACATTAAATATATTACTTCGTTTTTACCTTAAATTGCCTGTTCCATTCTGAAATTGTCGCAGTAGCAGCTGCCTGCTGAGCCACAAAACTATGGGCGCCCATTCCCACCACCATAAAAAAAAGTATATGTCTACAAAATGTTGCGATATGTAGTTTGACTTGCACAAGTCATCATTTTTGAGATAGATCATACAAATAGAATAAATGTTGTTTCATTTGTACATTGTGTGGTGATTTCGGAGGTGGCACCACAGGTCCCAGAGTGGGGGGGAATTGTTTTCCTGGGCCCAGAGTTGTTCTTAGTCTGGTATTCTAACCTAACCAGGTAAAACTCTGGGTATGACATAGTAATAAATCAGCTGTAAAAAAAAATACAACTATGATAGGACCAGATTTTTTCTTATCAGATCATATGGTTTAAAAAAAACTAATGGAAAAACTCCTGGAGAATGAAAACATTAAAATCCTGTCAAACAAATAATGAGGAGAATAAATGAAAAATAAAACGTTATTTTGTCCCTCTTTTTTTCAACACTTTGTGTCAATATTTTGTATTAAACCTAATTAAAAGTGCTGGGGCAAATACCAGGTTGCCACGGGTTTGCCGGAGGACGTGCTGTGCTGATCTCTGCAACATGGATAGATTGAAATCGCCACACAATGCTACAAATGAAGAAACATAACCTATATGTAAGATCTATATGCATTTTATTTTTGGGTGGCAGGAATGGGCTTCCATATAAAACAGCTCAACAACTCCCCAGTGAATTATTCCAATGCTTTCAATCGCAATTTTCTTTTACCACATGTAGCCTAATGATTTGCATGATATTTATACAAATGAAGCATGGTTTGTTGTAATTTTGTAAGGTAGGCCTACTGTACTTTTATATTCGTATTAGAGGGGTAATCGTTCATTTTGATAATCTAATGTTACTTGATGAAGACATTTTAGCTTTGGCTAGCAGTGACTCTGTGATTTTGTCTTGAAACAAAAATGTAATGAGTGTACAGAAGACAAAATAAACCCTTTAAATTGTCTGCACATGCTTGCGAATTGTTGCGTAAGCAAGAAAGTCAACCAAATCCTCTCGGCTCGTGATATTCCCGTAGCTAATGTGAATTGAAAAGTGCATGTACATATTATGTAAATCAACATTTTGTACAGATAACTCTATTCAGTGAGAATAAGTCCTGAACTGGTGGGGCTGGGACTATTTCACTGTGGTGTAATACAGTGATCATTCAGGAGAGAGTAGACTACAGGGTCATTCACAACAAAAGCGTGGAATGAGAGCAGAGTAAAGAGGAAGAGGTGAGGGGTTGGGGTCACATATTTCCCGTCCTGACCCTGCGAAGCTCGCTAAGCCAAATCACAAGTTCACCTTAATGAGAAAGGAGAGAGAGGTGCAAACCTGGAACATAGGGCACACTCTGCCAGCCAAATCACCATAACAACCAACAATCTGACCCACAATGCTCCTCAGCACCCACAATCCTGGGCGTGGCGGTGGTGCTCTACTCCCTCACCGGCTTAACACCGGGTCACTCTGCTCAGAATCCTCCTGAGCGGACCGGACATAACATATCCTCCAATAATTAAATACTATAATATTAAGCTATATATTAACCTGTCTATAAGGAAGTCATTAATTGCTGCTTTGGGAATACTGCGACGATCATCCATTTCAATAATAACAACAAGAGGAAAACAAACACCAAAGGAGATTAAATCTGATTATATCTGAAATATGACTTAACCCTCTCAACCCCTCCGCCCCAGCCACAGCCCCCATGAAATCCAGGGTT
This sequence comes from Salmo salar, assembly GCF_965601325.2. Taxonomy (NCBI): domain Eukaryota; kingdom Metazoa; phylum Chordata; class Actinopteri; order Salmoniformes; family Salmonidae; genus Salmo; species Salmo salar. The sequence continues at coordinate 51,247,658 of NC_138296.1, read as the reverse complement.
AGACAGAGGGACAAACAGAAGGACCAAACAGCCAGCCAGGTCTGGGGGATATGTGGGGTTGGTGGGTGGGGAGTGCTCTTGGGGTCGGTGTGGGGATCAGTCGGGGGTGCAGCGCGGCAGGGTTGGGTGGAGCTGGTGCGCTACCCAGCACCCCTCCGACAGCACATGGCTCTCTGAATATTGACATGTCAAGTTAGATACTAAATACTGAAGCAGCAGCAAAACCACAACAATCTGTGCTGTTCCAGCTTTTTACAACCCTCCCATCTGGAAAACACTGTTGCGCCCCCCCCCAACAAAAAACACATTACAAGATCAATGTTGCGATCCCTGGCAGCTTTCCTTTGTTGACTCTTCTCTGTAACAAACAAAAGAAAAGAAAAACTAAAATGTTCTTTCTCCCCTTGGCAGGCCTAGGAGGTCCCGTGACGGGCCAAATGATGTTCAGCAGCATTCCGTCTTTGTCCCAAATCGCACCCTATCTCCTATATAGAGCACATCTTTTGACCAGAGCCCTATGGGTGCACTACTGAGGCCTGGTCAAAAGTAGTACACTAAATAGGGAATAGGGTACCATTTGGTAAACAGCCTGTGCCACTTCTAATACCTACTGAGCTCGAGACGGATGCTATCTTGAGCGAAAACTTGCGTACCCAGCAGTATGACTTAAATCAACGTGTCAGCGACTCACTAACCAAAACCAAACATAGACACAGGCAGGGATTTCTGGAACAGGGCTATCCTGTGACCCCCCCCCACTGCTCCCCCAAAGTACATTTCATGCCTTTGTCATATGTAGGCTACATAACATTTGAATGAACTTCACTAACTGTAAGTCACTCTGGATAAGAGTGTCTGCTAAATTACCAAAACGTAAATGTAACATAAACAAGGATTCCATTTAAAAACACTTGTCTGACTGATACACAGCAACTACATATGAAATACAGAGTATGGCTATTAGTAATGCATCATCAATATCACGGTGCACAATGATATCCGGGGTCTGTTCAGGAGGGTGCAACGTTACAGAACGCTCAGATAGGATTGTCTGTCAGGTAGAGTTGGGAATCACATCAGCCCTATTCAGTATATTTTTATCTGCAACATTCTGAAATGTTTCAGCTCACTGAATACACCCCTGACGATGATATATAATATATACTGTGTGTGTGGTATGAGTCAGAGCAGGTCAAAAGTAGTGCACTATATAGAGCGGAGGTATTCAACTTCTACCCTACAGGGTCCAGAGCCTGCTGGTTTTCTGTTCTACCGGATAATGAATTGCACCCACCTGGTGTCCCAGGTTTAAAAATCAGTCCCTGATTAGAGGGGAACAATTAAAAAAACGAAGTGGAACTGGCTTTGAGTTCCAGAGTTGAGTTTGATGGGAATAGGGCGCCATTTTGGACACAGGCCCAAGACCAGGTGTAGTATAGCAAGACTGGCTGATCTAGAAGGCTTCAGTGACAGTGCCGTTCGAGGGTGTGGCGCGCTAGAGAAAGTATCCTATTTAGAATATCTATTTAAATGTAGCTTTTTTTTGCCCAAGCTTCATTTAGAGCTGATGATGTAAGCTGTGAGGTTATTGAAAAGAGGCTACCTCCCAAATGACACCCTATTCCTTTCATAGTGCACTACTTTGACCAGGGCCCATAGGAAATAGGGTTCTATTTGGTATTTGGGACATAACCAGAGAGAAGAGTGGTCAATATCACACAGTGAAACAGCTTAAAAAGGCAATACAGATGTTATCTGTAAGTAAACAATAATATATTCTGTTTACACTTGCTGTGTGTGTGCGCGTGTGTCTGGTGTGAAATGTCTAGCTAGTTAGCAGTGCGCGCTAGTAGCGTTTCAAATTGGTGACGTTACTTGCTCTGAGACCTTGAAGTGTTTCCCTTGCTCTGCAAGGGCTGCGGCTTCTGTGGAGCGATAGGTAACGATGTGTCTTGGGAGGCAGTTGTAGATGTGTTCACAGGGTCCCTGGTTCGAGCCCAGGTTAGGGGCAAGGAGAGAGACGGAAACAATACTGATTACGTGTGTGTGCTTTGGTTGCTGTGTGAACATGCTTTGTGTGTGCGTGACTGCATGCATGCGTGTATGACACAGATGAGCTTTAATATAAAGCAGCACACTACAGCAGCAGATTTTCTGTTGCTTCAAAGCTGTTTACTGGCCAAGGCCCACATTGCTCCATCCTCTTAATGCTGTGCGTGCGTGTGGCATGACCCACTTTCCCCCCTGACAGAGCCAGGCAGCGGTGGCCCAGCTCAGACAGCAGCACTGTCCCAAAGCTCAAGCTCAGAGAGCACTACAAGTGCAAGTTGAGTAGCAGCAGTAGCAGCAGCCTAACAGTGACAGCCAAGCAGTGAGTGTCACTATCAGCTCTTGGCCAGCTGAGGCTGAGGCAGCCTCCCAGGTCTGGCGGCATGGCAGCAACACCATCACCAGCGCGGAGCTGAGACAGCAGCAGCTGAGCACAGAACACAGCACACACTGTACTAGCTGACCACAGAACACAGCACAGACAGTACTAGCTGAGCAAAGACAGCACGCACAGCACACTGGAGAACAACTCTCACCTCCACTATTCCATCGGTTCCACTGTGCCAGCCAGGCAAGCTCAATTGATCGCAGCTTAAGTGTTTGAAAGAAAGTCAATACTATTTGAACCTAGGTCTGGATGAGACAGCACAGCACACTTCTCCCCTCACACACCACTGGTCCAATTAGTACAAGGACCTGCAGACAGCGACACCACCAGGTGCCCTGGCCAACAGGTAGAGAGCTCCAGGCAGTTTCGCGAAGAGGCGTGTGCTGCTCAGCATAACATTACACTCTGGTTCTATTTTCAAGAATTGCTCACAGCCGAGAACACTTCATAAAGTGACTCGACAGCCCAGTGTAGCTCCCCTGTCAGGGAGAGTTAGTGGCAGAAACAGGGGCACAGGCAGAGAGGTAGAGGTAGAAGCAGAGAGGCAAAGGCACCAGGCAGAGAAGCAGAGAAAGAGGTGGAGTTAGAGAGAGGCGGAGGCAGGGGTAATGGACACTCTACTTTTCACCTGACTGACTATGAGGGAAACACGCCTGCGAACAGCTACACAGGATCTCCAGAAACAGACTTCAGGGCATTCAAATCACAGAGCCGGTGTCGGTTGGGCTGGTGTCTGCTAGAGGAGTTGGGCTGGCTGGGGGTGAGAACATAGATGTTGTAGTGAAGATTATATACAGTATAGGGGGGGTAATATTGTTAAAGCCACACTGTAAACATTTTCAGAATGTCAAAGTATGCTCATGCAGCCAAAATGTAGCCTTTGACTACAGCACTTCCATGATGTATAATAAGAATTCAATGATGTCTATAGTGCTGAAGAGCTGAGGTTCAACGCAAGTTGGAATTCCATTAATTGTTTACAAAATCTTCTATATCTCATTAAGATATTTTTTTTTTAATCGAGAAGGTATAATATTTAATTAGTTAGACAGTAATGTTACACAGACTCGTTAAATTGGGTCACTGTGAATTCAGAGAAATTAAGCTGTAATACATCTGTTCCTATTTGAACATGCTCAGGCCTCCGGATCCATGCGGGTTCCCCTTCTTCTAATTGGCTGTTGAGAGAGATCATTTGGCCAATTGAATGGGAATATGGTTCTCAGACGGAACAGACATGATCAAGCTTCAATGACCACATAACAATGCAAGAGAGAGAGAGAAACAGACAGACAGAAACAGGCAATAGCTAGATTTCCATCCAATTGGCTACAGATTTTCTTGCAAATATTCTAAAATCTGCATAAAGACTTGTTGCGCATAAAAATCAGTGCATGATGACGTAGTGCACACATTTTTATTTTTCACTTAAATTTTCATGTACCGAATAACATTTCAATATGTTTCCATTGCATTTTCAACTCTACCACAAAGTTTTCTTTAACAAAAACAGTTGAGTTAAATAGCAAAAGTGCGCAATCAGGTCTTGGCATGTGCACACCAGCCAACAGCTCGTAGTTACAGTGCGGGTAGCCTAGTCTATATGATGAGATTATTATAGATAAGAGTCAGAATATTTGTATGTCAAACAGCAGTCAAGCATCGATCATCAAACTCATCACCTTGCACTTTCACCACCCTGTGAAGTTCATCATAACTTACAGTGCCTTCAGAAAGTTACAGCCTGAATTAAAAATGGATTACATTTTTTTTTGGACCCATCTACACACAATAGTCCATAAAGACACAGAGATATCCAATTTACATAAATATTCACACCCCTGAGTCAATACATGTTAGAATCCCCTTTGGCATGATTACATCTGTGAGTATTTCTGGGTAAGTCAACGAGCTTTGCACACCTGGATTGTACAATATTTGCACATTATTCTTTTAAAAATACTTCAAGCATTGTCAAGTTGGTTGTAGATCGACATTTTCAAGCCTCGTCATAGATTTAAGACGATTTAAGTCAAAACTGTAACTAGGCCACTCAGGAACATTCAATGTCGTTTTGTTAAGCAACCCAAAAATTTGGCCTTGTGTTTTCGGTTATTGTTAATTTGTCTCCCAATGTCTGTTGGAAAGCAGACTGAACACGTTCTCCTTTAGCATTTTGCCTGTGCTTAGCTCTATTCAGTTTATTTTTATCATCCTAAAAACTCTGTAGTCCTTGCCGATGACAAGCATACCCATAACATGATGAAGCCACGACCATACTTGAAAATATTAAGAGTGGTACTCAGTGTTATGTTTGGGGAAAATCCAACAAGTCTTTGTATTCAGGACATGAAGCACATTTCTTTGGCATTTTTTGTGCCTTTTTGCAAACAGGATGCATGTACAGGCTTCCATCTTTTCACTCTGTCATTTACTCCTATTGTGGAGTAACTACAATGTTGATCCATCCCTCAATGTTATCCTATCACAGCCATTAAAAACAGTTTTAATGTCACCATTGGCCTCATGGTGAAATCCCTGAGTGGTTTTGTTCCTCTCCAGCAACTGAGTTAGGAAGAACGCCTGTATCTTTGTAGTGACTGGGTGTATTGATTCACCATCCAAAGTGTAATTAATAACTTCACCATGCTCAAAAGGGATATTCAATGGCTGCTTTGTTTTATACCCTTCTACCAGTAGGTGCCCTTCTTTGCAAGGCATTGGAAAACCTCCCCAGTCTTTGTAGTTGAAATTCACTGCTCAGCTGACCTTACAGATAATTGTATGTGTGGGGTACAGAGAGGAGGTAGTCATTCAAAAAGTATGTTAAACACTATTAATGTACAGTTGTGGCCAAAGGTTTTGAGAATGACAAATATTAATTCACAAAGTTTGCTGCTTCAGTGTCTTAAGATAATTTTGTCAGATGTTACTGAAGTATAATTACAAGCATTTCATAAGTGTCAAAGGCTTTTATTGACAATTACATGAAGTTGATACAAAGAGTCAATATTTGCAGTGTTGACCCTTCTTTTTCAAGACCTCTGCAATCCGCCCTGGCATGCTGTCAATTAACTTCTGGGCCACATCCTGACTGTTGGCAGCCCATTCTTGCATAATCAATGCTTGGGGTTTGTCAGAATTTGTGGGTATTTGTTTGTCCACCTGCCTCTTGATTGACCACAAGTTCTTAATGAGATTAAGGTCTGGGGAGTTTCCTGGCCATGGACCCAAAATATCGATGTTTTGTTCCCTGAGCCACTTAGTTATCACTTTTGCCTTATGGCAAGGTGCTCCATCATGCTGGAAAAGGCATTGTTCGTCACCAAACTGTTCCTGGATGGTTGGGAGAAGTTGCTCTCTGAGAATGTGTTGGTACCATTCTTTATTCATGGCTGTGTTCTTAGGCAAAATTGTGAGTGAGCCTACTCCCTTGGCTGAGAAGCAACCCCACACATGAATGGTCTCAGGATGCTTTACTGTTGGCATGACACAGGACAGATGGTAGAGCTCACCTTGTCTTCTCTGGACAAACTTTTTTCCGGATGCCCCAAACAATCGGAAAGGGGATTCATCAGAGAAAATGACTTTACCCCAGTCCTCAGCAGTCCAATCCCTGTCCCTTTTGCAGAATATCAGTCTGTCCCTGATGTTTTTCCTGGAGAGAAGCAGCTTCTTTGCTGCCCTTCTTGACACCAGGCCATCCTCCAAAGGTCTTGCACTCACACCTGCCTTCTGCCATTCCTGAGCAAGCTCTGTACAGCCTTCCCTGTGGCTCAGTTGGTAGAGCATGGTGTGTGCAACGCCAGGGTTGTGGGTTCGATTCCCACGGGGGGCCAGTACAAAAAAAAAAAATGCATGAAATGAAAATGAAATGTATGTATTCACTACTGTAAGTCGCTCTGGATAAGAGCGTCTGCTAAAAGACTAAAATGTAATGTAAAATGTGGTGCCCCGATCCCGCAGCTGAATCAACTTTAGGAGACGGTCCTGGCGCATGGACTTTCTTGGGCGCCCTGAAGCCTTTTTCACAACAATTGAACCGCTCTCCTTGAAGTTCTTGATGATCCGATAAATGGTTGATTTGGGTACAATCTTCCTGGCAGCAATATCCTTGCCTGTGAAGCCCTTTTTGTGCAAAGCAATGATGACGGCACGTGTTTCCTTGCAGGTAACCATGGTTGACAGAGGAATAACAATGATTCCAAGCACCACCCTCCTTTTAAAGCTTCCAGTCTGTTATTCGAACTCAATCAGCATGACAGAGTGATCTCCAGCCTTGTCCTTGTCGACACTCACACCTGTGTCAACGAGAGAATGAATACTTATACATTTTCTTAATCTTTATTTAACTAGGCAAGTCAGTTTTAAGAACAAATTCTTATTTTCGATGACGGCCTAGGAACAGTGGGTTAACTGCCCTGACCAGGGGCAGAACAACAGAGTTTTACCTTGTCAGCTCGGGGATTCGATCTTGCAACCTTCCGGTTACTAGTCCAACGCTCTAACCACTATGCTACTTGCCACCCCGTTATTTACTCAAGACAATTCAGCTTTAGTAATTAACTTGTAAAAAACATTTAATATCTAAAAACATATTTCCACTTCGACATTATGGAGTATTGTGTGTAGGCCAGTGACACAAAATCTCATATTAATCTATTTTGAATTCAGGCTGTAACACAACAAAATGTGGAAAAAGGTCATGGTGTGTGAACACTTTCTGAAGGCTCTGTATTGCATCTGTAGTCTAATAAACTGCATGGTTTCCCGAGTCGTAGTGGGAGGACCACATCATTGTGTGACTCCATGTTTACTTCGATATGATGTTGGTAGAGCATGGTGTTTGCCAAACCAGGGTTGTGGGTTCATTTCCCACGGGGGACCAGTACGGAGAAAAAAAATGTATGAAATGTATGCATACTCCAAGTCGTTCTGGATAAGAGCGTCTGCTAAATGACTAAAATGTAAATGTAAAATTATATCAATATTTGCACATAAAGGTGTTTCCACCACTGTTTCTCACATAACACATTTTATTGACACAAACAAATCCCACCATGTCAAATGAACAAAGTATCAGTTGGCATTTATAAAATTGTACCGAAACTTCCTGTTTCCATCACAGCTGTCGTGAATTTTTTTTATTTATTCGGTATGACTTTACTGGCATAAATACAGTGGACAGAAACGTGGTGAGTGAATGAGAACGAAAGATTCATTGTGAATGGCTAGAGATGACAAACCAGTTCCTCTTGCTTCAGAAGCTGCATTGACAGCCAGCTACAGGGAGCTCTGGTGTCACTGGTGCTGCGCAGTTTGCCTTTTGTTCTAATCTAAGGCCTAGTCAAAGCCACTGATTGTCTAGTAAACACTACCTTCTCCAGGCCTCCAAGCCCTCCCTCCCAGTCCCACCCCTACCATGCTACCCCCAGAATTAAGACTGAATCCCCCCTGGAGTTGCTCTGACGTCCCCCTGGTCCTCACAGCTGGATCCACTCATCTTCAGGAGATCGGCTTGGGTGAAGGTGGGGGGGTTGGGAAGGACCAGGGAATGGGTCCAGAAAGGGGGTATTTTTTAATGTCGTCTAATCCGTGGAATCAAAGCATAAACAAGTCCTACACCCCAATCACCTCCACAGCTTTAACATCCCCACTCCCCCATGGCCAGCAGTCATGGCTGAGGGTGACCAGACAATGCCTGTGTGTGTCCCTATGAGGCAGACCGTATGCCCAGATCGATCACTGCTGGATGGATTATTGTGACACCAGGACCGATCCAGTGGCAGTTTCCAGTGCAGTTTCGATCTTCCCTCAATTGAACCTGTGTGTTGTGGCAGTCAGCCCAATCCCATCCCAGGGGCATTACTAATACTGGGAGACTGGTGGCCAACAGTAAAACAGAAATCCTCCTCCTTTTACATATTTCCATAACTCGAACCATAGTCTCACATGTCAGACCAAACATAACACGAGACTTGGTTCTGGGCGCCAAGATTACCCAAAATCACAATGGACTAAACCATGTCAACATGCCATATGCCACACCCACCTCTTACCATTTTGATTGGTATATGCCGGAGGTCCACATCAGACACGGGGACGTCTTGATCTTTGGGGGCCATGCCCCTGTTGGCGAGGAGCTGCAGCAGGTTGGCGTTGTCTTTTGGGGCCCCTGCCCCCCCCTGGTCCCCCTGCAGCAGACCGTAAGTGCGGCAGTAGAGTTCAGAGGAGAGCAGGAGGCGTGTGACGGGGGGCTTCAGGTGCTCCTGTTCATACTGGTCACAGTAGAAGGGCTCCCGCAACTCCACTGGAACATGCTCTACGGACGGAGAAGAGGGACAAAAACAGTGAGTGAAATAATCATGTTGTGGGAGACGAGTACACTATTAATAGGCAAAACAAGCGCATCAATAGAACGTGTTTCCACTGAGGAAGAAAATACAAAAAAAAGTTACCCAGACTGCATCCAATATACATGTGAATTCACAATGCAGCTGTGCTGCTGCATGCAACGTTTTGGGTTTCACGGTGCGTCGCTTTCAGATGGTTAAGCATCGCACCTGTACCACCATTACTGTACCTCAATTCCACCTCGGAAAGTTTGTATTTCATTCTCATTTAACTTCTCAAAGTGTTGCCATACAGGACTTCACAGCTGCCATTTTCTAACTGTTAACGACAATGACTTAGTCGTGGAGAGTAGACTCCTTGCACGGCTCCTTATACGTTGACTCCCATTTCTGAGTGTCAAGATTCGATTCCGGTAGGATTCAGTATTTTTGGAAAGAAGTACGAAGTTCTTCGAAGTACAGCAACTAATCAAACACTCGCATCTTTCATAGCATGCTAGCGAGGACGGAGAATGAAGGAAGGGGCACAATACAGGCAGTAGGGCCGGGAACGATACTATTATCATGATGCACTACATGACCAAAAGTATGTGGACACGTGCTCGTCGAATTTCTCATTCCAAAATTCATGGGCATTAATATGGAGTTGGTCCCTCCTTTGCTGCTATAACAGCCTCCACTCAGTTTGATCTGCTTCATGTTTACATTTTTGATATGGAACAAAAATATTGCGATACTGGTATAATCCCGGCCCAAATGGGCATGTCGGCTACCAGCCAGACAGAGTCAGAACCGTGGACTATCTGCAATCAAAAGCTGTATCCCACACTGGCATACTGTATCTCGCAGATTTCTTGGCTTGCCATGTCTCGTAACTTCAATAAATCAGGGCCTATCATCAATGAATAGGCTAGGATATTGAGATGAGCAAGATGCAATACAAAGTATCTGCGCATGTGCACAGGTTCACTTCAAGCTGTTCACAGTGTGGTAGCAAGGGTACCAACGCTCTTAGTTGTTGCAAAAATGTACCCACTATGCTGTTTACTTTCTGCATTTACAAAAACAATTATAATTAGGTTAGGGATTTTTCTTAACATTAAGGATCCCAATTTCGTTTTAACGTTTAACATTTCACACCCTTAAAACTTCTTATGGGCAGATGGGACGGTAGCGTCCCACCTGGCCAACATCCGGTGAAATTGCAGAGCGCGAAATTCAAAAATACCAAATTCAAATATTTACACACATGTGTGTGTTATACATCAAAATAAACTTAACTTCTTGTTAATCCAGACGCTGTGTCAGATTTCAAAAAGGCTTTACGGCGAAAGCAAACCATGAGATTATCTGGAGGACAGCGCCCCGCATACAAACACATGAAAATAATATTTCAACCAGGCAGGTGCGCCACAAAAGTCAGAAATAGCGATATAATTCATGCCTTACCTTTGAAGATCTTCTTCTGTTGGCACTCCAAAATGTCCCAGAAACATCACAAATGGTCCTTTTGTTCAATAATGTCCTTATGTCCCAAAAATGTCCATTTATTTGGCACGTTTGATTGAGAAATACGCCGGTTTGAACTTGCCCAACATGCCTACAAAGTATCTAATAAATTACCTGTAAACTTGGTCCAAACATTTCAAACAACGTTCCTAATCCAACCTCAGGTATCCTAAAACGTAAATAATTGATCAAATTTAAGACGGAATAAACTGTTTCCAATACCGGATAAAGACAACGTGAAGCGCCCTATAGTTCACGCCTATCAAAACAGTAGAGTCCACCTGGAGTGACACTTACAATGAATAGCACTACTTCTTCATTTCTCAAAAGAAAAACATCGAACAATTTCTAAATACTGTTGACAGCTAGTGGAAGCCATAGGAACTGCAACCAGGTTCCTAATAATAAGGGTATCCCATAGAAAACAAATGGAAGATCCTATGACCTCAATCTTTTTTCTCCCCTGGATGGTTTGTCCTCTGGGTTTCACCTGCCATATCAGTTCTATTATACTCACAGACATTATTTTAACAGTTTTAGAAACTTTAGAGTGTTTTCTATCCAAATATATCAATTATATGCATATCCTAGCATCTGGGCCTGAGTAACAGGCAGTTTACTTTGGGCATGCTTTTCATCCGGAGGTGAAAGAGAGAGGTTAACCCAAGAGAGGTTAATACCAGAGCACTTTAAAAGGAATAGTGTGCCATTTCAGATGCAACCACAATCTCTCAGCAGGGTATTGTGGATATAGGTTACACAAAACATCAACGAAACCCGCCGTTCAAAGTCCTAACAAGATCATTGACAAAACACAGTTTAAAGTCCTATTGTCAAATAAACACACATTCTGTTTATCGCTAGGTATCTAATAGAAACAAACAAAGAAGTGGGTGTTTCCTCATCAATTATACAAAACATTAGGAACACTAGCTCTTCCTATGACATAGCTGTCACCTGGATTCACCTGGTCAGTCTATGATCCTTTATTGATGTCACTTGTTAAATCCACTTCAAAATCAGTGCAGATGAAGGGAAAAAGACCAGTTAAAGAAGCATTTTTAAGCCAAGAGACATGGATTGTGTATGTGTGCCATTAAGTGCCTTTGAACGAGGTATGTTAGTAGGTGCCAAGCGCACCAGTTTGAGTGTGTCTAGAACTCCGACGCTGCTGGGATTTTTCCTGTGCGTATCAAAAATGGTCCAAACCCAAAGGACATCCAGCCAACTTGACACAACTTTGGAAAGCATTGAAGTCAACATGGGCCGTCATCCCTGTGGAATGCTTTCAACACCTTGTAGAGTCCACGCCCTGACAAATTGAGGCTGTTCTGAGGGCAAAAGGAGGTGAAACTCAATATTAAGAAGGTGTTCCTAATGTTTTGTACATGCAGTGTATAGTGAAGGTATAGCATTTGGTTACCTTGACAGTACTATGGGCATAGTTAGATATGGATAGGCAATGCTAGGCATCTGCCTAAGCAACTACAATCATCTGAGTGAATGAGCTGAGCAGGGTACATGTATGTGCGTTTGTGTGCGCTTGTCGTGCATTTGTGTGTGCGTGTGACGTGCGTCTCGGTGTTGTGTTTTTCACAGCAAATCCAACCAGCCAATCATAGGGCCTGCAGGAGTCATAAGGTTACAGATATAGGCACGATACACTGGTTACAATTTGATATTTTCTGGGGGCTAGTATCAACTCCTCCCTCCATTTCCCTGTCTAAATGTTCTTTCGGCAGTTCAGGTCTCATGGTGACAGTGTCATTCTCCCCCCACGGGAACGATACTGTGGTGCATTCCATTTCAAACCCCACACCACACATGTCAGTCAGTCCGTCCGTGGTTGCGTCCCAAATGGCACCCTATTCCCTATATAGTGCACTACCTGGGCCATTTTGGATGCGGACAGTATGGAACCACATTATCAGTCTGTGTCAAGAGGAGTGAAATTACACAACATCCATGCCTAGAGGTTAGCCTTAGCGGTTAACATATGACAATTACCAGACCAGAGCCCTGTCGTATTGATAGATAACCAGGGTTGTGTTCATTAGGCATTAACGGCAGAAAACGGACTACCTTGGCCTATCAAGTAACCTGTTGGGGATAGGGTGCAGTATTTGCACGGCCGGATAAAAAACGTACCCGATTTAATCTGGTTACTACTCCTGCCCAGTAACTAGAATATGCATATAATTGTTTGATTTGGATAGAAAACACCCTAAAGTTTCTAAAACTGTTTGAATGGTGTCTGTGAGTATAAGAGAACTCATTTGGCAGGCCAAAACCTGAGAAGATTCTAAACAGGAAGCGCTCTCTGACTATTTCTTGGCCTTCTTGATCATCTCTAACCAAAACAGGGGATCTCTGGCATAACGTGACATTTTCTAACGCTCCCATAGGCTCTCAGAAGGCGCCAGAACGATGAATGGTGGCTTTGCAGGCCCTGGCTGAAAAACATTAGCGCATTTGGATAGTGGTCGATCTGAGGACAATGAGACTGGAGGCGCGTGCACGAGCCGACACCATGTTTACTTTCTCTCTCTTTGAACGAAAACAACGACTCCTGGTCGGAATATTATCGCTTTTTTACGAGAAAACTCGCATAAAAATTGATTTTAAACAGCGTTTGACATGCTTCGAAGTACGGTAATGGAATATTTTGACATTTTTTGTCACGAAACGCGTCGGGCGCGTCACCCTTCTTTACCCTTCGGATAGTGTCTTGAACGCACGAACAAAACGCCGCTATTTGGATATAACTATGGATTATTTGGAACCAAACCAACATTTGTTATTGAAGTAGAAGTCCTGGGAGTGCATTCTGACGAAGAACAGCAAAGGTAATCAAACTTTTCTAATAGTAAATCGGAGTTTGGTGAGTACCACACTAGGTGGGTGTCAAAATAGCTAGCCTGTGATGGCCGGGCTATCTACTCAGAATATTGCAAAATGTGCTTTCACCGAAAAGCTATTTTAAAATCGGACATAGCGAGTGCATAAAGGAGTTCTGTATCTATAATTTTTTTAATAATTGTTATGTTTTTTGTGAACGTTTATCGTGATTAATTTAGTAAATTCACCGGAAGTGTTCGGTGGGAATGCTAGTCACATGCTAATGTAAAAAGCTGGTTTTTGATATAAATATGAACTTGATTGAACAAAACATGCATGTATTGTATAACATAATGTCCTAGGGTTGTCATCTGATGAAGATCATCAAAGGTGAGTGCTGCATTTAGCTGTCTTCTGGGTTTTGGTGACATTATATGCTGGCTTGAAAAATGGGTGTCTGATTATTTCTGGCTTGGTACTCTGCTGACATAATCTAATGTTTTCGGACAGTGTGGTTAGATTAACGAGAGTCTTGTCTTTAAATGGCTGTAAAATAGTCATATGTTTGAGAAATTGAAGTAATAGGATTTTTAAGGTTTTGAAAATCGCGCCACAGGCTGGCAGTGGCTGTTACGTAGGTGGGACGCAAGCGTCCCACCTAGCCCATAGAGGTTAACGAGAGTCTTGTCTTTAAAATGGTGTAAAATAGTCATATGTTTGAGAAATTGAAGTAATAGCATTTCTAGGGTATTTGAATATCGCGCCACGGGATTACACTGGCTGTTGAGTAGGTGGGACGCAAGCTAGCACTGCGGTGCAAGCGTCCCACCTAGCCCATAGAGGTTAAGAAAAGCTCAATTTCATTTTCCATTGTGTGCCCCGATGAACACGACCCCGGTGTTTTATTTTTAGCTGAAGGTAGTCTGTGGGAAATTATCTTTAAGGCGACTTCTGGACAGAGTTGATGGAAACCTATGCTTTGTGGCACATTTCTTCCAGAGCAGCTAAGACAAGAAAGTAACCTGAACCTTGTGAAGGGGCAAACCAAAACACTGGCTGCATCCCAAATGGCACCATATTCCCTTTATAATGCACTACTTTTGACTAGCTCTGCCTCCCGAGGGGCGCAGTGGTCTAAGGCACTGCACCGCAGTGCTAGCTAGAGATCCTGGTTCGAGTCCAGGCTCTGTCGCAGCCGGCCGCGACCGGGAGACCCATGGGGCGGCGCACAATTGGCGCAGCCTCGTCCGGGTTAGGGTCGGGCGCGATGCACGCTGACACAATCGCCAGGTGTACGGTGTTTCCTCCGACACATTGGTGCGGTTGGCTTCCGGGCTAAGCGGGCATTGTGTCAAGAAGCAGAGCGGCTTGGTTGGGTTGTGTTTCGGAGGACGCACGGCTCTCGACCTTTGCCTCTCCCAAGTCCGTATGGGATTTGCAGCCATATGACAAGACTGTAACTAGCAATTTTTTTTAAAGACTAGGGCTGTTACGGTGACCCTATTACTGCCACACCGGCGGTCACGAGTCATGACTGTAGTCAAATTCCACGAGACCGTTTAAATCACGAGGTCTGATGCTGCTGATGGTCATGCGTAGCCTACTGAACTTGCTAACTGCCTGGTACTCAGCACTCCATTGTCCCTCTAATCATTTTGACATCAATGCAAATGTAATCGAAAATCTAATCAAACACTTCATGAGAGCCCATGAGCTCATGTTGCGCAACATTTCTATAGGCTACGCAATTGCGAGAGAAAATAGAGTGATGGCCTCTATTAAAAATAGGAGGATCCCATCAGGTTTCTAGAGGCTAGGCCGACTATATTTATTTCTTATCTTTCCTAATATTAAGCACATTGCTTCTCTTTACAACAGGAGTAAAGCCTGGCTGGCATGAAAATGAATCACGGGAAAAGCGTCCTCCATTCGCTATTTAAGTGCATAGATGTCATGCATTTTCTTCCCCCTGCCTGTTTCGAGACAGTTGCATGATAATGGTCCATTCTAAATCAAAACAAATTTCACATATATTATTTAGTATATGTAAAGACAAGATTAAATCAGGAACAGTCTGATGGGTGACAACATTAGCCTATCACTTGTGAATGATATATTATCACTTATGAATGATGCCCAGCGAGGCAAGAAACAGCACATGCCTATTTTTTTGCACCTTTTTCAAATCATAGTCGCACACCTCATGTAGCCTAACCCATTGGCCTAAATGTTTTATTAAGGTTTGTATCACAACTAAAAAGTGGCCAAATAACTTCTTAAAATTAAGCACATTCATCTGCTTTACAACAGGTGTAGAGCTTAACTGGCATGGTTTCAAGTTTGGGGAAAATAATTTTCACCATAAAAATGCACCTTTAGAATAAAAGCATAACATGCATAATCACATTTGCGGTACCTTTTGAGAAGGGTGTTTTCCTGTTAATTGATTGCATTATGGAACATTCACCCTTATAGCCTACTGCCGTGTGCGCATTGCTGCGCTTATGTGAAGAAATAGCCTAATAGTTTATCAACATTTTAAGCTAAACATTCTGATCTGTTGCATCAGCCTAATTGCTTAAAAAAGTTGTAAACGTTTTTGGGATGCTAGTGGTAGTATTAATTTGGGATCTATCGCATCCCACAACTGTCCCAGAATATGTTTGGAATATTACTTTCTCACACAGAATAGGTCAACTTTTGTACTATGGTGGATAGTAGATTGACATACGCTGCTATGTCAATCTACTATCCCCCATTGTACAAAAGTTGATAGGCTAGTGTTTTTGCTGTTTGTTAGGCCTACTCATCTTGTTGGCTGACGAAAAGTAAATGTGGACAGTTCTTCCAATATCTTAAATGTATGCCTCGGAATTGGATAAGGACATTTGCAGGATTTTTTTAGGGGGTATTACAGCCACACAAAGGGGATGCAGCTGGGAAATTCGAGGCATAATCAAGTGCTTGTGAAATTGTGAATGAGAGACTGATGAAGTGTGTACAGCCTGCGCAAATAAAGCAGAGCTCATGACTTTCATGCAACTTTTTCATGCAAATCATCATTAGAGTCGCATCATGCAGCCTTAGAAGGTATTAAAAATCAAAACATATAGCCCAACCTTTGTATCACAACTAAAGTTACATAAATAACTCTAAATTAAGCATAGGTCTGTTTCTTTGTTAACTGCTGAACACAGAATAGCCACATGTGCGCACTCCCTCAAATAGTTTGGAGAAAATATCCTTTCTATTTTCTTAAGCTATGTTCAATTGTATTCTTCATATATTCTTATATGAAATAAATTATATAAATTAATAGCACGGTATTCAAAGAAAATCTTGACTGCTAAATGAACTAGTGTTAATTAACAGCCATATGGCATAGCAAGATCAAGGCCTAACATAAGGACAACTCAGCGTATGCTATTCTGTTCTTCTGAAATAGACTACATTTTCTTCATATCATGTTTCTTTACACCGGTTTAAAATTAATGGATTTATTGTGATGGTGTAGGCTATATTATATGGATTTATTAAACTGTTTAAATGTAGATGTTCCAAATGTGTGCATTAGTGGCTTGTAGGCTGTGTGTGGAAGCCAGGAAATTCTAAAATGTGTTTATGTTAATTAACGGTCAATTTAGAAAAAATAAACGCACACCTATAAAGGTGAGGTGCTGGCTAGCGGAGTAGAAAACTAGAAAATAAGGGAAAGCCGCACACTCTAAGAGCTCAGATGCAAAAATTGAATAACCAACGTTTCGACAGCAAAGCTGTCTTCATCAGGGTATCATCAAACACTGCGAGTGTTTGTGATGATACCCTGATGAAGACAGCTTTGCTGTCGAAACGTTGGTTATTCAATTTTTGCATCTGAGCTCTTAGAGTGTGCGGCTTTCCCTTATTTTATAATTAACGGTCAATTACCAGCAGTTATTTCCTTGACAATCATCGGCTGACAAAATGTCATGACTGCCACAGCCCTAGATGAGACCCACATGGCCCATTAGGCCTATTCGTGGACAGTAAACGTAGCCTACACACAGACCCATTTTCAAACACCACAGTAAACAGTTGGACGGCTGAAACCAATTAAAAAGGAACAGTTAGGTTAGTATCTGAAAGGAGACTTAAAGGGACATCACATGGCTCTCTCAGTGGTGAACTCCGACTCATAAGAAGATCAGAGAAGATTGAAGGATAAAGGGAGTCACCCGACCATGTTGTCGTTTTATCATTACGGTTCCTTGAATTAAGTTAATGGTTATATTTAGGGCACACAATAGCATGGGATACTTTTCCCAAAAACAACATTCCATATACCTCTCTCCGGCTTTCTGTACTTTCACTGACTTCACAACTAATGTTTTGCAACAGAAAACAAAACGATCTGCGCTCTTATGGGACAAGTCATGAAGTACCACTCTGTTTCTCAAAAGGTTTTCTCCCAACTGAACACAACCCTGGTGTAGAATACTAGTGTGTCAAACAGAGAAAGATTACATTGGGGTGTGTGAATGTTCCATTGTGTTTAAACTACAGAGCATTGTTAGCCGTATAAACATTTCAGGCAAACTGACTGACCAAGTGAGGGAGGTAAACTACGGGAGCATCTCAATAGTCTAAAGCAGTTGACCTTCTCATCTCCTTTCTCTCATCCACTCTGATTCAAAATAACTGGACTGATGGAAGGAAACACATTGACCCGCCAAGTTGCTAGACTATTGAACTGCAACATAAGATACCGCATGGAACACACAAGGAATTTTCAGACACCGCACAAGGAATAATAATGAGGCTTTTCCATGCAGTTCCACCATGCAGTCACTATAGGACGTGGAGGGGGGAAAAAAAGCATAATGCAAAGTAGGATGCAAAGCAAGATGGATGCCGTCGATACAAGCATCATTTCCCTGTGGGACGGTCCAGCAAAATGAATGACCAGTCTGTGTCACACACATCACCAGGTTGAAACAGACAGACAGGGGAGCAGCAATGGCTAGAAATAGACATTTTGCAAATGGGATTTCAGGTATTGGGAACCGCAGTTTTAAAAAGGTCTGCAGCACACCTGCTCTCTTTCAAGTAACACAACACAACCATTCACACTTTGTTAGAAAAAAATGCTTAGGACACAGAAAGGAAATTGAATATGAGAGACAAAAAAAGAGCGAGTGGAAAGCAGGAATTGGGTAATGAGTCAGTAGTAAATGGAGGATAACAATGTCACCAGGACATTGATATCCATACCCTCTCAAGAGGATAGTATTTTGACAGCAAACACTAACCTGTCCGTCTTTGTGTAAACTGAGTGTATTTGGGACGGCGGGTAGCCTAGTGGTTAGAGCGTTGGGCCAGTAACCGAAAGGTTGCTAGATCACATCCCCGAGCTGACAAGGTAAAAATGTCATTCTGCCCCTGAACAAGGCAGTTAACCCACTGTTCCTAGGCCGTAATTGTAAATAAGAATTTGTTCTTAACTGACTTGCCTAGTTAAATAAAAGGTGAAATAAAAATTAACAGGGCAACAGGGAAGCAGCCTAACAGGACAGGGCATATCTATTGGTCTAGGTGAGGGGTCAAAGGTCATACTCGTGCTGCACACCAAGGGAATTGTGGGAGCTGGGTTGTAACAAAACATTATGCAAATTTGGTGAGAAATACACAAAGGCTCAAACAACTTACACAAGCACCATAAGTGAATAAAACTAAGGTAAATTGGAGGTAAAGATAGTGATGGAGTGGAATATAAAAGAGCTCTGCTCTGTGTGTTGTCTACTACACTCCAGCTCTGCCACCATCCCCCCTACTGACTGGGAGTGGCAAGGGGACGCGCCAGAGCCGAGGCCATGTAATCCTATTAATAGTTGATCGGTTGAGTTAGCCCGCCTCGGTCAGTCTTGTCATAAACATCTGATATGTGGCCGTCACAAATGGACAGACAAATTAAACGCTGAAATAGGACTACACAAACACACAGAGGCTGGGCAATGTATCAATCGAACCATCATTGTGGGTAAGAATCTGTAAGGATCAAATTCTGTCCCTCTCCATTCCAGTTTACTGTAGACCAGGTAGAGTACTGGCTGGCTAGCTGGCTGACAAGCTGACTGGCTGACCAGCGTTACACATTAAGACCACTTTATTTTAATTAAAGGCTGAGCGAAGCAGCTGCCAGAAACAGAGAGGCCAATACATTTTCTGATTAGGGTCAGGGCCCGGTGTACTCAGGCTGGCCTGCGAAGAACCCTCAGGAACACGTGTTTCAGAAAGAACTCATATGCTCAACTGTGCAAGGTAAGCACTGAGAGGGATGGAGGGAGGAAGCACATGGTAAGATGTCTGCTTTAAGTGAGAACTTCCAAATTCGTAAGATGTACTTACAACGATTATCCTTGAACATATCAAAATAATTTATATAACATGAATCAACATGTTGTTGTCGACAATTGTTGATCCGTTGTTGTGGTGATATTCCTGTGAACATGCTATGGAGGGATATTAAAACCTTCATCATACAGTGGGAGAGACCTAGCAGGCTGATTAAATGCTCTGTTTTTAGGACAAAGACAAGCCTTGTTTTAAGACTAATGGTGAACATGTTGTTATCCTGTGGCCTAGGCTAATGTTCCACATGACCCCTCTCTGGTTCAGGTTGATATGCTGATCGCCTGAAACACCCTTCGAAATAATTCCAGACCTCAGGGCCTTGATGTCTACAGGTTGTGGTTAACTAAACACACTTCAGACATCATGGGTAAACAGCATTCTTGTCAATTGTTAAAACTACGGCGTACTGAAAAAGATAATATGCCATTTAACAGACGCTTTTATCCAAAGGGACTTACAGTCATGAGTTTAGTTATTTTACGCACAGGTGGTCCCGGGAATCAAACCCACTATCCTGGCATTGCAGGCGCCATGCTCTACGTCAAGCTCAATGTGACATCCCTGGTTAAGGAATACATTTAAATAAAAATGTTACATTCAAAGACTATCACTGGGAAAGAAATTTTACATTTGGGGTTTGAATATAACAATTTTGATATACATCCACCAAGCTTTGAAAGCATCAGTTATGAGACACACATACAGTGCATTCAGAAATGCCTTACTTACATAAGTATTCAGACCCTTTGCTATGAGATTCAAAACTGAGCTCAGTTGCATTGATCATCCTTGGGATGTTTCTACAACTTGATTGGCGTCCACCTGTGGTAAATTCAATTGATTGGACATGATTTGGAAAGGCACACACCCATCTATATAAGGTTCTACAGTTGACAGTGCATGTCAGAGCAATAATCAAGCAATGAGGTTCGAGACAGGATTGTGTCGAGGCACAGATCTGGGGAAAGGTACCCAAAAAAAGTATTCAGCATTGAAGGTCCCCAAGAACACAGTAGCTTCCATCACTCTTAAAATGGAAGAAGTTTGGAACTAGCAAGACTCTTCCTAGAGCTGGCCGCCTGGCCAAACTGAGCAATCGGGGGAGAAGGGCATTGATCAGGGAGTTGACCAAGAACCCGATGGTCACTCTGACAGAGCTCCAGAGTTCCTCTGTGGAGATTGGAGAGCCTTCCAGAAGGACAACCATGTCTTCAGCACTCCACCAATCAGGCCTTTATGGTAGAGTGGCCAGACGGAAGCCACTCCTCAGTAAAAGGCACATGACAGCCTGCTTTTTCACCCTAAGGTGAAGCATGGTGGTGGCAGCATCATGCTGTGGGGATGTTTTTCAATGACAGGGACTGAGAGACTAGTGAGGATGGAGGCAAAGATGAACAGAGCAAAGTACAGAGAGATCTTTGATGATCAGGACCTCAGACTGAGGCGAAGGTTCACCTTCCAACAGGACAACGACCCTAAACACACAGCCAAGACAACGCAGGAATGGCTTCTGGACAAGTCTCTCAATGTCCTTGAGTACCCCAGCCAGAGCCCGGACTTGAACCCAATCGAACATCTCTGGAGAGACTTGAAAATAGTTGTGCAGTGACGGTCCCCTTCCAACCTGACAGAGCTTGAGAGGATCTGCAGAGAAGAATGAGAGAAACTCCCCAAATACAGGTGTGCCAAGCTTGTAGGGTCATACCAAATAAGACTCGAGTCTGTAATCGCTGCCAAGGGTGCTTCAACAAAGTACTGAGTAAAGGGTCTGAATACTTATGGAAATGTGATAGTTTATTTTTTATAAATTTGCAAATTTCTAAAAACCGTTATTTGCTTTGTCATTATGGAGTATTGTGTGTAGATTGAGAAGAAAACATTTTTCTAGGCCATTTTAGAATAAGGCTCTAACAAAGTGTGGAAAAAGTCAAAGGGTCTGAATACTTTCCGAATGCACTGTATAGTGTGAATGTCGCTTTAGATAAATGCTATGACCTGATTTTGTATAGCTCATGAAGGATCTGTAAAACGGGTAGGTAGGTGGTCCTGATTCTACCATCTGTGTGCAACAGTTACCTCAGACAGAGACAGAAAGAGAGAGGGACTATGGTGGACCAGGGGCCATCCCAGAACAGAGCACAGCAGGGATCATCTACTGACCTATAAGTGCCCACAGAGCCACAGCATAATGACATCCTAAGCTTTAACATGAATACCCTTCCCATCATAGACCAAGGTTAGGTTCAGTAGGGCACACCGTAGCAAAATGTTTTGCAACGGAAAATGAAAATCGGTCTGTTTGGCCAAGTTCAGGTAGTAGCACTTTGTTTTATTGTGTTTGAAAACATTTTCAACCTCACTGAACACAACCCTGCATTTACATGGTGTAAGCATGTGCTAGCTAGAGGCAAGTGCACACTTAGGGCAGAAGGGTAGAGAGTCAGGATGCAGCGCTAGATCCTCCACACCTATTGACTCAGTCTCACACCCAACCCAAGACACACTGAGGAGAAGAACATGAGTCATAATTATGAACAGGCCCCAGCTCTAGTAAGGCAGAATTACAGAGCTATAAAGCAGCGACAGGTTTCAAGCGCACTGAACAAACAAGATATGTTTTTATAACCTTTGTTCACTGGGATCTCTGTTTTATCTTAGGAATTCTGAGAGAGAGAGGAAAGCAGAAGTAGGCTAATCAATATTTTTCATGAATTCCATATTTAACCAGGGAAGTCACATTGAGTTTGACATAGATTTGAAAGACAAAACCCCATGCTCTCTGTTCACCCATTCCAGTGAGTTGCTCTCTCGCTCTCTTGTATGATATGACCCCTCTGTACACAAACTAATTTAGCTATTATTCAATTTTTACAGAGAGAACAGATATCAATAGTTTGCTAGATGTCCGACAAAACTATAGACATCTTAGTGTGTGTGTGTGTGCGCTTATTGGCATTAATTCAGTCAGGGTACGTCGGGGATTATGAACTCGTCAAACCTCAGCTGCTTGCAGACACACACACACAAACTTGAGCAGCCATTGCGTGAACAGTGAGCCAGAGGAGCCTTTCTACCAATCAGCAGGTTAAATCAGGGGTTCCCAAATTGTTTCACTCAGGCTCCCCATCCAGCCTTGGGGAACACAGTCAAGAGTGCGTGTGTGTGACTTTGACCAGAGGGTGGGAGGGCGTGGCTGGTTGGTTGAGCAGGCTGGCTGTTGATGCATGAAGAGGAGGCAGAGAGACAAACAGAACAGTGCAGCAGGAGCCTCAACCTGTACCCAAGGCCACAGATTGCAGAACACATGACACATACGCCATGTTGCTAAAGTACAATCAAGCTTGTGTGTGTCATTCCATAACCAAATTTAAGCCCTGTGTGTGTGTACTCCCAAGCTCATTTCATTATCCCTGGCTAGCCGGGGAATCGGGGACCTTTGTTTACATTTAAGGAATGTGAAGGAAGGTCATCGTTACATGGTTTCCAAATGAAGCCATTTTTGACCAAGATGGGCCTGGTTCTTCACTGTTTACTATGTGTAGTAAAATGTCTTGTGTAGTAGGACTATGCCTTATGAATTAATCAAGTGTCCTGGGCTGTGGCTAGGTTTGACCAATAAGAGAGCTTATGTATAGTAAGAGAGAGTACTCCATATGCCCTCCCAGGCCCACGCCCCTGCCCAGTCATGTGAAATCCATATATTAGGGCCTAATGAATTTATTTCAATTGACTGATTTCCTTATATGAACTGTAACTGTAATCGTTGAAATTGTTGCGTTTATATATTTTTGTTCAGGGGAGGGTAGGCGGCCTATATAAAACATAATGAAACTAAAACGGGTTTCGTTTAAATTGTGTAGTAGGCGTAAATCCAACAAAAGGATTGTCTTTAAGTGGGTGTGTATGCGCGTCATCGAAATCGCACGGGTGGTTTCAGTAGCCTCCACGCTCCCAGTCTACTACCATTATTATAGAGAAATAGACCCTCCTCTATACCTCCTGTTATATTATATTTGGATACATTATTAAAATCTCACGTTATTTGTTCAGCAGTTGACCTGACAATAGCCTATGCGTTTGTCAGTGGTGAACACTCGGTTCAGGTCAGGATATTTTACAGCCCAGTCCCTGAGTTGCTCGCCAGCCAAAATGAAATTGGTTCGATACATTATTTGTGATTGAAATTAGGCAAGCTGTCAAAACGATGCCTCATCACCATTCGCTAGGGGGGGGGGGCCTCAATGCACCAGTCGAATTTGGCAAGCAGCGAGCTGGATCTTAAATCGGCTTAAATCAACTACTGTAGATCAAATAGGCTGCTGTGATCCAAACAAAACAGTGCGTCTGTTTTTAGGATGTTGTAAGGATATATTTTCGAAGTTATACAATATTCAGGTATAACACGTGAATCTGAGGAAGGACCGCTATTCGGGTTAAATGGGGTGCTGAATAGGACTACATACCACACACGCGCTGTCCCACCTCATGTACTGTAGGCTATTACTCTTTGTGTGGCCAAAATCGCTGAGTTTACACAGCGCGCAGTCAGTTCACCTTCACGCACACGCTTTTCATTACACTGACAGTCAGGGAACAATGCTGGATTACATAGGAGGGAGGGGATGTAGGAAAAACATAGAACAACACATTATAAACGTTTGGCTACAATAGCCTAGGCCACATACCTGCATTGCCGTAAGATATAGCCAAGAGCCATCCCACACTTGCGCATATTTTTGCCCTGGTACAATCATACAGATCCAAAGGTTTTATGTCCGGGACTACAAAAGTCTTCCTCGTCGCGTTGGAGTCCACCATAGCAAGTCCGCAGACAGGCCGTGATAATGGGAGGGGGATAGAGACCTAGAAAAATAGTTGGTGGCGAAATAAGCTTCAAATCAAGCATTCATTATTTTATTTCTCCTATTTCATAACACTGGGGCTGAGGATGTGGGTAAGCGTTTTCTCAGGAACTATCCTGACACTATGGGCCCCAGCTCAGGATATATCCCGTTTCTCTCCTGATTCCAGACAAAAAAAAATGGTCATAAAATGAAGGCGCGCGCGGTCTTAAAGCCCTACAGAAGTTCCCAACACATCGGGTTATACATTTTTTAAAAAAAAAGCATATTATTTCCCGTTTCGCCGTCCGCATTGCTAACTTTTGGTTAGCGCTCTACAGTAGGCTACAGAGCCCGGCCGATGACTGATTTCCAGGTGCTCCACAATGGCATCACTCACTCAGCCCACTGGCCAATCGTGTTTGAGGAAGAGTGAAGGGGCGGGATCTTAGTCGTGTGAACGCGACCAGCAGGTAGAGGTATGATGACAGCTCTCGAGACAGGTGCATTAGGTTGGTGAAACTTGCCGTGTTGAGTTGAGCAAGTAGCCAACAGGAGGTTTTAGCTACAGGAGGTTTTCATACACTTGTCTCCTAATATTGTCCTCTGACCATGAAACATACCATACAGGTAAAAGAAAACGCCAACAACGATGCATTTTTAGAATTATATGCCATGTAGGCTTTTACGTTTTAATTAAACAGGTGCATAATTGGCCTAGGTGCGATAAATTATAATGCAAGTAGGCCTACTCTGTGGGGTGTTGAACAAAAAGTAGCCCATCAAATAAGCAACTTTTATCAAAATAAAACACATGGACTGCCACAAACCCCAAAATTGTACTAAAATAAACATTGTACTAAAATAAACATGTGAAATAGGAGACTATGCCTTGATTTCTTTTCTTTCCACTTTCCAGTCAACGCTCAAGCTTTGCAAACCACACAGAAAACACAGAATTCTCAGCAGGCACACAGATCTCCCAATCACATCACGGCCTTGAAAGTTCCAAGAGCTCTTTCAGCATCCCTCAGCAGTCACATTGTTCTGTGTCCCAAAAGGTACTCTATTCCTTATATAGTGCACTACTTTCAACCAGGGCCCATAAGGTTCTGATCAAAAGTAAAACACTATGTATGGACAAGGGTGTCATTTGGGACGTAGCCTGTGAGAGGATTACCTCAACTATTTTAATCTAATTATAGTAGAGAAGAATGCTAAGGCCTATTTATTTTCCATTCCAGGGTTATTCCCTTCTCTGAATAACTAATCGATCACTAAAAACAGAAGATGGAAGAGAATGCTAGGTCTATTTCTTTTTCCGTTCTAGGGTTATTCATTTCCCTCCATAACAATACAAACTAATCAGTAAAAAACTGGCTTAAGGATTAGTTTAGGCAGAAGTTTAAACTATATAACTTTGGGCTAGAATACACAACATACTGCTCAGATCCAGTCTTAGATGCGACGTGTTTTCCTAATTCCTAAGAATTTTTGAATGCCCGCTAGAGCGAGTGCTAAACAGTTTTTAATCAAAAACAATAAACCAGGGAGCATGACAAGGCTGTAAAATATGGCTCTTGTTGCTTACTACAACTCCCAGTTCCAGTATCAATTAAATATTCCCTATTCACCCAGCGTAACTAATCCCTCTGTTTTTCTAGGGCAGTAAACTCCTCTTTCTCTTTCTGCAGCAAAGCACTACTGCACAGATCCTGTCAGTCATGGTGTTGGACTTACAGTAAGAGTTATGTCAGCAGTTTACACATCAATTTCATAGAACCATTGTGAACAGACTCAAATGTCATGCGGGTTGAAATAATCGCAATGCCAAGACATACAACAGACTCAAAAATATGCACAAGTGTGGGGTGGTAGTGGTGGAGTAGGGGCTTAAGGGCACACAGTGTGTTGTGAAATCTGTGAATGCATTGTTTTGCTTTTAAAATTCTATGAACTGCCTTAATTTTGCTGGAGCCCAGGAAGAGTAGCTGCGCTAATGGGGATCCATAAAAATACAATACTGTAGCAAACAGTAATTTCAACAGTAGAAAGAGTGCCACCGTGTTGCCAATGCTAGTTTTGCTTTAATGCATCACTACATCAAGAAGGAGCACTACTAGATCTTTGTACGTTGAAGGCGCTCTTTGGTTAAGGGGTTAATTTGACATAAAGAACAAGGAGGACCAAGGCCCTCATACAGAGCATGTTCAATAGAAAATCTTAAAAACTACAGTACCTGACAAAACTTGTGCCAAAACACGTCAGAAGTTTTTACAATTTTGTTCTATTGAACATGCCACCGTAACTTAAACATTTTAACTTTATGAAGTGTGCCTTGGTCCTCATGTTTAGAAGGAAATGGAGCATTTACATTGTTTCTAGAATAAGGAGTATTTAAATTTTATTCACAAATCTCATTTTTATTCACTGATCTAGTGCAGACTTGACAATTTATGAATGTAGAGCAAAACACTTACAGTCGACAACATACAGTGGCAAGAAAAAGTATGTGAACCCTTTGGAATTACTTGGATTTCGGCATAAATTAGTAATCAAATTTGATCTGATCTTCATCTAAGTCACAATAATAGACAAACAGTGTGCTTAAACTAATAACACACAAATGATTGTATTTTCTTGTCTATATTGAATACGTCATTTAAACATTCACAGTGTAGGTTGGAAAAAATATGAACCCCTAGGCTAATGACTTCTCAAAAAGCTATTGCAGTCAGGAGTCAGCTAACCTGGAGCCCAATCAATGAGACGAGATTGGAGATGTTGGTTAGAGCTGCCTTGCCCTATAAAAAAAACTCACAAAGTTTGCTATTCACAAGAAGCATTGCCTGATGTGAACCATGCCTCGAACAAGAGATCTCAGAAGTGATCTCGAACAAAAGAGATCTCAGTGCCTTCCATCAGGACCCGCGTTGATCATGGTGGGGTGGTGCCTTCCATCAGGACCCTCGTTGATCATGGTGGAGTGGTACCTTCCATTAGGACCATTGAGAAAAAGCCCTAGTAGTTGTAGTAAAAAAATATATAAAAAAATATAAAAAAATCTCAGAAGACCTAAGATTAAGAATTGTTGACTTGCATAAAGCTGGAAAGGGTTACAAACGTATCTCTAAAAGCCTTGAGTTCATCAGTCCACGGTAAGACAAATTGTCTATAAATGGTGAAAGTTCAGCACTGTTGCTACTCTCCTTAGGGGTGGCCGTCCTGCAAAGATGACTGCAATAGCACAGCGCAGAATGCTCAATGAGGTTAAGAAGACTTACCAGCTAAAGACTTACAGAAATCTCTGGAACATGCTAACATCTCTGACGGGTCAACGATACGTAAAACACTAAACAAGAATGGTGTTCATGGAAGGAACCATGGAAGCAGCCACAGCTGTCCAAAAAAAAAATAATTCATGCACATTGAAGTTTACAAAAGTACACCAGGACGGTCCACAGCGCTACTGGCAAAATATTTTGTGGACAGATGAAACTACAGTTGAGTTGTTTGGAAGGAACACACAACACTATGTGTGGAGAAAAAAGGCACAGCACACCAACATCAAAACGTCATCCCAACTGTAAAGTATTTACAGTTGGGATGACGTTTTGATGTTGGTGTGCTGTGCCTTTTTTCTCCACACATAGTGTTGTGTGTGGGGGAGCATCATGGTTTGGGCTGCTTTGCTGCCTCAGGGAATGCACAGCTTGCTATCATCGACAGAAAAATGAATTCCTAAGTTTATCAAGACATTTTGCAGGAGAATGTTGGGCTTTCTGTCCGCCAATTGAAGCTCAACAGAAGTTGGGTGATGCAACAGGACAACGACCCAAAACACAGAAGTAAATGACTTCAACAGAAGAAAATACGCCTTCTTGGAGTGGCCCAGTCAGAGTCCTGACCTCAACCTGATTGAGATGCTGTTGCATGACCTCAAGAGAGCAGTTCACACCCCCCAAGTATATTGCTTAACTGAAACAGTTTTGTAAAGAGGAATGGTCCAAAATTCCTCCTGACCGTTATGCAGGTCTGATTCGCAACTACAGAAAACATTTGGTTGAGGTTATCCACCCTGCACTGTGAATGTTTATATGGTGTGTTCAATAGACATGAAAACGTATAATTGTTTGTGTGTTATTAGTTTAAGCAGACTGTGTTTGTCTGTTGTTGTGACTGAGATGAAGATCAAATTTTATGACCAATTTATGCAGAAACCCAGGTATTTCCAAAGTGTTCACATACTTTTTCTTGCCACTGTAGAAAAGATCAATGACAAAGTTCACATTCCATACAATCTATTTTCATCATACATTTTACAGGGGTTGAAAAGGCTCCATTCGTAGACCATGGAGCTCGTCTGTGATGCCATGTCTATGGGACAGATACCATCCCAACATTCTGTATTCAATCTTCTCCTTCTTTCAGCCCTCCAAAGACAGCAGTGGGGACAGTCTTTTGTTCCAGCTGCACCTCTGGAGACAAACATAATCAAAGCACACATTTACATAAACACCATGGCAGTGTCTCAAATGGCACCCTGTCCTCTATATAATGCACTACCTTTGACAAGATCAAAAGTAGTGCACTATATATAGTGCACTATATATAGTGCACTATATATCTTTATTTTAACAGGGAAAACAGACAGACCTGGATCTCTTTTATGGCTGTGCCGTGTGTAAACATGTTGACATGTACAGTTTTAGGCATACAGACAAGAACATTTCAAACATACAAAACAAAGACACAATTCAACAGAAACAATCACAGACAACATCATATTGATCCTCCATAACATTTTTTAAATGGGCAAGGGACACCAGAGTGTCTAACTTAAGTTGGATCTGCAGTTTGTTCCATAAATAAAGTGCAAAGGAACTAAAGGCAGTCCTACCCAACTCTGTGGAGACCGCAGGAGTCTCTAATGTAATCCACATCTGTGATCTGGTTTTAAAATTAGTATATCTAGTGGAAATTAATGATGATATATATGGAGGTAGTTTTAAAAGAAGCCTCACAGATAGAGGCCCAACCCACATGTTGATATATGATACAGTGATGAGTTTTGTAACTATCACCCGTGATAAACCTGAGTGCACAATGGTAAATAGCATCCAGTGGTTTTAATGTGTTTGCCGATGCATGCATATAGATAATATCACCATAATCTAAAACGGACATAAAAGTAGCCTGCACAATTTGTTTTCTATTTACGGAGGACAGACAAGCCCTGTTTCTGTAAAGGAACCCTATCTTGAATTTGAGCTTTTTTCCCAATTCAGTAACATGTTCTTTAAAAGAAAGCCTATCATATAACCATACCCCTAAGTATTTATATGCAGAGACCTGTTTGATTTGAGTACCATCCAAGCTAGTGATTACAAAAGTGTTTCTAACTGAGAGTTTAGACCTAGAAAAAAACATGACATTTGTTTTCTTAGCGTTTAAAACAAGTTTAAGCTGTAAAAGAGACCCCTGTAGTATCCTAAAATCAGACTCCAACTGCATTAACCTGTTAGGGCTAGGGGGCAGTATTGACACGGCTGGATAAAAAACATACCCGATTTAATCTGGTTACCACTCCTACCCAGTAACTAGAATATGCATATACTTATTACATATGGATAGAAAACACCCTAAAGTTTCTAAAACTGTTTGAATGGTGTCTGTGAGTATAACAGAACTCAAATGGCAGGTCAAAACCTGAGAGATTCCTTTTAAGGAAGTGGCCTGTCTGACCATTTCTTGAACTTCTTTTCCATCTCTATCTTTTACTAAGGATCTCTGCTCTACGTGACACTTCCTACGTCGTCCATAGGCGCTCAGAGCCCGGGAAAAACCTGAATGTCGTCATCCCAGCCCCAGGCTGAAACACATTATCGCCTTTCTCAAGTGGCCGATCAAGGGACTCTGGGCTTAGGCGCGTGACCCGACCGCCCCCGCCTTTGTGATTTTTTCCTCTGTTTGCCGAAAAGGAGATTCCCTGTCGGAATATTATCGCTTTTCTACGAGAAAAATGGCGTAAAAATTGATTTTAAACAGCGGTTGACATGCTTCGAAGTACGGTAATGGAATATTTAAAAAAAAATTGTCACGAATTGCGCCATGCGCGCGACCCTTCTTTACCATTTCGGATAGTGTCTGGAACGCACGAACAAAACGCCGCTATTCGGATATAACGATGGATTATTTTGGACCAAACCAACATTTGTTATTGAAGTAGCAGTCCTGGGAGTGCATTCTGACGAAGACAACAAAAGGTAATCAAACTTTTATAATAGTAAATATGATTATGGTGAGTGCTAAACTTGCCGGGTGTCTAAATAGCTAGCCCGTGATGCCTGGGCTATGTACTTAGAATATTGCAAAATGTGCTTTCACCAAAAAGCTATTTTAAAATCGGACATATCGAGTGCATAGAGGTCTGTATCTATAATTCTTAAAATAATTGTTATGCTTTTTGTGAACGTTTATCGTGAGTAATTTAGTAAAATGTTAGCGAATTCGCCGGAAGTTTGCGGGGGGGTATGCTAGTTCTGAACGTCACATGCTAATGTAAAAAGCTGGTTTTTGATATAAATATTAACTTGATTGAACAAAACATGCATGTATTGTATAACATAATGTCCTAGGGTTGTCATCTGATGAAGATCATCAAAGGTGAGTGCTGCATTTAGCTGTCTTCTGGGTTTTTGTGACATTATATGCTAGCTTGAAAAATGGGTGTCTGATTATTTCTGGCTTGGTACTCTGCTGACATAATCTAATGTTTTGCTTTCATTGTAAAGCCTTTTTGAAATCGGACAGTGTGGTTAGATTAACGAGAGTCTTGTCTTTAAATAGCTGTAAAATAGTCATATGTTTGAGAAATTGAAGTAATAGGATTTTTAAGGTTTTGAAAATCGAGCCACAGGCTTCAAGTGGCTGTTACGTAGGTGGGACGAATTCGTCCCGCCTAGCCCAGAGAGGTTAAAGCTTGGTCCGCTGTTGGAGCAATAGAGTACATCACTGTGGCATCTGCATATAAATGGAATTTACAATATCTGACATCATCACCAATGTTGTTTATATAAAGTGAGAACAATAGTGGGCCAATTATTGAACCCTGAGGGACCCCTTTAAGTAACTGTAAGGGGTCAGACTTGACCCCGTCGACCATGACAGCCTGAGTTCTATCTTTAAGATAGTCATAAAACCATCGGCAGGCATCAGTGCCCAGTCCTATAGATGACAGCTTACTCAAAAGGATAGCATGGTCTAGTGTCAAAAGCTTTTGACAAATCTACAAACAACGCAGCACAGTGCTTTCAATCATCTAAGGCATTTGCAATATCATTTACAACAAGCATAGTTGCCGATGTGGTACTGTGTTTAGATCTAAAACCAGATTGATTGGTGCTAATAATACTGTTAGCAGAAAGAAAAGACTGTAACTGTTTGTTGACTATAGATTCTAGGATCTTTGCCAGACAAGGGAGCCTAGAGATGGGTCGATAGTTATCCAAATCACTACCGTCACCTCCCTTATGTAATGGCAGAACAAAAGCTGCTTTCCACACCTTAGGGATATTTCCTGTGCTTAATGTTAGATTAAAAATGTGTGTCACTGAACCAGCAATGATAGGTGCAGCACACTTGATTCTGCCTCCTCGACCCTCCTCTCCTCCCTTTCTGCATCCTTTGATTTTCTCTGTCCCCTATCCTCCAGGCCGGCTCGGTCCTCCCCTCCTGCTCCATGGCTCGACGACTCACTGCGAGCTCACAGAACAGGGCTCCGGGCAGCCGAGCGGAAATGGAGGAAAACTCGCCTCCCTGCGGACCTGGCATCCTTTCACTCCCTCCTCTCTACATTCTCCTCTTCTGTCTCTGCTGCTAAAGCCACTTTCTACCACTCTAAATTCCAAGCATCTGCCTCTAACCCTAGGAAGCTCTTTGCTACCTTCTCCTCCCTCCTGAATCCTCCTCCCCCCCCTCCTCCCTCTCTGCGGATGACTTCGTCAACCATTTTGAAAAGAAGGTTGACGATATCCGATCCTCGTTTGCTAAGTCAAACGTCACCGCTGGTCTTGCTCACACTGCCCTACCCTGTGCTTTGACCTCTTTCTCCCCTCTCTCTCCAGATGAAATCTCGCGTCTTGTGACGGCCGGCCACCCAACAACCTGCCCACTTGACCCTATCCCCTCTCTTCTCCAGACCATTTCCGGAGACCTTCTCCCCTACCTCACCTCGCTCATCAACTCATCCTTGACCGCTGGCTACGTCCCTTCCGTCTTCAAGAGAGCGAGAGTTGCACCCCTTCTGAAAAAACCTACACTCAATCCCTCCCATGTCAACAACTACAGACCAGTATCCCTTCTTTCTTTTCTCTCCAAAACTCTTGAACGTGCCGTCCTTGGCCAGCTCTCCTGCTATCTCAGAATGACCTTCTTGATCCTAATCAGTCAGGTTTCAAAACTGGGCATTCAACTGAGACTGCTCTTCTCTGTGTCACGGAGGCTCTCCGCACTGCTAAAGCTAACTCTCTCTCCTCAGGTCTAGAAGGATGAGAGCAATCTGCTGCCTTTGATACTGTGAACCATCAGATCCTCCTTTCCACCCTCTCCGAGTTGGGCATCTCCGGCGCGGCCCATGCTTGGATTGCGTCCTACCTGACAGGTCGCTCCTACCAGGTGGCGTGGCGAGAATCTGTCTCCGCACCACGCGCTCTCACCACTGGTGTCCCCCAGGGCTCTGTTCTAGGCCCTCTCCTATTCTCGCTATACACCAAGTCACTTGGCTCTGTCATATCCTCACATGGTCTCTCCTATCATTGCTATGCAGACGACACACAATTAATCTTCTCCTTTCCCCCTTCTGATAACCAGGCGGCGAATCGCATCTCTGCATGTCTGGCAGACATATCAGTGTAGATGACGGATCACCACCTCAAGCTGAACCTCGGCAAGACGGAGCTGCTCTTCCTCCCGGGGATGGACTGCCCGTTCCATGATCTCGCCATCACGGTTGACAACTCCATTGTGTCCTCCTCCCAGAGTGCTAAGAACCTTGGCGTGATCCTGGACAACACCCTGTCGTTCTCCACTAACATCAAGGCGGTGACCCGATCCTGTAGGTTCATGCTCTACAACATTCGCAGAGTACGACCCTGCCTCACAGAGGAAGCGGCGCAGGTCCTAATCCAGGCACTTGTCATCTCCCGTCTGGATTACTGCAACTCGCTGTTGGCTGGGCTCCCTGCCTGTGCCATTAAACCCCTACAACTCATCCAGAACGCCGCAGCCCGTCTGGTGTTCAACCTTCCCAAGTTCTCTCACGTCACCCCGCTCCTCCGCTCTCTCCACTGGCTTCCAGTTGAAGCTCGCATCCGCTACAAGACCATGGTGCTTGCCTACGGAGCTGTGAGGGGAACGGCACCTCCGTACCTTCAGGCTCTGATCAGGCCCTACACCCAAACAAGGGCACTGCGTTCATCCACCTCTGGCCTGCTGGCCCCCCTACCTCTGAGGAAGCACGGTTCCCGCTCAGCCCAGTCCAAACTGTTCGCTGCTCTGGCACCCCAATGGTGGAACAAGCTCCCTCACGACGCCAGGACAGCGGAGTCAATCACCACCTTCCGGAGACACCTGAAACCCCACCTCTTTAAGGAATACCTGGGATAGGATAAAGTAATCCTTCTAACCCCCCCCCCCCCTAAAAGATTTAGATGCACTATTGTAAAGTGGTTGTTCCACTGGATATCATAAGGTGAATGCACCAATTTGTAAGTCGCTCTGGATAAGAGCGTCTGCTAAATGACTTAAATGTAAATGTAACTTAAGTAAGTACGGGTCTAAATTGTCAGCGCCTAAGGATTTCTTAGTATCAATGGCACACAGGGCAGCTAGAACCTCTGCTTCGGTTATTTTCTGGAAACTAAAAACAGGGTTACCATTTTTCATATAGGGGATAGGGTGCCATTTGGAACATTGGCACCACTCTCAAAGTAAACAGGTCACATGCTTGTTGCAGCCATCACGCTGTGCTGCAAGGCATCTCTCGCTCTTGCTCTCTCAAAGTATATGGACACCTGCTCGTCAAACATCTCATTCCAAAATGTCATTCCAAAATCAAACACATTTGGGATGAATTGGAACCTAATCAGCCAACATCCGTACCCGCAGCAATGTTCCAACATCTAGTGGAGTTGGTCCCCCCCTTTGTTGCTATTTACAGCCTCCACTCTTCTGGGAAGGCGCTCCACTAGATGTTGGAACATTGCTGCGGGCACTGATGTTGGGCGATTAGGTTCCAATTCATCCCAAAGGTGTTTGATGCGGTTGAGGTCAGGGCTCCACCCTGACCTCGACAAACCATTTCTGTATGGACCTCGCTTTGTGCACGGGGGCATTGTCATGCTGAAACAGGAAAGAGCCTTCCACAAACTGTTGCCACAAAGTTGGAAGCATAGAATCGTCTAGAATGTCATTGCATGCTGGAGCGTTAAGATTTCCCTTCATTGGAACTAAGGGGCCTTGCCCAAACCATGAAAAACAGCCCCAGACCATTTATCCTCCACCACCACAAAACTTTACAGTTGGCACTATGCATTCGGGCAGGTAGCGTTCTCTTGGCATCCACCAAACCCAGATTGTGAAGCGTGATTCATCACTCCAAAGAACACATTTCTACTGCTCCAGAGTTCAATGTTGGCGAGCTTTACACCACTCCAGCCGATGCTCGGCATTGCGCATGGTGATCTTAGGCTTGTGTGCGCCTGCTTGGCCATGGAAACCCATTTCATGACGCTCCCAACAACAGTTCTTGTGCTGATGTTGCTTCCAGAGGCAGTTTAGAACTCAGTAGTGAGTGTTGCAACCGAGGACAGATGTGTGGCCTACCTCTTCGCGGCTGAGCCGTTTTGCTCCTAGATGATTTCACTTCACAATAACAGCACTTAGTTGACCGGGGCAGCTCTAGCAGGACAGAAATTTTACAAACTGACTTGTTGGACAGGTGGCATCCTATGACGGTGCCACGTTGAAAGTCACTGAGCTTTTCAGCAAGGCCATTCTACTGCCAATGTTTGAGATTGCATGGCTGTATCCTCAATTTTATACAACTGTCAGCAACAGGTGTGGCTAAAATAGCCAAATACACTAATTTGAAGGGGTGTTTATATATTTATTAATATTTTTTTTATTAGGGTTGTCAAGAAAACAGCTGGAACATATTCTATCAAGTGAAACACTCAAAACATTGCAGATAGAAATGTAATGTATAGAGTTGTCATGCTTCTATATTATATGACAGAATACTTTTCTGTAATCTACACAGTCCATTTCTATGTGAATGTTCTGTAGCATTGCTCCCTCCTGAACAGCGCCCCCTGGTGGTGTTGTAACTCACCCTCTGGGCCCTGGTCTTCATCATCACCATCCTCATCCTCATCCTCAATATCAATCTCATCAGGGTTGGCTTGTTTGGCCAGTTCAGCCAGCTCACTGCGAGATGTGTCACTCCTAAACAAACAGATTCACAATGACACAGAGTGGTTAAGACCAGTATTGAACCATTTCTGCATTGTTGTATTTATATTAAATGACTGGCTACTTACTGGGCCCGTATCCACACAGCATCTCAAAATAGGAGTGCTGATCTAGGATCTGTCCATATTATCTTATTCATTATAATTTAAAATCTTAGATCAGCACTAATATTCTGAGACGCTTTGTGAATACGGGCCCTGGTCTGCAGTTGGGTTTTCAGAGGTCAATGGAAAGGATGCTAAATGGGTGGGTGGATGGATGACAGACCTGACGAAGAGGATCTTCTCTTTGAGTTTGGGTTTGTCCTGTTCAGCCTCGGCGGCCAGCTGTTGGGCCTGCTGCTCCAACAGCTTCATATCATCCAGCCCCAGCTGGCCCGGGGCAAGGTCTGAGACTGCACAGACACAGAATAACAGAGTTCGATACAGAGGTACACCCTAACCAAGCCCCATCTGGCCTGTGTTTTTCATGAAAAACATTTACAGCTGTAAGCATGACACTTCCAAATCATGTTAAAAATCAACATGGAAGATTAATCAATCACTTATAGGAAAAACATGTCATGCTTGATTACAAGATTGTGTCATTAGAGACCGAAGGTGTGGGTGCGTATATGTTTGTATGCGTGTGTGTGTGTGTGTTCTTACTGGTGGCGTTGGTGGTGGCCTTCATCATCTGTGAGGACATGAAGTTGACCTGTGTGTTGTACGTGGCCTGGACGCTGCGCTTGATCCTCAGCATCTCCCGGATAGTGTCTTCGTTCCCGTGGCGGATCTCAAACTCCTTCCACGTCTGCCAGAACGTGGCCGTCATCTGAAGCAAACACACACACACACAGGAAGTAAAACTTTTTATCGCTACTGTGCACAAACCTGTGTTTCCACAAATTGAGGAAAGGACTGAAACAGGGAAGGAGTACGTGGATTGTCCAATAAGAACAGCTAGCTTTCTGTTCAATAACATTTTCCTACGGTGTGCATTACAGCTGGGACGATAAACTACAAATTATCGACACTGACCATACCAATAACTTAGCGCAGGCATTTTGCTTATATCATTAATTATGATAAGTAGCCTACACTAGAGAAATGTGAAGTTTGAAATTAAATAAGTTTGCCGAGTGATTGTTAATGGCATAATTTGTGGCTACAACCACCAAACTAGTAGTAGTGGTAGCACATTAATGTTATAAACGTATCATTCTATTTATTGTTATCACATCAATTGAGGCAATTTATTGCAATACGGATTTTTGTTCATATTGCCCAGCTCTAGTGTGCACTAATGAAGAGGACCCTGGGTCAGAGTGTGAGAGCTCACCCTTGGGTCACAGATCTGAGAGCAGTAGGAGTAGATGGCTCTGCCCCGGTCGATCTCGCCCAGTTTGCTCTCCATGTCTGCGAAGCGCAGGCACATGTCCCTGGAGTGTTCGTCTGGAAGCACCTGGAAGAAAACAACATATGATATTATATATTGGAATATATTAGTTGCATAACCATATACACCATCTCAATAAATAAAAATCACATGATTAATTTAGGGGTGTCTAACTCATTTTGCCATGGGGGCTGCATTCGTTCTTGAACGAGGTCCGAAACAGAAAATGTGTTATCTTTCTTCGCCGTCAGAATTAGCAAAATATTTTCCAACATCCATCTTTTGGGAAATGTTTTATGCTCACTGACTGTCTAGCTTTCATTTCAGTGATTATTAGCGAGCTGGAGACAGTCAAGAAATGGAATGAATATAGGTCCCTTATCATTTTTACAACATTTCTATTTGGTTTTAGTAATTTGAAAGTATATTGAGTTTGTCGTCTCCCCCCATTTTTTTTTTTATCTATATAAGTTTGGACACACCTACTTATTCAAGGATCTTTCTTTCTTTTTACTATTTTCTACATTGTAGAATAATAGTGAATACATAAAAACTATGAAATAAGTGTTAAAAGTGTTAAACAAATCAAAATATATTTTAGATTAATCAAATAGCCACCCTTTGCCTTGATGACAGCTTTGCACACTCTTGGCATTCTCTCAAACACCTTCACAAGGAATGCTTTTCCAACAGTCTTGAAGGAGTTCCCACATACGCTGAGCACTTATGGCTGCTTTTCCTTCACTCTGTGGTCCAACTCTTCACAAACCATCTCAATTGGGTTGAAGTCAGAAGTCAGGCACTTGTCATCTCCCGTCTGGATTACTGCAACTCGCTGTTGGCTGGGCTCCCTGCCTGTGCCATTAAACCCCTACAACTCATCCAGAGTTGCCCGTCTGGTGTTCAACCTTCCCAAGTTCTCTCACGTCACCCCGCTCCTCCGCTCTCTCCACTGGCTTCCAGTTGAAGCTCGCATCCGCTACAAGACCATGGTGCTTGCCTACGGAGCTGTGAGGGGAACGGCACCTCCGTACCTTCAGGCTCTGATCAGGCCCTACACCCAAACAAGGGCACTGCGTTCATCCACCTCTGGCCTGCTCGCCTCCCTACCTCTGAGGAAGCACAGTTCCCGCTCAGCCCAGTCAAAACTGTTCGCTGCTCTGGCACCCTAATGGTGGAACAAGCTCCCTCACAACGCCAGGACAGCGGAGTCAATCACCACCTTCCGGAGACACCTGAAACCCCACCTCTTCAAGGAATACCTAGGATAGCATAAAGTAATCCTTCTAACCCCCCCCCCCAAAAGATTTAGATGCACTATTGTAAAGTGGTTGTTCCACTGGATATCATAAGGTGAATGCACCAATTTGTAAGTCGCTCTGGATAAGAGCGTCTGCTAAATGACTTAAATGTAAATGTAAACTCTCATCCACTTATCCTCTGCAGCAGAAGTTAACTCTGGGTCTTCCTTTCCTGTGGCGGTCCTCATGAGAGCCAGTTTCATCATAGCGCTTGATGGTTTTTGCAACTGCACTTGAAGAAACTTTCACAGTTCTTAATCTTCCGGACTGACCTTCATGTCTTAAAGTAATGATGGATGGTTGTTTCTCGCTGCTTATTTGAGCTGTTCTTGCCCTAATATAGGTATTTGGTCTTATACCAAATAGGGCTACCATCTGTATATCACCCCTACCTTGTCACAACACAACTGATTGGCTCAAACGCATTAAGAGGGAAAGAAATTCCCCAAAATAACAAGGCACAACTGTTAATTGAAATGCATTCCAGGTGACCTCATGAAGCTGGTTGTGAGAATGCCAAGAGTGTGCAAAGCTGTCATCATAGCAAAGGGTGGCTTCTTTGAAGAATCCGAAATAGAAAATATATGTTGATTTGTTTAACACTTTTTTGGTTACTACATGATTCCATGTGTTATTTCATAGTTTTGATGTCTTCACTATTATTCTACAATGTAGAAAATTGTAAAAATAAAGAAAGATCTTGGAATGAGCAGGCGTGTCCAAACTTTGGACTTGTACAATATGTATGTATGTATGTATGTATGTATGTATGTATGTATGTATGTATGTATGTATGTATGTATGTATGTATGTATGTATGTATGTATGTATGTATAGTGGGGAGAACAAGTACACTGCTCAAAAAAATAAAGGGAACACTTAAACAACACAATGAAACTCCAAGTCAATCACACTTCTGTGAAATCAAACTGCCCACTTAGGAAGCAACACTGATTGACAATAAATTTCACATGCTGTTGTGCAAATGGAATAGACAACAGGTGGAAATTATAGGCAATTAGCAAGACACCCCCAATAAAGGAGTGGTTCTGCAGGTGGGGACCACAGACCACTTCTCAGTTCCTATGCTTCCTGGCTGATGTTTTGGTCACTTTTGAATGCTGGCGGTGCTTTCACTCTAGTGGTAGCATGAGACGGAGTCTACAACCCACACAAGTGGCTCAGGTAGTACAGCTCATCAAGGATGGCACATCAATGCGAGCTGTGGCAAGAAGCTTTGCTGTGTCTGTCAGCGTAGTGTCCAGAGCATGGAGGCGCTACCAGGAGACAGGCCAGTACATCAGGAGACGTGGAGGAGGCCGTAGGAGGGCAACAACACAGCAGCAGGACCGCTACCGCCGCCTTTGTGCAAGGAGGAGCACTGCCAGAGCCCTGCAAAATGACCTCCAGCAGGCCACAAATGTGCATGTGTCTGCTCAAACGGTCAGAAACAGACTCCATGAGGGTGTATGAGGGCCCGACGTCCACAGGTGGGGGTTGTGCTTACAGCCCAACACCATGCAGGACGTTTGGCATTTGCCAGAGAACACCAAGATTGGCAAATTCGCCACTGGCGCCCTGTGCTCTTCACAGATGAAAGCAGGTTCACACTGAGCACATGTGACAGACATGACAGAGTCTGGAGATGCCGTGGAGAACGTTCTGCTGCCTGCAACATCCTCCAGCATGACCGGTTTGGCGGTGGGTCAGTCATGGTGTGGGGTGGCATTTCTTTGGGGGGGCCGCACAGCCCTCCATGTGCTCGCCAGAGGTAGCCTGACTGCCATTAGGTACCGAGATGAGATCCTCAGACCCCTTGTGAGACCATATGCTGGTGCGGTTGGCCCTGGGTTCCTCCTAATGCAAGACCTCATATGGCTGGAGTGTGTCAGCAGTTCCTGCAAGAGGAAGGCATTGATGCTATGGACTGGCCCGCCCGTTCCCCAGACCTGAATCCAATTGAGCACATCTGGGACATCATGTCTCGCTCCATCCACCAACGCCACGTTGCACCACAGACTGTCCAGGAGTTGGCGGATGCTTTAGTCCAGGTCTGGGAGGAGATCCCTCAGGAGACCATCCGCCACCTCATCAGGAGCATGCCCAGGCGTTGTAGGGAGGTCATACAGGCACGTGGAGGCCACACACACTACTGAGCCTCATTGACTTGTTTTAAGGACATTACATCAAAGTTGGATCAGCCTGTAGTGTGGTTTTCCACTTTAATTTTGAGTGTGACTCCAAATCCAGACCTCCATGGGTTGATAAATTGGATTTCCATTGATTATTTTTGTGTGATTTTGTTGTCAGCACATTCAACTATGTAAAGAAAAAAGTATTTAATAAGATTATTTCATTCATTCAGATCTAGGATGTGTTATTTTAGTGTTCCCTTTATTTTTTTGAGCAGTGTATTTGATACACTGCCGATTTTGCAGGTTTTCCTACTTACAAAGCATGTCTAGAGGTCTGTAATTTTTATCATAGGTACACTTCAACAGTGAGAGACGGAATCTAAAACAAAAATCCAGAAAATCACATTGTATGATTTTTAAGTAATTCATTTGCATTTTATTGCATGACATAAGTATTTGATCACCTACCAACCAGTAAGAATTCCGGCTCTCACAGACCTGTTTGTTTTTCCTGTTCTCCACTCATTACCTGTATTAACTGCACCTGTTTGAACTCGTTACCTGTATAAAAGACACCTGTCCACACACTCAATCAAATAGACTCCAACCTCTCCACAATGGCCAAGACCAGAGAGCTGTGTAAGGACATCAGGGATAAAATTGTACACCTGCACAAGGCTAGGATGGGCTACAGGACAATAGGCAAGCAGCTTGGTGAGAAGGCAACAACTGTTGGCGCAATTATTAGAAAATGGAAGAAGTTCAAGATGACGGTCAATCACCCTCGGTCTGGGGCTCCATGCAAGATCTCACCTCGTGGAGCATCAATGATCATGAGGAAGGTGAGGAATAAGCCCAGAACTACAAGGCAGGACCTGGTCAATGACCTGAAGAGAGCTGGGACCACAGTCTCAAAGAAAACCATTAGTAAAACACTACGCCGTCATGGATTAAAATCCTGCAGCGCAGGCAAGGTCCCCCTGCTCAAGCCAGCGCATGTCCAGGCCCGTCTAAAGTTTGCCAATGACCATCTGGATGATCCAGAGGATGAATGGGAGAAGGTCATGTGGTCTGATGAGACAAAAATAGAGCTTTTTGGTCTAAACTCCACTCGCCGTGTTTGGAGGAAGAAGAAGGATGAGTACAACCCCAAGAACACCATCCCAACCGTGAAGCATGGAGGTGGAAACATCATTCTTTGGGGATGCTTTTCTGCAAAGGGGACAGGACGACTGCACCGTATTGAGGGGAGGATGGATGGGGCCATGTATCGCGAGATCTTGGCCAACAACCTCCTTCCCTCAGTAAGAGCATTGAAGATGGGTCGTGGCTGGGTCTTCCAGCATGACAACGACCCGAAACACACAGCCAGGGCAACTAAGGAGTGGCTCCGTAAGAAGCATCTCAAGGTCCTGGAGTGGCCTAGCCAGTCTCCAGACCTGAACCCAATAGAAAATCTTTGGAGGGAGCTGAAAGTCCGTATTGCCCAGCGACAGCCCCGAAACCTGAAGGATCTGGAGAAGGTCTGTATGGAGGAGTGGTCCAAAATCCCTGCTGCAGTGTGTACAAACCTGGTCAAGAACTACAGGAAACGTATGATCTCTAATTGCAAACAAAGGTTTCTGTACCAAATATTAAGTTCTGCTTTTCTGATGTATCAAATACTTATGTCATGCAATAAAATGCAAATTAATTACTTAAAAATCATACAATGTGATTTTTCTGGATTTTTGTTTTAGATTCCATCTCTCACAGTTGGAGTGTACCTATGATAAATAATTACAGACCTCTACATGCTTTGTAAGTAGGAAAACCTGCAAAATCGGCAGCGGAACCCCTAGATGTAAGAAGTTAACAAGACATTTGTGGAGTGGTTGAAAAACTAGTTTTAATGACTCCAACCTAAGTGTATGTAAACTTCCGACTTCAACTGTGTATGTACAGTGAGGGAAAAAAGTATTTGATCCCCTGCTGATTTTGTGCGTTTGCCCACTGACAAAGAAATGATCAGTCTATAATTTTAATGGTAGGTTTATTTGAACAGTGAGAGACAGAATTACAAAAAAAACATCCAGAAAAACGCATGTCAAAAATGTTATAAATTGATTTGCATTTTAATGAGGGAAATAAGTATTTGACCCCCTCTCAATCAGAAAGATTTCTGGCTCGTTGGCAACAACTCAACTCGCCGTGTTTGGAGGAGGAGGAATGCTGCCTATGACCCCAAGAACACCACCCCCACCGTCAAACATGGAGGTGGAAACATTATGCTTTGGGGGTGTTTTTCTGCTAAGAAATCAGGACAACTTCACCGCATCAAAGGGACGATGGACGGGGCCATGTACCGTCAAATCTTGGGTGAGAACCTCCTTCCTTCAGCCAGGGCATTGAAAATGGGTCGTGGATGGGTATTCCAGCATGACAATGACCCAAAACACACGGCCAAGGCAACAAAGGAGTGGCTCAAGAAGAAGCACATTAAGGTCCTGGAGTGGCCTAGCCAGTCTCCAGACCTTAATCACATAGAAAATCTGTGGAGGGAGATGAAGGTTCGAGTTGCCAAACGTCAGCCTCGAAACCTTAATGACTGGGAGAAGATCTGCAAAGAGGACTGGGACAAAATTCCTCCTGAGATTGTGTGCAAACCTGGTGGCCAACTACAAGAAACGTCTGACCTCTGATTGCCAACAAGGGTTTTGCCACCAAGTAATAAGTCATGTTTTGCAGAGAGGTCAAGTACTTATTTCCCTCATTAAAATGCAAATCAATTGTATAACATTTTTGACATGCGTTTTTCTGGATTTTTTTTGTTGTTATTCTGTCTCACTGTTCAAATAAACCTACCATTAAAATTATAGACTGATCATTTCTTTGTCAGTGGGCAAACGTACAAAATCAGCAGGGGATCAAATACTTTTTTCCCCCTCACTGTATGTATGTGTATATTATATTTTTTTATATGTACTCAAACCACCCACGGGCCGGATTGGACGCCCCTCACGGGCCACTGATTTAGCTTATTGAGATGCACCTGTGTGTGTGTGTGCATAACAAAATGAGACACTACACTCTTACCTCGATGGCTTTCTGGTAGATTGCTCTGGTGTAGGTGACGCCATAGATCTCTGCAGCCCTCTTGATGTAGATGTTGAACATGTGATGCCTCTCCGTGTTGTCCACCGCCTGCGTGGCTCTCTCGTACACCGCCATGGCGTGACGCGCCAACCCAAACTCCTCCTCCAGTTTGGCGTAGAGCAGGTAGATGGCTGTCAATCACAACATAAAATAGTTAACGTATCACTCGTCATTCCTGTAGCTGGGGGGATAGTACCACATAAATAAGGCCATTATTACAAATAGAACCCAGCAGCAAACTGATTATAAAAACTAACAGAGGCTGAAAGATACTTGAACACCCTTTTCATACGATCATGCCAACCTGAACCGTACTGAGCTGGCTCGGTCATGGTCTTTTAACATCTGTCATTCCCAGCACGGTTTCTGCAACTGTGGTGGATGCGTAACCAGGCCAGCACAGTACAGCTTGGCTTCGTAGTGTGAAAAGGATTGTATTTTCCTTGGTGCTTCTCAGTACCTAAAAAGCAACTGTGATGATGATGACTTCATTGTATCAGTCAGGAAATTATTTTTTCATCGTACAGCATGTCAGCTTAGACAGACATGCCATACGTCACAAACATGCATTAGACATAAAGAAGTCACGTAGACAACAATGTCCCTTACTCTTGGCGAACTTGGC
Organism: Salmo salar; assembly: GCF_965601325.2. NCBI lineage: Eukaryota > Metazoa > Chordata > Actinopteri > Salmoniformes > Salmonidae > Salmo > Salmo salar. Next base: position 51,203,185 of record NC_138296.1, on the reverse strand, counting down.
TGGACAGCCATCCAGCGCCTGCTCAAACAGGTCCCGGGCCCTCTCCAGCTTCTTGCCCCCGTAGCGGTCGATGAACTTGGTGAGGTAGGTGTTCCAGATGTCATAGACGTTGGGCCACCTGAAGAGGGCGATGCCGCGCTCGTACGCCTGCAGAGAGCGCATGGAGACCATCAGCAACAGGGATTTAGACCTGATCAAAATGCTGTAGTTTTAAGGGTGAAGGTATGGTTAGGGTCGTGTTCAGTAGGGAACTCGGCCCTGAACATGACCCAGTTGTAAAGTAACAGTTTGAACGCAGTATGAGTTAGAGTTTATATGCTAGGCTGTGAAATGTTAGACTGGTCCCAGTTCAGGCATCGTGACAATGGCAATAAGAGTTGTCAAGACAGCACAACAGAACTGGGACCAGGCTAGTGAGATGTGTGCAGCAGGGCAGGTGGTTGGTGTCACCTTGAAGCTCTCCTCAAAGTAGTTGTGCTCCTCCAGGAACATGGCATAGTTGATGATTATCTGGGGCGTGGCTATGCGCAGGTCAATGATGCGGTCGTACACTGCCTTGGTGGACTGACGGGGAGAAACGACCAAGACAAAAGGTAGGGTTGTTAGTTACATCGTATGGTCGTTACATGCATTGTTGTTACATGTTTGGTCCCTAAAACTGGGTCATCACTATGCACAAGATGCAATTTTCAGGTTCTCCTATTCTAACAACATTTCATCTGAGAGAAGAAGAGCTCACGGAATACATAAACCGTACAAACCTAAACAATGTTAATCAATCCAATCCAGAAACCCTAATGAAGGATTTTTGGGCTCCCGAGTGGCGCAGCAGTCTAAGGCACTGCATCTCAGTGAAAGAGGCGTCCCTATACTCCCTGGTTCGGATCCAGGCTGTATCACATCTGGCCATGATTGGGAGTCCCATAGGGCGGCGCACAATTTGCCCAGGGTCATCCGGGTTTGGCCAGGGTAGGCCGTCATTGTAAATAAGAATTTGTTCTTAACTGACCTGCCTAGTTAAATAAATGTTACATATTTTGTTTTTAAATGAAAGCTTCTTGCAGCCAAAACGTTAGTTGACTATTGTTAGGCTGAGTATACACAGGCAGCTCAATTCTGATCTGTTTACCAATAAGATCAGATATTTTGCCAATAATGGGGCAAAAGATCCGATTTGGGCTGCCTGTGTAAACGCAGCCTTAGATGTGTTGCATCAAAGCTACCTTCTTTTCCTTTCTAAATCAGTGCAATTGAAATACAACGAAGACAGACACCGTAGAGAGAAACATGAAGAAAGTACCTGGAAGGTTCCCATACTCTCCTCCAGGTCAGCCAGCATGGACCAGACCTTCAGAGACTTGTACACTCTGTTCTGCACGGGCTCTGACACATCAAAGTACTCCGCCTTCTTGGACGGGATGGCAGTTGCTTTCTACACATTTGGAAAGAGAGAAAGTCAAGGGATATTTGCACAGACATGCATCCAGTATTTATTCATCCCCCCGTAACTATTCCCCAGGTCCTTGCTGTAAATGAGAATGTGTTCTCAGTCAACTTACCTGGTAAAATAAAAAAAATGTACATCTATAGAAAGAATATTTGAAACTATGAGAAGAGCAGTCTGCATCATAGAATTTGAGATTAGATCACGGTATTCATTTATTGAAGTTATTAAATAGATACATTAAAAAAGCAAGTACATGTCAGCCGCCCACACAGCAATGTGTAGCAGTTTAAACGCATAAGAAATAATTCAGGATGACAGAAAAGTAAAAACAAAATGTACATGTCTTTGGAGTGTGTGACAGACAGTGGGTCAGTATTTGTTGTGCCTGTGTCTCCGTCTCACCCTCAGTATACGTAGCGCCTGTTCGTAGTTCTCATGGCGTAGCTCCATCTCTCCGTATTCACACCACACGCCAGCCAGGTCGTCAACCTGCTTGTAGTTCACCTTGGTGGCTTTCTCAAAGATGGTCCGCGCCTGATAGTGGGGAAAAGTGGAAAAAGAACATTTAAAATAATAATTAAAACTTAACTTCCTCTTGGGTTGAAGGAGTAAATCTATGTTGTTTTTACCCTAAGTAGGGAGAAGACTTGATTGAGCTTGCAATGGAATGGTCCCAAACGTGCAAATTCTACCCATATGGCACTCCAGGCAGGCTCAAATAAGGATTTGAAAGGTTTAAAATACAATTTCAACCCACGTGTGATGGGGAAACCTTAGTTTGAGACTCACGTCGTCTAGCTGCTCGTTCTCCTCGTAAAACTTGGCGAAGGAGACCCAGAGAGAGCTGGGTTTCCCTGTAGCCTTCATAGGGTCCACAGTCTGAACTGCCTCTGTGTAGGTGTTGATGATCTGAAAAAGGGGTTAAGACACACATTCTATACACTGTACATGTATGTGAGGAAGAGCATGCAAGGTACCTATTGCCAGCTAGAAAGACTAAGAAACCATGTTAAATGTGAAATCTGTAAACATGTATTAATTGCTACTCTCTACCAATAACACAGATGTAAACTAGCTCGGATTTTTCTCAAACCCTTTTCACATTATAATTCCAACCTGAACAGTACTGCGCTGGCTCGGATATTTTCATTTCATATCACGGTTCCAGCTACAACAGTAGAGCGGAACCAGGCCAGGGCAGTACACCTCAGTTCAGTAGAATAAAATGGGTATTAGAGACAGTGTCAAAAAGATGGCACAAGTAAGACTAGGGCTAAGAGTTCAGGGCCTGTATCCACAAAGGGTCTCAGAGTAGGAGTGCTGATCTAGGATCTGGTCCCATCTGTTCATATAATCATATTCAGACTAAACTGATCCTGGGTCAGCACTTCTACTACGTGCCCACTTCTGGTTTCTGCTACCTGTCGTGGTTTCCCCTCGTACAGTTTGACCCTCTTATGCCACTCGTGGACGTTGTGGGGATTCTGTCTCAGCAGCACACTGTTCAGCAGGAGGGGCCTGCGAGCGATCAGCTGCTCAAAGCGGGCCAGACGCAGCTCCAGGTCTACGTCCTCTGAGAGGGAAAGGGAACACGAGTTGAGCATGACGACAAAGGCAAAGCATTGACTTGCGGCTGTGATTTTTTCCCCCCTTGTAATATTTATTTACACAGGTTATTCTCGTTGAGATCAAATCTATTTTTGCGAGAGATTGTGATACTCTACAATCCAGACACACTGGGTGCATCTCAATACTCTAAAATGGCTGGCTTCCCAAGACTACTCTCTTCAGTTACATTTATGTTGAAGGAACTAGAGCACAAGCATTTCTGTAAACTGTGTACATTTGATTTTTTTTACTCAAAGTCGCAGCCAGCCAGGATTGGGAAAACAGTAACATGGATACCTAGATCAGGAATCGATTTCCCTTAATAGAGTTATTTGAGATCTGAGCAGGAGACAAGGAGAGTAAGACACTTTAGACTATTGAGATGCACCCACCTTCTTCATCTTTCCCCAACTCGGAGGTAGTCTCCATCTTGGCAGCAATCATGCTCTCCTCAAACTGGGCGTAGCTGTCGAACACCTGGGTGAAATCTCTCACCGTCACCACCGTTAAGATGGCCTCCTCATACACATCCCGAGCCTGGTGGGCCACAACACACAAGCATTCAAATTAGTCTGTGTGTGTGTGCATCCCAAAAACGGTGAATATATTTACTAACACTTTACTTGCACTACATAACAATGTTGTAAAGCTTCATAACATGCATGATAGCTAATCAAAACGTGTCAAATATATATTATGACAATGTTATGGTGGTGAGGTACCCTATAATCCTACATCATTTCTAATGACCCTGATGCATGACGACAAAGTCAAAAGTGGACTATAAGATGACATTGTCTATAGGGCGCTGGTCAAAAGTAGTGCACTACAAAAGGAATAGGGTGCCATTTGGGATGCATCTATCCAGACCAGTACCTTTTCAAAATGTCCACTGCGGATGTAGTAGTCAGCCAGGGAGCACCAGAGTTTGCCCAGCTGGTCTGTGAAGCGAGTGAGGCCTCCACGGATGATGGCCCCAACATTCAGAGAGTTCACCTTGTCTGGGTTCTGAGAGATCAGGTCACACAGCTCGTGCCATAGCTGTTAGATATTAACCAAACAACACGGGGATAACATTAGATATCAACCACACAACAACATGGGGATAAGGAGGATGAGCCAGACGTGGTCTTACCTGGTAGTTAGACTTGCCCTCCTTGGACACAAAGCTCTCATCATTGACAACGGCTGCCAGACGTACTGCTGCTTCATCCAGCTTGCCGCAGGAACGCAGGTAATCTATGTACTCCTCTGCATTCTCTGGGGACAGCTGCAGAGAAAGAGGGGGATAGTCAAATCCAGGGGGCTGTTGCAGAAATAACTTTGTCATTTTGAGAAATATAGACTTTTGGCACTTGACAACCAATATATAGCTTTCTTTATCAACCATGTATCTAATAATTCTGGAATATGGGCCTCCCGGGTGGCGCAGTGGTCTAGCTGTGCCACCAGAGATTCTGGTTTCAAGTCCAGGCTCTGTCGCAGCCGGCCGCGACCGGGAGGCCCATGGGGAGGCGCACAATTGGCCCAGCGTCGTCCGGGTTAGTGAGGGTTTGGCTGGCAGGAATATCCTTGTCTCATCACGCACTAGCGACTCCTGTGGCGGGCCGGGCGCAGTGCACGCTGACCAGGTCGCCAAGTGTACGGTGTTTCCTCCGACACATTGGTGCGTTGGATGGGCATTGTGTCAAGAAGCAGTGCGGCTTGGTTGGGTTGCGTTTCGGAGGACGCATGGCTCTCGACCTTCGCCTCTCTCTCTCTCGAGTCCGTACGGGAGTTGCAGTGATGAGACAAGACTATAACTACTACCAATTGGAAACCACGAAATTGGGGAGAAAAAAGGGCTCAATGTAGAATAATTCTGGAATACCACACTGCTGCTTGTGTGGAAGACTAGAAAACGTATTAAGCAGAGACAAAATCTTTTGAACGCATGTATATTGTCCTGTCCATTCCTTCAAATAATTACAAGAGCTAAATAAATATCTAGGGTTATCAGGGTAATGCATACAGGTAATTCCAATATGAACCCTAGAGGTCAGAGGACTCTTGACCCAAATATTCAGGAAATGTTTCAGATTTCTAATGATACATGATTTGGAGATAACACACACAAAGCTACCATTGCTGCAATGTTATCACACGTTAGGCAACTCTAGGGACAGGGCCAGTAAGTAAGCCTTGTCCAAGCCAGAACAGCACACTCTGGGTACAAAATCACAGACAAATCAACAACCAAAAAAATCACAGCCCCAGATGGTACCGACAGATCAAATTTGGGGGTCTGACTTATGGACTATAAGGTTGAATAGTTAACTATAAAACCAACAAGGACTAACTTCCAGTGAACTGGATTGCGTCAAACCTGGCTGTATGAAAAGAAGCTGAGAGAACTCTGGAATCAAAAAAAGGTTAGGCCGACCAATACAGGTTACTCAGAGAGGTATCAGAACCCAGGTGAAGGATGAAAACTACTGCATTTCTGATGGTGTCTCTGAGCTGAAGTCTGTCTATGGCACAGGACGACACCCCAATGACTGAACATGAAGTGGAATGCGCTGCAGAACTATAGAACTCATGCTACATGTTGACCCTCATGCTACAGCCCCTGTAAGACGGGTCTACTACTTCAGCTTCTTCTTTCATGCTGGAGGATATGAAGACTCCCACACATCCCTGTTCAAGAATGAAGAGTGTATGCCTATTACATCTGATCACAAGTCTAGATGGGGGTAATGCAGTTACTCTACAGCTGGAGGTGGGAGATCAGGTCTACTTACGCCTAAGGGCCAATGCACACGTGTGGGCTTCTCACACTTCCTTTAATAGTTTTCTGCTCACACATTTATTGGTAGCACTGTCATCTATTCCAGGCCTACCTTCTATGTTAAGTGATATCTTGTAGGTTTCTGATGTGATGTGTGGTTGGTGTTGTTATAATCTCATAACTAAGACAAAGTCTTATCACCATTGTTGAAAATGAATAGTGTTTATTAATGTGTATTCTGATTTGTTTTTATTTCCTTTTTAATCCTGTGACTATCTTCCATAAAGTGTGGCTTCAGCTTTGGTTGTAGTTCAATCACAGAGGAGCAAATCTTCTAAAAATGTCCTCTTACCTTGAGGTACCTGCGGTAGACACGGATGGCGGTCTCAGGCAGGGGCAGGTTCCGGGCAAAGCGGAGGTACAGGGGCCAGATGCGAGGGTGCTGAGTGACGGGAAGGGCTCTGAGCGCTCGGTCAAATGTGCGTCTGCTCCTGGTGATCTTACACTGAGACACCAGAAACTGGCAGTAGTCTAGCCATATCCTCGGCATCTAGGACAGCCACGGGAAGAACAAGTTATGTGGGATACTATTCCTAACATCTCAGACGACAAAATCTACTTCCAAGTAAAAAATACTCTCACACATAAACGTACTCTGTGATAGTCTGTGCCAATGAATGGACAATAATATTCCTCAGAGTTTGTGTGAGTATTTTCTCTTAACAGGGGATGGACAGACATGGCATAAGCATAAGCCTACCTTGTGCATGAAAACCAGAGCTCTTTCATGGCAGTTGTTGATCTCCTCGTAGGCTGGCTCCATGATGCACTTCCCTTTGACCTGTTTCCGTCTCTCTCGCAGGTAGTTGTACCATAACTTGTAACTGCAAGGTCACGTATGAACAATCCGTGAACACCCAGTCATAACATTTAGCAATGCCTAAAACCCTAGCCCAGACACTGGTATGGTATTCGATAACAACCATTGTACGGTTTTCAAATAAGCCTAGATTTTGGGCCGATTTTCCAGAGACTGATTGACAAATGTTTTTAGTCCAGGACTAGGTCTAAGATTTGTCTAAACATCAGACTGTTACCATGGTTACTCCATGGATATCAGTCTGAAAGAAGTTGCTGTAAAGACGCAATAGTCTCGACAAGCCAGAATGTTGAATACAATGATATTTTAACATACTTTACCGGTTGTCCATGCTGTTGGTTCTTTTGGTGGTAGGAAGTGGAGATAGGGTAACCACAGGAAAGTGTTGTTTACCTCACTTTTTGCAGGGCCAGAAGGTTCTGTTGCTTGCATTTTCCATCTCCTGATGCATTTCACGCGATGCACAATATGTAAACAATAGCCGAATGTAACCGAATGTTGTCGACCAAAGCGCGTTCCCTCGCAGTCAGCTGGAAGTGCTTGTGAAATTTGCCAGCTCTTTGCGTGGGACAACATTTGGTCTGTGCTTCGGTTAAACTCGGCCATTGTTGACATATTGTGTAAGTTGCGTGCAAATTGCGTCAGCATTGAAAATACAAAACAGAATTACAAACCGACATACAGACCAGCGTACTGAAAGTCGGGTTAATAACACTACTCTGGATATTTTGTCTCAGAGTAACTCCTACATTAAGACAAAATCAGCAGACAACAGGTCAAGCAGGTTCAAATTAAGTTTATTCAACAGTCTGACTTGTGATGGGACTGGTCACAAAAGTGAGCCTATATGTTGGAGACAAGAAAGAGGAGTCTTCCACTCTCGGATTCTTTGAAAGGCTAGTTTAAGATGTGTCCTGGAAATCGGCCCTACAGTTGAAGTCGGGGGTTTACATACACTTAGGTTGGAGTCATTAAAACTTGTTTTTCAACCACTCCACAAATTTTTTGTTAACAAACTATAGTTTTGGCATGTCGGTTAGGACATCTACTTTGTGCATGACACAAGTCATTTTTCCAACAATTGTTTACAGACAGATTATTTCACTTATAATTCACTGTATCACAATTTCAGTGGGTCAGAAGTTACATACACTAAGTTGACTGTGCCTTTAAACAGCTAGGAAAATTCCAGAAAATAATGTAATGGCTTTAGAAGCTTCTGATAGGCTAATTGACATCATTTGAGTCAATTGGAGGTGTACCTGTGGATGTATTTCAAGGCCTACCTTCAAACTCAGTGCCTCTTTGCTTGACATCATGGGAAAATCAAAAGAAATCAGCCAAGACCCCAGAAAAACAATTGTAGACCTCCACAAGTCAGGTTCATCCTTGGGAGCAATTTCCAAACGCCTGAAGGTACCAACGTTCATCTGTACAAACAATAGTACGCAAGTATAAACACCATGGAACCCCGCAGCCGTCATACCTCTCAGGAAGGAGACGCGTTCTGTCTCCTAGAGATGAATGTACTTTGGTGCGAAAAGTGCAAATCAATCCCAGAACAGCAAAGGACCTTGTGAAAATGCTGGAGGAAACAGGTACAAAAGTATCTATATCCACAGTAAAATGAGTCCTATGTCGACATAACCTGAAAGGCTGCTCAGCAAGGAAGAAGCCACTGCTCCAAAACCACCATAAAAAAGCCAGACTACGGTTTGCAACTACACATGGGGACAAAGATTGTACTTTTTGTCCTCTGGTCTGATGAAACAAAAATAGAACTGTTTGGCCATAATGACCATTGTTATGTTTGGAGGAAAAAGTGGAACGCTTGCAAGCCGAAGAACACCATCCCAATAGTGAAGCACGGGGGTGGCAGCATCATGTTGTGGGGGTGCTTTGCTGCAGACGGGACTGGTGCACTTCACAAAATAGATGGCATCAGTGAGAGCGGAAAATTATGTGGATATATTGAAGCAACATCTCAAGACATCAGTCAGGAAGTCAAAGCTTGGTCGCAAATGGGTCTTCCAAATGGACAATGACCCCAAGCATACTTCCAAAGTTGTGGCAAAATGGCTTAAGGACAACAAAGTCAAGGTATTGGAGTGGCCATCACAAAGCCCTGACCTCAATCCTATAGAAAATGTAATGGCAGAACTGAAAAAGTGTATGCGAGCAAGGAGGCCTAGAAACCTGACCCAGTTACACCAGCTCTGTCAGGAGGAATGGACCAAAATTCACCCAACTTATTGTGGGAAGCTTGTGGAAGGCTACCTGAAACATTTGACCCAAGTTAAACAATTTAAAAGGCAAAGCTACCAAATACTAATTGAGTGTATGCAAACTTCTGACCCACTGGGAATGTGATGAAAGAAATAAATGCTGAAATAAGTCATTCTCTACTATTATTATGACATTTCACATTCTTAAAATAAAGAGGTGATCCTAACTGAACTAAGACAGGGAATTTTTACTAGGATTAAAATGTCAGGAATTGTGAAAAACTGAGTTTAAATGAATTTGGCTAAGGTGTATGTAAACGTCCGACTTCAACAGTGTATGTGCAACAGTAACTGTCTGTGAAAATGTTCCTGTCTCTGGTTAGAGACAGACTACAAACAGTCTGGGACACTACAGTATTTTCCATGAACCTTTAGCAGTGTATTCCTATTCTGGCCCTGGGGGCCAAGGGGGGTGAGTTTTGTTTTTGCCCCAAAATAATGTATGGCACCCCTTTGGGTCCCCAGGACCAGGATTGGGAAACACTGCAGCCATCTAGATGCAGAAACGTTGCCTCTACCTGCCAGGTAGCTCTTTCAGAGCTCGTTCATATATCATGTTGAGGATGGACATTGTGCCGTTTTGTTTGAACTCGATGTAACGCATCCAGCACTTGACCGAGTACGGATTCCTGATGATCTCCTCCTCATAAGGCAAGTCATCTTCCTCCTGAAAAATACCATCACCAACCCAGCAAAACAGTCAACAGGAAGCCTTCTCTCCTTCGAACGTTGGACACTTTTCTCTCATTCGAAAAACACTGCACTATTCTCAAAACTAGTGTAACGTTTCTCGAAGAATAGAAAGGGCTACAATATGCTGTAAATTCACACACAGTAGACGGAACAGTTTGCCGGGGCATTCAAATCGACACAGCCGAGGTCGAGGAGGCCGCATAAATATTACAGCATGCTGAGAGAATTCCACAAGAAAATATCAATATTCATGAAATAACTTACAAACATGACGTCCGGTTTCCCATTTAGAGACGGCATTTTTGATTTTAAGACCAAAATAAATGCCCGTAGTGTCAAAAGTTCCCAAAAATGTATGTATTGTTACTAAACGTCCTGACTCCTCCAACGTGTTCAGAACGTAGAATATAAACCCCGCCCCATGTGGAAATATTATTGGGTAGTACAACGGTCACTCAACAGACTATCCAATCATTAGTCACAAAGAAAACAGCATATTATTAGCACTCCAGCCCAGCAGGTGGCGACAGTGGAAAATCTGATATGCTCGTGCATGGCCAAACCTATAGGTGAAAGGTTATCAAAACGTCGACAAACACAAAAGCGCTAGCCAGGCGCAGACTAGCCACTCAACAGACTATCCAATTGGATTATTTCAAATGGCTAAAATACAGTTGTTGAGAATGTTTCTCAACCAGCGTTTAACATCAGCTGCTGAGGAGACATTTGTGGCTGTTGAGAAAACGATAGCAGAGTACCTGGAAGAAGTGTGTCCAAAAGAGGAGAATGGCCGTCTACAGAGGCAGCTTTATATCGTTCTCAAACCACCAGAGATACAATTACATAGGACAGGTTTGTCATTAGCTATTACATTTTTTCCTGTTGACATCAATATTATGCGACATTGGCCATCTTTTTTTATTACATTCGAGCACGATACACATCATGTCTTGCTGAAGGACACATTTTGTATAATGTTGCATACATGGAAATGTAATTATGGTCTCATGTCAGCTTTTACTTTTTTGTTGAATCCTTTCTCCTCTCCAGACCTTCAGCAGCTCTCTCTCACTGTCTTCGAAGAGGAGGTTCCCCCTGAACAGCAACACTGTGAGCAGGAGTGGAGCCCCAATCTGGGGAAAGAAGACCCAGAGCCCACACAGATTAGAGGAACAACAGGTGCAACACAGGACCAGTCAGGAGGAAGAGTTTCATAATGACACCTTCATAATTAGCTCTGACTGTGAAAAGTGACTATGATCAGGATGAGGATTTATGTCAGCCCTCACATCTTTACCAAACCCAAAGTGAGGAATATGAACAGGGAGCCTCTCTACCTAGCCCCTCATCGGAACAGATCAAAGCTGAACCTGATGTAGAGGGCTACAGAGTATTAGAGCTAACGAGTGGCTCTCAGCCCCTCTCTGCAGTAAATCCAGACTGTTCTCCAATCCCAAGTGAATACAGGGAAGGTGTCAAAGAAGAGGAAACAGAACCTTGGATTAGGTTTAAGCCACTCAAATCAAAGAAGGCACAGAAAATAACAAGCCAAATCTCCGGCATCTGGAAAAAAGGAAGGAAATCCACAGTCATTCCATTTGAGCCCACACAGTCAAAGCCTCAAACAGTCAAAGCCACACCCTGTTGGTGTGGTGTGTGTGGAAATAAATGTTACTGAGTTTTTTAATAAAACATACACGAGAACACACAGATGATATAGACCTAGATTGCCTTTGTGGTGTCTGTGGAAAACACTTTGAGTCCAAAGAAATTCTTATAGACCATCTCCAAACTCACACAAAAAATATTTTTCTCTTATGTGGTCAATGTTTCAACTGGACTAGTAATCTGAAAAGACATATGATGATACACACAGGGGGAAGACCCCGTTGTTGCAGTGACTGTGGCAAAGGCTTCAGGTCGAGTGATTGTCTGACAAAGCATAGGAGGATTCACACAGGGGACAAACCGTTTCCTTGCCCGGTTTGCCATCGTGGTTTTAACAGACGAGATAACCTGAAAGTGCATATGAGAGTTCACACAGGGGAGAGACCGTATATGTGTTCTGAATGCTATAAATGTTTTGCCACGTTAGCTTCACTGAATAAGCACCAGACAATGCACAAGGAGGAATGACCGTATGTGTGCACTGATTGCGGTACGCGCTTGAATCCCAAAGAAGGCACATGAGTGTTCACAAGAAGGAGAATGCAACATGACAATGCCTTGTATGGGTTATGGTATCAGAAGATTGAGGTGCATTCTAACCAACATTGGACAGGAGAACAGCCCTTCAGGACAAATGCATTGCATTATGGAATCAGCACAGTAGTATCCATTACCCATTAGTTAGTTTACCAACCGCAAATAGCAGACAGGTTATTTATGTGCATGTGTTTCTATAAAGGGTCGCATTCTGTATCTTGTTGGCAGCCACGCTCATTTTTTATTTTATTTTTATAAATCCACAGTGGGACGCATTTAATTGGCTGGGATGCTGGATCCGGACAGCCCAAATCCAGGCCTACGTAAACCCGACCACAGAAGTGATCTGTATAGATTAGAGCTAATGTTGACCTGTTATGATGGGAATGAAAATTATCTTCTCAACATTCTGAATAAAGTTAGCATTTTTGGTCTCAATTTCAACTAGTGATTCAATTGTGTGCTATTCTGCTTTTCTCCATTCCCATTGGTGATTGAGAGACTTCCATGGCACATTTGGTCTTTGACTGTGATGCTGCAGACTGAACCAAAGCCATTATCTGCAATGTTCTGAACATTTCACATGACTGAATACACACTAGGACATTCTTCAAAAAGGACTCGACATGAATTCAAAATTCAATGAGAAGCAATAGAATTTCAACCAATCATGTCTTTTTTATTGAATAGCTATTAACAAGAATTACACTGACTTACAACTTCAACTTGCTGTTCAAAACAAGAAGTTTCACATAATGCTGCATTCTCGCCTGCAGCTCATCATAAAATACATAACATGGCTGAAAAATATGACTATATATCATAAAACATTTGCAAGACATTTGAGATTTTGATATGGTGGTGTTGTTCCAGACAGCCATTTTTTTCAATGGGGATACACATCTTGGAAGATTAAAACACATAGGAACACTTCACCAGGCTTTGTGAGATATGATCATCTGCAACATGATTGCAATAAACACGACCTGGAACGGACCCATTTTCCACCCTAACTTTACCTCCCTGAGCATGACAAAGTCAGGAATTGCTTGGCCCATTTCACTTTCACGCAAAGACAAACAGAAACAACAATAACAGACAATGATAAATAAAAAACAATGAACAAAGATTGTATTTATATCAACCCCTGCAAAAACAACTTGCAATTTGTCATCTCTGTACTGCAGCTCAACCTATCACATCTCCAGATATTCCACATTTGATTGCCAACTATCTTTTCCTACCTCCCTCCTTCCTGTCTTTTCTTCCACCCCCCTTCCTTGATCCTCTTTGACCTTTCCCTTCTCTAGATCTCCTCTCCCCCACTAGTCCCAGACCCTTCTGGAGCTGTGCAATGCTCACTCTCTGGATCCATGTTGAGGGATAGGGGTCTTCCTGGGGTTAAGCTCAGAGTGACCACCAGAGCCTCTCCTGGGGGTCCCAAATCGAAGAACATTTCTGGTAAGGAGCATGGCATTTGTTGTTGACCTTGCGTCCCTGAGTGAAAGAAACGGAAAACTAATTGTAATGTGAATTCTATTGCGTTCTTAGTCTTATATAACTGCATTCTGTAACTGCCTTTATGAGTTCCCAAATGAGTAATCAACACAGTGTTGTAGGTTGACATTTTACTTGTTGACCACAATACTGACATACTGTATGACCACATTCTTCAAACAAGCAGACTGTCACCAACATCATGCATGAGCTTACCTGTTGTGGAGTGAAGCACATGAGCAACCTCAATGTTACCTTCAGGGAGAAAATATCACAGTTATTGTCATTAAAAAACAATACAGACAACAATAAAACGATTCTTTCAGAGTTCAGATGTTGAGTAAAGCAAGCATAGAATAAACTGATTTAATCATGCTTTCAAAATACAAGCGTCTGATGGTGGGAATGTATAAGAAGCCAAGTGAATAAATCAACATGCATCCATAATCAATAGACATCTGTTTATCAAAATGAGAATTAAAATATATAATGAAAATGAAATATAAGAAAACAAATAAAAACATTAATATATTTACTTGATTTTCCCTGTTGCGTAGTGACTTGCCTGTCTACCACACATATGAATACCTCTGAATTTGTTTTCCTTTTTGTTTTAAATGTGCATGTGATGTTATCCCACAAAAGCAATAAACATTTCAAGTGAATATATTTACTTGAGCTGGGGGATCCTTTATGGTCTATTCAGAGCCAGGGCTAAAGGAGGCTGACCTTGGTGTGTCTCTCTGGGAGTCTGCTGGTTCAGGAAAGGCGCGCCCTCAAAGCATGAACAGCTGTTGTGTTTTCAGACATTTTCAATCTTTCTCTAGCCCAGGCCATTATCCCCAATTCCACTATCCTCCCAGTGCCCAAGAAAGGGAAAGTAACTGAACTGAATGACTGCATCACCTCCTCCCTCCCCGACACACTCGACCCTCTCCAATTCGCCTACCACCCAATAGATCCATGGACGACGCAATCACCATTGCACTGCACACTACCCTCACCCACCTGGACAAGAGGAATGCATACCATCGTGTCTTAACTCGTCACAATGCTCACAGCTCCGGGACTGAACTCCCGAAGCAACTGGGTCCTGGACTTCTTGACGGGCCGACCCCAGGTGGTGAAGTTAGACAAGATTACCTCCTCCACACTGATCCTCAACACGGGGGCCTCACAAGGGTGCGTCCTCAGTCCCCTCCTGTACTGCCTGTATACCCACGACTGCGTGGCCTCACACAGTTCCAACTCCATCATCAAGTTCACTGATGACACAACAGTAGTAGGCCTGATTACCAACAACGACGAGGCAGCCTACAGGGAGGAGGTTGCCAGGTAAACAACCTCTCCCTCAACGTCAGCAAAACAAAGGAGCTGATTGTGGAATTCAAGAACGCCCCCATCCTTATCAATGGGACCGCCATGGAGACGGTCAAAAACTTCAAGTTCCTCAGCGTACACATCTCCAAGGAGCTGAAATGGTCAAACCATACTGTGTTGAAGAAGGCACGACAGCGATTCTTTAACCTCAGAAGGCTGAAGAAATGTTGCCTGTCCCCGAGGGCCCTCATAGTGTTCTACAGGAGCACCATCGAGAGCATACTGTTGGCCTGCATCACAGCCTGGTACGGCAATTCCACTGCAGCTGACCACAAGGCACTACAGAGGGCGGTATGCTCAGCCGAATGCACCATTGGGTGCACACTGCCTGCCCCCCATGACACCTACAACATCAGGTGTTGCAGGAAGGCCACGAAGATCATCAGGTTCCTCAGCCGAGCCACGGCCTGTTCTCCCCGCTTCCATCACTCAGACACGGGCAGTACAGGATTATTATGATTAAAACGAACAGACTGGCCAATACCTTCTACCCCCAGACCATCAGGCTGCTAAATAGCCACCAATAGTCAGCTACCTGCTCTCCTTGTCCCCCTCCTACCTCTTGGAAGTAGATGCTAAAATGTGCACCCCTTTGGGAAGAAAAACACTGGGCTAGGGGTTGATTTGGAAGTCAGAATAGGGCCTACCTGAGGTGTGACAAATGGACCGGGTCCAGCCTTTGTCTTCACCCCATCCTGATGACCAGCAGTATCCCTGGCAACAAGGGAAGGGTCCCTTGCAGGTCGTCAAACCGATGCCCCTGGGTGTTGGCCAACAGGTTAAAGAACCAATCTGATGTGAGGATCCTGCAAGGGTATTTCTTTAACGCCTGCTACGTTAGGTTAGTACAGTACTGACCTGAGGGTATAGTAGTGGTGTGTTTGGGGGTAGAGGGAGTGGTCCCGGTAGGGTTCAAGACAGTGCTGCTCTTCCATACGACCACGTTGGGCTTGACTGTCTCAGCCTCCAGTATTTATGCTGCAGTAGTTTATGTGTCGGGGGGCTAGGGTCAGTCTGTTACATCTGGAGTATTTCTCTTGTCTTATCCGGTGTCCTGTGTGTATTTAAATATGCTCTCTCTAATTCTCTCTTTCTCTCTTTCTGTCTTTCTCTCGGAGGACCTGAGCCCTAGGACCATGCCTCAGGACTACCTGGTATGATGACTCCTTGCTGTCCCCAGTCCACCTGGCCGTGCTGCTGCTCCAGTTTCAACTGTTCTGCCTGCGGCTATGGAACCCTGACCTGTTCACCGGACGTGCTTGTTGCACCCTCGACAACTACTATGATTATTATTATTTGACCATGCTGGTCATTTATGAACATTTTAACATTTTGACCATGTTCTGTTATAATATCCACCCTGCACAGCCAGAAGAGGACTGGCCACCCCTCATAGCCTGGTTCCTCTCTAGGTTTCTTCCTAGGTTTTTGGCCTTTCTAGGGAGTTTTTCCTAGGGAGTTTTTCCTAGCCACCGTGCTTCTTTCACATGCTTTGCTTGCTGTTTGGGGTTTTAGGCTGGGTTTCTGTACAGCACTTTGAGAATATCAGCTGATGTACGAAGGGCTATATAAAAATAAATTTGATTTGATTTGATTTGACTCATCATGGTGAGGAACTTGTCCTGCTCAGCTGGTGCTCCCTGTTGGACAATAACAAAGAGTTGGTCCCGGGAACCGAACCCCCAAACCTGGCATTGCAAGCTCCATGCTCTACCAGCTGAGCTACAGTGGACCATAGCAAATGCCAGATGTAAAGCCAGATGTATAGGCCTGTTATATCCCCTTTATCTAATTAGAAATGCTATAAATGACTTGAGAATCATGTGGTGTTTATGAAGACCTCATGAATGCTCTAAGCCTTTATACATTAAAACAAGTGGGACAAATATTTGCTATTCAGACTGAGACAATGCAGTACTAAGAGGTGAGGTTAAGCATGCATAAGTAATTAAGCTCAGTGTCCTAAGGTCTCTAATTCTAAACAGGCTTATGGTCAATGTCAATTACATTAAACAAAGACCTTCAGCATCGATTGTGAAAGCCATCGAAATGGAAATTAGAATACATGCTACAATACATAAAGCATGCTTGTTTGCCATAGAAATGGACATTAGAATTAATGTATGCAATAAATATAGGGACAGTTTCCTGGACACATATTATGCCTAGTCCTGGACTAAAAATAATCTCAATTTAAAGTGTTTTTCCAGGCTTAATCTGCACCCGGTGCCCAGACTAGTATTGTTTTCTCCTGGCTTCAACACCAGAGATTCTCTAGGCATTCTCATGGCAGCTAGAACATATGACATTGCAATATAAGACACAATGTACAAAAAGTAAAATGTATGCATATTGTTTATTCATAATTGACTAAAATACAAAAGACAAAAGGCCCAAACATGAAAGTGCATGATTTCCGAGGCACACTACAGTGGTAAAGACATTAAGACATATGAAAACAATTGTAACTTGAGAAAGGCACAAGTATTTAATGCTCCCCACACAAAAGTTGCATCTCAATAGTCTAAAGAGGCCACTGCTCCTTATGTCCTTTAGTTCATCTGCACTAACAGGACAAAAGGAGAGGAAGCTACTTTAGACTGTTGAGATGCAGCCCATATTTGTAACTCAATTACAGTTGAAGACAGAGACAGAGACAGCTTAAAATGATCCTCATAATATAAGGACTGTTTTAATTTAATATTCAGAGCAAAAAAAAATGTCCATCACAGCATTACATTAATACGTATGTACATAATTTATTTTACTTCAACCGTAACTAAAGAGAAATTCAATAAAAGATTGAGAATCAAAAGACACTATCCTTTAATGATGACTACATCTTAAAAACGGCACTTTGTTTTACAGTTAGACGAGTACACAAGCGTCTCATAATGAGCAGACCTGGGTTCAAATAGTATTTGTTCGCTCAACATATTTGAAAGAAAACAAGCACAATTTGAATCCAGGTTTGTGTTCAGAGCCATTCTCCCTGCAGACTCAGGCCAGCTCCCTTCCAGGCCGAGGAGTGAAGGGAGGGTTATATCTAGCTTTCAGGAGTTGGATCCAGGTCCAGCTTCTTCAGGTCATTTAGGAAGCTGGTGGGTGTGACAATGTGAGACGAACCTATAGAGAGAAGGTGAACAGGCAATACAGAAACATTAACACAATAGTAGTGCTTTTCTGAAACCCAAGGAGGCATATATTCGTTGTGAAGATTCACAACAAAAATGTATGGAGAGAGACAGACTTAGCGGTGCATTTACCAGACAAAGATAAAATAAAAAAACATGCATGCTGGGGGATATACAGTGCCTTCAGAAAGTATTGACTTTTCCCACATTTTGTTGTGTTACAGCCTGAATTTAGAGATGTTTTGTTACTAGCCTACACACCATACCCCGTCAAAGTGGATTATTATTTTTATTTTTTTATGTTTCCAAATTAAAAATATTTAGCTGAAATGTCTTGAGTAAATAAGTATTCAACCCCTTTGCTATTGGAAGCCTAAATAGGTTCAGGAGTAAAAATCAGTCACATGGACTCACTCTGTGTGCAATAAGTGTTCTTCATGATTTTTGAATGACTACCTCATCTCTGTACCCCACACTTACAGATAATTGTAAGGTCCCTCAGTTGAGCAGTGAATTTCAAACACAGATTCAACCACAAAGACCAGAGGTTCTCCAATGCCTCGCAAAGAAAGGCACCTATTGGGAGATGGGTAAAAAAATATATATATTTTTTTAAAAGCAGACATCCCTTTGAGCATGGTGTTAATTACACTTTGGATGGCGTATCAATACACCCGGTCACTATAAAGATACAGGCGTCATTCCTAACTCAGTTGCCGAAGAGGAAGGAAACCGCTCAGGAATTTCACCATGAGGTCAATGGTGACATTAAAACAGAGTTTAATGGCTGTGATAGGATAAAATTGAGGATGGATCAACAACATTGTGTACTGATTAAAAATAAATGCAACATGCAACAATTTCAAAGATTTTACTGAGATACAGTTCATACAAGGAAATCAGTCAATTGAAATAAATTAATTAGGCCCTAATCTATGGATTTCACATGAATGGGTTTGGGCACAGCCATGGGTGGGCCTGGGAAGGCATAGACCCACCCACTTGGGAGCCAGGCCCAGCCAATCAGAATGAGTTTTCCCCCACAAAATGGCTTTATTAGAGACAGAAATACTCCTCAGTTTCATCAGCTGTCCAGGTGGCTGGCCGGAGACAATCCCGCAGGTAAAGAAGCCGGATGTGGAAGTCCTGGCGTGGTTACACATGGTCTGCGGTTGTGTGGCCGGTTGGACGTACTGACAAATTCTCTAAAATGACGTTGTAGGCGGCTTATGGTAGAGAAATTAACAAAATTCTGGCAACAGCTCTGGTGAACATTCCTGCAGTCAGCATGCCAACTGCACACGCCTTCAAAACGTTAGACATCTGTGGCATTGTGTTGCGTGACAAAACTGCACATTTTAGTGGCATTTCACTATCCCAAGCACAAGGTGCACCTGTGTAATGATCATGTTTAATCAGCTTCTTGATATGCCACACCTGTAAGATGGATTGATTATCTTGGCAAAGGAAAAATGCTCACTAACAGGGATGTAAACAAAATAAGCTTTTTGTGCCCGACCTGGTTCAGTCTGCTTCAACTTGACAGCAGGACAATAACCTAAAACACAAGGCCAAATATACACTGGAGTTGCTTACCAAGAAGACAGTGAATGTTCCTGAGTGGCCGAGTTACAGTTTTGACTTAAATCTACAGCAAGACCTGAAAAATGGTTGTCTAGCCATGATCAACAACCAATTTGACAGAGCTTGAAGAATTTGGAAAAGAATAAACGTACAAAATGCACAATCCAGGTGTGGAAGACGCTTAGAGACTTACCCAGAGGATTAAGGTGCTTCTACAAAGTATTGACTCAGGGGTGTGAATACTTACGTAAATTAGATAAGTATTTCTATACATTTCATTTTCAATACATTTGCAAAAATGTCTGAAAACATGTTTTCACCTTGTCATTATGGGGTATTGTGTCTAAAGAAGAAAAAAAACAGCCTGAATTCAAGATGGATTACATGTAACACAACAAAATGTGGAATAAGTCAAGGGGTATGAATACTTTCTGAAGGCACTATAGGATCTTTTAGCGCCACCAGCAGGGGAATTCCAAACAAGGGTACATGGTGTGTCATCATTGTAAATAATTTTTTTAATTTAACTGCCTTGCCTGGTTAAAGAAAATGTTAAATGAAATATAAAAGTGTACACTATTAAGGTTCAGTCCAACTATTGTGTTCCTTACCAATCAGGACCTCCCATTTTCCGTCGGTGGCTCGAGTGACCTCGTAGGCGGAGCGCATCTCAGAGTGGGACACGCCTCCGATCATGAAGATGATGAGCCGAGGGCCGGAACGATACTCCGTTGGAGACTTGTTCTTATGCCATTGTCCAAACCGAGCACTGCTGCAGTATGATATAAATGTTAACATAATAAAACATGTACATTCCTAATTATGTACAAATTACCTGCTGCGGCAAAATAAAAACATGTACAAAAGTTTGGGGTCACTTAAATTTTGTTATTTTAATGGACAAAAATGTCTATCAGAAATACAGAGTAGACATTGTTAATGTTGCAAATGACTATTGTAGCTGGAAACGGCATATTTTTTATGGAATATCTACAAAGGCATACAGAGGCCCATTATCAGCAACCATCACTCCTGTGTTCCAATAGCACGTTGTGTTAGCTAATTCAAGTGTATCATTTTAAAAGGCTAATTGATCATTAGAAAACCCTTTTGCAATTAAAGTCGGAAGTTTACATGCACCTTAGCCAAATAAACTCAGTTTCACAATTCCTGACATTTAATCCTACAAAAAATTCCCTGACTTAGATCAGTTAGGATCACCACCTTATTTTAAGAATGTGAAATGTCAGAATAATAGTAGAGTGATTTATTTCAGCTTTTATTTCTTTCATCACATTCCCAGTGGGTCAGAAGTTTACATACACTCAATTAGTATTTGGTAGCTTTGCCTTTTAAATTGTTTAACTTGGGTCAAATGTTTCAGGTAGCCTTCCACAAGCTTCCCACAATAAGTTGGGTGAATTTTGGCCCATTCCTCCTGACAGAGCTGGTGTAATGGAGTCATGTTTGTAGGCCTCCTTGCTCGCACACACTTTTTCAGTTCTGCCATCACATTTTCTATAGGATTGAGGACAAGGCTTTGTGATGGCCACTCCAATACCTTGACTTTGTTGTCCTTAAGCCATTTTGCCACAACTTTGGAAGTATGCTTGGGGTCATTGTCCATTTGGAAGACCCATTTGCGACCAAGCTTTAACTTCCTGACTGATGTCTTGAGATGTTGCTTCAATATATCCACATAATTTTCCTGCCTCATGATGCCATCTATTTTCTGAACCAGTCCCTCTTGCAGCAACGGGATGGTGTTCTTCGACTTGCAAGCAACCCTCTTTTTCCTCCAAACATAATGACGGTCACTATGGCCAAACACTTCTATTTCATCAGACCAGAGGACATTTCTCTAAAAAGTACGATCTTTGTCCCCATGTGCAGTTGCAAACCGTAGTCTGACTTTTTTATGGCGGTTTTGGAGCAGTGGCTTCTTCCTTGCTGAGCGGTCTTTCAGGTTATGTCGATATAGAACTCGTTTTACTGTGAATATAGATACTATTGTACCTGTTTCCTCCAGCATCTTCACAAGGTCCTTTGCTGTTGTTCTGGGATTGATTTGCCCTTTTCGCACCAAAGTACGTTCATCTCTAAACGACAGAACGCGTCTCCTTCCTGAGCGGTTTGACAGCTGCGTGGTCCCATGGTGTTTATACTTGCGTACTATTGTTTGTACAGATGAACGTGGTACCTTCAGGCATTTGGAAATTGCTCCCAAGGATGAACCAGACTTGTGGAGGTCTACAATTATTTTTCTGGGGTCTTGGCTGATTTCTTTTGATTTTCCCATGATGTCAAGCAAAGAGGCACTGAGTTTCAAGGTAGGCCTTGAAATATATCCACAGGTACACCTCCAATTGACTCAAATGAGGTCAATTAGCCTATCAGAAGCTTCTAAAGCCATGATGTCATTTTCTGAAATTTTCCAAGCTGTTGAAAAGGCAGTCAACTTACTGTATGTAAACTTCTGACCCACTGGAATTGTGATTAAGTGAAATAATCTGTCTGTAAACAAAAATTACTTGTCATGCACAAAGTAGATGTCCTAACCGACTTGCCAAAATTTTAGTTTGTTAACAAGAAATTTGTGGAGTGGTTTAAAACCGAGTTTTAATGACTCCAACCTAAGTGTATGTAAACTTCCGACTTCAACTGTATGTTAGCACAGCTGAAAACTGTTGTTCTAATTAAAGAAGCAATGAAACTGGCCTTCTTTAGACTAGTTGAGTATCTGGAGCATCAGCATTTGTTGTAGAAACGTCAAGGATGATCAATGAAAACAGGATGAACCTGAGCTCAATTTCAAGTCTCATAGCAAAGGGTCTGAATACTTATGTAAATAAGGAGTCTTTTTTTATTTATAAATTAGCAAACATCTCTAAAAACCTGTTTTGCCTTGTCCTTTTAGGGTATTGTGTGTGTGTAGAATGATAAAAATGTTTTGATTAATACATTTTAGAATAAGGCTATAACGTTAGAAAAATATGGAAAAAGTCAAGGGGTCTGAATACTTTCCAAATGCACTGAACAACATGAACAAGCTATGTCAACAAACTAAAAATAAAATAACTCCTGGTATGGGGCAAGGGAGATTATTCACAGGCTGTCTAATGGCAGCTTGGATCAACTAACTTTTCACCTCTCCAGCTCACATAACTACAACAAAGCTCTATTTTCAAGATGACAAGTGAGGTTAAAGTGTTAATGTATGTGACCCTTCTGTCTCTGGTTCAGCCCCACCCCTTCCATGTTGCGCGCCCCCCCCCCTCCCCTCCGTGGTGTATACAGTATACACACCTGACAGTCATCTGCGTGGTGTTAATGGGGGCAGGGTCAGAGATGAATGGCCACTGCTTCCTGTCCAGCATGTCTGTTATGGCATTCTGGGAAAATAGACAGACAGGGTTGGTCAGACTTGAGCTGTGACAGTCATGGAATTTTGGATGACAGTAATTGCCAAGCGAAATGACCGCAGTCTTCGTAATAACCTTTCAAATAGCAAAACATAAAAAAATACTTTTAATACACTCCTCCTGACTACATGTGCTGCCATAGAAATAGAATGAATAGAACAGGCGTCCCTATTCAAGTCAATGATGGCATAATGGGTGGATTGGCGGCCATTGCGAATGTACCCATAGAAGCAAAGCAGGAAGTATACCCATCAATATGTGCTGTGATTTGTTGATTCAACTCAACTGACCTTACAAAAACACATTCCATTGCATAAGCCACATCAGTTAACATTTTTTGAATGAATATTCTTTATTATCATAGAAATATTGCCTCACAATAGTCCCAGTCAGTTCTCATGTAATAAGGAATTCGACCACGCCCACAAATTGGGGAAAACCAACCTTCTTTCCTGTTATTCCCCATTGTAGAGGAAACTGTGATAGATTTTTTTGGTTATACAGAAACAACAAAACATGCAGAAAAGCTGCTGTGTTGTTAATATACAGGTAGCCAGGTCAAAAAGTAGGCTACACATAGCTATGTGTTTGACATTTAACTTGTTTAGTACAGTCCGTTTCTAACTCCACTCACTACTTGTATAGTCTGTTTGTGTTGTTGGTCTTGGCTAGCTTAATGTTCCAGTCGGTAGCTAGCACGCTCACTCAAGCAAACAGAAAAGGGGGATGTGGGAAGCCTTGCGGTTTTTTTTTAATAAGTAGTGAGAATGCTAGAGAGTAGGCAACGTTGAAACGTAATCTTTAGACCTGTACTTCTCTTCAATGTATTTTTGTAATTGACTAAAACAAGGAAATTGTGGTTGAAAACTGTTTTTGCTGTGAGCCACTGGGGTAACCACAGGTCGTCTTCCCCACAGACGGGCAGGGTCGTGACGTTCTATCTAATACTGACTGGTTCTATATCAGAAAGCCATTGCGAGTGTACCCATGAGTTTACCAGTCAAATTGCCAGGGTTATAGGTTCCAAGCCAATTCTATTTCTGTGTGCTGCTGCATTGTGGGGGGTGTTTTTGTTGCATGTTTCAGCAAGGAGCAACAAAGTTTAATCACTTTGTTTAGAGTCCATGTTACCGCCAAAACGGACTGCCCGGCAGTCCTGGCTTAAGTCAGCTGTTCACGGATCCACCTGTACCAAAATACCCGATCTGGATCCAGAATTCTAAATAATGTCCCGCGTCTTATATTATTGTCACGGTATATGTAATTTTAACGGACTTGTCCAGAAGGACTCATACAGGTCCAAATGCGACGGCTGCAGGAGGGAGGGAGAGAAATTGTATAATATATGTTGCTTTTCACGAGAGCGGCGCTTGGAGCTTGTTGTTGGCCAAGCATAAGTAATCAAAGCGGCAATAGGCTACAGTCAGAGCCTCCGTGTCTGGCAAAAGTTAGGAGATATATAAATCAATGGAATTAAAATGACGGAATTAATTGTTAAAGGAGAACGAAAGGCTACAACAACCAAGAGGTAGGCTGCTACGTAATAATCTGAATGGTGTTATTTGTAACTGTGTAAGACAAGAAAGTGCATGCAGCCTCAATTAGACTAGCTTCATGTTTGATGCAGTCAAGACAGGCACTATGTAATCATATTGAATAATAAATAACCTAACTATAGCAGCTATTGGTCTACTATAGCACAAGTCTTTCTTGGAGTCTCTCCTTCCCTCGCTCTCACAGTTCAGACACACAGCACGGCCCCTGCTAGACAGCCACCTCTCTTCCTCACACTTTATCAGCTCTGGTTAATAAAGTATCTTAAAAATGTACTTTTCTGCTGCTTCCCTCATTCAGATCGGACCGGGTCTGGATCCGACCAGGTCTATATGGAACGGGTCTACTTGTCCCGGGTCCGTTCGTTAAGTGTCTCTATATGTATAAAAAAATATATATATATATATCGGGTCCGGGTGGGAAAGCCCCAGGCCCATTTCGGAACAGGTCCAACAATTTGGACACGTGAAGTCCTCTACCACACTGTCTGTCTATCCTTCTCTTCCATACCTCCATCACATCTTTGATGGTGGGTGTCCATCGGGAGAGCTGGTACGTGCTCTCCTTGCGCTCTTTCTTCTCAGGCAGTGTTTTCCCAGCATTGGGAGCCTGAAACAACATTTCACATCATTCAAATATAAACAAGGGAAAAAAGGCTTCACTGTAAAGAGATGCAATTGTTCAATGTGTGAGAGAGAGCAACAGAGAGACAGTTGGAGGAGCGAGAGAGGGACGGACAGACAGAGCCCTACTGACCCCAGCGATGATGGGGCAGCCCAGGTGCTGTAGGTTGGTGATGATGTTGCTGTTTGCCTGCACGTTGGCATGCTGGATTAACTTGGTCAGGTTCTCCTCTCCAATGCCTGTGTGTGAGGAGGCCACTGTTATACAGAGTAGAGCTGGAGAAGGTAATGACGACTCATCACCAAGTTAACCTAATCAAAACTGATTCATTAGCTAGCCTGTTGTCATTCCACGAGGATCAACAGTAACCACATATATCCTTACAGAGACCAACATTATATACAGAGTAGAGCCAAGTGCTCAACCTAAAGATCACCATCTGCTCCTCTTTAATTTCAATAGCAGTCATGTGGTGTAGTAGCTGTGTCGTATCATATTAGAAACACTCATATTGCTGTACCTGCTGTGTGTATCTTGACAATGCACTGACAGAAAGCAGACACAGTGGGATCATGCAGCCAGTGCCATTCTGTTGACCTACCCTTCTTCTTGTGGAAGATATAGAGCAGTATGATGCGGATCTTGTCGTAGGGTTCGATGTCGGTGTTGAGGAGTACAGGGACGATGCTCTTCATGGCATCCTTCAGGGGTTCCCCATCTACATCAGTCCCCATGGCCAGGTCCTGGGAAACATATAAGGGGAAAACAACAATCAGAGAATGATGCTTTTAGGTCCTCCTCATCTACATCAATGCATTAACACTTCAGATCATAATCCCACAACCAGACCCAGATTACATCACTCCTGGTCATGCTAGGAATGTCTCAAATGATCGACCACTAAACCTACTATATTACAGACTATCAAAAACAAACCTGTGCGGAGCTATTAGAACTATTAAGACCAAAACAATGCTTGCATCCCAAATGGCACGCTATTAGTAATGCACTAAATAAAGACTAGGGTGCCATTTGAGATGTAGTAATTGTGTTGAGGGAGAAAGTAGGAGCTGTTCTGGGAACTAGGAAGGGAAAGGGGTTATAGTCAGATGTTTGATGCCTTATGGTGTAAGATTTCTGGAAGACGTGGATGGATGGATGGATGGAGTAATAACAGCCTGGCAACATGAATGGTCTTTAAAAGACTAGGCATGACATAACAGCTTCCTGTGCATTACTGTAGGTTCAGAGAGGGACAGTTGATCCAGGTGTGCGACACGTCTCGTCTCAAGCCCTTTACACAACATTAGTGAAGTGGATGCCCACTAGGCCGCCAGAAAGCATCAGACAATGTCTGAGTCTCAAATGGCACCCTATTCCCTATATAGTGCACTACCTTTGACCAGGACACATAGGGCTCTGGTCAAAAGTAAGCGCTTGTCAAAAGTAGTGCACTAGTGAATAGCGTGCCATTTGGGAAGAAGCAGCCTATGAAGCTTTTATGAGACTCAGAGGTAAAAATAGAGATGGGAATGTGGGAGGGGGGGGGGGGTCAGCACCCCAGTGGAGGCTAGATGGGGTGAGTGGGCGAGCATTATTATATGACACGATAGTTCTAAATATTAAAATATATTACACAACATCATGGTGACCTGGTCATTCATGGTTTAACCACCTAAGGCTAACAACCAGGGATGTGATTATTCAAGATTGTTTTCTATATATAAAAATATATATATATATATATATATATATATATATATATATATATATATATATATATATATATATATATATAAGGAAGGAGGAGGATATCGGTTTGGGAAAATAAACATTTCAGTGTAGAACGGATGTAAGGAAAGATGGGAAAAAAAATCACAGAACACAAACATAATTAAAATGCTATAGGTCGCTCTTGAAAAACAGATGATTCATCTCAAGGGTCTTGCTGGTTAAAAGGTTGAATAAAAACATGCTGTGTTTTACACTTCCGAGAATCAAAAACATGCTCCTGGGAGTACCTGCCAGGTCATTTGCATATGGTTTCATAAGAGAGGGAGGGAGGGAGCTTGACAGCACCCTATATAGTGTACTACTTTTGATCAGATCCCTGTGGGTCTTGGTCAAAAGTAGTGCACTATATAGAGAATAGGGTACCATTTGGGACTTTTGTAGTAACACTGACCTGTTCCACCTCACACAGCTTGTTCACAGAGGCTTTGAATTTCTTCATGCAGGCCTCAGCCAGGTGCAGGTGAGTGGAGTACTGCAATCAAACATGACTTATTAACTAATAAAAAGTTGATGTCATCACTCCACACTATAATAATACTCCACTTTGTTGTTACAGCCTGAAATCCAAATGGATGAGAAACTAGAATTTAATCCATCTACACACACACACTACCCTATAATGACACAATCAAAACATGTTTTAAGAAATATTTAATTGTGTGTGGGGGGTGAAATACAGTATCTCATTTTCACAAGTTTTCACACCCCTGAGTCAATACTTTGTAGAAGCACCTTTGATTATACAGCTGTGAGTCTTTCTGGGTAAGTCTCTAAGAGCTTTCCAAATCTGAAATTCCCAATTATTATTTAACAAATCTGTCAAATTGGTTGTTGATCATTGCTAGACAACCATTTTCAGGTCTTGACAGATTTAAGTAGATTTAAGTCAAAACTAACTCGGCAATTCAGGAACATTCACTGTCTTCTTGGTAAGCAACTCCAGTGTAGATTTGGCCTTGTGTTTTAGGTTATTGTCCAGCTGAAAGGTGAATTAACCTCCCAGTGTCTGGTGGAAAGCAGACTGAACTAGCTTTTCCTCTAGGATTTTGCCTGTGCTTAGCTCCATTCCATTTATTGTTGTATCCTGAAAAATTACCCAGTCCTTAAAGATTACTCTGAACAGGCTTCCTTCATTTCACTCTGTCAATTAGGTTAATATTGTGGAGTAACTACAATGTTGTTGATCCATCCCTAATTTTCTTCTATAAACAGCCAATCATTTCTGTAATATTGTGAAATCCCTGAGCGGTTTCCTTCCTCTCCGGCAACTGAGTTAGGAAGGACTCCTGTATGTGTGTAGTGACTGGGTGTATTGATACACCATCCAAAGTGTAATTAATAACCACCATGCTCAAAGGGATATTCAGTGTCTGTATTCTTTATTTTTTTTACCCATCTACCAATAGGTGGCCCTTCTTTTCAAGGCATTAGAAAACATCCCTGGTCTTTGTGGTTGAATCTGTGTTTGAAATTCACTGCTCAACTGAGGGACCTTACAGATAATTGTATGTGTGGGGTACAGAGATGAGGTAATCATTCAAAATTCATAAACACTATTATTGCACACAGAGTGAATCCAACTTGTGTAACTTCAGCAAATGTTTACTCCTGAACATATTTAGGCTTGCCATAACCAAGAAGTTGAATACTTATTGATTCAACACAATTTTACATTATGGAGTATTGTGTGTAGGCCAGTGACAACATTAATTTAATCAATTTCAAATTCAGGCTGTAACAAAACAAAATGTGGAAAAAGTCAAGGAGTGTGAATACTTTCTGAAGGCACAGTAGAATGAAGAAATACTACTGGACATGCATTATAAAAGTGGCCTGCTACACTGGATGCGCAACGTTTGCAGAGGGTAATACTCTCCTATTCATTTAAATTAAAATCAGGCTCGCACCCCTTGAGGGTAAAATTCACTGCTTTTTTACGTGCAGCTCACGCCCGAGAACAATGACTTGCCCTTTTGGGTGAGGATCATAGGCGACATTCAGAACGAGACTGACGGTAAATAAGAATTAATGAACTGACTGACTGATGTAAGAGATATTTATATCTTTAGAGTTTAGTCGGGAGATAGTAACGCGTTAAATAACTTTCCGTGGTGCCCCAGACTACTACTTAATTGTTATAGGATTAATTTAATCGCGTAATAATTGAACGTGGTACGTAATCATTTTATAAAATAACAGCCGAACACATTAATGATAGTCAAGACACGACAGTAGCTTGCACTATGCTTTCAGCGTTGCAGGTAAAGAACATACTGTTTGCTAGTATGGACATTGGAACATGGCCCATGTCTTTGCCAAAACACCCAGGTGCTTTTCTATATGCTATTAATGGGAATAGAACACGTGTTGACATTTAGACGGACAGTATGTGATCACTAAAGAGACATGAATGCCAGTCTCAACCAATCGACTGATTTTAGATGGAAAGACAAGGAATACCCACCAAGCTGAGTTCCTTCTGGTACTGTGGCATCTTCTTCAGCATCTGAGACAGGTCTTTGATATTGGCCTTATCAGTGGACATCCTCTTGCTCTCACAGAACACACGCAGCAGCTCCGTCACTTTCCTGGAACACGAACAATGAGCATCAACATCTGACAAAGACTATACCAGGGTTGGGTTCAATTCAGTGTTCAATTAAGAAAGCGTATTCACAATATTAATTTTTATAATTCACTTCCTGAATAGAACACTAAACTTACCTCAACCAACTCTGGATCATATCATCTCTTATTGGTTGAGGTTAGATTAGTTAAAAACACTAGTTGTATGCAATCTTAATGATTGTGTGTCTTACTTGGTGACGTCAGCTATGTGCATGTGTCTCAGCTGGATCCACAGCTCATCATCTTCGTCCAGGAGAACCTCCTTCTCCTTGGAGTCCCCGATCCCAGTCGTCTGATATCTACAACACACAGGGATTGTATTATACAGGGATACCATATGACAGATACAGATCATACCATAAGTAGAAGAAGGCAAGTATACATTCATACTATGTATAGCTACATTAACAATAATAATGTCGGAGAAAGGTTATACCTGTAAAATGACTAACCGAAATGTAAAACTAACCCTTAACCAATTCTGAAATGAAGAATCGTTTTGCAGGTCAGGAGTATCTGTATAGCATTTTCCATATGTTCATCATAGGCCCTGGTCAAAAGTAGTGCACTATATTGGGAATAGGTTGCCAAACTAAGCCTACTTGTAGATGTCCTGTTTGATGTCCAGAAGGTCATAGACCATGGCCTGAAAAGTCAGCTCGTGCAGAATGGGAGAGATGGGGTCAAAGCCACGATCCACAATTAATAGCTGTGACCTGGCCTTGTCAGGACCCTGAAAACGCATCAGACATTTCATGTCAGGGCAAGAAATGATACCTAGAAATGTAACTTATTATTTACCAGTTAACCACTTCCTTGCTTTGGCAGAAAGGACATATTGTTTTATATCAAATCTATTGCCTCTAGCTCCACAATAGAATGTCAGGAATGCTTTTGGGTAACAGGTTTAACCAACAAGTCACCCAGTTAGTGCCACTATCAGACTTTACCACATTCAGAATAGTTCTTCTTCTTCTAAAGTACAACCACAATAACAAGAAAATATATATTCCTTGTGTATTCTAATACCCTTCTCACACTGTACTGCGCTGGCCTGCTTATGCACCCACCACAGTGGATATTTTGTTGTGAAAAAAACATAAACCGTACGGTTCTGCACGATAGTGTGAAAATGGTATTACTGTGCTGGGTAGAGACACCATGGAGAAGATAAGAGCAGAAATGATATCAAATGAATACATGCCTTCAGAAGTCCAACACAGGCTTAAGGAAATGCCAGCTAGGAAAGACAGAAAAGGAGAGAAAAAGCAGCCGAGCAGAGAGTGTGAAAGATAATTAACAGGAAATCAAGTGAGAAAGTAGAAGTAGCTATGAGAAACTCCCATAGGACGTAAGACTTTCAAAATGTTTCAATAATCTTATCATAAGACTAGTATCACAAAGACAAATCATTTGATGGTTTCAGATAGAAGTCATTCAATGCAGTGTATTTTCAGGGAGTGAATGGTCATTTTGAGCCAAGCAGACATGGTACTATTAGTACTGTAAAGAAGTGTTGTGTATTGCGAGAGGTGGTGAGGCGTTGGTGTCCCCTCACCTCTCCCATGCTGGGGTTGTCTGCTTTATGGGTGTTCAGACGCTGATACACCTCCTCAGCCAGTCTGGCATTCTCATCAGGACCGCTATGAGGGAGAGAAAGAAAGAGAGGGTAACTTGCAACTGAACTAGCAGACACACTCAAGTACAGTAGCTTGCGAAAGTATTCATCCCCCTTGGCATTTTTCCTATTTTTGTTGCCTTACAACCTGGAATTAAAATATTTTTTTGGGGGGGGGGGGGGGGGGGGTTGTATCATTTGATTTACACAACATGCCTATGACTTTGAAGATGCAAAATACTCATTGGTTAAACAAACAAGAAATAAGACCAAAAAAATGAAACATTGAGCATGCATAAATATTCACCCCCCCAAAGTCAATACTTGGTAGAGCCACATTTTGCAGCAATTACAGCTGCAAGTATCTTGGGGTATGTCTCTATAAGCTTGGCACATCTAACCACTGGGATTTTTGCCCATTCTTCAAGGCAAAACTGCTCCAGCTCCTTCAAGTTGGATGAGTTCCACTGGTGTACAGCAATCTTTAAGTCATACCACAGATTCTCAATTGGATTGAGGTCTGGGCTTTGACTAGGCCATTCCAAGACATTTAAATGTTTCCCCTTACACCACTTGAGTGTTGGTTAACAGTATGCTTAGGGTCATTGTCCTGCTGGAAGGTGAACCTCCGTCCCAGTCTCAAATCTCTGGAAGACTGAAACAGGTTTCCCTCAAGAATGTCCCTGTATTTTGCGCCATTCATCATTCCTTCAATTCTGACTCATTTCCCAGTCCCTGCCAATGAAAAACATCCCCACAGCATGATGCATCCACCACCATGTTTCACTATGGGGATGGTATTCTCGGGGTGATGAGAGGTGTTGAGTTTGCGCCAGACATTGCGTTTTCCTACATTTTAGTCTCATCTGACCAGAGTACCTTCTTCCATATGTTTAGGGAGTCTCCCACCTGCCTTTTGGCGAATACCAAACGTGTTTGCTTATTTTTTCTTTAAGCAATGGCTTTTTTCTGGCCACTCTTCCATAAAGCCCAGCTCTGTGGAGTGTACGGCTTAAAGTGTTCCTATGGACAGATACTCCAATCTCCGCTGTGGAGCTTTGCAGCTCCTTCAGGGTTATCTTTGGTCTCTTTGTTGGCACGGACCAGGCCCTCCTTGCCTGGTCCGTGAGTTTTGGTGGGCAGCCCACTCTTGGCAGGTTTGTTGTGGTGCCATATTCTATCAATTTTTTAATAATGGATTTAATGGTGCTCCGTGGGATGATCAAAGTTTCAGATATTTTTTTATAACCCAACCCTGATCTGTACTTCTCCACAACTTTGTCCCTGACCTGTTTGGAGAGCTCCTTGGTCTTCATGGTGCCACTTGCTTGGTGGTGCCCCTTGCAGGCTCTGGGGCCTTTCAGAACAGGTGTATATATACTGAGATCATGTGAAAGATCATGTGACACTTAGTCCACCTGCATGCAATTTAACTAATTGTGTGACTACTGAAGGTAATTGGTTGAACCAGATCTTATTTAGGGGCTTCATAGCAAATACATATGCACGCACCACTTTTCTGTTTTTTATTTGTTTGAATTTGATAATTTTTTGATTTCATCAATTTGGACTATTTTGTGTATGTCCATTACATGAAATCCAACAAAATAGGGAAAACGCCAAGAGGGATGAATACTTTTGCAAGCCACTTTACCCAAGAGAAAAAGACGTGCAAAAAGACCATTGAAGACAGGCTCTCTATTTAAGACCTGTGTGATGAGCTTTGAAAAAGTGACAATTCGCGATCGATTTGGGGTATTACTATCTTTTTCCACTATTGGAGAACAAAAGTATCTCTTTACTCAGATGAGCACCCAATTGCCACTGAAACCTCTGGTAGCACTTGCATGCCTGTATTTATCCAACATGTCTAAGTTAGGGTATGGTGTGTATAGGTACCTGCGATAGCGGATGGCAGGGTACTCCTTCAAGGTGTCACAGAGGGTGGCGATTTGCTCTGCCAGAGTCTCCATCATTCTGTCTTTATTCCCATCTCCAACTGGACTGTAGAAGAAGTGCAGGGAGCTGGGATCGTCCAAGGAAAATACCTAGAATAGTGAAGGGAGAGGAAGGGCATGAAGGAGTGAGACCGAGAGCTTACAATTACTGGGCATTTTCACTGGATACTCCTTAGAGCGATCAAACTACCATAAAATGTGTCATTTTCAATGGGAGGCGGCAAGATGAGACTTTTTCCAATTTGGCCATGCGACCAGAGTTGAGTGAAGTTCAAAGAAGGTGCTGTAGGTAGGTACCCACCTGGGATTCATACGGCAGGAAAGCCACGTTGATCTCCTTCAGAGTCTTGATGACTCTGGCAACTCTGGACCTGCCAATGTCAGCAAACAGAGCATCTGGGCAATCTGCAGGATAGGTGATTGTCACAAAACCAACAGTTTGCTAAACATTCATGCTTTTAGTCAATTTACAAGGTTCATCTCATTAAGATTTAAAATCTCATTCAAGAGAGACATGACCAGAATGACAAAACACTACATTTTTTGTATCAGACGAGGGAAGAGTATAGTTTTAAATGAAGTTTTATAATACTTTAAAACAAAAGGTCTTACTGTCTGTAAAGAAGATGTGCGCTGCTTTGTAGGTGAATGCAATCTCTTTGAAGTCATTGATAAGCGCATGAACTGACTGAGAACATCCGCACACACACACACAGGAGAAAGAGAAAAAGAGGAAGATGAAGAGTGTGAGATGGCTTTACAGCAGTACAGGATATGGCAGTTGATGACAGTGAAAGTGGGAATGACAGGGGAAACACTTCTCACCTTCTTTGAAGGAGAGATCAGATAAATGGCCTCCAGGCTGGAGATGGGTTCCCTGCGCTTGTTGATGTCCTCCACAACTGTGGGAGGAAAAGGAAGATAAGTTAGTCACTGTACATCCTAACTGAAGAACACCTCCACAGACACTCACTTCCTCACACTATGACCCATACCGGGGTTCAAATAGTTTTTCTTTCAAATACCGTTTAATTGAGCCTGTCTCGAGTGCCAGATGGGAGGGGTTGGGTTTGTACTTTTGGGGCTTTTTATTCCATTGCACCAGACAAGCTCAGTCAAGCACAGCTTAAGTATTTGAAAGAAAACAAACACTGTTTCAACCCAGGTCTACTCTGACCCTAGTTTAGAATGATGCCTGGGGTGTCCCTTGATATAATAAATAGTTGTTGACAAATACAAGTAGCCTATCCCACTGGCCATCCCAACACTTACTAGTCACCCCCTCTGCCATGATATCTGACATCTTGCAGCAGGAGGACAGGATTCGCATGCTGATGTGGTCCACAATGAGCACCTGGACAAACAGAGATGGCCGTTATCAATTAATATTCAATTGATCATTAGGCTATCATGATAGACAATTTGACAGAGTCAGACATTATGCATTTTGACCTGGATCTTTTCAGAGCAACACTAAATACTTTTTACAATACCTTCCATTCTCCATCCTTCTTCACACTTTTGATAACTCCATTCAGGATTTCTTAAGAGATGAGGAAAGACAGACAAAGGAACTATGAAATATTACAGTACCAAAACTGAAATGTGTCCAACAACTCTGTTGCATTTTAGATTTAGAATACGTAGTGGTGTTTATTTTACCTGGGGGCGGTCAATTAAGAAAAATCTTATTTACAATGACGGCCTGGCAAGAGGCAAAAAAAATAAGGAAATAGACAACAGTAGTCTAGGGTCTGGAATCTGTTTTTTTCCTGGTTCCATACAGAGATCTCTTAAAGTTGACCCAATTGATCTATGTTTTTTCAGATGGCATTTGTTATCCAGTGTCAAACAGTAACTAATTGGGTAGTAAAAGGCAAAGGAACTTATACAGGTAGTAGGTACACATTGACTTCCTTCACATGCATAGTTGATCACAAGGCAACCCACAATCAACTAGCTACACCCAACTTGATGTCTCCTAGAGGTCTGAACCAGGAGTTTGATATCAGACCATTTTTTTACATGAATGCCATTTTGATTTGTCTTGCCTTCCAGGTCATATATATTATTTTCTGGAACTACTACATGTACCCATCTCATTGTTATTAAATTATTAGAGATAAATTATTTTGCATCCACCATGCGTCATGTCCGCAATGGTCATGTGAGATGAAATTTGTATATTTTGGGATGTGAGCACTCAGTTTGTTCGACATGACGAGGATCCGTTTCGAATCTGTGAATTGGGAGCTTTAACAGTGTGCGGGACTTCTTGTTCTTTACTTAGTATTCTTCATTAGCCCAGCACCTATGTTTTTAAGGATGTGCGTATGACCAAACGTTTCTTGTCAGCAAAACCCTCAGGTTCTAGAGCTTGAAATACTACAACTAGTGATAAGGCATACTCTTCCCAGTCACATTTTATATTTCAATTGTAAATAGCCTGATGACAGCTAGCTATCAACCACGGCCAGGCATTACTAGGAAGCAACTTGCTTGAGTGACGAAAACTATGTATCGCTAACTAAACCAGGCAGTTTGTTTGGATGTTTTCTGTTCTTAATTTTCGTGACAACAAGCTAAAAGCTTGATGGTATAAAACATTCAATATTTCTACCATCGAACAATAGAGATTTGATAGTTATAAAATGAACAAGTTTCTTGACTTACTCTCTCCGACTACCGCCTTCAGTCCGCTTGGAGCCATCTTGACACTTCCTTGTTGCCGATTTTTCCGCTTAGTTTATCAAAGCAAGAAAAGTGTTCAAATGCACTCACAATTAATAAGCAAATAAGAGCTTCCAATTTGACTAAAGTGTTATTAATATTCTTCATGAGTGCATTTGCATTAAAACAATAGTCATTTACAGTAGGTCTCTGATATAGTATTAGGAGCAAAGAAAATAATATTTTCTTGTGGTTTGGGTGCGAAACATCTTTATTTCAATATATTTATTTCATTATGATGACATTCTCTTAACTTTCAGCATGGGAGTCCCCGTTGAGCATCACTAGAAATCCAATTTAGAATCAGAATCTCATTACATTGGAATCAACATATGACAATTAAAGGATCAGTTGAGATCCATCTTCAAGAGGCTACCTGTTCTGTATGTGAGTGACACCAAGGGTTGTGCTGCCATCCTGACCAACAAAGAGTGCAAGTCCAGCTTCTGTAATAGATATAGATACTAAGCATTAGCATTCTCTATTGAGTAATATGTCATGTTTTTAATCCTACATAGGCTAGGATTAATCTGTGTTCTTGAAACCAGCATCAAGTTCAAAGTACCCTCCATGGGAGGAGGGAGCTCAAATACTGAGCCCAAGCTCTCCAGGCAGAGATTTTCAAACACATCCTGGCCATCCAGCCGTGTGTTCCCGACCCGAGTCAACTGACCGGCAACTCTGGCTCTCTCCTTTGCCTCCGGGTTCTAACTGAGCATGGCATCCAGCAGCAGCCCCCGCTTCATCGCCAGCTGCCTTCTCAGGGTGTCCTCTGATGAACCTGAAATACATTGTGGGGTTCACTTCAAATTGGTGGTTGCAGTTGGCGATGAAGCAGTTGGTGGTTGCAGTTTGATGAGGATAGTTAATTGGTGCATCTCTTTGAGTTGGTGTGTTTGCCTGATAAGTACAAGCATATTAAACAGAGATCGTTAGGTTAACCACACAAGTCTAAGTCTAACCAATAAATCAAACATGTTACACAGGATTGGTTTTGTTACAAGACTTTGTTTTCACCAAATGTACTTATCAACTGCAAACTTCCATTACTCTAAGAGCACCCACTTTTTGTTCTTTCACTATGACTTAAGCTCTGCTGTCTGAGGACAATCTACTTTTCCTATTCTCCTTTATAGTGCACTCCTTTTGGCCAGGACCTAAGGGGGTCTGGTCAAAAGGAGTGCA
This sequence comes from Salmo salar, assembly GCF_965601325.2. Lineage (NCBI taxonomy): Eukaryota > Metazoa > Chordata > Actinopteri > Salmoniformes > Salmonidae > Salmo > Salmo salar. The sequence continues at coordinate 51,166,192 of NC_138296.1, read as the reverse complement.
CTATAAAGGGAGTAGGGTCCCATTTGGACCTAAATAATTGTGACTGATCTTGAGAAGGGAGTTGTCCAGCTTGTTGTCCTTGTTCATATATCCCTCTAGGAGGCAGTGTCGGGTCACACACCCAGAGCCTGCATACTCAGACAGGTTGAGGTCGATGTAACCCACCTAATACAAATAACATGGAAATTGGAGAGATACTATTACTGAAGGTGTGAGAAAAAGTGATTCCCTATGGAAAAAACAACCCTCATGCATCTATACCTTCCATGTCTGCCAATCTAAAGGGTCTGGATAAGTGTAAGCAAGCCCTTACTATGCTATATGTTTTGCATTTGTATTAATTATGGATCCCCATTAGCTGCTGCCAAAGCAGCAGCTACTCTTCCTGGGGTCCAGCAAAATTAAGGCAGTTTGTACAATTTTAAAAACATTACAATACATTCACAGATTTCACAACACACTGTGTGCCCTCAGGCCCCTACTCCACCACTACCACATATCTACAGTACTAAATCCATGTGTATGTACAATGCCTATGTTATCGTGTGTGTGTGTGTGTGTGTGAGTGTGTGTGTGTGTGTGTGTGTGTGTGTGTGCGTGCGTGCGTGTGTGTGTATGTGCATGTGTCTGTGCCAATGTTTGTGTTGCTTCACGGTCCCCGCTGTTCCATAAGGTGTTTTTTTATCTGTTTTTTTAAATCTAATTTTACTACTTGCGTCAGTTACTTGGGGTGGCAGGTAGCCTAGTGGTTAGAGTGTTGGACTTGTAACCGAAAGGTTGCAAGATCAAATCCTGAGCTGACAAGGTTAAAAAAATCTGTCGTTCTACCCCTGAACAAGGCAGTTAACCCCACTGTTCCTAGGCTGTCATTGAAAATAAGAATTTGTTCTTAACTGACTTGCCTAGTTAAATAAAGGTTAAAAAATGTTTTTATGTGGAATAGAGTTCTATGTAGTACTGTGTTCCTCCCATAGTCTGTTGGGGACTGTGGAGCATGGGTGTCAGAGCTGTGTGCCAGTAGATTACACAGACAGCTTGGTGCATTCAATATGTCAGTACCTCTCATAACTAAAAGTAGTGATGAAGTCAATCTCTCCTCCGCTTTCAGCCAGGAGAGATTGACATGCATATTAATAATATTAGCTCTCTGTGTACATCCAAGGGCCAGCCGTGCTGCCCTAATTCTGAGCCAATTGCAAGTCCTTTTTTATGGCACCTGAACACACGACTGAACAGTAGTCAAGGTGCGACATAACTAGGGCCTGTAGGACCTGCCTTGTTGATAGTGTTAAGGCAGAGCAGCGCTTTATTATCGATATACACTGCTCAAAAAAATTAAGGGAACACTAAAATAACACATCCTAGATTTGAATGAATGAAATAATCTTATTAAATACTTTTTTCTTTACATAGTTGAATGTGCTGACAACAAAATCACACAAAAATAATCAATGGAAATCCAATTTATCAACCCATGGAGGTCTGGATTTGGAGTCACACTCAAAATTAAAGTGGAAAACCACACTACAGGCTGATCCAACTTTGATATAATGTCCTTAAAACAAGTCAAAATGAAGCTCAGTAGTGTGTGTGGCCTCCACGTGCCTGTATGACCTCCCTACAAAGCCTGGGCATGCTCCTGATGAGGTGGCGGATGGTCTCCTGAGGGATCTCCTCCCAGACCTGGACTAAAGCATCTGCCAACTGCTAGACAGTCTGTGGTGCAACGTGGCGTTGGTGGATGGAGCGAGACATGATGTCCCAGATGTGCTCAATTGGATTCAGGTCTGGGGAACGGGCGGGCCAGTCCATAGCATCAATGCCTTCCTCTTGCAGGAACTGCTGACACACCCCAGCCACATGAGGTCTAGCAATGTCTTGCATTAGGAGGAACTCAGGGCCGACTGCACCAGCATATGGTCTCACAAGGGGTCTGAGGATCTCATCTCGGTACCTAATGGCAGTCAGGCTACCTCTGGCGAGCACATGGAGGGCTGTGCGGCCCCCCAAAGAAATGCCACCCCACACCATGACTGACCCACCGCCAAACCGATCATGCTGGAGGATGTTGCAGGCAGCAGAACATTCTCCACGGCGTCTCCAGACTCTGTCATGTCTGTCACATGTGCTCAGTGTGAACCTGCTTTCATCTGTGAAGAGCACAGGGCGCCAGTGGCGAATTTGCCAATCTTGGTGTTCTCTGGCAAATGCCAAACGTCCTGCACGGTGTTGGGCTGTAAGCACAACCCCCACCTGTGGACGTCGGGCCCTCATACCACCCTCATGGAGTCTGTTTCTGACCATTTGAGCAGACACATGCACATTTGTGGCCTGCTGGAGGTCATTTTGCAGGGCTCTGGCAGTGCTCCTCCTTGCACAAAGGTGGAGGTAGCGGTCCTGCTGCTGGGTTGTTGCCCTCCTACGGCCTCCTCCACGTCTCCTGATGTACTGGCCTGTCTCCTGGTAGCGCCTCCATGCTCTGGACACTATGCTGACAGACACAGCAAACCTTCTTGCCACAGCTCGCATTGATGTGCCATCCTGGATGAGCTGCACTACCTGAGCCACTTGTGTGGGTTGTAGACTCCGTCTCATGCTACCACTAGAGTGAAAGCACCGCCAGCATTCAAAAGTGACCAAAACATCAGCCAGGAAGCATAGGAACTGAGAAGTGGTCTGTGGTCACCACCTGCAGAACCACTCCTTTATTGGGGGTGTCTTGCTAATTGCCTATAATTTCCACCTGTTGTCTATTCCATTTGCACAACAGCATGTGAAATTTGTTGTCAATCAGTGTTGCTTCCTAAGTGGACAGTTTGATTTCACAGAAGTGTGATTGACTTGGAGTTACATTGTGTTGTTTAAGTCTTCCCTTTATTTTTTGGAGCAGTGTACTTCTCCCCATCTTAGCTACTATTGTATCAATATGTTTTGACCATGACAGTTTACAATCTAGTGTTACTCCAAGCAGTTTAGTCATCTCAACTTGCTCAATTTCCACATTATTTATTACAATATTTAGTTGATGTTTTAGGGTTTAGTGAGTGTTTTGTTCCAAATACAATACTTTTAGTTTTAGAAATATTTAGGGCTAACTTATTCCTTGCCACCCACTCTGAAACTAACTAAAGCTCTTTGTTGAGTGTTGCAGTCATTTCAGTCGCGGTAGTAGCCGATGTAGTAGCCGACGTGTATAGTGTTGAGTCATCCGCATACATAGACACTCTAGCTTAACTCAAAGTCAGTGGCATGTCATTAGTAAAAACTGAAAAAAGCAAGGGGCCAAACAGCTGCCCTGGGGAATTCCTGATTCTAACTGGACTGTATTTGAGAGGCTTCCATTAAAGAATACCCTCCGTGTTCTGTTAGACAAGTAACTCTTCATCCACATTATTGCAGGGAGTGTAAAGCCATAACACATACGTTTTTCCAGCAGCAGACAATCATCAATAATGTCAAAAGCTGCACTGAAGTCTAACAAGACAGCCCCCACAATCATTTTATCAGCAATTTCTCTCAGCCAATCATCAGTCATTTGTGTAAGTGCTGTGTTCGTTGAGTGTCCTTCCCCATAAGCATGCTGAAATTCTGTTGTCAATTTGTTTACTGTGAAATAGCATTGTATCTGGTCAAACACAATTTTTCCAGAAGTTTACTAAGGTTTGGTAATAGGCTGATTGGTCGGCTATTTGAGCCAGTAAAGGGGGCTTTACTATTCTTAGGTAGCGGAAAGACTTTAGCTTCCCCCCGGGCCTGAGGGCACACACTTTCTAGTATGCTTAAATTGAAGATGTGGCAAATAGGAGTGGCAATATTGTCTGCTATTATCCTCAGTAATTTTCCATCCAGATTGTCAGACCCCGGTGACTTGTCATTGTTGATAGACAACAATAATTGTTTACCTCTTCCACACTGACTTTACAGAATTCAAAAGTACAATTCCTGTCTTTCATAATTTGGTCCAATATACTTGCATGTCTAGTGTCAGCGTTTGTTGCTGGCATGTCATCCCTAAGTTTGCTTATCTTGCCAATGAAAAAGTCATTAAAGTAGTTGGCAATATCAGTGGGCTTTGTGAAGAATGAGCCATCTGATTCAATGAATGACGGAGCCGAGTTGGCTTTTTCCCCCCAAAATTTCATTTCAGGTGCCCCAAAGCGTTTTACTATCATTCTTGAAATAATTTATCTTTGTTTCATAGTGTAGTTTATTTAAATTTTTATTTAGTTTAGTCACATGATTTCTTAATTTGCAGTATGTTTGCCAATCAGTTGGGCTGCCAGACTTAATTTCCATATCTTTTGCCTCATCCCTCTCAACCGTACAATTTTTAAATTCCTCATCAATCCAAGGGGATTTAACAGTTTTTCCAGTAATTTTCTTAATGGGTGCGTGCTTATTAGAAACTGGAATAAGTAGTTTCATAAATGCGTCAAGTGCTGCGTCTGGTTGCTCCTCGTTACACACCACAGACCAGCAAATATTCTTTACATTATCAACATATGAATCACAACAAAACTTATTGTATGACCTCTTATACAATATATTAGGCCCAGCCTTTGGAACTTTGGTCTTCCTAGATATGGCTATTATATTGTGATCACTACATCTTATGGACTTGGATACTGCTTTAAAGCAAATATCTCCAGCGTTAGTAAAGATGTGATCAGTACATGTTGATGATTTAATTCCTGTGCTGTTTGTAACTCCCCCGGTAGGTTGACTGACAACCTGATCCAGGTTGCAGGCACTGGTTACAGGAAGTTTTTTCCTGAGTGGGAAGCTTGATGATAGCCAGTCAATATTTAAATCACCCAGAAAATATACTTCTCTGTTGATATCACATACATTATCAAGCATTTCACACATATTATCCAGATACTGTCTGTTAGCACTTGGTGGTCTATAGCAGCTTCCCACAAGAATGGGCTTTAGGTGAGGCAGATTAACCTGTAGCCATATTACTTAGACAGTATTTAACATTAGACCGTTGCTAAACTTTACAGGAATGTGGTTCTGAATATAGACCTCAATACCGCCTCCGTTGGCATTTCTGTCTTTTCGGGTAGATGTTATAACCATGTATTTCTACCACTGTATCATCAAAGGTATTATCTAAGTGAGTTTCAGAGAGAGTCAGAATATGAATGTCATCTGTCAAAAGCAAGTTATTGACTTCATGGACCTTGTTTCTTCGGCTACATATGTTAATATGGGCTATTTTTAGCACTTTTCTGGGTTGCTTGATTATTTTTAATGCTTTACTGCGAAGATTATCAGAGGTAGACTTACTCATGTTATTTACATTGGAGCTGGTAGTGCAGGTTGAGCTGCATAAAGTGGTCTTCCTACTATTGCACACCGCCTCAGTGATAACAGTGTAACTCTGGTTTATAGGCTCATGATTACTGCTTACACTTACTTTGTGTTTGCCAATGCCCCTAAGATCATGTAAATTTGATGCAGCATTATGACGACTCATTGTCACAATGGTAGGGATTAACTGAGCTGGTCTTGGATCATTTATGGGGCGGCCGGTACCCTAGTGATTAGAGCGTTGGGCCAGTAACCGAAAGGTTGCTAAATCGAATGCCTGAGTTGACAAGGTAAAAATATGTTGTTCTGCCCTGAACAAGGCAGTTCCTAGGCATCATTGTAAATAAGAATTTGTTCTTAACTGACTTGCCTAGTTAAATAAAATAAAAAAGCATTTACCAGTAATTGTTTCAACGCAGCCTTGAAATGCGTGGACAGGAGCCAAGGTGATTTGGATGGACTCTGTCATTCCTATAGAGTATCTTCTGTTTCCAGAAGGTGTCAATAAAAGTGACTCTAGCAAAGCTACAGTAGTCTTTTAGCAAGATGTGTAATGCCAGCAGTCCGCTGAATCTTTCACACCCGTGGCCCAACGATGGTACTGGACCTGAAATTATTGGTAATTTTTTGGTCTTTTAATGCTAAAATTAGTTATTTAAAATCAATTTTCAAATGTTCCGAGATAGCCCTCCTGATGTCGTTTGACCCCAAATGGACTATGCCAGTGTCAGCTCCCAGCATCTGTGGTAGAACAGACGGAAGCAGCCTTGTTTATGTCCTGTACTCGTGCTCCTGGGTAGTACAGGGTTTTTTCCTTGCGGACCGAGATGTTTCTCACCATAGAGCTGCCTATGATGACAGCTGGTGATGTTGAATGGGCCGGTCTCTCAGGCAGCCTCATGGTTGGGAGCTCCGAGGATCTGAACACGAGGTAGAGGCCAGGGAGACAGAGCCGAGGACGAAGACGCAGGTACCTCCGGATCCGATCTTGATTGGGAAGCCACAAAGGTTGGAAGCATGCCCATGAAAATGTGGAACAGTGGTCACTCTCCTCTCAAACATACCTTTTGGTATGACCTTCCTCCCTTTGTGTCCTGCATGAAGAGAAGAACATGTTGTTTCATCTTTCTCATAATTTCTCTTTCATTCAGCACATTTGAATAAGATTCTGAAATGGAACACAACACGTCTAATTTCATGTATGCTGTTTTACCTAAACTCAGCAAAAAAAGAAACATCCTCTCACTGTCAATTGCGTTTATTTGTAGAAAACGTGTAAATATTTGTATGAACATAACAAGATTCAACAACTGAGACATAAACTGAACAAGTTCCACAGACATGTGACTAACAGAAATGGAATAATGTGTCCCTGAACAAAGGGGGGGGGGGGGGGGGGGCAAAATCAAAAGCAACAGTCAGTATCTGGTGTGGCCACCAGCTGCATTAAGTACAGCAGTGCATCTCCTCCTCATGGACTGCACCAGATTTGCCAATTCTTGCTGTGAGATGTTACCCCACTCTTCCACCAAGGCACCTGCAAGTTCCCAGACATTTCTGGGAGGAATGGCCCTAGCCCTCACCCTCCGATCCAACAGGTCCCAGACGTGCTCAATGGGATTGAGATCCAGGCTCTTCGCTGGCCATGGCAGAACACTGACATTCCTGTTTTGCAGGAAATCACGCACAGGACAAGCAGTATGGCTGGTGGCATTGTCATGCTGGAGGGTCACGTCAGGATGAGCCTGCAGGAAGGGTACCACATGAGGGAGGAGGATTTCTTCCCTGTAATGCACAGCGTTGAGATTGCCTGCAATGACAACAAGCTCAGTCCGATGATGCTGTGACACACCGCCCCAGACCATGACGGACCCTCCACCTCCAAATCGATCCCGCTCCAGAGTACAGGCCTCGGTGTAACGCTCATTCCTTCGACGATAAATGCAAATCCGACCATCACCCCTGATGAGACAAAACTGTGACTCGTCAGTGAAGAGCACTTTTAGCCAGTCCTGTCTGGTCTAGCGACGGTGGGTTTGTGCCCATAGGCGACGTTGTTGCCGGTGATGTCTGGTGACGACCTGCCTTACAACAGGCTTACAAGCTCTCAGTCCAGCCTTTCTCAGCCTACTGCGGACAGTCTGAGCACTGATGGAGGGATTGTGCATTCCTGGTGTAACTCGGGCAGTTGTTGTTGCCATCCTGTACCTGTCCCGCAGGTGTGATGTTCAGATTTACCGATCCTGTGCAGGTGTTGTTACACGTGGTCTGCCACTGCGACAACGATCAGCTGTCCGTCCTGTCTCCCTGTAGTGCTGTCTTAGGCGTCTCACAGTACGGACATTGCAATTTATTGCCCTGGCCACATCTGCGGTCCTCATGCCTCCTTGCAGCATGCCTAAGGCATGTTCACACAGAAGCGCAGGGACCCTGGGCATCTTTCTTTTGGTGTTTTCTAGAGTCAGTAGATAGGCTTCTTTAGTGTCCTAAGTTTTCATAACTGTGAGCTTAATTGCCTACCGTCTGTAAGCGGTTCCACAGGTGCATGTTCATTAATTGTTTATGGTTCATTGAACAAGCATGGGAAACAGTGTTTAAACCCTTTACAATGAAGATCTGTGAAGTTATTTGGATATTTACGAATTATCTTTGAAAGACAGGGTCCTGAAAAAAGGACGTTTCGTTTTTTGCTGAGTTTAGATGGGAGATTTTATCTAATTTTACTCCACTTAGCAACAATTGCCATATCTTTATCCTAAATGGAACCCTATTCCCCATGTTGTGCACTATATAGGGAATAGGGTGCCATTTGGGACACATCTACAGTTTTAAGGCAGAGCCTCTTATTTATGATAAGTTAGCGAACCTTACGAACTGACAGTCTACACATGCAGTCGTCCAGGACTCCAGACAAGTTCTTGACTGCTGTTTTTGCACTCAAATTCAAACATCTTTCCCCATTGGACTGAGTGGTGCTGGACTTCCAGTCTGTGGGTTACACACACACACAACTTGATAATAGTATTTCTGTAACTTTGGGTGAATCAAGTCTTTCTTCAAATCTTGGATGTTCGCCTCTAATGCTGTCTGTCCTTGCTTCCCTCTGATGTTTTCAGGAGGCAAGAGGAATCGAGGAGACTTTACAGATTCAACTACAAGCTCCCTTGCACTCTAGAGTTGGTGACACAACACCCTATTTCTGCTGTACCACCCTCCATGCTCACCTTGGAGATTCCTCAGTAAAGGAACCATCAAGCAAGCGAACTTTGCAGAAAAATCAACCCTGTGACATGTGCCACATTGCCCAGCTCATCCTAGAGTAGGGAGACAGAAGTTGTGCATCCAGAAGTGTTTCCCGAGCACTGTGCAGGTATGCAGGCAAGCTGCCAACCGCCTACTATCCTCCATAGTCCCGTTTCCAGAGGCCCCTATACAACTTGACTTACTAGAGGGCAGATACAGTAGATGACGATATGCAGGGTTGTGTTCATTAGAGCACACCGTAGCAAAATGTTTTACGACGGAAAATGGAAATCTGTGTTCTCATTGGATGATTTCAGCTAGTACTTGCCAGATTCGAAACGTTTTCTCCCAACTGAACACGACTCAGCAATAAAATGACATGTCACACCATGGTCCAAATCACAACACAGGGGCTTTGTGACATACTGTTTCTAGACCAGAATGGTCATCTTCCAAACTAAGTTAAGTCATCACAAAACAAACTGAAGAGGTTCAACAAAGACACATTTAAACTTTAATTAAGGACAGAGTTGAAACAACCATTTACAAAAGACGTATTCTAAATCATAAAAAATAAATAACATTCCAAGCCATATGATTCTGTCCTCATATTTCATTCACACACACACAAGGTTTACATCAAAACCATCACAGAGCAGATCATCAACAGTCAAGTCATGGTTTGACTGCAGTGAAATAAAGCATTTCATAAAAAGCTTTTCAGTGAGACTTCAGTTCAAAGGGGTAACTTTAAGGTCCCCCTCCAGAACACCCTCTCAAAGGGTGTATAGTATAGCCTACATGCTCCACGACATCCAAAATCCTCCAACCCCAAATGGCACCCTTTTTCCTATAAAGTGCACTACGTTTTACCATAGCCCTATGGGCCATGGTCAAAGTAGTATACTAAATAGGTAATAAGGTGCCTTTTGTGAGAGGGCACATGTTCCAGTCCACAGGCCTGACAGTGAGACTGCTCCCGCTCCTGTGGAACAGCAAGTCTTCTGATTGGGCATCGTCCTACTCTGATTGCCTCTCTGAACTGTCCTCCTCACTCCTTCTCAGCCTCATTCAAGGCCATCCGTTTCAGTAGCTGCCGCTCCTTCCGGTCTCGCATCCGCTCTTTGAAGTATTCCAGCTCTTTCCTCTGTAACACAGATCGTTCAGTCATAATCTACCACTGTCAATCAAAACAGTTATTTTTAAACTTTATTTATAGATGTTCAATTATGAGGACAGAGACATTGACAACAAATACAACATCCTCTGTCCTTCGATCCCCCACCAAATCAAAACAGTTCTTAAAGGGATATTCTACTCAAAATATTATGTTAAATTGTATTGGGAGTGGGATATTCCTTTAATCTCAAATCTTTACCCTCCAAAAGTATCACTATTGGTAGGCATTGATATTTGTCATACTTCATTGTTCCTAAATCAAGAGAAAATGTGTTACTTTTCTTTGGGGGTATTTTTTAACTGCATTGTTGGTTAAGGGCTTGTAAGTAAGCATTTCACTGTAAGGTGAAACGCATGTAACAAATAACACGTGATTTGATATGTTGGCATAATAACATGACATTATTCACACTCACATGCATCTTCTCATCAGGTGGGAAAATCTCCCTCTGAAGGTTGTAGACGAGATCACCATGAAAGAGGAAAGGAAAGTTTAACATTAATGAACATCAGATAAAAACGACTTATGACATGGTCATACACAAAATGTCAGAATTTGCTTTAGTTTGTCAGACAGTACTGTCTACATTTTCAGACTGTCTACACAATCTAATAATGTGTAGCCTAAACAATGTTTAAAGCACTGAAAGAATGAATCAGAGCCTAACAACCCGTTGGGCTTTATTGTGTATTAGCCTCAACAATAGTTATGCATTTAGCAACTGTTGTCTCCGGCTGAAGCAACCTTAGTTCTATGTACTTTTAAAAATGAAATAAAATAAATGAATCAAATCAACCAATCAAATCAAGATAAGACAACACTAACCTTCCTCTTCACAATATATTCTTCAAAGTACTCTGCTTGGTTGGAGATCCAGAACATGGTCACAGGGAGGGACAGATACAGCATCATCTGACCATCTCTTTGTTAGACATGTCACATGACAGTCAATATAATAGATATCAACATTGATTTGTGTATCAGTTACCACTAATGTCATCAGTCAACAATCAGGCAGTTGGTGCTTTCAAGACAACTGGGACGTCGGGAAAAAAACATGACGTCAGTGATCTTCAAGTCGGAAAACTAGAAAGATGCCATTGTTTCCATCTTGGAATTCCGAGTTGTATGCTGCTTCAAAGCGATTTTTCCCCAGTCGGAGCTCTCTCCCCCCTCACAAATATTTGTATTCAAGTAGTATTTTACTGGGTGTACTAAACGGCTTCACAAAACACAGACCACGTGTAACCACGCCAGTCCAGGACCTCCACACCCGGCTTCTTCACCTGCAGGATCATCTAAGACCAGCCACCCAGACAGCTGATGAAACTGTGGGTTTGCACAACTGAAGAAAACCTCCACTGCTCTTCGTCATCACCATATTCTTGCCATGACTGCAGTTTGGCGTCCAACTTCAGGGGGTTAATGCAGTTCCATCTACCGCAGTCATGGCTACCAGACGGCACTCACCTTCCTGCTGCAAATGCTCACCTTCAATGGCCAGTGGCACGCTGGAGAAGTGTGCACTTCACAGACATATCCCGGTTTCAACTGAACTGGGCAGATGGCAGACAGCACGTATGGCGTCACGTGGGCAAGCGGTTTTCTGATGTCAACGTTGTGAACAGTGTGCCCCACGGTGGCAGTGGGGTTATGGTATGTGCGTGCAGGCATAAGCTACTGACAACAAACACAATTGCATTTTAATCGATGGTAATTTGAATACACAGAGATACCGCGACGAGATCCTGAGGCCCATTGTCGTGCCATTCATCCACCACCATTACCTCATGTTTTAGCATGATATTTCACAGCCACGTTTCTCAAGGATCTCTACACAGTTCCTGGAAGCTGAAAATGTCCCAGTTCTTCCATGGCCTGCATACTCACCAGACATGTCACCCATTGAGCATGTTTAGGATGCTCTGGATTGACATGTATGACAGCATGTTTCACAATCTACAGCCTGATCAAGTCTATAAGAAGGCGATGTCGTGCTGCATGAGGCAAATGGTGTTCACAACAGATACTGACTGGTTCTTATCCACACCCCTACCTTTGTTTTATATGTATCTGTGACCAACAGTTCCATATCTGTCTTCGCAGTCATGTGAAATCCATAGATTAGGGCCTAATGAATTTATGTCAATCGACAGATTTCGTTATATTAACTGTAACTCTGTAAAATCTTTGAAATTGTTGGATGTTGCGTTTACATTTTTGATCAGTGTACATATGGAGGACACAGGTCCGGACCTATGTATTTTTTCTAATTTGAAAAATATAAAATAAAGAAAATAATTTACGGGTCACTATCCAAATATCAGTCAGAGCGTTGATCAAAGCTCAGAATGCTTATATTGATCTGACTGAGTTCTAATCGCGCCTGCCTCTTTGCGAATGAGTGGAATCATGAACAGTGGTTTGTTCATTATGTTCGGCTGTGTCCCCCAGATTTGCAGATTTAGCAGCACATTCACAACTCTCTGAAACGGCTAACTCCGCCCTCTCGCGGCACAGGCCAATGGCCTGACGCCTCGATCAGACCGATAGTGTCAATGCATTTAGGCACACCAGAAGTACATTCATTTCCAATCGAACACTGTGTTCGCGTTGGAGAGGCAGTTGCAGTGCATTCTGTGTGGTGCATAAGATGTATTTATCGAACGTACGCATCAAACTGTATGCGTAGATGGCTTGACAGAAATGGTAGCAGAAGGTGAATGTTGAACTTTTGTTGCACACATATCCAGATGATACTGCTGACCATTTTGCGGAATAACGCTATCGGTGTGATCGAGGCATGAAGAGAACTACCCCAGCTCGCAGAAAGCTCAAGTAGACAACTTGAGATGCTGCTGACAGCGTTCACAAGATGCCAGACAAAATACATTCCCCAAAAGAAACAAAAACAGACTGAGAATGAGTGCACAACTGGTAAATAGTCACTTATATATAGATATGTCAGTCACTCAGGTGGCTAGCTGCCGGAAGACTTCTAAGCATTTACATTACATTCTTAAGTCATTTAGCAGACGCTCTTATCCAGAGCGACTTACAAAATGGTGCATTCACCTTATGATATCCAGTGGAACAACCACTTTACAATAGTGCATCTAAATCTTTTAAGGGGGGGGGGGGGGGGGGGGTTAGAAGGATTACTTTATCCTATCCTATGTATTCCTTAAAGAGGTGGGGTTTCAGGTGTCTCCGGAAGGAGGTGATTGACTCCGCTGTCCTGGCGTCGTGAGGGAGCTTGTTCCACCATTGGGGTGCCAGAGCAGCGAACAGTTTTGACTGGGCTGAGCGGGAACTGTGCTTCCTCAGAGGTAGGGGGGCCAGCAGGCCAGTGGTGGATGAACGCAGTGCCCTTGTTTTCGGGGTAGGGCCTGATCAGAGCCTGAAGGTATGGAGGTGCCGTTCCCTTCACAGCTCCGTAGGCAATCACCATGGTCTTGTAGCGGATGCGAGCTTCAACTGGAAGCCAGTGGAGAGAGCGGAGGAGCGGGGTGACGTGAGAGAACTTGGGAAGGTTGAACACCAGACGGGCTGCGGCGTTCTGGATGAGTTGTAGGGGTTTAATGGCACAGGCAGGGAGCCCAGCCAACAGCGAGTTGCAGTAATCCAGACGGGAGATGACAAGTGCCTGGATTAGGACCTGCGCCGCTTCCTGTGTGAGGCAGGGTCGTACTCTGCGAATGTTGTAGAGCATGAACCTACAGGATCGGGTCACCGCCTTGATGTTAGTGGAGAACGACAGGGTGTTGTCCAGGATCACGCCAAGGTTCTTAGCACTCTGGGAGGAGGACACAAGGGAGTTGTCAACCGTGATGGCGAGATCATGGAACGGGCAGTCCTTCCCCGGGAGGAAGAGCAGCTCCGTCTTGCCGAGGTTCAGCTTGAGCTGGTGATCCGTCATCCACACTGATATGTCTGACAGACATGCAGAGATGCGATTCGCCGCCTGGTTATCAGAAGGGGGAAAGGAGAAGATTAATTGTGTGTCGTCTGCATAGCAATGATAGGAGAGACCATGTGAGGATATGACAGAGCCAAGTGACTTGGTGTATAGCGAGAATAGGAGAGGGCCTAGAACAGAGCCCTGGGGGACACCAGTGGTGAGAGCGCATGGTGCGGAGACAGATTCTCGCCACGCCACCTGGTAGGAGCGACCTGTCAGGTAGGACGCAATCCAAGCGTGGGCCGCGCCGGAGATGCCCAACTCGGAGAGGGTGGAGAGGAGGATCTGATGGTTCACAGTATCAAAGGCAGCAGATAGGTCTAGAAGGATGAGAGCAGAGGAGAGAGAGTTAGCTTTAGCAGTGCGGAGAGCCTCCGTGACACAGAGAAGAGCAGTCTCAGTTGAATGCCCAGTCTTGAAACCTGACTGATTAGGATCAAGAAGGTCATTCTGAGAGAGATAGCAGGAGAGCTGGCCAAGGACGGCACGTTCAAGAGTTTTGGAGAGAAAAGAAAGAAGGGATACTGGTCTGTAGTTGTTGACATCGGAGGGATCGAGTGTAGGTTTTTTCAGAAGGGGTGCAACTCTCGCTCTCTTGAAGACGGAAGGGACGTAGCCAGCGGTCAAGGATGAGTTGATGAGCGAGGTGAGGAAGGGGAGAAGGTCTCCGGAAATGGTCTGGAGAAGAGAGGAGGGGATAGGGTCAAGTGGGCAGGTTGTTGGGCGGCCGGCCGTCACAAGACGCGAGATTTCATCTGGAGAGAGAGGGGAGAAAGAGGTCAAAGCACAGGGTAGGGCAGTGTGAGCAGGACCAGCGGTGTCGTTTGACTTAGCAAACGAGGATCGGATATCGTCAACCTTCTTTTCAAAATGGTTGACGAAGTCATCCGCAGAGAGGGAGGAGGGGGGGGAGGGGGAGGAGGATTCAGGAGGGAGGAGAAGGTAGCAAAGAGCTTCCTAGGGTTAGAGGCAGATGCTTGGAATTTAGAGTGGTAGAAAGTGGCTTTAGCAGCAGAGACAGAAGAGGAGAATGTAGAGAGGAGTGAGTGAAAGGATGCCAGGTCCGCAGGGAGGCGAGTTTTCCTCCATTTCCGCTCGGCTGCCCGGAGCCTTGTTCTGTGAGCTCGTAGTGAGTCGTCGAGCCACGGAGCAGGAGGGGAGGACCGAGCCGGCCTGGAGGATAGGGGACAGAGAAAATCAAAGGATGCAGAAAGGGAGGAGAGGAGGGTTGAGGAGGCAGAATCAGGAGATAGGTTGGAGAAGGTTTGAGCAGAGGGAAGAGATGATAGGATGGAAGAGGAGAGAGTAGCGGGAGAGAGAGAGCGAAGGTTGGGACGGCGCAATACCATCCGAGTAGGGGCAGAGTGAGAAGTGTTGGATGAGAGCAAGAGGGAAAAGGATACAAGGTAGTGGTCGGAGATTTGGAGGGGAGTTGCAATGAGATTAGTGGAAGAACAGCATCTAGTAAAGATGAGGTCAAGCGTATTGCATGCCTTGTGAGTAGGGGGGGAAGGTGAGAGGGTGAGGTCAAAAGAGGAGAGGAGTGGAAAGAAGGAGGCAGAGAGGAATGAGTCAAAGGTAGACGTGGGGAGGTTAAAGTCACCCAGAACTGTGAGAGGTGAGCCATCCTCAGGAAAGGAACTTATCAAGGCGTCAAGCTCATTGATGAACTCTCCAAGGGAACCTGGAGGGCGATAAATGATAAGGATGTTAAGCTTGAAAGGGCTGGTAACTGTGACAGCATGGAATTCAAATGAGGAGATAGACAGATGGGTCAGGGGAGAAAGAGAGAATGTCCACTTGGGAGAGATGAGGATTCCAGTGCCACCACCGGGGGCTGGCTCGATGCTCTAGGGGTATGCGAGAACACGTGGGCAGACGAAGAGAGAGCAGTAGGAGTAGCAGTGTTATCTGTGGTAATCCATGTTTCCGTCAGCGCCAGGAAGTCTAGGGACTGGAAGGTAGCATAGGCTGAGATGAACTCAGCCTTGTTGGCTGCAGACCGGCAGTTCCAGAGGCTGCCGGAGACCTGGAACTCCACGTGGGTCGTGCGCGCTGGGACCACCAGGTTAGAGTGGCAGCGGCCACGCGGTGTGAAGCGTTTGTATGGCCTGTGCAGAGAGGAGAGAACAGGGATAGACAGACACATAGTTGACAAGCTACACAAGTGTTGTTTCTTGTATTATAGTCTCCTGTGTCTTTAGAGAACTGTTTCACTTTGATATCCTTTTTCTTCTGTCCTGATTTTCTCTTTCTTTTCTTCTGTTAACTAGATATAAGCTAATGTTAAACGGAGCCTACTGAGGTAGGAGCAAAAAATATGCTACAAAATTCTAATAATAACTTTGCTTTACAGAGAGTAGGCTACTGACACAGACAGCAATGTGGTGCTCAGTGGTGAGGCTGAGGTAGGCTGAAATGCATGCAGGAGGGAGCAGAGGAGACAGAGAAAGAGGGGAAGCAAGCAGAGATAGAGGTTAGTACTGTGGTTCCCAAACCTGGGGACTGGGTGCCATGGGGGGTCCACTGAGAAAATCTGTACTAATCTAATCAAACAAGTTAAAACAAAAAAAAGATGTGGATATGTTCATATTGAAACACATGGCCTATCTTCGCTATAGGCCTAGATTGAAATGCAAACAATACAGTTCTAAAAAAAGGTCATACGTTTTCGTTTCGTCAATGATGCTATGTGTCAGTTTGAATAATTTCTCTCCTCATTCCGGGGTATTACATTACAATTGTATAGCTATTAGGCTATGTGTTTGTAGATCGACTGAAGTGAACGAACCTACTGCAGCCAATGTGACAATTGCTGGAGTAATTTTTCCTTGTTTTTGCTGTTCTCCTAATAGCATTTTTAAAATGTGTTTAATTGTATAGAAATTCAGTAAATACACTTCAACTTCCAAATACACCCAATAAAACTCAAACCCTGGTTACCGCCCTGCTGGTTAGAGGACAATTTGTAGAAAACAGCTAGCTACATTTTGAAGTGTTGCATTTCGAGTCAAGTGGGTGGCCAACGTGGTAAGTCTAACTTAATACTTTTTTTGTTAATCACTTTCATCAATATCGCGCTGAAAAAAATAGAACATGGGGCAAACGTTTAGGGTGTAGCGCTGTTTAAACTAACACTATTCAAACGGCACACAGAAACTTGGAATAACCTATACATGGTTGGTTAGATGAGAACTTGTAGAAGGCTTATATCTATATTTTGGATGTTGATTTAGGGAGGCTGCCATCACGGAAAAGGGAACAGACCACTTTTTTTGTTAACTTAAATTAATCAAGACACGGCATATACAGTGATAACGGTGGGCTGATATTTAAGTAATAGTTTGACTGTCAAATCGATGTATTGGTTTGTGGCATGCAACTTTTATAGACCGCACCAAATTTCCCGTGCAAAAGAGCGTAACAAAATCAATGGTACAAAACCAAATATACTGATCTGTTTTAAAGCTGCAATATTAACTTCTTGCACAACCCTACCAAATTAGTATAGAAATGTGAGTAATAGATTTGTCATTCTCATTGAACACAGGTATAAGATGCGGTAGATATGTTCTATGTGCATGTTATCTATGCTTGCAGTTTCGTTTTTGCATATTTTACATAAGATTTTGTACACCAGCTTCAAACAGCCTAAAATACAATATTTGGGGTTATTGAAAATATATTTCACAGCAGTTTAGATGATACAAGGATTCTCTACACAAATTGTTTTGTCAGACTGAAATAAGGCAATCAAACTATTAGAATGTTAGCAACCAGGAAATGGAGGATCGATCAATCAATCGTATATCATCCTGATGACTATAAACTTTTAAACTAACATCACCAATCTGAGACAAGAAGGATATGTAATTCCACAAAATGTTATGTGTTGAAAATGCAAGCTTGTGTAAAGTAGTAACAAACTATCCACATTAGGGAAATTAGCACAATATTCAATAATTTAATATGGAAAAATAATTTACTTATCACATGCTTCGTAAACAACAGGTGTAGGCTAACAATGTTAATTTAAGATGATAGTATGTTGCCCACTCAAACTACTGCAAGAATGACATATATGTCAATCAGCGCTCAAAACTAGAGCCTCCATAGTGTCTGTGTAGCAGCCTGAACGTTTGACATCCCTACTTTTTCGTAGCAGGTTAATTTAGGAGAATAAACGTAGCAGGTTATGAGACTGAGGTTAAGGTTAGCGAAAATGCTCTCCTAAACTGCTACGAAAATCCCTATCGAAGTGGCGTGAAAAGAGTGTGTCCCCTAAAATAACATCAGTGTTGACGAGAATGATGTTACGTGACCACTTGGATAGCTAGCAAGTCAGCTACTCGCTTGCAGTCTTTTTTCTTGTTGCAGTTAGGATCCTTTACAAACGAAACATTGTACCCTCGTGTATGCTATTTATCACGTCATTATGATTGAACGAACAAACATATTTTATTCACACAAAACACCTCTGTCTTCACCCCCATGTTTGCGCTGTTGCTGTACTGTACTTCCTGGTTTTACGGTTACGTCTTTCTATAAAATATCCAATCAGTGACTAGAGTCCCATTTCTTTACGGTCAGCGCTATTCGCGGTCCTTGGGACTTCCCGGGTGGGGGAGGGGGGGAAAGAGAGATTGGTTGCAGACAGTGGTAAGTCTTATTTTATACTAGGGCAATTGTTTTTCAATAGATAGGGCTGACAGTGAGGACTTCTAGTAGTTTATGATGAGTCTATTCAAAAGGAAAACGTACCCCCATCCCTAAAGCAGGGTCTGCTAACCATCATACCTAAGATTCACAAGGACCCTTTGCTTATTGATAATTGCAGACCGATCACACTACTGAATAATGCTTATAAGGTACTTGCCTTATTAGTGAATAACAGTGTAGTTTTATGAAAGGGCGGCACATTTCCAACAACATTAGACCCTATGATTTTTTTTCTTCGAGAAGGCCTTTGATACTGTAAGCCATACGTTTATTTTTAATACACCCCGCTTTTTTACATTTGGAGATTTCTTTATTAAATCAATAAGAACTCTTTGCAATGGAAGTAATAGCTCTGTAAAACTACACCACCTACATTTGAAGTCAACAGAGGACTGAGGCAAGGTTGCCCAATTAGTCCATTCCTCTACCTCTTTACAGCTCAGGTTTTACATCTACTAGTATCCCAGAATTCCTTTACAGGTATTAAGATCAATGAAATAATTAACACCTCTGCATAGCTTATGTTAAAGTTCACAGTTAACTAGTGTTATGTAAACGCAAGCTCAAAAGAAGCAGTGGCCTGGCTTTGGCCCCAGGTGAGAGCAGGTGCCCATGTAAATAGAAGGTTGAGCCTTTTTTGTAAACACTTGTGCGTTGCCTTGCCATGTGGTATAATGAACTGAAGTAGATAAACCAATGAAGACGCTGATAATGTGTAGCGTGATTATTTTTTTGTTGTGATGCAGAGCATGGGATTGTGAAGACTAAAATGTACGGTGTAGCAATGTACTAATGCAACCTGTGCGTGTACGCAGCGTTACGTACTTCACGTTCTGTGAAGTCTGCGCATGACGTCACCGACGACAAGAGGTGTTTGTTCTGGATCCTGGGAAAGAAAGATCCCGCGCACCTTGACAACCGAATAAACGAGGTAAAACGTATTCGTTTACACCGTGTGAATGCACGCCTTTATAAAGTAATGTATTTCACACGGAGCTCCTGTTGAGCACAAATCTAAGGGCGCCGTCGTTTTTGAGGTCGTCGTAGCGTGCTCCTACAGGGTCTGTAGGCCTGCTACTGAGACACGGGAATTAAACAAGCTAACTAAGATATCTCTTTCTAATATCTCTGACGAAGCTAACAAAAAACGAACCCTCCAGTGTTAACGTTATGCCATAGTATTGTCCTAATTACATCACAACTTACTTAATTTGGATTTCCACGGGCCTCTTAACACAAGATTACAGTAACGTTAGCTAAGCTAACTGCATCAACTACCTACTAGTATTAGCTAGCTACCTTGCGATCACTCGCCACAGGTCGTTGACTTGGCTAGTTGTTAGCCAGCTAACAACAGTATTGACAACTAGTTGATTAACTAGCAAGTAAGCCAACTAACGTTGCTTTCGTATGAGCTCAGCTTGCTGTGTTGGATGGTATGCGCGAGACTCCAGAACCTTTTGGAATACTGGTAAAATAATTGTTACGTAGTTAGCTTACATTCTAGAAGAGAAGATACGCAAGAAACATGATTTTCAGTTCAGTAGGTCGCTAACTAGCTGGATTTTTAACAAATGGTCACTTTCCAAATTTAACGAAGATGAACGTGTTTACTTCTCACATATCTGGCCTGACAATGACAAGTGACTGTTCGTACAACGCCATTTTCGTCCACTCGACTGGATTTGAAGTAGGTAATATTTCGTAACTCCGCCAAGGATCCACCACTGTAATGTTAACTTAGCTTGCTAGCTAACGTTAGCTGCTTCGGACTGGAGTCTTTGTATACCTAACGAGACTTCGTTTTAAGCGTGTTCTCTTGCTCGATTTGGCGAAACCGTGACATCTGCACTTATGCAGTTGCCATTAAAGTAATATAGTAACAAAATATTTGAAAAGGCGATTAGGATTTTGAATAGGGACTTGAAGCTGCTTGCTTGCAGTCGCCATTTTGTGTTGTCCCAGGAGGTCTGAAGAGAAGTGGAGAAACGTTGGCGGTTTATAGAACAGATGTAAGGAAACAAGCCGAATTGTCATATTTTCTTTGTCTGAAATCTCATCCATAGTGAACATTGTGTATTTCAAGTACAGTATCGTAACCTTGTTTTCCGTGACAATTTTGCTGCTGTCGACGCTGTACTTTCGTTTTGACTGATTACTCTCGACTTTGGCATACCGTTAGTATCCTCTGATTAGGGTCAGAACAAGCATTTCAAGTATTGATGTTGCCCATACCTTGTATTTAAATCCTTAAGTACACGCACTTTACTTAATGGTATTTTGCCTACTCTATGTACCAGGACCCCTCGGAGCTGTCACCGCTTTTTCTCTGTTGCATTGCGTTTCTGACAGTCAATTGTATTTACCATTAACGTTATTGGTTAAGTTGAATTGCTTTTATGAAGCTTTTAGGTTAGTGCGTTTATATGTCCATCCGTATCTATCTACACTGGTACCAAATGCATCTGGATTTGTGTCAGAAGGCAGTGGAAATAGTTAAAGAGCATCCAATAAAATGTGCTGTAAACACAAGGGGGTTAGAAGGACAGGAGGGGTGTTGAGTTTAGAGGAAGAACAGGAGAATTTGGCTAAACCCTTTGATCAAGTCAAATGTGTGACGACTCCACTGTTCAGCCTAGCAACGAAAGCAGGCTGTATCAAAAGATTTCCAGAAAAATGCATGTTAAATATTCACAATATTAGTAGAGCGAGAAAGTTAGGTCTATATTAATTTGGGATGTGACAAATGAAAAAAAAAAAAAAATGTAACTGCTATTTTTTTAACAGGTCAGCACTATAACGATAAAATGCATAAAGTTCCACGTGCATTCACAATGCAGCGTTGCTGCTGCTGGCAACGGTTTGGGTCTCACGGTGCATCCCTTTCAAATGATTAAGCATTGCACCTGTACTGCCATTACTGTATTTCTTTCTCATTTAACTTCTTGCCATACAGGACTTCGCTTGCCTTTTTCTGCCATTTTCCAACTGTTAACAATGATGCCTTAATGGTGGATAGTTCACTCCAAAATAATTGATGAATCGACTCCTACGATTTAGTATTTTTGGAACGGAGGAGTGATTAGTTGCCCTACTTCCGAGAACACAAACACTCGCATCTTTCATAGCTAGCTAGAGAGGGACGGGGAGAGGGGCACAGTATAAGCAGGTTGACCACCAGGTAGACAGTGAGAACCGTGCACTAGGCCTGTCTATCGGCAATCAACAACTGTATCTCGCAATGGAATGCTGTATCTCATAATTTCTTGGCTTGCAATGTCTCGAACCTTCAATAAAGCAGAGCCTAGCATCAATGAATTGGCTAGGATATTGAGATGAGCGAGATGCAACACTTTACTCAAACACAGTATATGCACAGGTTTGGTAGCCAGGGCAACCAGAGAGCGTGGAAGTTGAACCTCGCTCTTCAACACTCTTAGTAGTTGCGGAAATTGAACCACTAGGCTGTTTACATTCTGCATCAACGTTTTCACTTAGGGATTTTTCTTACCGTTAAGGATCCCAATTTCGTTTTAAAAGTTTTAACATTTAAACGTTCACACCATTTAATAGTAGTCGAATACAACTCTTGAATTGAGTTGCGTCCATCCCTAGTGAGGATATTGATTTTGAGGCCTAAGGTGTGGGATGGATAGTTTCTTGGCTACATCTGTCTATATGCTGTTCAGATTGTCATTGAGGCCATGTAGGTATAGGGCAATTCCACAGTGACAGACTCAGATTTGTTTCTTAAAATGCATGCCAAACAAAAAAGCAATGATTGCAAAGTTAAACAAACTATACAACTCTATGCACAAGAAACACTTAACAATTTCCACTGAAAATGTAACAACACGTTTACTTGAACAGTACAGGTGCAAGTTTTGGTCACAGAATGCCAGCACAAATAGCAAAAACCATAATTCTGTTACCAAACATTGCATCTGCACTGTTTTAGTAAAATGTTCTGTGAACATATTAAAAATAGTCCAGTATCATTCTGTTTCTGTGGAATTGCCCTCTATCTTCCTTGCCCTCCTTGAGAAAATCTGCGGGTACTCTCTGTCGTTGAGTAACCATGGTAACTCCATCCTTGGCCTAGTTGTGGGTATAACCTCTGAATGGAGGGGAGCGAACAATAAAATCCATAGATTTTATTGGATAAACAAAAGCACTTAATTTCAACCTCTTTCCGTTTAATCATGATTCATGAATCAATAATGATTAACAGTCTTGATTATTACCATCACGTTATGGTGAAACTATACTAGTCGTCTAATATTAAACAGCTCGTATGGATTTTCTGTCCGTCTCCCTGATGAAATTGTTTGAAAGCAGCTCCTGGAACATTAACTGCATCTAGACTGTTGACTCAGCATGCCTCCCTTGTATGCCATTCCATAAAAGCCTTTCAGTAGAGCTGTGTCCGGCATACTTTTGGTCATGTAGTGTATGTGGACACCTGCTTGTCGAACATCTCATTCCAAAATCATGAGCATTAATATGGAGTTGGTCCACCCCTTTACTGCTCTAACAGCTTCCACTCTTCCAGGAAGGCTTTCCTCTAGATGTTGCTACATTGCTGTGGGGACTTGCTTCCATTCAGCCACAAGTATTAGTGAGGTTGGGTGATTAGGTCTGGCTCGCAGTTGGCGTTCCAATTCATCTCAAAGGTGTTCGATGGGGTTGAGGTCAGGGCTATGTGGATGCCAGTCAAGTTCTTGCGCACCAATCTCGACAAACCATTTCTGTATGGACTTCGCTTTGTGCTTGGGGGCATTGTCATGCTGAAACAGGAAAGAGCCTTCCACAAAGTTGGAAGCAAAGAATCATCTAGAATGTCATTGTATTCTGTAGCGTTAAGATTTTCCTTCACTGGAACTAAGGGCCTAGCCCGAAACTTGAAAAACAGCTCCAGACTATTAATCCTCCTCTGTCAAAATTTACAGTTGGCACTATGCATTTAGACAGGTAGCGTTCTCCTCGGGTAGTGTTCTCATCATTCCAGAGAACGCGTTTCCACTGCTCCAGAGTCTAATGATGGCGAGCTTTATACCACTCCAGCCTATGCTTGGCATTGGGCATGGTGGTCTTAGGCTTGTGTGCGGCTGCTCGATCGTGGAAACTCTTTTTTTTCATGAAGCTCCCGACGAACAGTTCTTGTGCTGACGTTGCTTCCAGAGGCAGTTTGGAACTCGGAAGTGAGTGTTGCACCCGAGAATTTGTAATTTTTTTGGCCCTCGGCAGTAATGTTCTGTGAGCTTGTGTGGCCAACCATTTCGTGGCTGAGCCTTTGTTGCTCCTAGACGTTTCCACTTCACAATAACAGCACTTAGAGTTGACTTACAGCAGCTCTAGCAGGGCAGAAATTTGATGAACTGACTTGTGCCACGTTGAAAGTCACTGAGCTTTTCAGTAAGGCCATTTTACTGCCAATGTTTGTCTATGGAGATTGCATGACTCCCTCTTGCACACCTTTCCTAAAAACAGCAGTCTGATTGTTTCATGTGTGCCAAGCCAGGACCAGAGAATGTAGAACTGGGCTGCGTTCAGCATGAAACAACGTTTAGGGTCATTGAGAATCAGATGTAGGCGTAAATATTATTTAGTAGAGTAACACACATGCCTCTTACCTGTAGCGTGTGAATCATGTCAGCTCTACCGGTCACATTTCTATCTGCCATGTGCGTTGCACTATCCTGAATGCGACCTAGATTTGTCTAGACCGTAGTTTGTGCGTGCGTCATGTTTGAGAGTTTGCTTTGTTCTCATGGACTGTCCACTCTGTACTCTTCCCAGGTGAACTCCCCGTTACCTCCTCAGCAGTGTGCTTTGTGATCTATTAGCTGGGCTTGGGCCAGCGTCTCTAAGGGGGCTCTTCTCTGGATCAGGTGACGGGCCGGGCCACGCTGCACCTCTTTGCTGAATGAGGCCGGAGAGGAAATGCACTCTCGAATAAGGACCTCCACACAGAGATACACATGTAAGTTTATCATCTAGCGTGCTAGTATATTTTCCTCTGGAACCCTGACTTAGGGAAGAGTATAGCTTCCCTGGCCATGTGTGTAATGTGTACTGGATCATGTTCAGCAGGGAGAAAGCGTTTTCGAATTGAAGTGAAACAGGGAGGCACTAGGCTAATATCTGCATTTGTCCAATAAAACCACTGATTGTAGTTAGCGGCCCACTGAACAAGACCTAGCTCTGCAGTGGGGAGTTTCAGTGATATATTCTGCTCAAAAAAATAAAGGGAACACTTAAACAACACAATGTAACTCTAAGTCAATCACACTTCTGTGAAATCAAACTGTCCACTTAGGAAGCAACACTGATTGACAATAAATTTCACATGCTGTTGTGCAAATGGAATAGACAACAGGTGGAAATTATAGGCAATTAGCAAGACACCCCCAATAAAGGAGTGGTTCTGCAGGTGGTAACCACAGACCACTTCTCAGTTCCTATGCTTCCTGGCTGATGTTTTGGTCACTTTTGAATGCTGGCGGTGCTTTCACTCTAGTGGTAGCATGAGACGGAGTCTACAACCCACACAAGTGGCTCAGGTAGTGCAGCTCATCCAGGATGGCACATCAATGCGAGCTGTGGCAAGAAGGTTTGCTGTGTCTGTCAGCGTAGTGTCCAGAGCATGGAGGCGCTACCAGGAGACAGGCCAGTACATCAGAAGACGTGGAGGAGGCCGTAGGAGGGCAACAACCCAGCAGCAGGACCGCTACCTCTGCCTTTGTGCAAGGAGGAGCACTGCCAGAGCCCTGCAAAATGACCTCCAGCAGGCCACAAATGTGCATGTGTCTGCTCAAACGGTCAGAAACAGACTCCATGAGGGTGGTATGAGGGCCCGACGTCCACAGGTGGGGGTTGTGCTTACAGCCCAACACCGTGCAGGACGTTTGGCATTTGCCAGAGAACACCAAGATTGGCAAATTCGCCACTGGCGCCCTGTGCTCTTCACAGATGAAAGCAGGTTCACACTGAGCACATGTGACAGACGTGACGGAGCCTGGAGACGCCGTGGAGAACGTTCTGCTGCCTGCAACATCCTCCAGCATGACCGGTTTGGCGGTGGGTCAGTCATGGTGTGGGGTGGCATTTCTTTGGGGGGCCGCACAGTCCTCCATGTGCTCGCCAGAGGTAGCCTGACTGCCATTAGGTACCGAGATGAGATCCTCAGACCCCTTGTGAGACCATATGCTGGTGCGGTTGGCCCTGGGTTCCTCCTAATGCAAGACATTGCTAGACCTCATGTGGCTGGAGTGTGTCAGCAGTTCCTGCAAGAGGAAGGCATTGATGCTATGGACTGGCCCGCCCGTTCCCCAGACCTGAATCCAATTGAGCACATCTGGGACATCATGTCTCGCTCCATCCACCAACGCCACGTTGCACCACAGACTGTCCAGGAGTTGGCACGTGGAGGCCACACACACTACTAAGCCTCATTTTGACTTGTTTTAAGGACATTACATCAAAGTTGGATCAGCCTGTAGTGTGGTTTCCCACTTTAATTTTGACTGTGACTCCAAATCCAGACCTCCATGGGTTGATAAATTGGATTTCCATTGATTATTTTTGTGTGATTTTTGTTGTCAGCACATTCAACTATGTAAACAAAAAAGTATTTAATAAGATTATTTCATTCATTCAGATCTAGGATGTGTTATTTTAGTGTTCCCTTTATTTTTTTTGAGCAGTGTATATCCATCTAATAACATGGCAGCCTGTGTATGTTTGCTGATGTGACCCTGAGACAGGTGTGTGTGCATTCCATTGTTTTGTTCTGTTTTGAGTTTCATAATGTTCTTGTGTTATGAGATGAGTGCCTGGCACAAGGATTTGAAAGTGCTTTGTTGTCCTGGTTTGTCCCACGGTGTACTATTCTATTTCTGCATCCCCTATGCATCACCTGCCTTATACCTCTCGCCCATGCCCTTACAGACGCGCGCGCACACACACAGCTCACACGCACTCATACTACAGTCCTGGCATGTGAACACACACACACCCAGAGCCAACAGATTGGCTTGCTGTCCCTTCACTCTCCTCGGCCGGGGCCCCTGTTGGTTTTGGCTGCTCTGTTGCCCACATGATTAATGGCCTCTGAAGTCTGAAGGCACTTCCTCCTCCTGGCTCACTCATCTCCTCTGTGTGTGTGTGTGTGAGAGACGGTGTTTAATTCTTGTTGCGTGACTTTTTTAAATTATTTTTTGCGCTGCATTGTTGGTAAGTGCTCGTAGCAAGCATTTCACTGTGAAGTCTACCGTTGTATTCGACACATCTGACAAATAACATTTGAATTGTGTGTTTGACCGAGTGTGTGTGCCTCTGCTGCTGTCTCTGCCTCTCCTGCCTTCTGACCCAAACCCCCCCCCCATCCCATCCTCCCTAATAATGCAGGAAGTCAGGCCCTCTCCCACCCATGACTGAATGGTAGGGCGATGTCAACTTTAGTCCTATCGTGATTATGTACCCATAAAACATTGTGATATACGATACTATTGGGCCCTATTGGCCACCCCCAATTATTTTTTGAGATTTATGCAACTGGAGAAATAATGATGAAAGATACTGTTTTAGAAAGCCTGGCAAGTGCATGCAATGGCAAATCCTTTCTAATATTCCTTTCTGGTGGAGGAGCAGAACAGGTTTGTGTGGCGCGCACATGATTGAGCAGTGACCGTCTGAGCAATGGGCTGTCTTACAGTAAGCTATGTTATAGGCCGACATCATGGGTTGAATAGAAGCGGTCTACCGTCTTCAGAACTGGATAATAATTGCTTTATTTGCCTCATAAAACAGTCATGTATATTGGCTGGTCTGTCTCATAAAGCTGTGATTGAAAGTAAGTAGCCTATGCTTAGGCTATGGAATTTCATTCTTGTTATTTTTGAAAGCCGCAAGGACTTTAACACCGTAGGTTCGAATACTTTGGAAATAAGCTACTGTTCATAACTTTAACTTGTCTTAAAGCTTTTATGATAGGCCTAGTGGGAGGATAGGTTGTTGGCCATTTTGGTTTTCAACTCCTCATGCAAGGTTTTTCCCAGCTCGCATTTAATTTCTTAACCCCTAGAGTCAATGTCTAATTAGCATAACAAAAATCCCCTTCAAAATCAGTCTGTTTTAAGCAAGAGAGATCCGGGGGGGGGTTTGTCTCCGTCCGTCGACATTCTGCGGCTGCGGTGGGGTAGCAGAGCTACAGCAGTGTTTGTCAGACCAGGAGACATCCCGAAAATTGGTCTTCTCCCAAAAAATGTCTGTGGTGTCCAAACGGTTTGGCCTAAAAATATGTCCCCTTTATGGGAAAGATGAGACTTAAGAACACGATGGTGGTCTGTTTTGCTCTACGACCCTCACAAGCGTCACTGGACTTGTCTGAAGTCGGTACCACCGATCTGCCAACTTCTGTCTGTCGCGACCGAATAGTTTGGGGTACACACTATTATGACCCCTCTATGGAAAGGGGAGACTCCCAAAAACATGTACATGCTCTAGGATGTCCACAAGACTCATCTGAAGGTAGCACAGTTCCATTTGAAAAAAATAAGTAGTTAAATACGGGGACTAAATATGGGTAATAATAAATTGTCTGATCTTCTCTCAGATATAGGACAGACGCTTAAAAACAAACTTCCCTTTGATTTATTTTTTGACTGTCTGTTTTTCCATGTATGAATCGGGTATTCAATGTGTTTCTATGGGCAAATAGCAGTACAGCCAAATTCAAGTCTTAGACTCTATGGGGTTAATAAGCTTAAACTTATAAAAAATAAAAATCTATATGATATTTTATTTTTATAGATTCGCAAAAAATTCTTTCCCTTTTTTTGCTTTGTCAATATGGGGTATTGTTTGTAGATTGAGGATTTTTTATTTATTTAATACTTATTTTCCACCATAATTTGCTAATAAATTCATAAAAAATCCTACAATGTGATTTTCAGGATTTTTTTCCCCTTCTCATTTTGTCTGTCATAGTTGACGTGTACCTATGATGAAAAGGCCTCTCATCTTTTTAAGTGGGAGAACTTGCACAATTGGTAGCTGACTAAATACTTTTTTGCCCCACTGTAAATGTATTGAATTGATTAGAAAATCCATTAATTTGCCAAAGATTGGCATAAGACATTAACAAAATGCGTAAGTGATACATATTGTCCTTCAACTTGCTGAAGTGGCAAAAGCACAGGAATGCCCCTGTCTGTGTGTGCATGTGTTTGTCTACCACTTTATGTAGCCTAGGCTAAATCTGAGCCATCCGCAACCATAATAACTTCATTATTTTATAATAAAGTTTAACCTGCTTTTTTGTTGTTGAAATAATCACTTATCTGGCTTTCAAGTCTGTTAATGAAAATGCCCTTTTTGTTATAAAGTTAAGCAGAGCCATGCACAATGCACATTCACTAATAATGGCTAACTTGTAGCACTGCAGGCATTATAGAACATTAACACAGGTCTCATAATCAATTTCTCAAGCACAAGCCCACGTGCTAGTGAGCAGCCAGCTAATCTTTCTATTTCAAGTTTAGCCAACTTGGGTCTATTTGCTAACTGACAAGGTAGAACAGTTGAATTGTTATGAACACACCCTTCTGTCTGTCCTCAACTGTTTGAACAGCATGCTAGCCTGTCCACTTTGTTCAGATGTTGAAATCAAGTGTCCTACCATATTTCTCAGATTGAGAACCAGTTGCCAATTCCTTATATAATTGTGCTTTATGCTTATTGCAGATGTTGTGTGTTCATGTGTGTAAATGGGAAGGAGCACGTGGCACAGGTGGAGATGTGACCAAAAAGACATCCCGAGCTTGATTCTTGCGATACAGGCATTTGGAATATCGCGCTAAACATACATCAAATGAATTAGATTAACTCAAATGTATCGCCCAGCGCTACCCGATTCTCCTTTGACCCTTGAAATGCGCAGTCTAATTGTGTAGGTGTTAAGAAACAAATATGAAGATATTTATATACACAGCCTTGATTGGCTGATAGGATGGTCTAGAGCCCGCCCCCTTACTCAGATCACATTGTGACGTAATGATGTGGAACAAAAGTTCCATCCCACACGAACAGGCTGAAATTCCAGGCTTTTTTTTTTCTCCAAACATCTCTTACACAAAAAGGGCATATCATAATTTTCACATTTTCAGACTGTTATTTCAACCTCGGTGTAGAAATATAATTTAAAAAACAACAAGAATCATGTTTTTTAACTGCACTGCCCCTTTAAACCAACTGAACAATACCCCTGGGACACATTTACCTCATGGCTCTGAGGCACAGATCAAGGCTCTTTTCCGTGGGAGTGCAACGTCACAGAACAAATGTTCAGGTAGAAATGTATTGTGTGCAACAGATATCGTTGTCTGTCAGACCATTTGTTCACTGTTCAATTGACCTAAATCACATTATTAATGTGTGTTATGCAAGAGCAAGCGAGAAAGAGAGCGAGAGGAAAAGAAAGATGGAAAGTGAGAGAGAGGAAGGGAGAGAAAGAGAGCATGGTTACATGCACACAATAATACGATTGTGGAGGATCAAAGTTCAATTAAAACATTTACATGCTTTGCAAGAAGAACAATCTCTATTAATCCTGTTTATATGACATCTGAAATCAGGCTACCTGATGGGACTTGTGATCAATGCAGAAAAATCGGCAACCCAATTGTTGTTTTACCACAGTTAGTGACCATGTTATTTTTGCAAATACTATGTGATTCTGAGTTTGGACATATAAAGCTTGTGCTACCGGTGATGGCACATGTGCAGATCAATCACCCCCACCGCACGAAACACACACACTTTAAAGGGGCAGTGCAGTTAAAAAAAACATTCTTGTTGTTTTTTAAATTATATATATTTGCTATTTGCAGCACGTGCTGCACCAACTGCTCACTCTACTACTCAGGGTTTTCGTTAGCTGGTAATAGCCAGCTTTTGTCCATTTAAAAATTATAGGAAAAGAAGATAAATAAAATTGGAACAGGCCACTTGTCAGGGAGAAGAAGGAAAAAAATATTAATGGCTTTTTAATTTTTATGAAGCTTAGACCTACTGGTTGTATGAATTTGGGATCTATCGTACCAGAGTTTGTTTAGGCTATTTCTTTCTCGACAAGCTGACCAATAGAATATGTAAACTTTTCTACTATGGTGGATAGTAAGTTCACATAGGCTCATAGGCGGCGCATCCATAAGGCTAGGGGAAGCTAAGCTTTCCCTAAGTAAATTGTATTATATTGCCTTATTAGCCTACTCTTGTCTATACCAAAATAAATAAATAAAATTATTCAAAATAGGCTAATAAAACATGATTTGGCCACAGAGGATCATTAGCTTCCCCTAGCCTTCAAAATAAGTAAATGTTTTGCCTACAGTCACATTGCTTACAATCGGAAGGAAAGGCAGCGCACGCAATTGGTGCAGCACGTGCTGCAAATAGCAAATATATTATTGAGTTGCACCTGTCAGTGAAGTATAGGCCCAGCCAGGCATATCTCAATATTTCCAAATTAAATCGGGGCATAACATAGTTTGGAAAGCAAATGGCTACTGCTGTAAAGAGAAGACAAAGAAAATACACTAAACTAAAAAAAGGACAGATATCAAAACACTTGATTGAGCGAACAACAGTAGACCAGCGGAGTGCATTGGCCATATCCCCGGTGAGTGCGAACAGCACATTTTCACTCTCATTGTTGGGTCAGTGCCACTGTTTGTT
The DNA here is from genome assembly GCF_965601325.2 of Salmo salar. Classification (NCBI taxonomy): domain Eukaryota; kingdom Metazoa; phylum Chordata; class Actinopteri; order Salmoniformes; family Salmonidae; genus Salmo; species Salmo salar. Next base: position 51,135,035 of record NC_138296.1, on the reverse strand, counting down.
TTTGGACAATAACTTCCTCTAGTTTAGATCGATGTCATTCTATTTGTATCTCCCCTTCTCGTAGGCCTATTATATGGACAACGTCGTTTTTACTGATCTGTTGGTCAGTGTCAGCACCGTAGGCTACCCTGTCATTTGTCGTATTCAAAAAGATTCTGCTAATATCTCCAGTCACAAAGTTTAGTAGAATTGCATGAAATGTGTTTTTTCGGTCGAAAGAAAGATGAAACGTTTCTGATATAGCCCAGGCCTCTACACTATCTGCGCTCAGCCATGCATTGAACGGTCTTTTTTGCGAAGAGTGATTGTGTTCTATTAGCCTAAATTATGACTATCTAGCCTACTATTCGTAATGTGATGAGTAGATTATCTTACATCAGTCTGCAAATGCGATGATTAATGGAATGCTTTATTATAAAGGTGCATTTCTATGGGGAACATTTGCTTCCCCAAACAACTCAGGCTTTGCCTATGCATAGGCTAGTGATTTTTCTGTTCCTACAAGTCTTGTTGGCTGAGGAAAAGTAAATGTGGTCAGTTATTCTAACATCTTCAAGGTGCAAGGAAAGGACACATCCTTGCATCCTCGACTTGAATGTTCTGTTAAGATGAATCACCATAATCTAAATGTGATTTCTGTCATTCTGAGCACTGTGGGTGGACACCCTAATCAGGTTACGGACCCAATGCATATGGGTCCGGTAAATTTCTCAAATGTCCTGTAAATTAAAATGCTGCTGGTCAAGTGTCTGGTGCCACATTTTCATAACTGAAACCCTGGTACTTCTGTACCCTCAGACACCCTGGTCTTAATTACAGCAGGCTTCATTCTCTCTCTCTCTCCTGCAATCCATCTCTCTGGACATGGGTGATCTCTCCCTTTACTTCTGCTCTGTCATTCTTTCTGTCATGCCCTCCCTTAATTTTCTCTCTCGCTCTCTCTCTCCAGTTGTATGTGACGTGGTCTCTTGTCATCATCATGTTATTTGGTAGACAGTAGGTACGAGGTACGCTCCACACACTGATTGGTGTCATTTTAATGGGTCATGATGAGGTGAATCACTGTTTCTGGAGACAGATGGCTGGCTGCTTTACAGGGGGGGAGGAGATTAACTGTCTTCTGGGGAACGCTGTAGCTGTGTGTGTCACACTCTCCCACAAACACACACAGCCTTGAATGAAATGACTATTTGCTTACAAGTGTTTTATTATGCTCGTAAAGCAAGGGATGCCTTTCTGTTAACTTGTGTGGGAATTCCATTATTCCACAGTATATTGTTGGGCAGTATGTTTGAACAGCCTGTGTCGTGCCAAATTTCTCCCCCGTGTCTGAGTTGATATCAGTTTGTGGGAGATAAATATCCACTGTTTCAAGCAGGATTTATTTCAGGCAACGGCGCCGTCTCTGACCAATCTTTTTAAAGGCCTACCTATTGGCCACGGAGACAAAATGTTGGTGGTTTTAAAGCTAATTTGATGCACTTCTACACATTTTGCCATGGTTTACACTAGAGGTTGACCGATTAATTGGAATGGCCGATTAATTAGGGCCGATTTCAGGTTTTCATAACAATCGGAAATCGGTATTTTTGGACGCCGATTTGGCTGAATTTTAATATTTAGTATTTTTATTTGTTCCATTTTTTTTCTCCATTAAAAACATTTTTTTCCCCCGATCTTTTATTTAACTAGGCAAGTCAGTTAAGAACACATTCTTATTTTCAATGACTGCCTAGGAACGGTGGGTTAACTGCCTTGTTCAGGGGCAGAAGGACAGATTTTTACCTTGTCAGCTCGGGGATTCAATCTTGCAACCTTATGGTTAACTAGTCCAACGCTCTAACCACCTGCTTTACATTGCACTCCACGAGGTTACGCGAATGCAGTAAGAAGCTAAGGTAAGTTGCTAGCTAGCATTAAACTTATCTTATAAAAAACAATCAATCATAATCACTAGTTAACTACATATGGTTGATGATATTACTAGTTTATCTAGCCTGTCCTGCGTTGCATATAATCGCTTAGGTACACGTTGCTCCAACCATAAACATCAATGCCTTTCTTAAAATCAATACACAAGTATATATTTTTAAACCTGCATATTTAGTTAATATTGCCTGCTAACATGAATTTCTTTTAACTAGGGAAAATGTGTCACTTCTCTTGCAAACAGAGTCAGGCTATATGCAGCAGTTTGGGCCGCCTGGCTCGTTGCAAACTGTGAATACTATTTCTTCCTAACAAAGACAGCCAACTTCGCCAAACGGGGGATGATTTAACAAAAGCGCATTTGCGAAAAAAGCACAATCGTTGCACGACTGTACCTATCCCTAAACATCAATGCCTTTCTTAAATCAATACACAGAAGTATATATTTTTAAACCTGCATATTTAGCTAAAAGAAATCCAGGTTAGCAGGCAATATTAACCAGGTGAAATTGTGTCATTTTGCGTTCATTGCACGCAGTCAGGGTATATGCAACCGTTTGGGCCATCTGGCTCATTGCGAACTAATTTGCCTGAATTTTACGTAATTATGACATAACATTGAAGGTTGTGCAATGTAACAGGAATGACGTTTTGTTTTCGAGATGATAGTTTCCGGATTCTACCATATTAATGACCTAAGGCTCGTATTTCTGTGTGTTATTATATTACAATTAAGTCTATGATTTGATAGAGCAGTCTGACTGAGCACCAGCAGGCTCGTAAGCATTCATTCAAAATAGCACTTTAGTGCGTTTTGCCAGCAGCTCTTCGCAATGCATTGCGCTGTTTGACTTCAAGCCTATCAACTCCCGAGATTAAGCTGGTGTAACCCATGTGAAATGGCTAGCTAGTTGGCCGGGTGCGCGCTAATAGCGTTTCAAACGTCACTCGCTCTGAGACTTGGAGTAGTTGTTTCCCTTGCTCTACGTGGGTAACGCTGCTTCGAGGGTGGCTGTTGTCGATGTGTTCCTGGTTCTCGCCCAGGTAGGAGCGAGGAGAGGGACGGAAGCTATACTGTTACACTGGCAATACTAAAGTGCCTATAAGAACATCCAATAGTCAAAGGTATATGAAATACAAATCGTATAGAGAGAAATAGTCCTAACTTAAACGTTAGCTTTTTTTACATGGCACATATTGCACTTTTACTTTCTTCTCCAACACTTTGTTTTTGCATTATTTAAACCAAATTGGACACGTTTCATTATTTATTTGAGGCTAAATTGATTTCATTGATGTATTATATTAAGTTAAAATAAGTGTTCATTCAGTATTGTTGTAATTGTCATTATTACAAATAAATAAATAACATTTTTTTTTTTTAAATCGGCCGATTTAATCGGCATCGGCTTTTTTGGTCCTCCAATAATCGGCATCGGCGTTGAAAAATCATAATTGGTCGACCTCTAGTTTACACTGTGTTCTTATGCTATGCGGGTGACTCAAACATAACAAATTCAATGGAGGCCCCATGTCGTTTTGAGAATTTTAGATTCTCCCTGACTGTAGTTTTTATTTTGGTTATTGTTAGTTCTCAAAGGTTACCTTATTTAAGAAACGTGTAGCTCCATTATCTTCTACATACTTTATCTCGCTTAAGTTTACTCTGAAAATGTTTACCATCCCAAAATGTTTTATTTACAATTTAGCAGCGGTGGCCGCTGGCCTTGTGGCGAAGAAATGAAAAGCTCGATCCTCCCCTTCTTATAGCACTGTCTTACATATCTCTCTCTCCCTCTCGTTGTTTCTTTTCTTTTTCTCTCTGCATTGACAAAAGCCTGGCCGGCGTGGATGCTTTTGTTTTTTGGCCTAGTCTAGACGTGCTGCGTGTGAGTGCGCGTGCAGCAGCGGTGTGGTGGTGAGGGAGGGAGGGATGTAGGGAGAAGGAGCGAGAGCAGTAGATAAGGTAGCCCTTGGTTTGGTGGGGGTAAACAGGCTTTGGTTCACAAGATCAGCCCGAAAGGAGAACAGCGAGTGGGGGAGGGGCAGGGTGTTATGGAAGGAGGGAGGGAAGAATGGTGGTGTGTCAAAGGTGTGGAGGGAGGGAGGGAGAGAGAGAGGGAGGGAGGGACCTCAAGCTATTGATGGGGAAAAGAAAAGGGAGGGGTGGAGGGAGAGGGAGGGAGGGGTAACAAGCTGTGGGCTGAGACTAGCGCTCAATGAGGAAGCGAAACAGCCGAGCCATTTCAGTGTTGAATAACCAATGCACGCCGCTTGCTGTGTGTGTGTTTGAGAGAGAGAAGAGCTACGAGAGAAAGGAAAGAAGCAAACTCTCTTCCTGGATATATAAAAAAAATTTACCGGAGCGCTCTCCTTCCTTTCTCATACTTACTGCTTGTGAGGGGGGAGGCCCGGGGTGGACACACAATGGGGCAAGGAGCCTGTGGCTACTGGGCCGTTGTATTGCTGCTGAGAGGGGGAGGGGGTCGAGTGAAGGAGACCGGCACACACAGCTAACTCAGCCAGCCGGCTCCAGCCAGGCCTCAACAGGCTCAATCTTACCCCGCTCCCTGGCCCTTTTCTTTTTTTGTGTGTTTTTTTCAAGGAATACCCCTCACTTAAACCTGGATCTATGGATTAATCATGTGTGTGGATTATTGTTAATGGATTTTGTGAAACGGATTTATATTGGAACCTTGAAAAGAACCGATTTCTCTCTTCCTGTGTTTGTGGAAAAAGGAGAGAAAGGGAGCCAAACTTCTCCGGTTTTCTTTTTTTGCTTTGTGTTGGGGGAAGCTTCTAGATGGATTACAAGATGCATGCTAAATCTAACGATCTGCTGGATTTTCAGACTCTGGATGCCCTCTTGGAAAAAATTGCACATTATTCTTCTGTCTCTGTGAAAAGGTAACGTTTGGCCGATAGAGATTAAAAAAAAGTCTTCCCTCATGTTTCCCATTCAAGATTTTACTGAGTTACAGTTGATAGGAGGAAATCTGTCAATTTAAATAAATTCATTAGGCCCTAAACTTATAGATTTCACTTAACTGGGAACACACATGCATCTGTTGGTCATAGATACCTTTAAAAAAAAAAAAAGAATGGTGATCTCAGGATCTCGTCACGGTATTTCTGTGCATTCAAATTGCCATCGACAACATGCAATTGTGTTCGTTGTCCTTAGCTTATGCCTGCTTATAACCCCACTGCTACCATGGGGCACTCTGTTCACAACGTTGACATCAGCAAACCGGTTGCCAACCCGACGCCATACAAGTGGTCTGCGGTTGTGAGGCCGGTTGGACATTCTAACAAATTCTCTACCATAAGCGGAGGCTTATGGTAGAGAAATGAACATTAAATTCTCTGGCAACAGCTCTGATGGACTTTCCTGCCAATTGCACGCTCCCTCAACATTTGACATTTGTGGCATTGTGTTGTGAAGAAACTAAACCTTTTAGTTGCCTTTTATTGCCCCCAGCACAAGGTGCACCTGTGTAATGATCATGCTGGTTAATCAGCTTCTTGATATGCCACCCCTGTCAGGTGGATAGATTATCTTATCTTGGCAAAGTAAAAATGTTAACAGGGATGTGCACAAATTTTGAGAAACAAGCTTTTTGTGCGTTTGCAAAATTTGTAGGATCTTTAATTTCAGCTCATGAAACATGGGGACCAACACTTTACATGTTGCGTTTAGTTTTTTTTATTCAGTGTACATAAACTAAGCCTACAGCTTACATTTGTACTGTATTAAGGTCACCTAATCTAAAATGTGGAACTGAAATGGAGAGCTCCAGTTTACAGAGAAAGAAGTATTTTTGTTTGTGGACATCATTCTCAAATATTACCTATTAATGTGTCATTTTCTCTGAAGTAGCCTATTAGTTGAAAGCCTGTGGAAATCATTGGTTCAGAGGATTGATTGTTAGCCACCATTCTGCCAGTAATTCTCCTGAAGGGCCATCGGTGTGGGGGGGAAGGGTGGGTTACAGAGAGAGTGGGTTGTATTTGTGGCAGCAGGGCTATTTTTGGGGGGAAATGTATACTGATTCCAGGAAATGCCTTGGTGAATGAATTGGCCCTGTGAGTTCAGCCTGTGAGGAAGGGAGGGAGAAAGAGAGCAAGGGGGTTCCTTTATCTCCAGGTCTGTGTTTTGTTTATATAGTGACTCATATGTGAGTGTTGTCACTCTCTCCTCTCCAGTCTTGGTGTGTGTTCTCCTAACCCTTTCGTCCTGGCTTTTTGTCCACTATAAACAGATTATTTTGTGTATTGAAACTTTTCGCTCCTGTTGAGCACCACCCTGTGTGTTTGGTGCACGTAGATGCTCAGTCAGTCAGAGATGGAGATTGTCACTGGGAGTGTTTCACCACAGTGTTCTGTGACTTCGACCAAACACAACCAACCTGATTTAATGTAAGCAGCAGTGTGTGTGTGTATGTGTGTTAGGGTTGGGCTGATAGACTATATGATAATATTAAATATTGGTGATATTTGAACTTGACAAATCAAAACTGTGCAGTTTTATCAGTATGTATCAATATGAAGTCTAAATGAATAAAGCCTTTATTTTTTTTGTCATGCGTGTATTTTTTTTAATGAGAAGGCGACTATACTATCATAAATAAGCACAGTGGAATTATTTTGTCACCAACAATGCAAAATGATAATATCAGATATCTGCAATATTTGGAGTAGCATATCGTGGAATAGGTCTCCCCAAATATCGCTCAACCTAGTGTGTGTGTGGTGTTGAGTCACTCAGAGGAAGCCTGCTTGCCTCTACAGAGCCCCACAGCACACACAGCCAGTAGAGAGGAGGACTCTGAACAGTCAGACATGACGCATGCTTCTGACTCAGTTGGGCCCCCTCAAAAAAGTGGGTTTGTGTTCCATGAATGGCATGCCAGATGTGTGCATGAGCCTGCATGCACGTAGGTGAGAGCAGTGCTCAGCTGAAGTGAGAGTTAGTTTGCGTCCCAAATGGCACTGCGTCCCTGGTCCACAGTAGTTCCATATGTAATGCAGGATTCCCCAACTGGTGGCCTGCGAGTGGTTTTATTTGGCCCCCCAAGTTTCCAAATATTTTTGTTGCATTTTCATTGTTGGAAATAAAAACACCAGGAAATCACCTCCAATTGATTTTAATTTAGTAATTAACACGGTTTGAAATAATTGTTTTCGTCAAATATTATGTGTTTGGGCTTCTTGTGGTCAATTTGCAGTATACTAATTATTTGTAATTATGTTCTGGCCCCTCAACCATCCGCTCAATAAAAAAATATAAAAAAATTCAGTCCCCCGGCTGAATTTAGTTGACGATCCCTGATGTAGGGAATGGGGCATTATTTGGGACAAAGACGTAGCCTAAATCCTGGCCAGGCTGACCGAAAGCATGCTGTGCTCATTGCGGACCCCCACTGGGTGAAGATGTGACGGTTCATTCCACTGTCTGACGCACAACATACTGTAGATTCAATGTCTTGGACTGACGGAAAGAGTTAAAATGAAATAGGCTAGGCCCATTAGTCTATAGGCTGTGTATTTCCCTCAGCATCATCAAACCAATAGTTTATTTCTCCAATGTTTCAGAATGATACAATTCAGATTTTGTGGCATGGCTATCGTTCACTACAGTTTGTGTCCAATATGAAATTCCAGAATGAAGAGTACTTTTGATTGCCGATAGCTGGGTCTTCTGACTGTCTGCCTGGTGGCTGACCTGCCTATACTGTGCCCCTCCCCTCTCTCTCTGTCCCTCGCTAGCTTGCTATGAAAGATGCGAGTGTTCTCTGAAGTACGGCAACTAATCAGTCTCCTCCGTTCCAAAAGTAAAGAATCTTAGGAGTCGATTCCTAGGGGAATTTAATGATAACAGGCAGAAATGGTGGTGGACACTGGGAGTTGACGTGCAAGGAGTAGTGGAATCAATTATTTTTGGAGTCTCCACCACTGTCATCACTGTTTAAGTTGGGGAAATGGCAGAGGAAGGCAAGTGACAGCAGTGAAGTCCTGTTTGGCAATACTGTGAAGTTAAATGAAATGCAAACTTTGCGATGTGGAATTGAGATAAAGTAATAGTAGTACAGGTGCAATGCTTAACCATCTGAAACAGATGCACTGTGAGACCCAAACCAATGCTGGCAGCAGCACCGCTGCGTTGTGAATTCACATATGGAATTTTTACGGAAAAACTATGTAAAAATGTGTTTTGCAGTTTAAACACACATTTTTTGGGGGTCACTTCCCTAGTCACAAGTAGTCCACTTTTTTAGCCATTTCGGACCTACTTTGTAGCTGCATGTCTCTTACTGCACTGTTGTGTAGAGTGGGATCCTCTGGCCTACTTTCTTACTGGCTGCAGCTACCTCCCCTCCCCAGGTGTTTTAAATGTTTTATTTAACCTGTTATGGCTAGGGGGCAGTATTTTCACGGCCGGATAAAAAACGTACCCGATTTAATCTGATTATTACTCCTGCCCAGAAACTAGAATATGCATATAATTATTAGCTTTGGATAGAAAACACTCCAAAGTTTCTAAAACTGTTTGAATGGTGTCTGTGAGTATAACAGAACTCATTTGGCAGGCTAAAACCTGAGAAGATTCCATGCAGGAAGTGCCCTGTCTGACAATTTCTTGCCCTTCTTGATTATCTCTATCCAATACAGGGGATCTCTGCTGTTACGTGACACTTCCTACGGCTCCCATGGGCTCTCAGAAGGCGGCAAAAAGCTGAATCGTGGCTTTGCAGGCTCTGGCTGAAAAAAAGTAGCGCGTTTGGATAGTGGCTGGTCACTGTACTGTGAGACTCAGGCTCGTGCACGAGGGGATCCCATGCTTTTATTTTCTCTCTTTGTACGTATACACGCTTTCCCGGTCGGAATATTATCGCTTTTTTACGAGAAAAATGGCATAAAAATTGATTTTAAACAGCGGTTGACATGCTTCGAAGTACGGTAATGGAATATTTAGAAATATTTTGTCACGAAATGCGTCGTGCGCGTGACCCTTATTTACACTTCGGATAGTGTCTTGAACGCACGAACAAAACGCCGCTATTTGGATATAACAATGGATTATTTTGAACCAAACCAACATTTGTTATTGAAGTAGCAGTCCTGGGAGTGCATTCTGACGAAGAACACCAAAGGTAATCAAACTTTTCTAATAGTAAATCGGAGTTTGGTCAGGGCTAAACTTGGTGGGTGTCTAAATAGCTAGCCGTGATGGCTGGGCTATCTACTCAGAATATTGCAAAATGTGCTTTCACCGAAAAGCTATTTTAAAATCGGACACCTCGATTGCACAAAGGAGTTCTGTATCTATAATTCTTAAAATAATTATGTTTTTTGTGAACGTTTATCGTGAGTAATTTAGTAAATTCACCGGAGGTTTGCGGGGGTATGCTAGTTCTGAACGTCACATGCTAATGTAAAAGCTGGTTTTTGATATAAATATGAACAAAACATGCATGTATTGTATAACAATGTCCTAGGTGTGTCATTTGATGAAGATCATCAAAGGTTAGTGCTGCATTTAGCTGTGGTTTTGTTTTTTGTGACATTATATGCTAGCTTGAAAAATGGGTGTCTGATTATTTCTGGCTGGGTACTCTGCTGACAATCTAATGTTTTGCTTTCGCTGTAAAGCCTTTTTGAAATCGGACAGTGTGGTTAGATAAAGGAGAGTCTCGTCTTTAAAATGCTGTGAAAGTCATATGTTTGAAAAATTGAAGTTTTTGTATTTTTGAGGAATTTGTAATTCGCGCCACGCCTATCATTGGATATTGGAGCAGGTGTTCCGCTAGCGGAACGTCTAGATGTAAGAGGTTAACCTTTATTTAACTAGGCAAATCAATTAAGAACAAATTCTTATTTGCAATGACGACCTACACCGGCCATACCTGGACAATGCTGGTCCAATTGTGTGCCGCCCTATGGGACTCCCAATCACGGCCGGTTGTGATGCAGCCTGGATTTGAACTAGGGTGTCTGTCTGTAGTGACGCCTCTAGCACTGAGATGCAGTGCCTTAGATCGCTGCGCCACTCGGGAGGAAAACGTGAATGATTATTTACTTTCTTGATGGAATAGATTAGCCTAGTAGATACAGTACATCTATTTTGTAACCTGACATGAGGTGTGTGTCCCAAATGGCACCCTATTCCCTGTGACGCTGGTCAAAAAGTAGTGCACTATATAGGGAATAGGGTGCCATTTAGGACACGATTTCCCTTTTCAAGTGACAGTCACTGACAGATCCTGATTTCCTGGCTACGACTAGGCCCCTCGATAACCAGAGCCACCTCCTCCCCTCTCTCCCAACATTCCTCGGCAGTCTGTGGTGATGTTTGTCCAGGTCAAAGGTCAACTGTTCCAGAGCCCAGAGCAGTTGGGGTGTGTGGTAAGACACACACACCGGTAGGCAGGAAGTCAGCCAGCGGCAGCATTTATATTCAACTCGTTGGAATCTGCATCTGCTGAGTCATATTTACAAAGTGCATCAGAGTAGGAGACAGTGCTGATCTCGGATGAGGTCCCCCCATCCATATAATCGAAAACTGATCCTAGATCAGCGCTCCGACTCCTGAGACTTTTTGTGAATACGGGCCCTGGTGTTGTTGCCCTTTGGGCCGCATCAGGAAAGAATTAGAGCGATTTATGTATTTATGCTGTTTTCTTTTGAAGTGTGGTTGTGTAATGCACCAAGACTGAGCCCCCCCCCCCCCCCAGTGACCAAACAGTTTAGATGTGTTTTGGCCATCAAGCATTGGTCAGAGGCTTTCTCAGCTTCTCAATTAGCCACTTCTATTCCTGGTGAGATTAGTCTTTTTGACATATACATGTCCATTGTCTGTTGGACTACCAGTGTGAAAAGGTTCCTCTTGCCAATTGAAACCAAACGTGTTACTGTCACTTATGTGAAGTAGGAAGGTGAGAATGGACCCAAGTAGACCTGATTAAGGGAACACGTCTCAAATGGCCCCCTATTCCCTATAGTGCGCTTCTTTTGAACTGGTCAGAAGTAGTGCACTACATAAGGAATAGGGTGCTATTTGGGATGATTCCTAGGTGTTAAAAAAAAGGAGGGGGATAGCTAAATAAACATCTCTTCAAACATGGGAAACCGCCGTAAAACCTGGTGAAAACCAACAGGACTTGTGTGGCCTTTTTGCCTGAGCTTATCGTGTTTGCTCTGTGTCTTATCTGGTCAAATAGGTTCAGTCAGCAGTTAGTTGAGGGTTTAAGTAATCACACTGAACTAGACCCAATAGTGGAGCAATAGCACACAGTGGGGAGAAATTGTGTACTTTGTACTGTGTGTGTGTCCCTGGATTTCCTGATCATTGTTGCCTGGCTGTTGTGAACCATCTGGTGTGTGTGCTGGTATACGTCGGTAGATTCCTGGTCCCAGAAAACACTGCATCCTGGCCCAGCTGGAGCATCAGCCTGGTGTTGTGGCTAGCTAGAAGCTACCTAACGAACACATTGCTACAGTCTGTACCTGCCACAGACACCTCCCAATATCTGTCCTCCTGTGTCTAGGAGCTGGGTGGTGTTCTTCTGTTTAAAACAGGGAGGGAACTGTCCTGGATTTGTCCATTATGTCCAATGAGAAAGTGCAAATTTTCATTACACAAACACATTTTAAAATGTTTTCTGTTGCGTGCCCCAATGAGCAAGACCCTGTTCTTTGCGGAGGGCCTGTCAGTTCCTTCCTTATGTCTGCTGCTACTGCTGCTTGCTCCTATTGTCTGTCCCTGTCGACCTCTTTTGTACTGCTGCCTCAGTCGAGCACAACACACACTGTCTGTACCACCCAAATGTATTGCCAGAGGAGCCCCAGCTTCTCCCTCCTTTAAAGTTGCATAGTACCAAAGCCACCACTGTTCCCAATCTGCTTTCCACTAGGGCGTTATGTGGATCTTTGTCTCTGAATGCAGGCCGCTATTTGGTCATCAGCAGCAGCTCTGTGCTGTAACATGTCTAGCATTATATTCAGGAAGTTTGTACTCTGTTATAAGAAACGTTCAATTAACTGTTTTGGGTGGTGCTTTGACCCGAATGGGAAGGCAAGTAGCAGACAAGTTAAAATTCCTCTCTCCTGTTGTCATCCCATACAGAGGTCAGTCAGTCAGTGTGTGTGGGTGTGTTTCCTCCAGGGAGGCCTAGGCAGTGATCATGTGCTTGGTTAACTGCTAACTTCTCAGAAAGGTGACTCATCAGGAATGTGGTTAGTTCGAGTGAGATCCATACACTGGTGTGTGTGACTGGCCAGAGTTCTAAACTAAAACCCCTCATGATCAATACTTTATGGTTGGGCACATTGCTACACTTTGCTGTGTCTTTGTACTCTGTCTCCAACACACTGGCCTTGTGACGTAGTAGCCTGGGAGGGGAAAGGAAAAGAAGGGGAGAGGCAAGAGGAGGCATGGGAACACTGGGTTCCACTAGCAGCCAGATGATGCCACCACACACACACACACACACACAACCTCCCACATCCTGAAACACTCCAAAGACCAGAGACTTCCAAGGAATGGGATAGTCTGTGTCTTACCAGGGACCCGCATAAACCATTACAGCAACACACACAGGCCCTGCCAAAACCCCAGCGATGGCTAACCACAACCCCACCTCTGATCTCTCTCGCACAGGGTTGGGGTCAATTTCAGTTCTAGTCCATTCAGAAAGTAAACCAGAATTGGAACTAGAGTTTCAGTATAGTCCTTGAATTGACAGGAATTTAAATGGAATTAACCCCAACCCTGACACACACAAACTGACAGATAGAGACAAAGCCTTTTTATTTATTTTATTTTATGAAGGGTGGGGGGGGACCGAAGGGCTGTGCCCCCCTTTTGGGTTTTTGTACACCCGTAACTGCCATTTCCTCCAATCCAGAGCAAAAGTAATCCATATATATTACACAAAGTGGAGCAACGCCTCTCTTGCATTCTTTGGGGAGAACCCTGAAACCTGTAAGGTCAGCGCTCAGAACAGGGATGGTTGATCTTCCTGCAACGCACCTGCTCACAGAACACATCTAGTTTAGGTGCGGTAATTGAATGTGGGATCATGATGACGATGACACAGGGTTTTTTTGTGGTTAGGTTTTGGGGCATGATGGTAGCGCTGGGATGATAAACCGAAAATTACAGACACACATTGCTTTCCTCTTACCGACGCATTTAGCATACGTTTGTAATTAGTTTCCCAACGTTCCTGTAGATTGTTCTAAAACCATTATTTGGTCAACAGTAATGGCCTGTGCATTATGTTGATTCCTGCCATGAAAGTGTCTGCCTGTTCTTGTTTTGCTGTCGGCTGCTGTATTAGTGAGCCACTCACACCCCCTTCCCCCGCTGCGCACAGAGGAGATGCATCATGAGAAGCACAACCATATGACCGTTGCTCAAAATGCAAGTTTTCAAAGCAACTACTTAGTGAGGTGTCATAGCTTTCTGTGAGTTTATAATTTATTTCTCCCCATAATATTGCGTTCATGGCACCATTTTACAACCAGAGTAGGGTGTGGTAGCCTATGGTTTTGATGTGCCCGCAGAGCACGCCATTCGCAGTGAATAAGCCTATCAAGTAGCCTAGGCCTAGCGCGGGAAAGTTTTTGGAGGACAGTAGCCTACATTTACTGATAGATTAATCATTTAGCGTACATGGCTATATAGCAACACTATCATAGTTAGAGTTAGCAATCTAGCTAAGTGTTTTTTTTTGAGTTCGCACTTGCTCAGGTTGTGAATAATATAGCCACGGTCAATATGCACAAAGATTCTGCAAGTTCTCTGAAGGGGCAAAAATACATCTGATAATTCTGGATCCTAGTTTGACAGGTTACCATCAACATATAAATTATGCATTTCTTGGATATTTTAGATGATATAGCTTACTTTTTGAATCATAGGCTACGATCTCAGTTGTCTTACTTTAATTTGCTCTAACTGTTGTGTTCCCATGGAAAACCAGGTTTTTGTTATATCTGTGTTGTCTTGTTGTGGTTCAAATGTCACACGCTGAGTAGAATGGGGAAATCCCAAAACATTTAGGAAACTACAGTACTCTACCTGCAAACTGTGCATATAGGACTGATGGCCTGTACAGAATTTAACTAACATTTGTTGCATAAACGCATACATTTTCCATTGTAAAGTCAAATCTGCTGCTGATGGAGCTCATGAGCTGGGCCTCTGAGCTGACATTTGTGTGTGTGAATGTCTGTGGTGTATGCACTATGTAAGCACCTGAGCTGAGCCATAAGGGAGACTAGATATCTACCACTATCAGATTAGGGGGGGCAATGTAACCTAAGTTTTGCCACTCCACTGGTTCTGAAATCACCATCACCCACTAATTAACCCGTCACTAATTAACAGTATTCCGACCCCTTGACTTATTCAACATTGTTACGTTACAGCCTTATTCTAAAATGGATTACATTTTCCCCCCTCAATCTACACACAATACCCCATAATGACAAAGCAAAAAAAAGTTTAGAAATGTTTGCCCCAAATAAATGTGTAATGAAATATCACAGTTACATGAGTACTCAGTACTTTGTTGAAGCACCTTTTGGCAGCGATTACAGCCTTGAGTCTTCTTTGGTATGACGCTACAAGCTTGGCACACCTGGATTTGGGGAGTTTCTCCCATTCTTCTCTGCAGATCCTCTCAAGCTCTGTCAGGTTGGATGGGGAGTGTTGCTGCACAGCTTTTTTCAGTTCTCTCCAGAGATGTTTGATAGGGTTCAATTCCGGGCTCTGGCTGGGCCACTTAAGGACATTCAGAGACTTGTCCCAAAGTGTCTCCTGCGATGTCTTTGCTGTGCTTAAGGTCTTTGTCCTGTTGGAAGGTGACCCTTCCCCAGTCTGAGGTCCCGAACCCTCTGGAGCAGGTTTTCATCAAGGATCTCTCTCACTTTGCTCCATTCATCTTTCCCTCAAGCCTGACTAGTCTCCCTGCCGCTGAAAAACATGCCCGCAGCATGATGCTGCCACCACCATCCTTCACCATAGGGATGGTGCCAGGTTTCCTCCAGACGTAACGCTTGGCATTCAGGCCAGAGAGTTCAATCTTGTTTCTCGTGGTCTGAGTCCTTTAGGTGCCTTTTGGCAAACTCCAAGCAGGCTGTCATGTGCCTTTTACTGAAGAGTGGCTTCCATCTGGCCACTTTACCATAATGCCTGATTTGTGGAGTGCTGCAGAGATGGGAGAACGTTCCAGAAGGACAACCATCTCTCCAGAGGAACTCTGGAGCTCTGTCAGTGACCATTGGGTTCTTGGTCACCTGCCTGACCAAGGACCTTCTACCCCGATAGCTCAGTTTGGCACGGCAGCCAGCTCGAGGAAGAGTCTGGCTGGTTCCAAACTTCTTTCATTTAAGAGTGATGGAGGCCACTGTGTTCTTGGGGACCTTCAATGCTGCAGGAATGCTTTGGTACCCTTACCCAGATCTGTGCCTCGACACAATTCTGTCTCGGAGGTCTATGGACAATTCCTTCGACCTCATGGCTTGGTTTTTCCTCTGACATGCACTGTCAGTTGTGGGACCTTATATAGAGACCTTTCCAAATCATGTCCAATCAATTGAATGTACTACAGTTGTAGAAACATCTCAAGGATGATCAATGGAAACAGGATGCACCTGAGCTCATATATATATATATATATATATATATATATATATATATATATATATATATATATATATATATATATATATATATATATATATATATATATATATATATATATATATATATATATATATATATATATATATATATATATATATATATATATATATATATATATATATATATATATATATATATATATATTTTTTTTTTTTAAATTTAGAACAGTTTTTGCTTTGTCGTTATTGGGGATTGTGTGTAGATTTAATCAATTTTAGTATAAGGCTGTAACGTAACAAAATGTGGGAAAAGAGAAGGGGTCGAAATACTTACCGAATGCACTAGGACAACTTTAGATTTCACTGTATCTCATAATCTAATGGTTTTGAATGTTTGGAAGTTTAAGGAGTGATGTTCTCTCACTTCGGCCATGCAGTGCTCCTCGCAAAAGTGATTGCTGTCCTCGTTATGAAATTATCAACTTTACTCTCTTTCTAATAATGGCCATATAGACTGACTGTTTAAAGCAAAACTACCTGAACTATTGCTGATAGTGAACCTGAACGATCAAAATCAAATCAAATGTTATTTGTCACATGCTCCGAATACAACAGGTGTAGTAGACCTTACAGTGAAATGCTTACTTACTTACAAGCCCTTAACCAACAATAAAGTTAAGAAAAATACCTAAAAAGAGAAATAATAAATAATTGAAGAGCAGCAGTAAAATAACAAAGCGAGGTTATATACAGGGCGTACCGGTACAGAGTCAATGTGTGGGGGCACCGGTTAATTGAGTTAAAGTGATTGCAAATGAAATATATTGTAAGCCCCCTACAGCAGGTTATTAGCCTGATGAGATTTCTCCGGTAGTTTACTTTTTTATTAGGGTGAAAGAATTTTCAACAGAGTATAGATAACAGTAGCCTACCTAGCAAATTACATATGTTGTCACTCAACTAATAAAGCCTATCACGCAAGCCTGCCTCGCGTTAGGCAGCTGGGCACAGCACCCGGTTTGACTAGGCTACTGATATTGCATGGGGTTAATCGGCATGCAAAATTACTGTTGGATCAATGGCTGTCAACGCACTTACATGCAGTTCGAAACTGAAGGAGAGGACTCATCAGTTGTTACAATAGATTAGATTTTGAGAAGGTAGAAAATGTAATACAACGTGAACCGGCCATTTGTATCTACAACATTTTGAATCTGGGACCGATGCTTATTGGTGAATCGTTACATCCCATGCCTTTAGGAGTTTAGCAACTGTAGCATACCCACCCACAGAGTCACCCACCCACAGAGTTGCAAAGGGGAGGGTATATTACTGGAAACATTCAAAGTTTATCAGTAAACTACCATTAAATTTGTTAACTTTCATGGAATATATGCAATTTTATCAGATGACATCTAGTGGCCTTTTTGGGTACTTCAGGTAATCACAGCTGTGTAATTATCTCTGGCCCTCGGTGGCTTTATGTCTTTTTCTTTTTTACAAAAATCTTATTTTTTTAAAGCTGTATAACATTATCCTAAATATATATCCCATCAACTTATTGAATACCATTGAGGGTTTCAGCATTCTTTTTTTTTACACACCTTTTATTTATTTGACTATGTCTGTCTTTTGTTGTACATGTTTTAGGGCCAAACTGATGGCAGTTGTGGAAAAAAAGAGCTATTTACTCTTGAACCTGACAGCTTCCACTAGAAGCTCATGGACAATATGGGCACAGATAGAAAAATGTATACAATATATGAAAAAGTTATTAAAGTATAAATTACCAAAGTTGCCACCTGTTACTTAAAGTTGCCTCCAAAATACCTGAAGATTCTGGTAACTGGTAAATTAGAGGGAGTTTTGCAACCCTATATGTCTGACAGAGATGCTAATGACTGTTTCTGTCTGTCTCACCCTCTTCTCCTAGAGAGCCTAGTGAGGAGTGCAATGGAATCATCGGTGCTCTCTCAGTGGAGTCGTCCACGCCGCCGTCGAGACTAAACAACTGGTGTCCCGCGGCCACCGCCGCCCCTACCCCAACCCTTACCCCTGCTCCGGCCCCTGTGCCCGTGCCCCCTGTCACCTCTGCAAGAATGGGGGACGGCCTGGACGCAACCACAGTGCAGATGTCTTCGTCGGGCAGCAGTAGTAGCAGCCAGGGGGGGCAGCCCCAGCCATCCACCTATGTACCAACCGTGCCAGAGTTTAACCCGCCGCCCCCGGAGTACATCAACCCGTCGCAGCCCAAGCGGCAGACCAACCAGCTGCAGTACCTGCTGAAGGTGGTGCTGAAGACCCTGTGGAAGCACCACTTCTCCTGGCCCTTCCAGGCACCCGTCGACGCTGTCAAACTGAACCTGCCGGTGAGTGTTGTGTTGCTGGCTGGCTGTGGTGTCTCGCTATATGGACTAGAAAAGGAGAAACGTACGACCTGAAAATAGTCTTTGAAAGTTTATTTAATTTAAAAGTTGAATTCACTAAATAGTCTTCAGAGCAGGTTTGGGTTGGAGTGTAGCCTGCTTTAGACCTCTATCTTGACTACCCATCCACATCGCTCTGACCAAACGCCACACTCACTAGTGTTTCTTCTCCACCATGAGTCTGGGTTTGCTTTTCTCCCTGGCATTTTATAAAATGAAAGTTCTGATTGTTCCCAGATACAGAAGGGTTGGGCCAGAGCCGTTATTGGCTTTGATACTCTGATTGGTTAGTGACGTTGATGAATTTGTGTTGTACAACGTCCCTCATTTTGACATCAGCACAAATGTTTTGGGGTGGCATTTCTATTTATCAAATCAGTTGTAGACCAACAGGGAAATGCTTACTTAACGGTCCTTTTTCAACTATTTTAATGTTACGGGACCTTTTCTAACAGAGTTAAGATAAAGAACAAATTACGTTTTTTGGGGGGAGGGTAGTGACACGAGGACTAAATACACAATGGATAACGAGAAACAATGAGTCCAAGTAACATGGCTATATACAGGGAGTACCAGTACCAAGTCGATGTACAAGGTAATTAAGGTTGCGATGTTCATATACATTCAGTGACCAGTTTATTAGGGACACCATCTAGTACCAGTTTGAACCGTCTGAATTATTCAGGGTATGGAATCGTTGCTCAATTGGTATCAACGGGCCTAACGTGTGCCAGCAAAATGTTGCGCCACCGCCACCAGCCTGTACTGTTGACATCATGCAGGATGGGGCCATGGATTCATGCTGCTTACACTAAATTCTGACTCTGCCATCAGCATGACGCAACAGGAACCGGGATTCGTCAGACCAGGCAATGTTTTTTCACTTCGGTTGTCCAGTGTTGGTGATTGCGTGCCCATTGGAGCGTTACTTCCTGTTTTTAGCTGATAGGAGTGGAACACTGTGTGGTCGTCTGCTGCAACAGCCCATCCGATGAGTTGTGCGTTCCGAGATGCTATTCTGCCCACAACTGTTGTGCTGCGCTGTTAATTACCTGTTTGTGTCCCGCCTGTTAGCTTGCACGATTCTTGCCATTTTCCATTGACCTCTCGTCAACGAGCTGTTTTCGCACACAGGACTGCCGCTGACTCGATTTTTTTTTTTTTCCCCCCCGCAGTATTCTCTGTGAACCCTAGACACGGAAAAGCCCAGGAGGCCGGCCGTTTCTGAGGTTTCTCGAACCGGCGCGCCTGGCACCGATGATCATGCCACGCTCCAAGTTGCTTAGGTCACTCGTTTTGACCATTCTAACATTCAATCAAACAGTAACTGGATGCCTGTCTGCCTGATTTATATAGCAAGCCACGGCCACGAGCGAACCTTTTTCATGAATGGTGTGGTATACCTAATAAACAGGCCAGAGTGTAGGTAGGAGTGAAGTGACTGTGCAACGGGATAGATAATAGGCAGAGCAGGTGTGGTGTGTGTGTGTGTGTGTGTGTGTGTGTGTGGTGTGTGTGGTGTGTGTGTGTGTGTGGGGGGGGGGGGGGGCGTCAGTATGCATGTGTGCGCATGCTGTTTGGGTGTTATGTCTGTGGGTAGAGTCCAGTGTATGTCCATAGTCAGTGCATGACAGTTGGTGCAAAAAAGGGTACATGCAGGTAGTCTGGGTAGCCATTTGATTAGCTATTTAGTGGTCTTGTTTAGTTGTCTTATGGCTTGGGGGTAGAAGCTGTTAAGGGTTCCAGACTTTGTGCACTGGTACCTTTTTCTTTGCAGTATTTCCAGTGAGTGCTAGTTTTCCCTTTTCTAGGTCACGCCCTTACAACTCTGCACCCCAAAGAGCTTCTTTTTTTTTTTTTATTATTCTTTTTTGGATTATTTATTCTACTAGTGTTTCTGTGTGGCTGTACCACCCAAGCACCCAACATGCACACTTGGCAGATTCCTCTGTCTGACTGTGACTGTCTTGTTTTTAATTGAATTCTGCTTTTAAAAAAAATAAAAAATTTCAGGACTACTACAAGATTATTAAAGTTCCTATGGATATGGGAACAATCAAGAAGCGACTTGAGAACAGCTACTACTGGAACGCCCAAGAATGTATTCAAGATTTCAATACCATGTTTACCAACTGCTACATTTACAACAAGGTAACGATGCAGTAATGCACTGTAGCTGTTGTCAACCACCACCATAGAAATATAATCTATAGAAAGTGCTGACAATTTGAATGAGGTGGTTCATTTTATGACCACCGCACCCCATATAGTTAGTATCAGAGACATATATTTAGAGTTTGGCTAACTTTTAGAATGGACACTGTTTTAGAATGGATGCTTTTTCCTAGGTAGTGCTAGATCTGTGTACTAGAGGTCGACCGATTTATGATTTTTCAACGCCGATACCATTTATTGGAGGACCAAAAAAAGCCGATGCCGATTTTTTTAAAAATATTTTATTTATTTATTTGTAATAATGACAATTACAACAATACTGAATGAACACTTATTTTAACTTAATATAATACATCAATGAAATCAATTTAGCCTCAAATAAATAATGAAACATGTTCAATTTGGTTTAAATAATGCAAAAACAAAGTGTTGGAGAAGAAAGTAAAAGTGCAATATGTGCCATGTAAAAAAGCTAACGTTTAAGTTCCTTGCTCAGAACATGTGAACATATGAAAGCTGGTGGTTCCTTTTAACATGAGTCTTCAATATTCCCAGGTAAGAAGTTTTAGGTTGTAGTTATAAGACTATTTCTCTCTATACGATTTGTATTTCATATACCTTTGACTATTGGATGTTCTTATAGGCACTTTAGTATTGCCAGTGTAACAGTATAGCTTCCGTCCCTCTCCTTGCTCCTACCAGGGCTCGAACCAGGAACACATCGACAACAGCCACCCTCGAAGCAGCGTTACCCATGTAGAGCAAGGGAAACAACTACTCCAAGTCTCAGAGCGAGTGACGTTTGAAACGCTATTAGCGCGCACCCGGCTAACTAGCTAGCCATTTCACATCGGTTACACCAGCCTCATCTTGGGAGTTGATAGGCTTGAAGTCGTAAACAGCGCAATGCTTGAAGCACAGCGAAGAGCTGCTGGCAAAACGAAAGTGCTGTTTTGAATGAATGCTTACGAGCCTGCTATCGCTCAGTCAGACTGCTCTATCAAATCATAGACTTGATTATAACATAACATACAGAAATACGAGCCTTAGGTCATTAATATGGTCGAATCCGGAAACTATCACGTTTATTCTTTCAGTGAAATACGGAACCGTTCCGTATTTTATCTAACGGGTGGCATCCCTAAATCTAAATATTCCTGTTACATTGCAAAACCTTCAATGTTATGTCATAATTACGTAAAATTCTGGCAAATTAGTTCGCAACGAGCCAGGCGGCCCAAACTGTTGCATATACCCATACTCTGCGTGCAATGAACGCAAGAGAAGTGACACAATTTCACCTGGTTAATATTGCCTGCTAACCTGGATTTCTTTTAGCTAAATATGCAGGTTTAAAAATATATACTTCTGTGTATTGATTTTAAGAAAGGCATTGATGTTTATGGTTAGGTACAGTCGTGCAACGATTGTGCTTTTTTCGCAAATGTGCTTTTGTTAAATCATCCCCTGTTTGGCGAAGTTGGCTGTCTTTGTTAGGAATAATTAGTATTCACAGTTCGCAATGAGTCAGGCGGCCCAAACTGCTGCATATAGCCTGACTCTGTTTGCAGCAGAGGTGACACATTTTCCCTAGTTAAAAGAAACAAGAGTCATTTTTCGCGAATGCGCACCGCATCGATTATATGCAACGCAGGACAGGCTAGATAAACTAGTAATATCATCAACCATGTGTAGTTAACCTCCCTGGGCGAGGTGGGACGCTTGCGAGGTGGGACGCTAGTCAACAGCCAGTGGAATCGCGTGGCGCGAAATACAAATACCTCAAATGCTATAACTTCAATTTCTCAAGCATATGATTATTTTACACCATTTTCAAGACGAGACTCTCGTTAATCTAACCACATTGTCCGATTTCAAAAAGGCTTTACAGCGAAAGCAAAACATTAGATTGTCAGGAGAGTACCCTGCCAAAAATAATCACACAGCCATTTTCAAAGCAAGCATATATGTCACCAAAACCACAGCTAAATGCATCACTAACCTTTGATCTTCATCAGATGACACTCCTAGGACATTGTTATACAATACATGCATGTTTTGTTCAATCAAGTTCATATTTATATCAAAAACCAGCTTTTTACATTAGCATGTGATGTTCAGAACTAGCATACTTCCGGTGAATTTACTAAATTACTCACGATAAACGTTGACAAAAAACATAACAATTATTTTAAGAATTATAGATACAGAACTCCTTTATGCAATCGCGGTGTCAGATTTTAAAATAGCTTTTCGGCGAAAGCACATTTTGCAATATTCTGAGTACATAGCTCGGCCATCACGGCTAGCTATTTTGACACCCACCAAGTTTGGGACTCACTAAACTCAGAATTACTATTAGAAAAATTGGATTACCTTTGCTGTTCTTCGTCAGAATGCACTCCCAGGACTTCTACAACAAATGTTGTTTTGGTTCCAAATAAATAAATAGTTATATTCAAATAGCTCCGTTTTGTTTCGTGCGTTCAGGTCACTATCCGAAGGGTGACGCGCGAGCACATTGTGACAAAAAATGTAAAAATATTCCATTACCGTACTTAGAAGCATGTCAAACGCTGTTTAAAATACATTTTTATGCAATTTTTCTCGTAAAATAGCGATAATATTCCAACCGGGCAATGTATTCATTCAAAAGCTGAAAGTTTTTTTTTTTTTAATTCTTGTGACTGCGCATCTCCAGTGTCACTGTCCCCAGGCTGACCACTCACAAATTCTCCTGCTGTTCTTCGCCCAGAGACAGCAAACACCCCATTCCACTTTCTGGTGGGAGCCTTAGAAAGTGTCACGTTACAGCACAGATGCTGTATTTTCGATAGTGATGCAACAGAAGGACAACAAATTGTCAGACAGGGCACTTCCTGTATGGAATCTTCTCAGATTTTGTCCTGCTATATGAGTTCTGTTATACTCAGACACCATTCAAACAGTTTTAGAAAATTGAGTGTTTTCTATCCAAATCTACTAATTATATGCATATTCTCGTTTCTGGGCAAGAGTAGTAACCAGTTTAAAATCGGGTACGTTTTTTTATCCGGCTGTGCAAATACTGCCCCCTAGCCCCAACAGCAAGCGTCCCACCTACTCAACAGCCAGTGTAATCCTGTGGCGCGTTATTCAAAAACCTCAAATGCAAAAACAATTTTTCAAACATATGACTATTTTACACCATTTTAAAGACAAGACTCTCGTTAATCTAACCACACTGTCCGATTTCAAAAAGGCTTTACAACGAAAGCAAAACATTAGATTATGTCAGCAGACTACCCAGCCAGAAATAATCAGACACCCATTTTTCAAGCTAGCATATGTCACATAAACCCAAACCACAGCTAAATGCAGCACTAACCTTTGATGATCTTCATCAGATGACAACCCTAGGACATTATGTTATACAATACATGCATGTTTTGTTCAATCAAGTTCATATTTATATCAAAAACCAGCTTTTTACATTAGCATGTGACTAGCATGTGACTAGCATTCCCACCGAACACTGCCGGTGAATTTACTAAATTACTCACGATAAACGTTCACAAAAAGCATAACAATTATTTAAAGAATTATAGATACAGAACTCCTCTATGCACTCTATGTCCGATTTTAAAATAGCTTTTCGGTGAAAGCACATTTTGCAATATTCTCAGTAGATAGCCCGGCATCACAGGGCTAGCTATTTAGACACCCAGCAAGTTTAGCACTCACCAAAGTCAGATTTACTATAAGAAAAATGTTATTACCTTTGCTGTCTTCGTCAGAATGCACTCCCAGGACTTCTACTTCAATAACAAATGTTGGTTTGGTTCAAAATAATCCATAGTTATATCCAAACAGCGGCGTTTTGTTCGTGCGTTCAAGACACTATCCGAAAGGGTAAATAAGGGTGACGAGCATGGCGCAATTCGTGACAAAAAAAATTCTAAAATATTCCATTACCGTACTTCGAAGCATGTCAACCGCTGTTTAAAATCAATTTTTATGCCATTTTTCTCATAAAAAAGCGATAATATTCCGACCGGGAATCTGCTTTTAGGTAAACAGACGAAAGAAAATAAAGCATGGGGTCGACTCGGGCACGCGCCTAAGCCCATAGTACTCTGATCGGCCACTTGCCAAAAGCGATAATGTGTTTCAGCCAGAGGCTGCCTCGATATTGTTCAGCTTTTTCCCGGGCTCTGAGAGCCTATGGGAGCCGTAGGAAGTGTCACGTTAGAGCAAAGATCCTCAGTCTTCAATAAAAAGAGATGAAACACAACTTGTCAGACAGGCCACTTCCTGCATGGAATCTTCTCAGGTTTTGGCCTGCCATTTGAGTTCTGTTATACTCACAGACACCATTCAAACAGTTTTAGAAACTTTAGGGTGTTTTCTATCCATATGTAATAAGTATATGCATATTCTAGTTACTGGGTAGGAGTGGTAACCAGATTAAATCGGGTACGTTTTTTATCCGGCCGTGTCAATACTGCCCCCTAGCCCTAACAGGTTAACTAGTGATTATGATTGATTGATTGATTTTGTTTTTATAAGGTAAGTTTAATGCTAGCTAGCAACTTACCTTGGCTTCTTACTGCATTCGCGTAACAGGCAGGCAGGCTCCTCTTGGAGTGCAATGTAAAGCAGGTGGTTAGAGTGTTGGACTAGTTAACCGTAAGGTTGCAAGATTGAATCTCCAAGCTGACAAGGTAAAAATCTGTCGTTCTGCCCCTGAACAAGGCAGTTAACCCACCGTTCCTAGGCCATCATTGAAAATAAGAATGTGTTCTTAACTGACTTGCCTGGCTAAAAAATATTTATAAAAAAATAAATCGGTGGCCAAAAATACCGATTACCGATTGTTATGAAAACTTGAAATCGTCCCTAATTAATTGGCCATTCCGATTAATCGGTCGACCTCTACTGTGTACGTCTAGGTCCTAGGTATGTCTTGGCTTTGGTTTCTGGTACTGTATTAACATGGAGTGTCTGTCTCCCCATGACTGAAGCCTGGAGATGACATAGTGTTAATGGCTGAGCAGCTGGAGAAGATGTTTCTCCAGAAGATTACTGAGATGCCCCAGGACGAGACGGAGATTGCTGTCATGACCGGCAAGGGACGAGGCCGGGGCCGACGGGAAGGAGGTAGGGTACAGCACACAAACACACAGGCACACACTGAAACACATACACACTCCTGGCCTGGGGTTTCCAATACCCTACTGAACTGTGCTGTGCTTGCCAGGTTACGTGTCCACCATAGTTGCTGGAACTTTTCTTGAAAGGGAAATACTTGCGCCAGCACAGTAGGTTTCAGGTTGTCATATCTTGTGACTTTTTTGGGGGGGGTTCATGTTTCGAGTGAGTAAACTCCACTTTTCATACTAAATAAAAGGAATAATTATCACTGTGTATCATCATAATGTATGTTTGTCAATTAATCCCTTAAGGGGATGGGTTGCCAACTGGCACCAAAATTCATTTAAGTTAATTCTATTAAGGGTTTGGCGGTATCCACATTTTTATATAGTCATACCGTTTTTGTACCATACCGTGTATATTGTATTATCGTAAGTGCACACGAGGCGCAATTAAAAAATTGTGTTTTTACAGTCAACAATTTAAGCAACAAGGATAGAGGAAGATAAGTGTTTCCAATGACATTAGTAGACAATTAGTATGCAATGCCTACTCATAATTGGCTGAAATCACACGAGGCAACAACAATGTAATTGGAAACACTTATGTTCCTCTCTTTTTTACTGCAAAACATAGAAATGCATGATTTTCACATGTTGATTTTGGGGTGGTGCTGGAGAGGATGAATATGAAGTAGATTTTTTTTTAAACCACATCGAGACCACTTGAGGTCTGGAGAAAATTTTGAGAAAGTAACATTTTGGCGTGTACTTAGCCCTCTAATTACAGTGCACACCAGCAAGAGGCTGTTTTTAGCTGTGTTTTGGCACATGTGATGGTAGAGTTTGCTAAACAAATACCCACTAGATTGATGCAAATAATCATGATATCATTCTGCCAGGTCAGCGTAGGTTATATTGTAGTTAACGGTTAACTTCTTATGGCTTGAATCCGGTTAGCGGGATCGATATGACGACAGCCAGTGAAAGTGCACGGCGGCAAATTCAAAACAACAAAAATCTCATAATTACAATTTCTCTAACATACATTTTAAAGATAAGATTCTCCTTAATCTAACCACAGTGTCCGATTTCAAAAAGGCTTTACGGCGAAAGCAAAACATTAGATTATGTTAGGACAGCACCTTAACAAGAAAAACCACACAGCCATTTTCCAAGCAAGCAGAGGCATCACAAAAACCAGAAATTCAGCTAAAATTAATTACTAACCTTTGATGATCTTCATCAGATGACACTCCCAGGAATCAATGTTACAAAATACATGTATGTTTTGTTCGATAAAGTACATATTTATATCCATAAACCCCATTTTTTACATTGGCACGTGATGTTCAGAAAATGTATTCCCACCAAAACTTACAGTGAATGAGCACATCAATTTACAAAAATACTCATCATAAACGTTGATAAAATTTACAACAGTTATTGAAAGAATTATAGATATACTACTACTTAACCGCTGTGTCAGATTTTAAAATAGCTTTTCGGCGAAAGCACATTTGTCAATATTCTGAGTACAGAGCTCAACCATCAAAGCAAAGCTATAAAGATACCAGCAAAGTTCTGGAGTCAACTAAACTCAGAAATAGTATTATAAATATTCCCTTACCTTTGCTGATCTTGGTCGGAATGCACTACCAGGACTCCTACTTCCACAAGAAATGTTCTTTTTGTTCGAAATACTCCATATTTATGTCCAAATACCTCCGTTTTGTTCGTGCGTACAGATCACTATCCAAAGGCATAATGCGTGAGTGTAAAATAAGAGACAAAAAGTCAAATAGTTCCATTACCATTTGTAGAAAAATGTCAAACGATGTTTACAGTCAATCCTTAGGGTATTTTTAACATAAAACGTAGATAATATTCCAACCGGACAATAGCGTATTCATTACAGAAGAAAAATAATGAGCGGCGCGCCATATGTGCCTGCGCAGTAAACAACTCACTGGTCCCAGGCAGTCCACTGATAGACTGAGCTCCTATTCTCTGCCCAGTAACAGGAGACGCATGAAACAAGTTTCTAAAGGCTGTTGACAGCCAATGGAAGCCGTAGGAAGTGCAAAATGACCCCACAGACACTAGTTTGAACAGGGATTAGATAGAGCTACAAATCACTTCCGGGTTGGATTTTTTTCTCAGGTTTTTGCCTGCCATATGAGTTCTGTTATACTCACAGACATCATTCAAACTGTTTTAGAAACTTCAGTGTTTTCTATCCAAATCTACTAATAATATGCATATCTTAGTTTCTGGGAGTGAGTAGGAGGCAGTTTACTCTGGGCACGTCAGTCATCCAAGTGACTCAATACTGCCACCATCCATAAGAAGTTAATTGAGAAGGTTTTTGGGGAAGCCTTTCCATCTACCAGAAGACTTTTCATTAGCATCATGCTAACGGCTGCACAAAGTGGTAGACGCGCGCACCGTACATACACAGACAGGGAATTCCCCTTGCCTCTTCAGAAAGTTGCAGGAAATGCGAATCAATGATGCATTCTGTTCATGTCTTATGGTAAACTTGGACTAATTGCTACGTTTTTCAATACATTTAGAATTTTGTTGAATTCTGTTTTAATGTCTGGATTCTGTGATTTTCGTCCACATTTTGCGTATTGCGGATTTTATAGGGCCCTAGATCTCTCTCCAGGAGGGGATTGAATGTCTACTGTAACCAAGAAGCTTGAGCTTGACATCTAGCCAATTATCTATCAAGTTAAAAAAACAAATGCATAGCTGGAGCCCTGAGCTGGATATAATTTCATTGACATCTTAGATTTCTTGTAGTTATACTTATTCAATTTCATTAATGCATTGTTCTGTCTCCCTGTGTGTCTCACACCCTCCCAGGTCTGAACTTGAAGCCAGGCCCGACTATGGATTCTCCGTCCACCACCCCCCAGACGCGGGGCTTCTCCAGCCACTCCCCAGGCCCCCAGACCAGAGGACCACCAGTGCAGCAACAGACCCAGGACCAGGGGCCCCCATCTCTACCTCCTCAGCCCCTCATGCAGGCCCTGCCCTCCCGCGTGCCCCCAACGCTACCTGTCCACACCCATGCCCATGCGCCACAGCTGGGGGCCCCCTACTCACTGGGCCCGTCGGACCTGCCTCTCCAGGCCCCTCCTAAGCTCCCTATTATGACCTCCGTGCCTCCTCCCCCCACCCAGACCACCCTGCCCCCCACCTCCATCCAGAGCACTGCCCCCATACTGCAGAACCCTGTGCCCATGGCCAAAGTGAGTAAGATGGAGGGCATGCACAGGGAGGGTGCGGGGTATATTGCTTGCAGAACTGGGTTGTGTTCATTATAGCGCAAAATGGAAAATGGGAATGAATGAGAGTTGAGGTGGTCGCTCCCTGTTTTTCTGTTTTCTTCCATTTGATGCATAATGAACGACCCTTCAAATAGTATTTGATTCAAATAGTATTTGCATTCCTTCAAATACTTTGAGCATTTAATTGAACCTCTCTGGAGTGCCAAATGGGCATGGTTTGCACTTTTAGGGCTACTCCATTGCTTCCATTGCGCCAAGGAAGCTCAATCAATCGCAGTTCAGAATGCTTTTGACAAAAGTACACTAATGTGTATTACCTTGCAACTGATCTAAAACGATCACATTCTCCTCTCATACTCTGCCTCTTCTTCTTCCCCTTTCTGTCCCTCTCCCCGTGCCCCTAATTTCTCTATCCCCCTCTTTCCCTTCCCCCCTTCTAGCAGAGAAAGAGCCAGAAGAGGAAAGCAGACACGACCACCCCCACGGCCAACGACCAGCTGAGCGAGTCTTCTCCAGCCGAGTCCAAGTCGGGGAAGACGCTACCGCGGCGTGAAAGCCCCAGGCCCACCAAGCTAATCAAGAAGGAGGCTCCAGACTCCCAGCACCACCTGGGCCTCGGGATAGGTCTCGGTCTAGGGGGACCCGGTGGACCAGGGGTAGGGGCACATAGCCCCAAGCAGCAGGAGCAGCTACGGTACTGCTCCAGCTTGGTTCGAGACATGTTACACAAGAAGCACGCGGCCTACGCCTGGCCCTTCTACAAGCCAGTAAACGTGGACATGCTAGGGCTGCACGACTACCACGACATCATCAAACACCCCATGGACCTCGCCACTGTCAAGGTGGGTTTGAATGGAACACAATTATCGGTGTGTCTCAAATTGCACCCTTTTTCCCTATATATATATATATATATATATATATATATATATATAGATAGATAGATAGATAGATAGATAGATAGATAGATAGATAGATAGATATGGAAAGCCACTCCCCAATACATATATATATTGTGGCAAACCTCTTCAAAGTTAGGAGCGTTTGTCACAAATTAAGTGGGAAACTGTCACCAAAGTCAGCCCAGAATGAAAGTTCTTTCGAACATGACAGTACCTGTGTGTTTGTTTCGCTGTCCTGGTCCACCCAGGCCGCAGGTAAGGTCAAGGATAGCAGGGTTCGGTACACAAATCTGGTCCTCGGTAGGTCCAGGTCTAAACACCAACAGGTAAGTCCAAAACAGTCCAGCTCATACACGGTAAATCCAGCCAATGTAGATTGTCTCTTTCTCTATGGTTCATAGATCCTTCCCGCCCTCTCTCTCTCTTCCTGGTTTTTCTTGACCTTTTATCTGTGGGTCGGCTCCACCTTCTGAGGGTTCCCCTTGCTTCTGGGAATTGTAGTTTTGGCAGTCGGCCATTTTGTGATCTGTAGTTCTGATCGGGGTGGCCATTTTAGTGATCGGGCAGAGCCCGTTTATTAGTTCTGCCCTCACATATCTGCCATTTATCACTCGACCCCCTTCTTTGCCACAATATATATAAAAATATATATATAAAATGTCCCTACTTTTGACCAGGGCCCATAGTGCAGTACTTTCGACCAGAGCCCTATGTTGGATTAGGGTTGGAAGGAAAGCCTGAAGAAGTGTAGCTCTCTAAGGGATGCCGTTGTCCTCAAAAAGGATTCCAACAATGTGACGTGGTTTTGTTGACATGTTGTGATGTGTTTGTAGTTGAAGCTGGACAACAGGCAGTACAGAGACGCCCAGGAGTTTGCTGCCGACGTGCGGTTAATGTTCTCCAACTGCTACAAGTACAACCCACCCGACCACGAGGTGGTGGCTATGGCACGCAGACTACAGGTAATAACACATCTAACACCGTCATAATTATATTTAATTACTTACATTTTCCAGAAGTAACTTAAGTTGTGGCAAGTCTGATATATAGTAAATATATAAATGGCAACATTCACGCGTGACAGATAAACATGTAAGTCACAAAAATCTATTTCATAACAAATGCCCACATGAGCTTAGGCCTTTTCATGTACCTGTTTGCTAAACTATTTGCTGTGTTTTACTGGTGCAGCAGATGTATTTTGAAATCTGGGTTGTTCAGTAGGGAGAATAAGTTTTGAAACCGAGTGAAATTCATAGGTTCCTGAACTTTTCCAAAATCAGAATGCCGATGTTTGCTTTTCCATTGCAACTAGTTTTGCTACGGTGTGCCCGATTGAACACCACCCAGTTCTGTTCTCTATCCAGACTCTGACACTGAGTATGTCCTCTCTCTCCCTCCCTCTCTTTCTCCAACAGGACGTGTTTGAGATGCGCTTCGCCAAGATGCCAGATGAGCCTGAGGAGACGTTGGCTCCGGCTCCTGCCCCTGCACTGCTCCAGTCCTCCGCCCCCATCATCAAGGCCCAGCCGCCACCCATCCTAAACCCAGCCTCTTCCATCCTAGGTCCTGCTTCCTCGGTCAAACACCCTGCTTCCTCCTCGGACAGCTCCAGTGATTCGTCTTCTGAGTCGGAATCCTCCACAAACGACTTGGAGGAGGAGAGAGCCCAGAGGCTGGCCGAGCTGCAGGAACAGGTGAGGAAAGACCAAAACAACAACATGGAATGCAAATAGGATTGGATTTTTCCCCTGATTAAAGGTTCCAGCTTCTCTAATGACATCTCTATTCATCATACATTATTGAAATGAACCATAACCCCCTCATAAATATCTTCTTCCTGATTTTTCTATGTTGGCACTAATAGCATCCATTTGTGATACATTTGATGGATAAATAAAGTTGTTTAAAATCTAATTGAATCCCTGAAGATGGATGAAGGGTGCTGTGTCTTTTCTGACCCCCCTAGAATATTTGGTGACGTCCAGTCAATGACTATCCATTGTTTTTTGACCGTTGGTTTCCTGTCTGTCTGTCACAGCTCAAAGCTGTCCATGAGCAGCTGGCAGCCCTCTCGCAGCCACAGGCCAGCAAACCAAAGAGAAAAGAGAAGGAGAAGAAGAAAGACAAGCACAAAAGGAAAGGAGCGGTGGAAGAGATCCCGGAGCCGGCCATTCAGTTCCCCAAGAAGACCAAGAACAACAACAGCAGCAGCAACAACAACAAGGAGCTCCTGCCCAAGAAGACCAAGAAACCCAGGTAGGAACAATAATGGCTTTTTCACACTATTGAGCCAAGCTGAGAGGAGGGGTATGCTACAAAACAGGACCAAGGAGTTAGCCAGCTAACTTGCCTGAATATTTTGATGTTTTAAAAAAAGTTTGAAATGGGCAAATTGATTTTTAAAAAACTGGTAAAAAAATATTTAAATGTAGCTTTTTTAATTAAACAGAAAATCACGAGTTCTTTCCGGTTGCTTATTAAAGTTAGCTGGCTAACTCAGTGATCCTGGTTTGTCATATACACCTCTGTACTGTACTGGCCTGGTTCTCCATCAGTACAATACACAGCTATGGGAATTTCTGTCTTAGGTGTGGCATTGGGGCGGCAGGTAGCCTAGTGGTTATAGCGTTGGGCTAGTAACCGAAAGGTTGCAAGATTGAATCCCCGAGCTGACAAGGTAAAAATCTGTCGTTCTGCCCCTGAAGAAGGCAGTTAACCCACTGTTCCTAGGCAGTCATTGAAAATAAGAATTTGTTCTTAACTGACTTGCCTAGTTAAATAAAGGTTAAATAAAAAATTTGTTCACAAGTCAGGACCTGTGACATTTAAGGGGACACATAATTTGCTGAGCGCATGGATTGTATTGACACATTTTAAACGTTGCTGACCTCAAAGCACTGATTGCCTTTGTCAAATGACTTCATGAAGCTGTTTGTTGTTAATCCTCTAAGCCATTTATAAGCTTCTGTCTCATTTCCACGGCAAGTGTGGTAACATGATTTGTATTTTGCCTCTGCTCTTTCTGCATTTACCAGAGATGTTACGTTACTGTGGCTACATTACAATGTCCATCTACTAGCATACTAATTAGAATTCACTACTTCATTCTAAGTAGTATGCTTGTATGGACATTGGAATAGACAAAGGTTATTCTCTTCCAGTTGAAATTGTACTGATAGTTTATATGTTCTGCTCTGATCTTGCAGTAAGAAGGAGGGAGGTGTGGTGAAGAACAACCACTCCGCAGCCCTGGGCCCTCAGGCAGCGCTGCAGCCCCCAGCTCTGCAGCCCGTGTTGGGCCTGGAGGAGGACCCGGCTGCAGCCGGAGCCCCCGGGGAGAAGGGTAAGCCCATGTCGTATGAGGAGAAGAGGCAGCTGAGTCTGGACATCAACAAGCTGCCCGGCGACAAGCTAGGCCGTGTAGTCCACATCATCCAGTCCAGAGAGCCCTCGCTAAAGAACTCCAACCCCGACGAGATCGAGATAGACTTTGAGACACTCAAGCCGTCCACGCTGAGAGAGCTGGAGCGATACGTGTCGTCGTGCCTCCGCAAGAACAAGAAGAAGGTTCCTGGTGAGTCTCAACATGTGTGTCTTTGCCTCCCCCTGTTGCCAAACAGAAACTCCCTGACCCCCTACAAATAATTTGAAATGTAATGATGTTGCGTAATTCATTCAAATATATCCCAAAATTGCGGTTACAAAAACATGAAAAACGAGGTATTAAGATAATTTTCCCACAGCTTTCCTCTAGCTCCTCGGTAACTTTTTATCGTTTTGCCAAACGGTTTCCTTTAACTTTGTCTTAGCAATGTAGTTTTATGTTGACCAAACACCATGTTTGTGGAAGATGGTGTGTCTTGAGAAAATGTTGAGTCACGTGCCGACCTCTCCTATAGTGGCAGAGAAGACCATGGAGGCCATGACGGCCGCCAAGGTCAAGGCCAGTTCCTCCTCTGACTCCGACAGCAGCGACTCCAGCTCCTCAGACAGTGATGAGGAGAAGGGTAGGAACACGCACCAAGCCCTTCTCATTTCACTCCTCAAATGTTGTTTTTATCTTCTTTGGTTTGAAGTGTAACATTGAGGTATTTCGCATGTGCCCCATATTATTTACCTCATGCATATATCATGGTCAATACTTCAATATTTAACAATCTCACATTGTGGCTGTGGTCAACAACAGATTTTTATCACGTATTCAGAATTGATAGACGAAAGCTTCATTCAGTAGTCAGGATTTCCTCTCTGCCTTCTCTTGTCAGGAATCCCTCCTAAACAGAAACAGAAGAAAGGCCATGGGACCAACGAAGGGAAGAAGCCCCATCTCCACCATACCATGTCTGGAGCTGGTCCTCACCCCCAGGGCCACCCTCACCCCCAGGGCCACCCTCACCCCCAGGGCCACCTTCACCCCCAGGGTCCTGTTCTGCAGCCCAGCATCCACCTGAAGCAACAACAGCACCATAATCCCTCCCCCGCCACCTACATGGCCCCTCCCCCGGTAAGATTGATTGAATTTATGAGAGAACTAAAAGTAGTAAGCTGCTCCAGCCGGAGACATATTTAACATTTTGGTCATTTAGATAACCACATATCACAGTCGTAAGTACATGTTCCCTCAGAAAAGTCAGTGCAAGTAGGAAAATACACAAGTACAGGATTTATTTAAGATACTTAACATTGCATACATGATCAATTATGGGGGAAAAACAAAGCTTGAATGCTTATTTTCTATGTGATCCTAAAGATACGACAAAATAGCATTTTATTGTCTGTTTTCATAAAAGCTTATTACAGGACTTAAAAACAGCAGTAAGACGATATAGAAAACATGTAGTGGGGCTTTTCGCTACACACACAATAACATCTGCTAAATATGTGTATGTGACCAATACGATTTGATGGGATGGGGACTGTACAGTGGGACTTTACAGCTAACTAAAAAAGCATTTAGAAAAGTGCAGCAGTGAAGTTCATTGTATGATGGTGCGTGTGTGTAATGTCTAGGTAACAGTCACGGCGTTGGAGTCCTCCCAGCTGCTGGAGAACACGTTTGATTTGCTGCCCCACTTCAGCCAGCAGCCCCTCATGCACCTGTCCCAACACCACCACTCCTCGTCGCCTGCCGTGCCCCCCCACCTCAACGTTCACTCGGCAGCGGGGCCCGTGTCCCCGGAGACGCACCCCTTTCTCAACCAGCACCCCATCCACCCCAACCCTAACCCAGGTAAGTCCCGGCCTCTTCAAGCCACACCTGCCTGAGATCTGATAGTCTTTGGTATTTTTTCTAATACTAATACTATGGTTGATTTGAGCTTTCCTGGCATAATGGGACCAATGGAATAGTCCATCATTTTCCAATCCCACCCATCTGGTGCACTGGGCAGGATCGATTGAGCGCAAGATAAGTATTTGAAAGAAAACACTATTTGAACCCAGTTCTGCAATAAGTTGGTCTTGGGTTATCTGAAGGCTTCCTAAACGTTTATTCTAAGAATTTATTGACCTATGATTAGATTAACTAGGCAGTCCTTTGACTTTTTTTCATCGTGATGTTTCCATCATGACTCTCCTAACCACCTTTTTCTCATTGTTTCCCTTCCTCCTCTTCGCATGTAGCTTTACACATCGCCTTGCCCCAGCAGCCGTCTCGACCCAGCCACAGGGCAGCAGCTCTACCTCCCAAACCCCCCCAGCAGCAGCAACCAGCGACCCAGCCAACCCTACTACTACAACAGCTCCAGCCACAAGTCCCTCCACCCCAGCACCACCTTCAGCCCCACATCCTCCACCCCGCCCCCCCTCAGCCCCTGCAGCAGCGGCCCCTTTCCCCCCCCACCCTCACCCCTCAGGGCCTGTTGTCCTCCAAGCCCCCCCAGATGCTCCTGGAGGATGATGAGGAGGTGATTCCGCCCTTACCCCTCCGCCAGGTGCATCTCTACCTGCAACAGCTCCAGCAGGGACAGAGCCAGGGAAGACCTGGCCAACAACCACACAATCCCCAGCAGATCATGCAGTCTCTCCAGGTTCGCCAACAACAACAGAACCAGGCTCCCCTCCTGCAGTCTGTACAGGTCTGTATTGTGTATATGTTGAGTGTGTAATATATTTTAGGGCTGTCCCCGACTAAAAATAATATTGGTCGAATGAGTTGTCCTGTATGTGACTGGCGCACGTTGTCTCGCTCTCCTCCCTACTGCAGCAAAAGACAGCACAGCAAGTGTTTATTGAGCTGTCCGTGCTGAAGCTGCAACATCATTACAGCCATATAGTTTCTTACTTGTTTCTGACAGAAGTTCTGTTACTGAAATCACTCATTTGTTTAGGAAAAACATTCCCTATTCCCTCAACCCTTGCTCTCTTTACGTGACACATGTAAGCATCGCATGTATGTGACCAATAGGGCCTGACCAATAGCCTATCATAATCACATCAATTAATTGGTTAAAAAAAAATAAACACAGTAATGTCGACAGCTAAATCATCAAATCAAATGTATTTATATAGCCCTTCGTACATCAGCTGATATCTCAAAGTGCTGTACAGAAACCCAGCCTAAAACCCCAAAGAGCAGGCAATGCAGGTGTAGAAGCACGGTGGCTAGGAAAAACTCCCTAGAAAGGCCAAAACCTAGGAAGAAACCTAGAGAGGAACCAGGCTATGAGGGGTGGCCAGTCCTCTTCTGGCTGTGCCGGGTGGAGATTATAACAGCACATGGCCTAGATGTTCAAATGTTCATAAATGACCAGCATGGTCAAATAATAATAATCATAGTAGTTGTCGAGGGTGCAACAAGTCAGTAACACAAGAGTAAGTGTCAGTTGGCTTTTTCATAGCCGATCTTTGAGAGTATCTCTACCGCTCCTGCTGTCTCTAGAGAGTTGAAAACAGCAGGTCTGGGACAGGTAGCACGTCCGGTGAATAGGTCAGGGTTCCAGCAGGTCTGGGACAGCAAGTCTGGGACAGGTAGCACGTCCGGATGCAGATGATGTGAAAAATAAACTTGAAACGGGAGAATGTTTACTGGTTGCTCAGGAGGGAAAGGGCAAGTCAGATGTGTGTGAAGACATTTGACTTAGTTGTGGAAACTACTGGAGGTCCAGAAAAAGGAGGGTATAGGAGCAAGCGTTGCGTGAGTATTGTGTGCCAAACAGCTGCTGTTAGATTACAATATACTTTTTTCTGACCAATTGGGACAGTGTAAACAACACTAAATAAGTGTGCCATAGACTCTGTTCTAACGAATAATATATAAAGCCTTTATTGCAGCAGACTAAAAACAGTTGCATGCATTTGTGAATTGCGGTTTATTTCTTGTTTAGGCTAGTTATTCAAAGCTCACTTTATTTAATTTTGAAACAAAACTGCTTGATTTCATTTCAAAAGCATGCATGTCTCGTATGCTGTGTGATGGCATGAACGAATAAATGATTGATTGATACATTAGACTATATATTAAAATATAGGCCTAAATAATTGACCGTATTAAGACTAAACAGGATGCGCTCTTAGTCCTACAGCTCGATGCTGGTTGTGGTGCTGTCAAATCAGTTATTGTTTTCTTCCGCAATCTGTGAGCAACACCTGTCAAACAGACATTTCTCTCAAAACACAGGGATGTCGATTCGCAAGGGACTAGTATTTTCAGAGGACCTTGGAGTTCGTCAAAAAACAGTAGGTTATTCTGTCTGGAATTGTTTTTAAAAATATTTTAAAAAATACAATCTACCTGCAGTAAAGCCATTCAACATTTACATTACGTTCAGTCATCTAACCGTCTCCCGTCCAGAGCGACCCACAGGAGGGGTCAAGCATCCCACCCAAGGTCACGTCGACAGATCTCCCACCAAGTTAAAATGCGGACCCGAACCAGCGACCCACTGGCCCAAGACCCCAACCTCCAGGCCACCAACCATCCAAGATCCTCCCACAGTTCCCCAAGAGCTGCCCCTCAACCAACCGAGCCCCCCCCCCCCCCCCCGGGGAAAAATTAGGGCTTAAGGCAAGGGCTGTTTCCTCATCCATTCTGCTGCTGCCTTTGCTGCATTGTTCTCAATCCCAATATGCTGGTTCATTTTGCCATCATGTAGATGGCAACATAGGGAAAGGCGTCAATTCTACGGCGCACAGAAGATTATTTCAAAAACCGCGGACGGCAACCATATCCAACGCGGGAGAAAGCGCATTTCTTATACAATAATATTAGATTGAGTTTTTTTTACATATTATAACCATATACATATAACTTAAGAGTGATGGATTGTTCCATCCCTGTGGTTGCCGCAATGGATTAGTTCACCGAGACGGGCGCAAATCAGACGGGTGTCTTGTACACCATGAAAATAAAAAACTGTTAGATAAAAGAAAATCTGGGGACCAACAGCCTGTCGACTAAATGGGGTCAGCCCTAGTTTATTTGGATCCCCATTTAGCTTTTGCAGAAGCAGCAGCTACTCTTCTTTGGGTCCACATAATGCTTTTATAATATTTGTATTGTGTACGGTGAGTGTGTAATGTACATTGTTTATTTCTTATACAGAGTCACTGTGTGTCTTAGTAAAATTTGCCTTCTGGGACATTAAATTGATCCTATCCTCCTATCCTAGGTCCAGCCCTCCCAACCCTCTCTTCAGCCACCCCAGCTCTCAGTCCAGCTTCCCCAGCCCCAGTCCAAACCCACCCCCCCCTCGCGCCAGCCCCAGCAGATCCTACCCCCGCACCAGGTTGCCCGCCACCTGCAGCAGCATGCCCAGATGGGTTACCCCTCCCAGGGGCCGGTGGCGCAGCAGACGGGTCAGTCAGACAGGCATGCCGCTGCAGGGCAACACAAGGGGTCCATGCAGTCCTCCGCCAAAGCACAGCACATCATCCAGCAACACCTCTCCCCTCGACAGATCAAGGCTGATCCATACAACAGCGGTGAGACTCAAGTGTTGATTGATTGATTAAATTGGTTGATTGATCAATTTATTGGAAAACCTCAGATCTCATAAAACCTGGAAGTGTGTACTATCTCAGGAACTACATTATTATAACACAGCAATCTATACAGCATGACTGCAAAAGGGACAATTTAGAACGTTGTGTGTTTCGGTATGTTAGGACACTGCTGTAGGATTTGAATCAGACTAAATGGTGCTTCTAATCATTCCCTTTCTGTTCTGCCTACAGGGCACCTAAGGGAGAACCCCTCCCCCATCATGATGCATTCCCCCCACCTCCCCCAGTATCCGCCCATAACGCACCAGTCTCCGCCACACAACCTGCAGCCCAAGAAAGTGAGTATTGTGTGTGTCTGGATCTGTTTAGAAAACGTGCATTCAAATAATATTTGTTTTCTCTCAAGTACTATAGCTTCGCTGGATTGTTTGAGCTTGCCTGGCACAATGAAGTTAATAGACTAATCCTAAAAAAAAGTGAACTCCAGGCAGGCTCAATGAAAAGCTGAACGTATTTAAATGAAAACAAATACTATTTGGATCCCTGGATACCTGATCTCTGGTTGTGCCGTGTGAAATTCGATAGAGCCTCTGTGTGGGGAATGTACGCGTTAACCTATTTCTATGTGCTTGTTGAAGGGACAGCAAGCATTTAAGCCACAATCCTAAGTCTGTTTTTTAATGGGTGAATAACATTCATCGAAACGACCATTGAACAGCAGAACATCTTCCAGAATGCGCCTTTAACCCTGTCCGGCTTTGTGCTGTGTTGAAGGAGCAGCGTGCGCCCCCGGCCCTGGTAGGCTTGAAAGAAGAGAAGTTGCCTCCCTCTCCAGTGATGAGAGGAGGAGAGCCCTTCGGCCCAGCCATGAGACAAGACCCTCACAAACACCCAGACTGCCACAGCAAGCCCTCTCTACCAGGTCATGCACAGCAGAGTGAGTACACCTGTGGGGACCCTTGCTGGGACCCACAAGGGAAAAAATATATTTTTGGGATTTAGGGTTAGTATTATGGTTAGGTTCAGGGTTAGATTTAGGGTTAGAGGAAAATAGGATAGGAATCAATTCTTTGGTCCCCACAAGGATAGCAAAACAGAACTTGGTGTGTTAGGGCTGGGCGTTATACTGTATTTTACTATATACCGGTATTGATGCACTGACCGGTTTGAGTTTTTACTGTAACTTCTATAATGGTATTTCAATGTTTGGTTTGTTAAATGTGTTACGCAACTCCGCCGTGTGTAACGTCCTCTTTTATAGTTTACTCCGCTACTTGAGTCGTTGCTCTCACTCTCTCACCAAGCCCCGCCCCCTGTCAATCAAGTAGGGCAGTTGACTTCACTAGGATAAAGGGCAGCATTCGGAATTTTGGATGAAAAGCGTGCCCAAATTAAACTGCCTGCTACTCAGGCCTAGAGGGCTTAAGGCAAGGGCTGTTTCCTCATCCATTCTGCTAGATTTGGTGCCTAGATTTGGATAGAAAACACTCTAAAGTTTCCAAAACTGTTAGAATAATGTCTGTGTATAACAGAACTGATATGGCAGGCGAAAACCTGAGGAAAATCCATCCAGGAAGTACTATTATTTTGAAAGGCTGTTTTTCCATTGAAAGCCTATCCACCATACAAAGACTTAGTACCCAGTTCACGATATCTATGGCTTCTTCTACATGTGGCCAGTCTTTAGGCATTGTTTCAGGCTTTTACTCTGAAAAATGAGGGAGATACAGCACTTTCAATGAGAGGACAGTGGACATTTCCAGACATGAGCCCAGCGTGTGATCGGGAGCGCACCTTTCTTGTTTCTCCTTTTCTATTGACGAAGCTTTTGTCCGGTTGAAATATTATTGATTATTTATGACAAAAACAACCTGAGGATTGATTTTAAACATCGTTTGACATCTTTCTACGAACTTTTATTGTACTTTTTTGACTTTTCGTCTGGATGTTGAGAGCGCGCTTTGTGCCTTTGGATTACTGAACTAAATGCACCAACAAAATTGAGGTTTTCGGACATAAAGAGGAACATTATTGAACAAAACAAACATTTATTGTGTGACATGGAGTCCTGGGAGTGCCACCAGATGAAGATCATCAAAGGTAAGTGATTAATTTAATCGCTATTTCTGACTTTTGTGAGTCCTTTCCTTGGCTGGAAAATGTCTGTATGGTGTTTTGTGGCTCTGTCCTAACATAATCGCATTGTGTACTTTCGTCCGTAAAGCCTTTTTGAAATCGGACACTGTGGTTGAATTAACAAGAAGTTAATCTTTAAAATGGTGTATAATACTTGTATGTTTAAGGAATTTTAATTATGGGATTTCTGTTTGAATTTGGCACCCTGCAATTTCACTGGCTGTTGTCGAGGTGGGACACTAGCGTCCCAATGATACCAGAGAGGTTAATGCTTCGACTACGAGACTGCATAGTCAATGCAGCAGATACAACAAAGCTCCTTTCCACTTTGCTTATTAACATAAATCCACAAAGGTTCTGTAATTACACTGTTAGTTTCTCTAACTGTCTGCAAACAGCTAGTTTGTCTTGTCTTCGCAAGTTGTGGCTAAAATCAATTGTGTTAGCCGCTAATGCTCACCGCTAGTCAGCTGGCTAGCTAATAAATCTACTGCGTCAGAACAAATGTAGCTAACTAATACAACCTGATTTCAGTGCATGAAATGGCTATCTACATTAAGTAATAGTAAACGTTTAATGTAGCCGAAGATTATAGGGTCCCCTGGAAAACACTGACCAACACTTTGGTTTCTACTCTGTCACAAATAACTCCTTGGCATTTTCATTCGTTATCATGTCAAACACTGTATTCAAAGTGCCTGCTATTATATTCTAACTATAGAATTATAATAATCATTATATTTCCATGATTACAACAGTTCAAAGTGTTTTGATCTAAATCGCAAGTTAACATTTGGTTAAAAACGATTGCCCATAACGTGCAGGCCTATGCGGCAGTGTGGAAATGATCTCAAATGAGAGCAGGAAATGCACTTTTATTGTGTTTAAATCAATCAGAATGGAGAAAGCCACATTAATAAACACTTAGAATATATGTGTTGCCACCCTAGGGTCATGCACTACTCATAAAGCAAATGTAGGACTTTTATGATTCAAAAACATAAAATAGTGTCAAATACCTTGGCCATATTGCCCAGCCCTAGTGTGTGTGTTTTTATATGGGGGGTGTACTGTGTATGGAAGAACAATATTGGGGAATAGTGCTCATTTGCAGACAAACACACGTTCCGTAAGAATAAACGTGATTGTCTGTGGTGCAAAGCAAATGAGTGCATATGTCTTTCTTTTTGACCATAGTCTGTATTCCTTGTATGTGTTTATGTGCATCAGATGTAAAGTCGATGGACAGCTCTCGGCCGGTCATCCGTTCCTCAGAGCCCAGCGGTCCTCCTCCCTCCTCCCTGCCAGACAAGTTCAAACAGGAGCCCAAAATGCCCGTCGCGCCCAAAAAGGTACAGGTGGGTGGAAGACCAAGCAGCACGTTGCCATACACACATACACCTTATTATAAACATATAACTCCTGGCCCATACTAGGCAGCAGGTAGCCTAGTATGGGCCAGTATCCGAAAGGTAACTGGTTCGATTCCCAGAGCTGACTAGGTGAAAAATCTGCCGTCATGCCCTTGAGCAAAGTACTTAACCCTAATTGCTCATGTAAGTCGCTCATGGTAAGCGCATCTGCTAAATGACTATAATGTAAATGTAATACAGAGTATACAAAACATGAAGCTCTTTCCACGACAGACTGATCAGGTGAATCCAGGTGAAAGCTATGATCCCTTATTGGTCTCACTTGTTAAATCCACTTCAATCAGTGTAGATGAAGGGGAGGAAACAGGTTGAAGAAGGATTTTTAAACCTTGACAATTGAGACCTGGATTGTGTAGGTGTGCCATTTAGATTTAGAAGTGCCTCAACAGAGTATGGTAGTAGGTGCCAGGCGCACCGTTTTTTGTCAAGAACTACACTGCTGCTGGGTTTTCACGCTCAACAGTTTCCCGTGTGTATCAAGGTGTTCCTAATGTTTGGTATACCCTGTATATTATCTCTTATAATGAGAATACCGTCATAGCCAAACTATTGAAATGAGTGGCTATGTAATGAGTCGACCCCTTGGTCAGTCATGATCAAATACTAACGTATCTGCTCTTCCTCAATCCCCCCCTCGCGCTCATCTGTCTACCTGTGTCTCTGTCTCACTCTCCGTCTATCTTTCCATCTATCCATCGGTCAGGATGTGAAACTGAAGAACATGGGTTCGTGGGCCAGCCTGGCCCAGAAGCCCACGTCAGCGCCCTTGTCTGCAGTGAAGTCATCTAGCGACAGCTTCGAGCAGTTCCGCCGGGCCGCCCGGGAGAAAGAGGAGAGAGAAAAGGCTCTTAAGGCCCAGGCAGAGCAGGCTGAGAGGGACAAACTGCGCCGGGAGCAGGAGAAACTACGGTGAGGATTACAGTTGGGTTGTCTTCAAAATCTCCGAAGTTTTTCAACCCAGCATTCAATGTTTCTCTGTGTATTTCAACATCGATGTTTGACGATACATTTTCTGTGTGTGTGAGCGAACGAAATTTGTCAAATGAAGTTTCACTTTGCTGTTCTGTGAGTCTTGCGGGTCTGGGATTGTCAACAGAAAGAACCTACCATGTTAGCTACCAAGCTTTGCGAAACTCATTCCTTTTCTCTCTATGAATGAACAAAATGTGTCAAATTGAAGCACTTTGCTGTTCTATGAGTAAGTCTTGGTCGTCAAGAGAACGTTTGCTGCAAAGCCTTTGGGGAAACTCACTCCTCTCTCTCTCAGTGGTCGTGACAGGGATGATGAGGATATCCTGGAGCCTCAGCAGCAGTCGAGG
Source organism: Salmo salar (assembly GCF_965601325.2). Classification (NCBI taxonomy): domain Eukaryota; kingdom Metazoa; phylum Chordata; class Actinopteri; order Salmoniformes; family Salmonidae; genus Salmo; species Salmo salar. The sequence continues at coordinate 51,091,685 of NC_138296.1, read as the reverse complement.
AGGGTTCATGAGGAGCCTCGAAGCAGACGTCTGGAGCAGCAGCAACACATCCAGGCCCCCCAACCCCAGCAGCAACCCCAGGCTCCAGCCCCCCAGGCCCAGCCCGCTGCCCTCCCCCAGCCCCCACAGGCCCCCACACCACCCCAGCCCTCAGCCCAGGACCAACAGAGGGAGCTAGCGCGACGCCGCGAGCAGGAGAGGAGGAGGAGAGAAGCGGTGAGACTCGTTTCCCACATAGTTGGTAGGGCTGGGAATTGCCAGGGTCCTCACGATATGTTATCACGATACTTATTATTGCGATTCCATGGTCCAAACATATATGCTCACCATATATCTGCTGTAGATAGACGAGAGAGTCATGAAAAAAATCTAAAATAAAGGGAACACTTAAACAACACGATGTAACTCCAAGTCAATCACACTTCTGTGAAATCCAACTGTCCACTTAGGAAGCAACACTGATTGACAATAAATTTCACATGCTGTTGTGCAAATGGAATAGACAACAGGTGGAAATTATAGGCAATTAGCAAGACACCCCCAATAAAGGAGTGGTTCTGCAGGTGGTGACCACAGACCACTTCTCAGTTCCTATGCTTCCTGGCTGATGTTTTGGTCACTTTTGAATGCTGGCGGTGCTTTCACTCTAGTGGTAGCATGAGACGGAGTCTACAACCCACACAAGTGGCTCAGGTAGTGCAGCTCATCCAGGATGGCACATCAATGCGAGCTGTGGCAAGAAGGTTTGCTGTGTCTGTCAGCGTAGTGTCCAGAGCATGGAGGCGCTACCAGGAGACAGGCCAGTACATCAGGAGACGTGGAGGAGGCCGTAGGAGGGCAACAACCCAGCAGCAGGACCGCTACCTCCGCCTTTGTGCAAGAGGAGCAGGAGGAGCACTGCCAGAGCCCTGCAAAATGACCTCCAGCAGGCCACAAATGTGCATGTGTCTGCTCAAATGGTCAGAAACAGACTCCACGAGGGTGGTATGAGGGTCCGACGTCCACAGGTGGGGGTTGTGCTTACAGCCCAACACCATGCAGGACGTTTGGCATTTGCCAGAGAACACCAAGATTGGCAAATTCGCCACTGGCGCCCTGTGCTCTTCACAGATGAAAGCAGGTTCACACTGAGCACGTGACAGACGTGACAGAGTCTGGAGACGCCGTGGGGAACGTTCTGCTGCCTGCAACATCCTCCAGCATGACCGGTTTGGCAGTGGGTCAGTCATGGTGTGGGGTGGCATTTCTTTGGGGGGCCGCACAGCCCTCCATGTGCTCACCAGCGGTAGCCTGACTGTCATTAGGTACCGAGATGAGATCCTCAGACCCCTTGTGAGACCATATGCTGGTGCACATGGCCCTGGGTTCCTCCTAATGCAAGACAAGGCTAGACCTCATGTGGCTGGAGTGTGTCAGCAGTTCCTGCAAGAGGAAGGCATTGATGCTATGGACTGGCCCGCCCGTTCTCCAGACCTGAATCCAATTGAGCACATCTGGGACATCATGTCTCGCTCCATCCACCAACGCCACGTTGCACCACAGACTGTCCAGGACTTGGCGGATGCTTTAGTCCAGGTCTGGGAGGAGATCCCTCAGGAGACCATCCGCCACCTCATCAGGAGCATGCCCAGGCGTTGTAGGGAGGTCATACAGGCACGTGGAGGCCACACACACTACTGAGCCTC